>NW_028262380.1:77947110-78565314 GCF_047370975.1 Nipponia nippon | reverse complement strand
GATGTAAATAAAATACTGTCTAAAAAAGGCATTTTCTTAACTCCTATTAAAATGTTTCTGCAGCAGGCTTTAGAATCAAGGAAGTAATAGAAACAACAAACTGTTCTGCAGTTGTGTCCATAGAGAGAGAGGTCTTTCAACAGTTATGCCATGGGCTGCTCTTCAAAGCAACTTTAAGTTAGCAAGAGAATGCTGACAAGTTTTTTTTGTTCCTCTTTCAGCGTGAAGTAGTCTGAGGGTTTTCGACTCAGTTCCCTTTGAAGAAATACATCCCATCCTAAATGTAAGTGTGGAGTTACACCTAAGATGCTTATGTATTTATTTTATTGTCCATCTGCTTATGCTTCACTCTTGCATGTCTGAAGGCAAGTTCTCCAAGCAATTAGTTATCCACCATATTTTTGCATTTGTACTGTCCTACTTGTTGAAATTGAACTACATATATTTGGCAATACGCTGTTCTGTATACCTTTCACTCCCACCTGTGAGTTGTGTAACGAACTGGTCCAGCTCATTTGAAGCCCAGGGAAAGAAATGTGCATGGCTAATAAGTTCCATGATATATGAGAGCAGCCCTGTGCTGGTCTGGCTTACTGAGTATCTAGGCTGCACAGAGCTTTTGCTGATAAATGAGCAGCATTTCTAAGAAAAAGGGCAGACAGGAGATGCTAAATAAGTACTAATAGGCTACAGAAAGTATTGTACTCAGCAATGAGATTTTTTTCTGTAATTCCAGATAGCAAACTGTATTAGTCATGCTAATGTAATACAGTATTTGTGACTGCCTTGACATTGTCCATTTAAATATTCAGGAAGCTGCTTCTTCCTCATATTCATGTGCAAGTACATTGTGCTGGATTAGCTCTAGTCAATTAAGCAGTGTGCTGTCAACTGCAGTTAAAACAAATGGCATGGGCTGCTTCATCACCGAGTGACCTGCACTCATTATACAAAAATTGACATTTATAAACAGCTCTTCCATGAGATTGTCTTCAGTTTGCTAGTGGCTAAAGTAAGAGGTTACATCCTGGCAGCTGTTACATTCTGTATCTGCTGAGGCACCTTCGGCATCTTGTGCTCATTCAGTTTAAACAAACAAACCAACCTACCTGCATCTGGATACTAGAAACCACCATTTTACTTTCTGGCGACAAGTCTGCAGGGCTGATGTCACTTGTTTATCTGGCAAACATGAGACTGATAAACTCGCAGGGAATTCAGAGCTCACAATGTTGCGCTTCCTAGGGAGGATTGACTGAAATGAAATGTCTGACAGCTCTGTGTCAGCTTTTCACATTACAAACCGAAACATTATTTCTTTTCCTTCGCAGTCTCTGCAGGGAATGAGAGAGATGTTAAACTGCCAGTCACTTAAATCTTGGCCATTCATTAAGCAAGAAATGTTATATCAAGTCAGTAATTTTGTCCTCCTGGAATAACCTACACCATTAGCAATTACTTAGGGACATGTCAGCCATTACTGCCATAAGCTGTTCAGCTTGAAGATCAAGTCTAATCATGAGAGCTACCATCTTTACCCCAAAACCTTCTTGTGTATAGCATTTCTTAAGCTAGTACCTGCTAAGGGTTCACAATGTAGATGGATATGAAAGGGCCAGAAGCTTCCTGAAATGTTTTGTTGCTCTTTGCAGATTGAATCTCCTTGATGAAGATTTTCCTTGTCAACTAGAATACATTGCTAGATATTTATTGTACAGTTTTTACTGCTCCAGTGCTTACATGTTCAGAACAGATGTTCCAGGGAATGCAAGGGGAACTGCGGCTTTCCTAGAAGCCATGAGGCAATATAAACAAGAATTTTGCTAAACTTAGCATGAGGTCTTCCCTCTCTCTTGTCAAAATTCAAAACAATGATGACAAACTAAAATTAATAAACATTGCAGATGTGAATAATAGTTTTAATTATATTTTATTTCACATGGATGATTATATGATCATAAGGTATATGTCTAGGCCATAGCTGACTCTCTTCCGCTCGTGAAAGTATATTCTCATGTTGCACAGTCAGTAGCCTTGCTTTACCAACATATTGTGTTTTCCTGCCAGTTGTTGGCTTGGAATACTGCGTGCTTTGGCAGAAATAATAGCCCTCCAGTATTTGAAACGGAACAGTGAGCATGAAACTGTACGTAACTTCCTCCCACAATGGGAATGACCCTTCCTTCCTCCAGATGTGCTTTTACAAATACCAAGGTGAAGTAAATTATTCTCTTTCACACTCACGGGTTCCAGTTTAATCTCGGCTTTTGCTAGTTGAGGTAACTGGAAGAAGTCGTCATAGTAAGATGATATGCTTCTCTCTTTTTTTAATGAAGATAAATTAATATCTCTTACAGTGCAGTGACACAAACAAAACGCACTAAGCTTTTCTTTCAGGCAGGGGGATTTATTTTACTCATTTTGAAGTGGAAGCTGGTAGGTGGTAGACAGCCCTATCTTTTTCTATGAATCTCTGCTGATGCTATTTTTAAAAACAAAATGAATAAAAGTCCATTAGGAGATGCAGAGTAAGACAACAAATATTTCCTATCTCTTTGCCTTTTTTTTAATAACTGCTGATTTAAAAATCCGTCACATCCTGTTTATTTCGATGTGCAAGATTCCACGGTGTCTTGCCTGTCGCTGTTCTGTTTCAATGTGTAGAAGTTGTATTATAATATCAGGACACAAATACATGACATACCGTCATTCACATAGTTTAGGTCTTTAACCCTGGAAGGGGGATCTTTGTGTACCACGTTGTGGTCTCACCTGAAGTCTCCTCCACCATTTGCCCTCCATCTCTCAAGTAGCTTTTCAGTATCTTGGTCCCTGGGGTACTTTAACTCCGGGAAATGTTAGAAGAGAACCGGATGCTTGTTCGCTGTGTTGTACTTTGGCTTATTTGTAAGTTTGTAGTATTTTGGCATCGCGTTTTATCACTGAATCATAGAATGGTTTGGGTTGGAAGGGACTTTTAAAGGTCATCTAGTCCAACCCCCCTGTAATAAGCAGGGACATTTTCCACTAGATCAGGTTGCTCAGAGGCCCCTCCAGTCTGACCTTGAATATTTCCAGGGATGGAGCATCTACAGCCTCTCTCACAAGGATATACATTCCACACCAACAAAAGTAATTTCAGGATGGGAGCAATAAATGCCAGCTGCTTTCACAGGATCTAAAGGAAGGGGGAAACAAGTGGAAGCAGCAACCTCCTGTGCCCAGGTAAAGGGAGAAATAACTAGATCCCTTTGCTGAAGGCTTGACTCAATCTTTCTTCTTATTGTTAAAGTGCTTCTCCTTTGTGTTTGGGTCACAGCAAGTCACTACATCTCCATCTGGCTGAAACAAAATGGGCCACTGTAATTCAAAACTGAAAAGGATAACAGGGAAGTACCATCTCAGTATTTTCAAATGTGAAAAGGACATAAGAAATACACCAAAAGCTCTTATGATTTGGGTTGGTTTGTGTGGAATTGCAACTTGTCATATGTAGGAATTATTTAAGATTGTCAGTTTAAAAGTAGTGATAATACTGGGACAAAGATAAACTTATTTCTGAAGAACTCCCATGCTTGCTTTTTTTTTTTTTTAAGGACTTTCTGCATATTTTAACAGTGAATAAATCTGAAATTAATTCTATAATAGATGATGGAAAAGCGCTTTAGAACATGAAAGAACGTTCCACATTTATTAGAAATTATTAGAAAATAAATTGCACCATACATTATCAGAAAAATGAGATTATTTGCATTTATCCAGTTTTGGTGAAGTTTTCCTACTAATATGTTTCTGTGTTTATCCTAGAGATATTGTTAATCTGACAAAAAAATATTTTTCCTGGAAATTAGCCTATCACCACTCTTTTTTTCTCTCTCTTTTATGTTTATTTCATGTCATGCTTTCTAAATATCCCCAGACTTTCAGTACCACCTACTGCTGCTAACATGGATATCTTTGGGCAAATCATTTGGCTTCCTTTTCAGTAATCTCCACCTGCTGAGCAGGGACGGTGCTTCCCTATCTCCCTGGAGTTGCATTTAAATGGACTGATGTTGAGAAAATCCTTTCAATGCTCCCTGTCCAAAATTCAAAAAGGAAAAGCATTACACAAAGAGCTGTGGCTACTAACTACACTTTGAAGAAATTGCAAGCAATCTCTTTTTGTCTGCCCTGTTTATTTTGTTTTTCTTAAATGTTGATACATAGAAAAGTCGAGCCAGGAAAAATAGGAAAAAAAAGCTTGTACTCCTATTTGACAGATTTTTGCTGTTGAATTAAAACTTCAAAGACAAAATGAAAATAAAAACCTACATTGTTTAGGTATCTGACCTTTTATCTTAGACTGAGTTCTTGAAGTCATTCCTGAAGTAGAAACATTTCATACATACTTGTGACATTAGCCAAGTGTCACATGAAAGGACAGGCTGTTCCCATAACATTGGGATATCTATCTTAATGGAAGCCTTTACCTAAGTTAAAAGAAACACCTGAACACCCTGCGGCCATGTTATTCTCTAATTCGCCATTTTAGACAATTTGACCTTGCTTTGATAAATAAAAGTACATACGGGATATATGCTTCCCCACAGGGAAGCGAATAGAAAAAAGATTTATAGATCACGAATGCTAGTTAGACAATGTAAATCCAATATTAAAAGATCCTCTGATACTGTAAGAATCTTGATCTACTAAAATCACAGAAAGTTTATGCTAATTAATGGTGACCACTTGTGAAAATGGATTGTGTACTGTTGTACTGATTCTGAGTGACAGTTTCCCATTTATAAAGGGACATAGAAAAGGCAAAGGTTGGATAACTCTTAAAGGATGAAATCTAAGAAGACACTGAAAGATCAAGGAATGCTTAGCTTTGGAGACTGGGTATAAAGAAGAGAGGGAGGAGAGGGATGCAGTAACAGTTTGTAAAAGGCACATAGAAGGCTGCTACAAGCAAAAGGTATATGTCGTGTCCTTGGGGAACAGAACAAGGACAGAAGGCCTAAAGCTGCAGGAAGAAAGGTTTAGGGTAAACAATTGAAAGCCTTTGTAGTGGTCCAGGTAATGAGGCACTGGAGTAGATTGCTTAGGAAGGTTGTGTAGTCTCCTACAGATATTTGCAAGTACATTAAGGAACGATGTTGCTATTATTTATTTGTTAGGGCAAGAGGATAGCTTAGATGACTTCTTGAGGTCTCTTCTCATACTAATTTTGTTTCAGTTTATCAATGAACTTCGTAGTATCTTTATTTAGGCCCCAAACATAAAAGAATTCTTTACTATTTTTTATCTAGAGGCTTAGGATCCCCTAATAGTAGATATGACCCTGGTGATATCTTAACTGACTTGTTAGTATGATCTTACGAATGTACTAAATTAATACCTCAGTATGACTTATTTGACAAAGAAGTAGAAAGGTAGTGTTTATACTGAGTTCCAGTTCCACTTTGTAGCTGTGAATGCACATCTGAAGCAAATGGCACAGAAAGCTGTAATCATGTGCAGCTTTTGTGGCAGAAATTATTAGATGTTTAGATTGCTATAACTTTAAAGTACTGCTGAATAAGTATTACTAGCAAAAATCACAATACCTTTCCAAGATTCCTCACTTCTGCTAACCTGTCAATGCAAAACAACACACACTAAATCTATTCTATATCGGGACAAAAATTTGTACAAGAAGAATTCTAATATTTGTTTTCATAGGAGAATGAGAGCAATGTGATTCAAGACATTATATGTCTTTTGGTTTTTCATACATACATAGCTTATCCCTTTCAATGAAAATGGTATTTCCATCTGTGGTCATATGTATGTAAGGTAAAGCCTACTAGTACATGCAAAAGCATTTAAGAAGAATATACTTTTCAGCATTCGTATTAAATGAACTGGAAACAGCCAAACCCTTACTAGTAAGTATAATGACAATTAGGAATGTAGTGCTACAGCAATTAGTTGCTCTCTGCTTAACGGGAGGGCTCGAAAGCAGTTGTAAACGGTTTAACCAGTCCAGCATTTTTGGACATTTAGCTATCGTGACTTGCTTCTTTTGGCTTCTTCACTGCTCATACTGCTCTTGTCACATATGCCAAAAGTAAAATAGAGAAAACCTGTCTGTCTTTCCTTCTATGTCAAGCAAGTCATTCCTGAATTATAAACCTTTTACTTTTTTCTCTTCCCTCCAAACTGAGCTTGAACTCCTTGGACTCAGTGCCAATTTTCATCTCTGTTTTCTGTGATTTGCCTCCCACATTTTCAGTAAGTGCTGTATCTGTCATCTAACTTTCTGTGATGTCCTCAGGTGTGAAGCACATTCTAGTACTTAAGTTCCATCTTTTGTAGTTCTTTTCTGCAAAAATTGGCTTTACACAAGATCAGGTTTTGCTACCCTTCTTCACGCAGAAGGCCCCATAACATTAATAATAATGACTTTAATCTACAATTTTAAAAATCTGCTTTTCTGCACCTTGATGTTCATCATGCTATTTTCTGTGGTCTCTAGGAATTTTATAGCTGTCGTGCAGTTTTCCAAAACTACTCTCCATTTATAGACAACTAGCCACTCCAGATGTACATAATAGATCAAAGGAATAAGTTAAAGATATTCCTATTCATCAGATATTAATGTGTAAATGACATTCATTTTCATTTCTAAGTATTTTAAATCTCGGGGATAAACGGTTTGAATTCATTAAAGCTCTCTTCAAGATTTAAAAAAATATGAGTTGTCTGACTGTGGCAAAGCAAACGCTGTAAGAAAAAGCCTGATTAAAGGACAGGTAGAACGAGTGGAAAAAAAGCCGTGAAAACTGAGCTGGCCCTAATTTTGGTCATTTTACCTGAAGCTGGAGAGGATTTAGTCACTTAATTACTCAGGATCCTCCAAGCAGATCATGGAAGCTGCTTCCAGGCCTGATGGGTTCCCAAACAGGCAGTGCCTGTGCTGACAGCAGTGCCTGGTCTCTACCCAGGTGCTGGTGCGTGTAGCCCCACAGGCTCTGTGTAAACAGAGATGCTGTTACCTTCGCTGTTTCATGCTATGGATTGTAGCTACCATGGCTGATCATTTGGAATGCATGGTACTTTCCCAGAAAAAAAAAAGTAAAAGCTTTTTAGTGCTCTGTTCTGAAATGTTGTAAATCTGGCATAGGTTTGATGAGCCACATTATATATGGGCTTTCTACTAATGCAGTGAAGTCAACAGGTTAAATTTATCTTGCTGTTACTATTATAGGAAAAACAATAATTCCACATTTTTCCTTTCATTAGTGTTGTGATTTTGATAGATATGCTGCTTTTAGAAAGGCACAGACTAAATCTCTGAAGTCCACCTTCTAAAAAATCATCCTGTCTGGGAAAAAACTCTTCCAAAGGCCAAGGAAAAGCTTCAGCTTGCAGGGTTTTTGAGTTGTTTTCTTTCTGTTCTGTTCTTAAGAAACTGGCCTCTAATGAGCACATCTGATTTCAAGCTTCTTCAAGCTTGCACTGGGAAGAGTGCAATTTATAAGCTCCAGGTCAAAATTTGAGGGAATTTCCTTTTGTCTGCGCAGTCTCTTCTGTGTGATGATTTCCTCTCACTCTTTAGGAAGTATGCCTATTACAAGCTAATACAGAGTTTCTAAAATAAGGGCTGCAGGAATAGACTGAATAAGGATTGAGAAGATGGATTTCTTTTTGCCAGTCTTGCAGTGGAAAATGCTTTTTCTTGGTGTTTTTTTTTTTCCCTATGAAGTAGAGATTTTGAGGTGATGACAGTCTGGTTTTTTTTATGTGAGCTTTTCTGTATAGCTTACCTTTTCCTCCAGCCTACTCTCAGCCATGCAACCTCTAAGGAATAGGAATGAGGCAATAACAGGCAACGGGTAGTCAAAGTGTCCTCACTGATATAATTCATTTAAACACAAAAATCTATAAGTGCTTTATTGTGATGATCATTAAATAGACTGAGGGCTTTAAAACATGGGAAGGCAGAATAAGTAGCTAGTTGATTCCTGACTGAAATGATTATTTAATTTAAGTATAATAAAATAATTAAACTCCAAGTGAGGTCTCATTAGTGTGTATTTTACTATGTCTAACTTTTTTTCTTAATACAGCGTTCTTTCAGCAGCCCTCAACTCCTCTGCTCTTCCTCTGTGTTCTCACGGTACGTGTCTCAAGTCAGAGCATGGCCCTAAATTGCTGTGCACTTACTGTCTTCTGGAGTGGAGATGGTGCTGATGCCTTTCATTTTAGGACAAAACCAAACTTTTCTTTGAATTTATCATCATCCTTAGTTCGTTTCATTGAAGTGAGTAATGCAAAGCTTTTTTTCACCACTGATATTATCTTTCCACTTTCTCGTTGTATTTCTTTGAAGTGATTTTGGTAAACTCCGCTATCTAGATTATGTGCAACCCCAGTAACAAAGATTTTTGTGGGGAAAAATAGTTTATTTTACTTCACTGACAAAGGATATCTTTGAAAATAAAAATGGGATCTAGGCTGTTAGGTGGTGTGGGTTTTTTTTTCTTTTTCTGTATCTTTTTTTTTTCCCTCTTTCTTTCCCCAGAAGAGACATAGTAGGCTTTTTAAAAGTATATCTAGGAGCAGAATAAATGGTACAGGCTTGTTTTATGTTCGCTAAGGAAAAAGTTTATCAGACTGTTTTGTTGATCTCTGTAGATTCATTTTGTGGAGAGAGGCTACCAAAATGTCAGTCAAAGCTTAAGGCAAAGCCTACAGCAATCCTGATGCATTAAAATAAAAAAAAAAAATGCTGATGATAAACCTTTCAAGCTCAAATTCACTGCCCATTGAATTACTAGAAAGACTTTTTTTTTTTTATTCAGGGGATATTGTTGTGCTGGATCTGGCTGGAATGGAGTTAACTTTCTTCATAGCAGTGTGTACAGTGCTGTGTTTTAGATTTGTTAATAAAACAGTGCAGATAACACACCAGTGCTTTGGCTGTGGCTGAACAGTGCTTGAGCAGCACCAAGGCTTTCTCTTTGTCTCACTGCCTCCCCCACCACCAGCACTAAGTAGGTTGGGAGGGGACACAGCCGGGCTAGCTGACCCAAATTGACCAAAGGCATAGCCCATATAATATCATATCATACTTAGCAATAAAACTGGGGTGATGGAAGAAGAAGGTGAGGAGATTTTGGTCTTCCAAGGTAGCTCAGAGACTGCCTGGACATTGGTCGACTTGTGGGTGTTGGCGAGTGATTGCCTTTGCGTCACTTCCCCCCCCCCCCCCGTTTACTTTGCTTATTAAACTGTCTTTATCTTGACCCTTGAGTTTTGCTTTGGCTTTTTCTCTTCTCTCCCCTGTCCTGCTGTGGGGGAAGCGAGCAAGCAGCTGTGTGGGTACTTAGCTGCTGGCCAGGGTCAACCCACCACAGCTGGACAGAGACCTGAGTATCTCACTCATGTTGTCAGTCACAAGTAGTATTTGTAAATTGTGTCTGTACCACGGTTCATTTTTAAATGTTTACTGCTACTCTTAGTGCTGACATTGCTCCACGTAAGGGGGTGTGAAGTAGCCACAGTTAGCGTGGCCAGCCATTTCTAACATAATGGATCAGACTTGGAGATAGAACCACTGTCAGCTGGTGGGGAGCTTCAGTTTCCAACGGGCAGGTTTGTCAAGTGTCACCCCTCTTTTTGGGCTGATGTTTGAGAATTCTGTGGTACAATTCAGTGTCTCTGAGAAAATATCATACTTTTGGAATAGAAAGTGAGTGTACTCCCACCTCCAGTTTATTCTTGGTCCTCTGAGAAAAAAAATGGGGAACAATTATGTATTCCGATCCATACAGATTCTTCAAACATCTGTGACAGACCATACATTAACATGCCACATAAGCATTTTCCCAATAATAATGTGGAAATAATTACTTTTCGTTGGTGGGATGACTGCACCCACTTTCCCCTTAGAATGGCAATTGTGATGTGCTATTGAAAACAGTATCTCAGGCCCTGTATCACACCCATGGGCCTTTTACTGTCCTAAAATTTATGCTGAGCTGTAGGGAAAGAAAACATATATGATGGATGTGCTTATTCACTCACTCTGCTTGCAGCTTCTCTTTTTTTCATGACATTTGGTTTGTCAAAACCTCATTATCTCGTGTTGCTGAGACATACAGTCAGTCCCTTGCTTAAGATAACTTAGGTTGCCACAGACAGCTCAGAGGTAGTAGGGAATGGAGGCCATGTCTTTCATAGCATAATAACAAGTTCATGTCCAATTCACTTTGTCGCACTGTCCACCAGAAGAAACACACTGACTTCGGTGTGATGTGTCTGTGATCTGTTGATTATTATCTTCTCCTCAAGTCAGAAACAGAATCCCCTAATGTTTAGATTTAGTTGAAGTGGTGTGAAAAATTGATGGCACCAGCGAAATCAAGTCTCTAATAAAAATTGCTGGGTTCTCAACAAGCATTGGCTAGTGTTTTAATTTTCACAAATCAAAAAATTTCCCAGATAGTGAGATGAGAATTGAATTTTGTATCTTTTATATTTTTTTCATGGCACATACTGATTGTTTTCTAGCCAACTCTGCTAATAATTAGCATGTAGCTTCTTACAAATACTTGTGTCAACCAGTAGTGGACTATCATGAGCCTATCTCCCTAGACTGATAAACAAAGGCAAAAAGAGTATTTTTCTTACTATTTCTACCAGATTTTAAGTGGAAGAGGTTTACTTCTGATTTGGAATTGATTTCAATTCTTTCAGCTTCAAGGGAGACCAGATTACACATCTATTAAGGCAGAGATTTATCTGATAAAACACGAATAAGGATCTGCACAGCTAGGTCCCTAATTACCCAAATGATTGCCCTGTCAATTACCAGTTCCCAAGCTTAGATGGCCATTCTGTCTCTGAGCGATCTGGGCTTATAATGTTTCTTGCTTGCATGCTCTTTCTTGCTGCAATCCTGGCAAAGCCAGAAATCTTTGCTTGTGCCGCTTTACTCAAACCCTCGTTGCACCATTAGCTGTCTACTTGCTGATATATTGACCTTATTTTAAAATTCATTTAATTTCAATAACTGACCCAGACCATTTTTTTCCTCCAATTTTTTGGGAATTCCAATTGATTAATAAAGAAATATACATCTGATTTCTGAACACTTCTTTATTTTTTGCAAAAATAAATGAGGGGTGTATGTGTTTAATTGCATTAAATTACTTGAAATGGAAAAGCTTACTTTAATTCAGTAAATTACTCTGTGGATAATGATAAGGAGGATCGACCAGTTCTACTTGTGTTCTGACTTTCTGATGGCATCAGCAATAAAAAGCACAGAGGACCTATTTTAATCATTAAAATTGCAAAGGCATGTCAGAATACTCAAGTAAAACAGGTCTTCTGAGTAGATGGCATATTTATGTAAGTGCTTTCAAATTAAAAATGCTTTTTATGGTTGTATCATTAAAACAACAAAACATGAGGAGTACAGCAGCAAAGTGTTCAATCTTAATTATAACTCAGCTCAATTACAGGTACAATGTAACTTGTATTTCTAGTTTTTGGCCTATAAAATTAAAGTCTCTTTGTTGATATAAAAGTATAGTACCCATCTGTCAGGTAGATGAGTTAAAAGCTCTAAGAACTTCAGATTTCATTTTTTTTATTTCTAACAGCATATATCTGAACAGTGAACTATCATGGAGTTCTTATGATTTTTAATTTAATTTCTCAAGCATTAAACTTAGTTCTCCCAGAAGTGAATTAACTCAACGTTGCTGTCTGGGTTGTGGGCTCATTATTTATTAACCAAGTAGAATTAATGAAATGTACATATTTGTATAGTGGTATAAGAAATTTTGCAGTCCAATGTCAGTAACTGTAACCTAAGTGCACACGCACTGGTTCTCTCCCTTCCAGAGCAGGTCTCCAATGCAGCAGAGAGCAGTGGTGAACATTTATGTGATGTGAACAAAGCTGAGTGCACACAAGTTATTGTGAGGTTTATTTATTTGTTTTTAAAGGTCTACGGGGGAATTAAAACTCAATCCCATTAGACATTTGCATCAGGCCAGAAAAATTTCACAGGGCTCATCGGATTCAGTAATGAACACTTTGTTGCGATAGGAGCAAGAAGTGAAGAACCCAACTTGGAAGCCAAACTGAAGGCAGAGGGGAGGGGGCAGATCAAGTTGCACGATTTATTATCCATCTTCTTCCAACTTTGTCATGCATTGCAAGGACCGCAGCTTTAGTATCTCAAATTCTGGTTTGGGCCGTGTCTGAATTTATATGGCTGTGCTAATAAATATCGAGTGAATTTAGATTTATGGCTCATGAATAAACTGCTTCAGAGCCCTTTCGTTAAGAGGGAAAAGCGATAACCAGTGTCTGGGCAAAATGGGAGTAAGACTGAAGGGACACAGAACGTATACATTCACGTAGTGGAAACTTGTTGACAAAGCTCAGGGGGGCTGTAGCCACACCTTTTCAAGCAGGCTGATATCTGGGGTACAAGGTCTTGACAAGGAAGCAGAAAGAGACCAAAAATTAAATAAGTGAGAGAAAAATCTGTCAAAAATGTACAATTCAGAAAAGAGCTGAAAAAATTAGATGAAAATTCAGGAACAGCACTAAGCCAGTTTTACCCTTGAATGCCCTCTATAATTAACAGCTTATTGTGAGTTTAATGTGTTGCCTGCATTGGGTTATTTTAAGTGGATCTATATCTTCATAGTTCATACATGCATTTATGATATTGAAAGTAGTGACAGAGCATTAGTGGGTATAGATTTTCAGCTGCTTGAATCTCAGTGGATTATAATGAGAAAAGGGCAGTGCAAAAACACTTGGTTGCAGTTAGCTTTGTAGGTGAACTAAAAAAGTGTTTCCATAAGAATTCTAAACCTGGTTTGTAAAACAGAAAACAAAAAAGAACAAAAACCCAGAAAGGTTAGATTTTGCTTATATTCTCTCTTGCTATTAAAACATTCTCCAGGTAGTATTAATGCATAGGCAAGTTCATTCTTCAGCATCAAGCTCAGACAGATACTGAACATCTGGAGTAACAGTAATCTCCTTTATGTGTTGCAGAGCTAAAGCACTCTAAGGTTACCCAGTCTAGAAGAGCCCCTGAGAAAGATTTCAGCATCTTGTTCTTGAACAATATTTTGGAAAAAATAGCCAACTGAGCCAAATTTAAACTCTAGGCTGTTATTTATTATTGCGGTATCTACTCTAGACAATTTACAGTGCTCAAGCAGCAGGTTAGTAATGCACTGGGTTTCCTATGTGTAATGTTGGGTGAATGGACAGCTGGTTGGAATTATCAAAAAAAACTAGGGAAGAAGTCCTTTGTGAACTCCAGTGATCATGTGTTTGATTACAGAACAATGTAATTAATCTCTCATAGGAAAACTGGCTCTTTCATTCCAGCAGGGCTGTAGAGTGCACTTGACAGCATCCATGTGCCCACAGAAGTATCACGTGTGCATTTGCTCACTAATTTTAGAAAAGCAAATGCGAATTAAGTGTGGTAGAAGCAAGCCAGCAATCAGCAGGCTTCCAGAGGGGGTAACTTAGAGCGTGTTCAGAGAAGGGCAAGGAAGTTGGTGAAGGGTCTAGAGAAGAAGTCTTACGAGGAGCGGCTGAGGGAGCTGGGGTTGTTTAGTTTGCAGAAGAGGAGGCTGAGGGGAGACCTTATCGCTCTCTACAACTACCTGAAAGGAGGTTGTAGCGAGGTGGGGGTCAGTCTCTTCTCCCTAGTAACAAGGGATAGGATGAGAGGAAATGGCCTCAAGCTGTGCCAGGGGAAGTTTAGGTTGGATATTAGGAAAAACTTCTTCACCAAAAGGGTAGTCAGGCATTGGAACAGGCTGCCCAAGGAAGTGGTTGAGCCTCCATCCCTGGAGGTATTTAAAAGACGGGTAGACGTGGTGCTCAGGGACATGGTTTAGTGTTGGACTTGGCAGTGCTAGGTTAACGGTTGGACCCGATGATCTTAAGGGTCTTTTCCAACCTTAACGATTCTATTCTGTGAACTTGTGTGAGAAAAGGTATGAGACTGTCTACAGGCAGGATCTGGAGTGTCCTCAGGGACTGGGCAGAGTACACCACAGTTCTTTTCTAGCTTGCTTGCCTAATTATCTTCCAGACTACGGCTTGGCACAGGCGACAGGCAGGAAAAGAACGATGCTCATGTATCCTGAAGTCAGGTTATAGCCAGAGCAACCCAGAAGGTCTTGGAAGACTGATGTTTAAACGTATTAGAAAACAACACCATTGAAAAAGTAATTATCAAACAAAAAGGCTAGTGAGCCTCATCTCTGCAAGGATGTTAGGAACCTGGCAGGCCATCCCCATGACTATTTGTTGTTTTAACTAGATATTAGGCTGAGGAAGTTATATTACATTGCTGTGTTACTTTATTTAGGTTTGTTTTCAAAGATGAAAGAAGCTGTAATAATAGCTCTGGGTAGCAGTGGATGCAAAAATAACTGGGTTTTTTAACCTGCCTCTGTTGGCTAGAGCCTATTCACTGGCCTCTCATGTATCCCCAAAGAGAGACACAGACTATCTGGGCACTGTCACTATCAAATAGTGTTACATTTCAACAAGCATAAAGAGAATAATTTGTACTGTTTCTGTGGGGTTCCGGTCAACTTAGAAACATGATCCTATCCACACACTAGACTTCAACTGAAGGCTTGTGTACTGCCTGTGTCTAGAATTTGTAAAACTTTGTTGCAACAGTGTATTTTTCTGGACTTCCAAAACATACATCTTCCAAATCTAGTCAGCAGCATCACCTAAACAAAACCATTTGTTTCTGGGTACAGCTTAGTTCTATAGTCAGTTACTCAGAAAAGCAATGTAAGCTGTCCAGAATTTAAGAGGAGAAACATTTTTTCTTTACACTAGCACATAGAGAAGTCAAGAGACAAGAGTCCCGTTTGGGGTGTAATTAATTAACCCCTTCGGCTTCTCCCCTGTTCTCTGCACAGTGGCATGAAATAGCAGGAGTGGCAGGGGAATTCAGTGGGCAGCTTTCACGCCCCCCTCAGCAAATCTGCTGGTGCAGTCAGCACCCCTTCAAAAAATGAGAGAAATGATGACCTCCTCTGCTCCACTTTGAGAAAGCATCATCAAACCAGCTACTACCAGTCAAAAGCCGTACAAACGTGTTTGCGCTGTAAACCCCGTGTCTCAGGATACGTTATGCCCCTGAGTGCCTTCAGCTGAACATGCTTTATCCCACCCCCTGCTTGCAGATACAGAGTTTTCATACCACCCCATTTCAGCATTTTTTATTGCTGTTCAGGCTAGTGGGGAGAGAAAGATTTGTTTTATTTTATAGTTTTATTTGCATTTAATCTTTTTCCAATGGATTTCCTTCATCAGTCTCTGAAACAAAGTTTTAATCCATTTTCTACAGGCATTTTGAGTAAATGTGGGGACAAAGAGTCATCGATTACTTCTTCCAAGACAGGTTTTGACAATTCACATACCCGATTCTTTTCTCATCTAAGTCCTCCACATCCTTTTGCAACGGCGTTTGGAGTTGTTTCCTTGACACCATGTGTGGCTGTCCTTGATATTAAATATTGCCATGAAGCTTTTTTGATTTTTTTTTTTTTCCGTAACTTTGTTTTCAAAAGTCAGTCCCTGGAATTGGCTGTGCTTTTGTGATGAAATTCTCTTGATTTGTGACGTAAAGCCTTCTTTCTTGTTTCTCCGTATCCCAATTACTTGCATAGCACCAAGGAGAATTTCACATACTAAGTAAATCCATTGTTTTCTAAAGTTTACTGAATTTTAATTATTTTCAGTGAAAGCTTTTCTTTGCTCTGTAATTAAAAAAGAGGTAAAAGCCTTTCTTCTTAGTTGAGTTATTCTTAGAAAGAATTAATGTTTGCTATATTGTTTCAAGAGTCTCTCCAGTTTGTTTGTTGGTAAGTTTTGTTACTGGTTTCAGTATGTGCGTACTAAAACTGGGATCCCCTGCAGGCACTAACGCAGGAGAGCGGAGCAGGGGGGAGGTGAACAATAGATAAATAGGTAACTATAGAAATAGTTTCTCCCCATTCTCACCCATTAGACATCCAGCATTAGCCTACAAGAGGAACACATTCTTTCAGCAGTGCGTTCGCTGTCCGATGTTTCAGGCATTTTCTCTACTTTTATAGCCCAAATGTGAGATTCAGGTAGTCCAGGGGGCTTTCAGTTTCTTCAGGAGCTCGGTGGTGTCTCCAGTCTTAACATCTTTTTCTCCCATGGCAGAATGCTCTGATGAGACCTCCGATAAAGCATCTTCTCAGGTGCCTTTTCCCAGTCTCACTGCTTGCTGTCGCAGCGCCTATGAGAGGTTTATAAAATCTGTTATCTTTCCTTTGGCAGTAATCAATACCATGAGACATGCGTGTGGAGGTGGGGATCAATGTGATTAGCCTGGCTGTTTTGCTGCACTTAGGATGTCAAGGGGGCATTCCTCCCTGATACCTTTAGTTTGCACGAATAATTAGAAATGCTGTAATCCTAAAAAGATCTAGAAATATAACTAAAACCAAACGTAATACTTCCTGGGGCAGAAATTGGCAGTGATATTTTCTGTTCCCTAGGATATATCCAAGCCAATAAAAACGAGCCGTTGTTTGTAGACAGATGGGAAGCTTCCTGTGTAGGACAGAGGAACGCGTGTGGCAGTTTATACCTTCATCTTACCAAGTGGGACCAAAAGAGAAACATTGTTCAAGTGAAGATGTTCAGTCAGCTTTTATCTTTGTGGAAGATGCAGTTTATCTGTCTGAGGGATAATTGGACACCAGACGACAAAGCAAGCTAATTTTATAAAAAGGCTGAGGAATAAAGAATTTAGTCTGCAGCTATGCCTAATTCTGTTCTGTTCACAGTAAAAATAATAATGCCTTTCCTTTGACTTGGCCGTTTTAGCACTTATGTTGTAAATGACTGGCATAGCAACTTGATAGAAAAAGACATAAAGATTCTTCCTGTATGCAGCCATTTTGATCAGGAGATAAAAATGACCAAGTTGTCATAGTAGTAATATCTGGGTCATTGAATCAATTTTGCACCAATTTATGACTGTGCAGGGAAATGAAAATGGAAAACAGACAAATAGTCTTTAAATTCTGTTAACAGATTATATCCATCACTCAGCTCAGCTTTTCTTTTTTAGGGATATGAATACCATAAGCACTGAACACGACTCTCAGCTCATAAATCAGTTTTGAAACAAAAGTCTTCTGAGGTCTACAGGGAATATTTACATAACTGCTGTATAAACCAGCAATACAGATGTGCAAAAAACAGATGAAGATTAAATGTTATATCTATAACCTTAGACTTCGGAGAGTTTTAGGAAGGATGTTATCATTTTCATGGGCTGACAAAGGCAGAAACACTATTTGGTCTCTCCCTTGTTCATTCTTAAGATTTCTAAAATTGTTAAGTGCTACTAAATTTCATCAAGGAGCTGAAGTGCCCATCTACCAAATTAATTGAACCTGCTCCTGAAAAGCAGTGATGAGTATTTTATTAGAAAATCTGTATGCATGGTGGATAGCAATTTCAGTAATCTTCTGAGTTGCAGAGAAATTCAAGCTGATAGAAGCTCGATAGATTCTGCTTACCGTCTGTTTGGCTGTTAAAGAACATGTCAAATCATCCACTGATAGGATAATGTGTTGCCAAGACCAAGATATTTTGAGTTAGCATTTACTTATATACGGTATAGAAATGTCAGACATAAAGCATGTTATCATGTTCCCTTATTAATTTGGTTTTTTGTTTGTTTATTGAGATATTGCTTCCACAGGCCCCATGAATGGTGTTCCTGCTAGAAATCTAAAGCAAAAACTTGTTGCTGTATTTCTTTCTACAGGCTTCAGTTTGTTAATCTGCTAGGTGCCCTGACTGCTATTCGAGCAATATCATCTTGGACTGGGACTGTAATTGGAGATGTACAGGGTGTTTCATGAAATGATGTTGGCAATTTTAGTAGCTTTGCTCTGTAAACCGTTACTGAACGAAGTGCTGACCAGTGCTGGGCAGCTCTGTGCCACTGGAGGGTTTGTCTTTTCCAAGCGTCCTCAAAACATTGAAGCATAAAGAGTTTTGCTGAACTGCGGAGTTAATTTCTGCCTATTTATAAGATTTCCTGGGGAACATGTAGTATTTTTTGCTCATTTCTGATGTAACTTGTTGAGTAATGCCTTTAGCTCAAGCTGTCTACATTCCTATACATAGCTGTATTTTGGCTGTGGCAGAGGTGATTGCTGATTATGAACAAGGGCAGATGTGGTAATGCTGACCCATACACAGATGTTCCATTGTTAGTCTTGAGTGGGATTTTAGGGAAAAAAGAAAGTTTTTCTCCATTGTTTCTATATTGACAAATAAAGTAGTCCCCGAAAATATTAGGCACATACAAAATAACAGTATCTGATTGTTATGCAAGAGCAGCACACCAGTTCATGACTGAATTCCATATACTGAAGGGAACTCGGCTGGAGGGCATTGAGACTGCAGGGAGGTGTATTTTCATCCTGTTGTACTTCCGTAGCATAAACAGAGTCCAGCTACTTGCTTCCAAACTGTAACTAACTTGCACATACAGACTTCTTGCAGTTTTGTCCACAGGACAAGAGTCTGATCAGCTGAACTAAGCATACCTTGCTGCTAGAGCAACGGTGTTTTGGTAAGGCTGCATCTAGCACAAAATTGGCGTGTGGGAGGGTGCTAGGTTCAATGAAATCTAGTACTGGTTTCTGTGGGATATTCTGAGGTTTGCTAAAGATACATGTCTTTATACCTTCACCGCTTCTTGATTGCTTGGAGAGGAAAAAGGTTGGGTTTACTTCTATTGCTGACAGACCTTTTTGAAGTTTGGAGTAGATTTTAAATACCCGAGGGGAGAAACCCCTTCCTTCTCTGTCACACACAGATATGATTTTGTTCTGGTGTACAGCATTTGGAAGGCAGCTGATGTATAACCTGAAAGGGGAGCTGGAGCAAGGGAGCTATGCCAGGGCAATGGAAGAGGAGCAGATGAGAGCTCTCTAGAAAGGGTCAGATGAGGAGGGAGAAATGCAGACTGGCCGGCCACCTTGGAATGGAGGCAGTGAGGAGGGAATTGCTAGGAGAATTTTGATGCAGTTCTGACAAAGATTTCTGACAGCATAAGAGAGTCATTTGCTGTTTCAAAGGCCAAAGGACACCTGCAGGGAGGAAGGGGGAAGAAAGCGTGGGAGTCCTGCAGTTGCTTCCCGAGCCGTTCTGTCTGGAAATGACGTAATGTCACCTGGCTTGCACAAGTACCACACGCTGCGAAAGAAGCTGTGAGGCCGGAGCAGACGTGCTGTTGCAGATTTTATGCTATTCAGGGGTCAGTGAACCTGCAGTTGTAGGAAATTAATCAGCTGTAGTACCTGCAGGGCCTCAGGCACAGTGATGGTAATGTCATTCCTGGGACCTCCCACGTGGCCAGTGAGTTTTGATACTTGGGACTCTCCTCTTCACAAAAGCAGGAGTAGCCATGTTCGTGCACTCTTCATGGCTGGAGGTTTAGGTCTTCCTTTACTGCAAAGAGCCAGACTTTTTGTAGCATGAGGTTGAAAACTTGAGTACTTCCTTTCATCTCCTGGTACTTTGAGGCTTTCCATTTATGGAAATTCTGCAAGTGTGAAGCACTGTTCTTGTTTTGTAAAGGTAATGTCTAGCCTAAATGCAGAAAGGAAGAAGTTTGTAGTGTAATGCCCAGTTGTTTTCATTTCTTGCTACGTCTGAATTCTCGTAATTTTGTGATCGTAACTCTTAGATTATCTGTAAATCAAAAATATTTGAATAACTGATCAAAAGGCAGTGTAAATTATACATATTTACAGGTAGAACAAGTGAGGTGAGGGTCCCCTTTCCCCTGTTTCTCCTTCAAACTCTGATCCCCCACTTCACGCTTAGTCTGCTGCTTCTGTCTCTGTGTATTTGATCCCCCTTTCTGCACCTCTGCCACCAACTCCCATTTTGTGTGGGTTACCAATGAATAATTCTCAAGGAAGTGGTTTAGGAAAGCAGGTTATCTGCATGTTAAAATATCAACCAGTTCACTGTCTATGAGTCTGTAATTGGTATATTCCAAAGCAGATTTGTTATTCTGCTTGAAGTCCAGCAGAAACAAAAAATGTATTACTTTACAGTCCAAATGCAATGCCTGAAGAATAGTGCTCTCATGGATAAATCTCAGGTAGCTCTAACTACAGATCTGAATTACTGATGTATTTCTATGCTCAAATCATTACTTAGCGCATCTCAAGGGCAGGCGGGTGGGTTTTTTATTGTTCTCTGAGGGTTATGACAGAAATACTGTCTTTGTGAAGCAGTACCTAAAGGAACAATGTTAGCATGTCATGGAAATGACTTTACTGTGATGCATTAAAGAATGAGGTGCTAAAGTTACAGGCATGCAAGCTATTAGCGCTTCCTCCCTTCCACTTAGCAAGCTGTTTATCTTTTAAAAGGCTGAAAACTCTTCATTTTATTTTCCACATATATCCTTATAGAACAAACAGTATAAATAATATCTGTAATATGAGGCTTTGGGGATAAAAAGAGATAATATTTCTGCTTAATTTCTTCCCTCCTTCCCATCCGTGTCATGTTCCACATGTGCATATGAAATTAATCTCCCACCCTTTCCCATGAGCCTTGTTAGTCCTGCTGTGCCCTCCCACACAACTTGGCTGATATTAAAAGACCTTTAAATCTGTCTTTGAAAATATATTTTGGGAACTACATTTTAGACAATATTTCTGTTTAAATTAGTTTTTCCTGGTTCCCAAATGTTGAAGGAATATAAGATAGAGAAGCTAGGAGAAGGGCAGACCCTGATGCTGCTGCAGTATGTCTTTTCTGTGAGTAGACTGCTAGAAATAACATTCCCTGGACTGAGCTGATGAGCCTGAAGCTTTAAGTTATGATATATGTATTTATGTATGCATGTGTATATGTTTGCATTCAATTCCAAGGAGCAGAGGAGGGGTAGGGAAAGACTGCATTAGGACTGACGTGTGTTGCCTATACACACTAGTAAGAAGCAGCTGTTGCTGAGATTTCTGAACCCTTACTCTCTTTGCTGTAGCTGGGACCTCGGCTAAGATTACCTGTAACTTGTTATCCTCGCAAGGAATTAAAAGTAGGGCATTGGAGTATCTTGCTCGCTATTATTTGTAGTGAAGTTACACATGCAGCCCCAATTGAAATCGGGGACCAATTTTACTAGGCATTGTACAGATCCATAAACTCAATGCTGTTTCTCTAAATAAAAGTGGGAAGCAGCTCTACAGGTGGTTTTTATAATTGCCCAAAAGACACTGCTGAAAGCCACAAATAGATCTTGTCTCATCATTTGCAGACAAATGCTCTTGCCACTAGAACAGGCTGTAATACAAGCATATTTTAGCACTCTGATACAGTGATGCCAATCCCTGTGATTAGAACTCATATTTTGTTTCTTTAATTTGTGATTGCTGCAGTATTTGACATTTTTCTTCAAGTGTCAGTTTCTGTACTCAAGCAGCTGAATAAGGAGTCAGCTTCCTTTAGAAACAAAAGTTTCAAGCCCTTGTGTTTGCAGAAAATTGCTTGAGAATGGGGCTCACTGGTTGTTTTATCAGGTGGTTTTGAAGAGCACAATGTTTGCATTCTTTCTTTTCATTCTTTTTTTATCATTTTTAACAGCTGTCAGTAATAATCATGAAATTAAATATTACTCAACTTTCTCAACTAATGTGAGCCTGTATGGTCATTTGTTATGGCTACGCTGCAGGAAAAAAGCCTGTAAGGAAAAACAAGCATATGTTTTTTGCATAGTTGTTGGATGTGCTTCTATTAAAAGGTAGGAATGCTGAGACACACTTAGCTTGCATCCCAGCTGCAGTAAGATGTTTCTGATGGTCCATCACAACCACTATACCATCTGCTTTTTCCAGGCAATTTATTCCATCCTTGTCTAACCTCTTTCCTTTCTGCTTTAAAAGCAAGCATGTTTTCTCAAACCTGTTACCAATCACTAAATTATTTTTTAAACCCATTCAGGAAAAATTAATCTGGGCTTCATCTTGTCAAATATTCTGTTGCTGGAGCAGCTATGTCTTCTGAGGAAAGAAAATCTTGCGATCAATTAGAGTTACAGCATGGTGACAGTGCGAGCAATGGACTGTCCACACTGGAAGTGCCTCTTGCCCTCTCATCAGTTAGTCATCAGCTTGTACAGGCTGCTTAAGTTTTTGCCTAATTTTGAATGTGTGAGTTATCATCATAATCTACGTGGAAATAATCCACAAGTAAAAATGAGGCTAATCCTCGACTACCTTTTTGAATCAGCACTTGAAGAATGAGGTACTCCTCCTTCATCCTATCTGTAGTATTTTATAATTGTGTTTAGAAAAGTTTTTTATTGATTTTTAGAAAAAGGCATGAATTTAATAGTTGTAAAAATACACATCTTTTCAAACCTCATTGAGCCCTTGCCTCCAGTGATAGTGGCGATGGGTTCATTATGCAGCGCATTGTACCAGTTTTACATTTTTGCTTTTGAACATCCTTCTTGATCTCATTTTATGAGAAGGCCTATAAAAATGCATGGCTTATCTGCACGATACTTTGTAGCCTGGTATCACAGCTTCCCTAAGATGTATCCTCTTTAATCAGAACAGTACTGATCTCCTCTTCCCGCTGCTCATTATTATTGTCGTTTGTGTTACATTATAGTGAGCGTTGCACAATCAGAACATAGAGACCAGCCCCATAACTTGTTAATCGTCCTTCATATGGACATGTCTGCATTCCTTTAATCACTTAAATCGATCCTTTTAGAGTCTCCTTGTTCTGTCCCCCCCCCAAACTTCATGTATGTGTCTGTTACCGATGACAAGAAATGAACAAAATCTTTTTGCAAAAAAGTGCACTGCTGATTTACATAACAAAACTGCAGAACTGTTTTCCTAGCCCATTTCTTAACCATTCTGGGAGGGTTTTGAAAGGAAAGGCTTTAGACTCCAAAGACACTACATGCTCCTACCAACCCCACTGTGAGAAATTTGCTTTTAGAACTGCTGTGACACATAATGGCATTCTCTTATCGTTCTTGAGTGGTTAACTCATTTAAATGCACAGAAAGTGCAAATAGTTTTAAGTTACGATTACTGGTTATATATTACTTTGCTTTTACTAACAACCAGTTCCATCTGCTGTCATGCTTCTCTTTTGCCTAGCTTTCTTGGGTTCCTCTGTGTCCTTGCAGACATGTTTGTTTTCTACATTATGTAATATCACCACATTTATGTCATGGCCGTTTTCCAGGTGGCCATTAAATATATTAAAAAATCGTAGTCTAAGCCAATATAAAACCTTACGAATCTCGTTAAACATACATGGTTTACTGCTTATTTCCACTGTATTTTTCATCTTCTGGGCTAGAGCTATGCATCTTGTCCATGCTGCCTGGGATTTCTGAGTGCATTTTATCATGCTGACTTTGACTTATTAGTACAAGGCTGTACAGTTTTTGGCAATCCTTCTCTTTCTGCCTAATGTGGGAAAAGTTACTGGAAATGCTAAATTTGTTGCTTGTAGGTCAGTGAGGAAATAAGAGCAACAGGCCCCTGTGAGAGATCCTTCGTTCCTGCAGCTGATTCCATTCCTGTTCCAAAAGATCCTGGTTCCCCTTATACCTAAAGATAAAGTGTATCTTGTTTAGGAAGGGGCTTAGGGGGCTGGGCTTTCCCTCACAAACTGCAATGAAGATGCTATTTGAAGGAATTTTATGCACTGTCTTGGTCATTTCATTTAATTGTTATCTTTTTTTCTGCCAAAGAATGCAATATAATTGGAATATTTAAGTGTTGCAAGTGCCACTTTGCTCATGAACAAATTCAGTAGCTGAGACAGTTCTGAATTAAGTGCTGGAACCAAGTCCTGTCTTCATTTGGAAGAACTGAAGACGAGGTTTTCCTTGGTCTGTGATTCAGGGATATCCCTGGTAGATATTTATGTTCTGTTAATGCTATTCCTCTGGCTTCTTAATCGCATGATTTTTGCTGAAGAGAGACTCTTTTCTTGCTTAGGAGAGGAAGAGACCCTTCCTGCTGTCTCTGTGCAGCTGATAGTGCACCTGAAGGTCCCCGATGGGCAGCAGGATATGCTGGGCAGGCCTCAGGGAAGCTGCATGGCATTGTGGGGTTCCCAAGTTCAGCCCCAGCTGCTGGATCAAAGTAGAGGTGTGTGGCTATGTGTCTCAAATAAAGAACCAGCACGCTGCGGGACCTGTGTTTGCTTCAGAAGTATCCCACGTATAAAGCATAACCTTGCATAAATATGTGTATGCTCACTCTCTCCCTCCCCTCTTGCTCTCTAATAGTTTTCCCTGAGATTCTTGAACAACAGAGCAGATGGAAACCTTATTTAAATTTAGAAACCGTGAATACCACATGCTGAGCTCAATGGAGCAATTCAAGTCAGTTTCCCTTAAATGAATTTTTTTTTAATGCTGGATTCCATTTAGAATTTTTAAAATAGCATAAACACGTGATATAAAGCATTTGAAGATACCTGTGTTCCTTACCACATAATGCCTCACTTGTATATAAGTGTGAAAATGTGTCCTAAACAGATCAAATTTCACAGCTAGTCGTCCTAAAGGACATTAACACTCCATTATTTATTAGAGCCATTACAAAAGAAACTCCTGCACCGTCCCTAAAGGGAGAAAATCTGTCATGGTTCCCAGGAAAGAGAAGCAAGGATTATCCTTGAAAGCAATCAAAGGAGAGAATAGTTTTTACCAACTTGTCAGTGGAGTTGCCATGGGCACCAGCCAGAAGCCTAGGTTTAAATGTCAGATTTCCCTTCCGCTACTGTCTTTTCCTTTTCTTTTGCTTTATTTTTGCATTCATTCCATTATTTTCCTTTTTTTTTCCTTTTTATAAGAATTTCTCTACCCACTCCCTTTTTTCCTAATGCCTAATTTCACTTCTTTTTATGCCTATCCTCAGACATCATGCCAATCCCAGGTAAAGAAATCTGTTTAGTTTTTTGTTTGGTTTTTTTTGGTGGTGTTTTGTTTTTTTTTTTAAGTAAGACAGTATGTTCTTGGAAACTCGTTTGAAAGTCATTAGCATATTAATATTTGTCCAGCAAAGAAAATGATATTAAGCGACTGACACAGTTAAGGAAGAAACAGCAGTGTAGAGTCAGCAGCAGCTCCCTTCACCATTATTGCGCCTGGTTGTTTGGAGACATGTGGTACATTTCATTATTTGCTAAAATATTACACAGAGGGGGGTGGGGGGAAGGAAGAGAGCAGAAGGAAAAAGCTCACATCTGTGGTAACGTCTCTGCAGGGAGAAAAAAAAAGGCAAATCCTACCATTTGTGGAAGGTATTCATGTGTTGCCGGCTGGCTAAACTGCACATCAATTGAATTAACGTATCCGTTAAATCTAGATAAAAGCTCAGAAGAAGCAGTTTAGAAAACACTTTTTTCTTTTCTGTTATTTTTTTTTTCCCCCTTAATTCCTCTAAGCTGGCATGGGACATCTGGGTTGGTTTTGTTTTGTATGCTGGGTTTTGTTTTGCCTTGTGTGTCTTCACTGTCAAAACCCCAAAACAAGCCCAGCTGCCTTAAAAAAAAAAAAAAAAATCCATTTGTGTTTTGCTTACTTGTTAATAGTGTTAGCATGTAAATGAACACATCCAGGCTATAAAGTGAGCAACTCATGAGTGGGTGGGAAGTTCACACCTCCTTTGGTGGTATTGTTTCAGGCTGTCTAGCTGCAGGCTCAGCAGGGCCAGAAGAGTATGCAGAAGAGCCTTTTTGCATAAATGAAGGCAAAAGAAAATGGCATTTTTTTAAGAACCAAATAATGCTGTCGCCTGTAACCTCCATTTGGCTACTGAGTTTGTTCTGGAGAATGAAGATAAAACCGTAGTGCTAGCAAATTTTCAAATTTGGATCCTGGTTTTAGTCTCAGAGTTTATTCTCACACTGTGTGCTTCACTGTGGCTGTGGAGAATGTGATAAATTAGTGCTTGTGGTTTTGAAACCCATTTCTGATCTGCCTTCCCATGATCCTGCCTCGCCTTTAAGAAACTCTGAGCATGTTTCCATGTGAATTATTGACACATAATTAACGATGGGTCAATACTGACTTGAAAACTGGGTTATTAATAGAACTAATAGCATGCAAATTTTCAGGATGCGTATTTTTAATCCAAACTGAAGTTCCCACAGTGATTTTTCAATTACGTGATTTCTTATTCATTCTTGTGAATCATTTCTATGTTCTTGGTGCCCATAGCAGTGGTGCTGGATGGTAGAAAGATGCACAATCGTGAAGTTTGGGTGACTGTGCTTCCAAAAAGAGAAATTGCTGTTCGGAGGCTGAGGCAGCCACAAGTCCTCTTTATATGGCCTGAGGTGTTCCATATTGCATACAACCCTAAGGTCTGTTACCGTAAGACCTGGAAACAAATACTTCAGGAATCTTCCTGTGCAAGAGGGAGGAGGGTGTGTAAGTTCAGTGCCTACAACAAATCATCTTGAAGATTAGGAGATGGTATCAGTGACATTTATTGAAGAGCATGAAAATTCTTGTTTGCTAAAGGCCGTGAGGTGGTAGTGCTGATGTAACCAGTTACTTTGAATTGGGTTTCATCTGGGCCCAGCTTGCAGGGACCGAGAGCACCGTCACGGTGTGGCATGCTGAGTGTTCCTGCTTTGCCAGGTAGGCTAGTCCTCGCCGTGGGATTTTGGTGACTAATTTATGCTCTACCCGAAGAACCTCAGCAGCCTTTGAGGGTGCTAGGGAACAGAAATGTCCTGCTTCCTCTCAGCTGGGCACTGACGAGGTTGCTAGTGCTGAAGGTTGAAGCCCTCAAAGCAGCTCCTGGAAGCTGTTACAAGCAGAAATGTCAGCTCCTTCCTGTAAAGCGTTAGTATTCAGCCATTATGGAGAGTTAGAAAAAGAAGTAGTAATATTCAGGGATCCTTTGGAGAAAGACTGAACAAACTGAGCACAAGCATTTAAAGAGAAAAAGGAATAATCTCTTCTTGATGTTTTCTGTGGATGTAAATAGAATGGGACAAGAAATAAAGGGCCACAAATTGCAAAAAGGGAAAATTAAGATTAAGCATTAAGATGTTCTCTCAGATAGTAAAGGTTAGTTAATCACTGAAACAGATTGCTTAGGGAAGCTGTGAAATGTTTATCATCAGAAGTTTAAAGAAGAAAATAGGAGACAATGTTAAGAATGTCTTGGGTGTAATTGCTAAAGAAAAGTACTAAATATAACTGTCCTGTCATGGGGCAGGGGGAGGGACTGGAGCCCTTCTAGCCTGAGTTTCCACAAAGATCCACCTTTACAAATAGCTGACGAGAAGTCTGACTTAATGACAGCAGTGGTCTGTCTGCTTTTATTTAGAACCAGAAATTATTCATGAACCTGATTCATGAAGCCTCCACTCTTAAGCAAACCTAGGAGTCAGGTTAATAACAACTCTGAAACCTTTGCTAATTTAGAGGGAAAACTTTATTTTAAGATTTTATACAAGCGTGCATCACCATAGCAATTTAAAATCTTGTATGTAAAATTATAGCAACCATTTTCCTGGCGTCTTTGAAACCTCTTTAAGAGTAGAGATTCTGGGTATGCTAGAGGTTTGGTACTTTAGTTATTTACTAATTTTTTTTTCAAAACACAGTGGGGAATATGTTTCTTTCAGAAAAAAATAATTTATCCTGCTCAGTAGGATAACTTAGTGATTGATTCTGCTATTCTATTTGCAGTCTAAACCTAAAGTAATCTTCATTCTCCAATGCAATACAAATAGTCTTGCCTTTTAATCCCTGTCCATTCAAAAAAATCTGTGTTCATGTCTCGCTGCATAATACCTTAATTTCATTTCCAATGAAGTATAATCTTACTCTGAAATAAAATATATTAAAATACAAATCCGAAGAAAATACTTACAGCTTTTTTGCCCGAGACTTCCTGTTTCTTTACACAAAAATGAAAATCAAACTCTGTATGTCGTTCACATGTGTCATGCCAGTGAAATCCACGTGAAGTGCATTCTGCTAGGGCACCAGCCTTGTAATGGAGAGATTCCAGCCCTTTGAAGCAAGGTATACAATGAAGGAGAAGAGTAAGTGATTGCGACCATAACTTCCAAGATTTTGAAGTCAGAAATCTCTCTTTTTTCTTCTCTGTAAATGAAGGTATATTTCTTTGACTCTGCATATATGATAAATAATGATGGCGGTTATATAAAATCAGGTATGCTATTCTTCATGCACAGTAAAAAAGTGTTATTCTTCTGTTTCTCTTCGTGCTCCGCCACTGTCGTCTTGGAAGGGCTTTGCTATAGAGGAAATGGCCATGCAGGTGTAGCCATATGCTAGTTTAGCAACCTTGGCCTTCAGCCCTGTGGGAGTGTAGAAACAGGACATCAGATTACCAGATAGAAACCAAAAGTTGACATATGAACATAGATTAATATTTCCAAGATGAAGCTTATTACCCTGTTATTAGCAGCAGTCAAAAAAATAATTAATATCCTGATCCAACACTTAAAAGACACAACTTGATAGGTGAAACAATATCAAAGCTAGGGACTTTCCCTGAAGCATCAGTGAAGGTGTATGTCTGATACATGTGATTAACCTTAAACTGTTATTATGCAATGCCTTTTACATTAGAAAAAGTTGGGAAAATAACTGGTAAAACTGGCTTAAAATAGAAAGCTGCATCAACAAGTCACCTTTTTGGGGGTGTTACAAAGCTACTGTTTCCAATGGCTGTCATTCATACTGTAGCAGCACTGGAAGCCCTACATAATATTTTGGCTCTGCAAAATGTGATTCCTGTTCTGCTTTGATTTATTGTGTGGAAGCGTTAAGAATTTCAGCAGGTTTGTCCCCATAGACATGAGAATGGGTAGTAAGCATAGGGGTTAATGTACAGCTCAAAGCTTCTCACCTGAGATGCCCATCCTGGGCAATCTCAGACATAGCTTATTCCGTGAAGTGCTAGCTGATACCAAGTGCAAATCAAAAATAGCATAAAATACAGGGTAGCTATTCCACGACAAGACAACGGCCCACAGACTTCCTTGCCTAGCTAATAGATACCAATATTCAGAGAGAAAGTAGAAGTAAGTAGGAGAGGGAACAATTCCAACTCTGCTCAGCCAGGGAGGAGGGAAAGTGGAAGGAGGAAAGGCTGTCAGACTTAACTGATTAACAGTAAACAGCTTTGACAGTTCCAGCGTTGTTCCTGCCTGGTTTCAGCAGCTATGTGTGATCCAGGAGGTAAATGCATACCTCATCACATCTCGGACCGTGTCAGACTGCCAAGAGCATACGGCGGTGTCATTATGGCCTGGGTGACCTTCCCTTGCCACGTGGCAAGCACAGTGTGCCAGTGGCTTGCCCTGACCTAAAGCAAAGTTTCACTGAGGTGTGCACCCAAAGGTGGGAATGGTGGAATGAGCTGTTCCTGCTCTCTGACAGCACCTAGCTGGGTCTTAGAGCTGTAAGCATTGCAATACAGTTTGATGCTATAAATGTCTTGATGTCAGGACTGTGAACTTCCCGTGTTACCTGTTCTGTTACGTGTTTGACAGCACACAACTAATTCCTGTTTCATGACTGAAGACAAGCTTCCAGAAAGCCAGGTCCCAGTAAAAAGTGAGCAGGCTAAGTCATACCAGCACGCTAATTAGAAGAACATGAGAGTTGTCCTGTTACAGGGGTCCATACATCTTGGTATCCCCTTGCCACCAGTGGACATAAGCAGATGCTTGGAGAAGAGTAAAGGCAGGACAATTTCTTAAAGTTGTTTCAGCCCTCACCTAATGTCCGTTCCCAAAACTTGGTAAAATGAATGTGGTTTCTGTGTGGTTAGTAACACTTACGGGTTTTCGTGGACTTCTCAAGTTTCCCCTGGAGTCCCATTTAAACTTCAGCATTCACAATATCCTTACTGCTCATACGGAAAAATTTCTGTTTAGATGCAGAGCTATTCATGCAAAAGGATTTATGCCCTTAACTAACTGTGAAAATACAAAGTAAAATACTGGTCTCTGAAAAAGGGAAGCTATCTGAAAATGTAGACCAAAACTCTCTTGATAAGGGTCTGCATGTTAACATCTATGATCCTTAGTATTTTAAATGTGCTTCATCATATTGGATTCACAATTTATTGCCTCTGCCCATCAGATAATGGTATCATTGTGCTATAGTTGAAACATTTGCATATGCTATAGAAATTACCAGAAAATTGAATAGACTTCATGTAGCAACAGCTGCCCTTCTTATGATGCCAGTGTTACAGATACGAAAAGTACAGAAATGAGAGCGAAGAAAAGAAATCTAAGCTAATGGGGGAAAGGGGGAGAGTGGAACCACTGCAAGATTTGTCTTTCTGGAAACTGCCTGATTGCTTTTCAGATCTATGTTTTTTTTTTTTCCCTGTTGACAAGCAAAGCTTGGGAATAATAAGTGCTGCATGAATTAAATCCATCACACTTGACTGACTGGATACCATGTACTGGATCTTCAAACCAATCTGGGTTCTATCAGTGTGCTGCTATTGATTTCTGTGCTTTGACAGAAAATAGCTGAGAGACAAATGATGGGGGGGGTGTAATACTACAAACACTTTTTTGTGTTACTATAGCTATAGCTAGTAGCTAATGTAACACCAGATTTCCCCTAAAATGCCATTGAGCGTGTGAGCATGGTTTTGTACGTATCAGTCAATAAATTTTAAATATTTCTCTGTTGATACTGCACACTGTTCTTTTGTGTCTCTTTAAGAAAGGATTATTGACAGCAAACCAGGAGGGTAGTTATTCTTGTCCACCTACAGCATGTCTGTTCCAAAGCATCATCAGCTTCCCCCTTCGCAGTACAGCCATTCTGTGTCAGAGAGACCAGTCACGAACTCAGATGAGAATGTAAATCCATCCCATTGAAATGGAAATCGGCAAAGATGTTGCAGAGGTCTTTCACCAGTCACTGTTTATTTCACTCAATGTTTTTAATTCTTAGACAAGTGCTAGCTTTGAAAAGTTCCGAAAAGCATTTTATTTTCTTTCCCTCTTCCTTTTTTTCTGATTTTTTTGTCTGTTTCATTTTACTTTGTAAGAAAAATCAAATCCTGTCCCTGGCTGGACCTAGGAGGCGAACTGGGACCACAAATGCCCAAGGGTTGGCTTGCATGAGGAGTGGCGGGGACTCCTGATGGAGTACTGGGGGGCTACTTGTTTTTTCTGATGAAATGTATAATAGAGTAGCAGATGTTGAATGTTCTATAGAGAGTGCACTACAAATTGCTCCTGGGCACGGCGCTGTGATAAGACTGGGGAATGAGAAGTTTCAGCTGAAGTTTTGCTGTTTGCTTTGTGCCACGCTCAGGTAAGACACAGTACCTTTCTGCCTTCTCATTCATCTCTTCACGTTATTAATCCTCTGGGGCAGGACTGTTTCTCCTGTGCTTGTCTAGCACTTGGAATAAAGTTTTCATGAGGGATCTGTAGAAGCCACTGTAATTCAGATCATCAGTGCTCAAAAGGGAGTTGCATATGAATGAATGTGCCAGGCAGGTACACTAATGAAGTTCAGCACCTTCCGCATGCAGGCAGGAGAACAAATAGGTTTCACAACATGCTACAGTCTCCTCTCAGGTTTCTAGACTTCCTTTTGATTACTTCATGTTGATTATGATTAAATCATAACATACTGTTAAAGGACTTCTCTGTGCATAAGTGAAATCCAATTGGGTTCATCCCTATTAACATCTGTAACATATTTCACCTGAGTGCTTATGGTCATTTTGGATAAACTCTGCGTTTCGTCAAGGGTAAATATATGTTGCTGAAGGGAATGTATGCAGCAGTCACTGGTTTGCGAAACATGCTGCTCTGTGACGTTTTCTACAGATGGCTCTGTTAGGGAGAAATGTTAAGCCTTAGGATTTTATCTCTCCTAAGGGAAGGAGAAGGCTTCATGTATCTTTCTTCTTTCACTGTCCGAAGTACTATATAGCCTAGAAAATAGAAAAGAGTAATTTTTACATTTAATAACATACTGTAATAATCAAGTACAGATCTGATTACTAAAACCTTTCAGTATCTGAAGTGGAAGTTCCTTATTAACATAGGAGTCTGTTCTAAAAACTCATTTATATAGTACCAATTTACAGTAATTCCTCACAACTTCCGAGTAAGGTATTCTAGGAGAAGAGTATCACAGATGTCCCCAGCAGGTACAGCTTAATTTAACTGACATGAGGGGACAGTGCATACCAGTGGCCGTTCAGGAATGCACAGTGCTAATGGAGGGAGTTAAAAGTCTCTTTCTTGCATGTTGGTTTATGCCTTTTCTGGTGTAGTAATAGGATTTTGAACATTTATTTTTTAAGTCAGACATTTGGGAGAGACACGTTTGGTCATGTGTTGTTCACAGTAGTACTTTGTTTAAAAAAAATCCCAGCAAACTATATAAATCAGTGTCACGCTCCAAATCCCTAATCCTCTTCGTCGTATTTGTATTTCATATGATACAGAAAATGTTCTATTGCCATACGTAAGGCCCATTTCAAGGCTTTTGTTTCAGCTCCTTTACAACATGCCTGTGGCACAATGGCTGGTTTTGATTCCCTGGAGGCAGCTAGTTTCCTTCTTATAAGTTGCTAATGCCACAAGGCAGAAGCAGCCTTGCCAAGGACTCTAAGGAATGGACTGAATTCCCAGATCCTTTCTAGGGTAGCAGCAGCATCCTTCGTGCTTCAGTACTGTGTTGTGGCCATTGGAGGTGGTGAGCTAATGAGACCGTGGCTGACAGGAATTCTTACTCCTCTACAAGACCTATCCCATGCAGTCTGGTTCAGAGCCAGGTTCTCAGTCCGTCTAGAAGGTTCTCTGAAAGGTGGGATCTCTTTTTCAGCACCAGCACTGTGAGATAGCTTAGACAGCTTGTGATTAAAAGCTTAAGAATTAGAAAAGGCAAAAAAGCTTGGGTAAAAATGAAAGCTCCTTCTCTATGAGCAGCAGAAGCAGTATCAGCAAAAGCCTTGGGATGTACTGCTATGTATATTACACTTCCTCAGTAACTCCCTATTTAAGACAACAAATTATGAAAATCAATTTAAATGGCTGCTGTTTAAAAATACTTTTCCAAGTGGTTTCTACTTTAAAGTTGTCTGCATATTCACTTTTAGAATTTTTGGGTGTGCTTCACTGAAGAAAATTTTTATTTTTTTTTTTTCTTTCAAGCATTCTCAGAATGAGACAAGTTCACTATTTGAGCCCAGGTAACAGTTGCTTTTTGTTTGAAGAGTTATGGACCCCTGTGTATCATAACAGTCCTTAGACAAGTTGATGCACACTAGCGTAACATTTTCAATGTGAATCTTCCTCCTAATTTTAATATTCTCTTAAAAATAATGGGGATTTCTTCGGCCTCTGCAAGTGCATAATGGCACTTAAGATGATCTTTTCTCCATCCCTGGAGGTATTTAAGCACCACGTCTACCCATCTTTTGAGGACATGGTTTAGTAGTGGACTTGGCAGTGCTAGGTTAACAGTTGGACTCGATGATCTTAAGGGTCTTTTCCAACCTTAATGATTCTATAAGTTATTGTGGCGACTGTCTTAGGTTGGAGGAGTTTAACTTCACTGAATTAAGAAAATTTCTCCACCTTCAAGAGCAAAGTGACAAGAAGGAACTCTCAGCATCTCTGATTCTAGTAAAGAAAACATGCAAATAGAAACAAAGATGTTTCCACTTACAGAGCAACTGTTCCTAAGACGTGATTTAAAACGTTCAAATTTCCAATAATATATATATAACATATTCCTGTCATCTGCAGCATATTGATAGGAAACCTTAAACAGCAGATGCTCTGTGGGACTTTTAAACTGAAGCCCAATCTATATAGGAGACAGAACTTATAATGAGACATAATGTAGTTGTGAGACAAGACATCACAGGCAATTTCCTGAAAGAAAGAGTGAGATTTAATCACTTTGGGCTACTTCTGCAGCTACTGCTGAGGCATGTTACTTGCTCTGCCAGAGAGGGAGATGCTTGTCAAGATTGTAAGCAAACTGAATTGCTGCCAACCGTTTACTCACAGACAACAGATGATTCTCATAGACCATTTGTTTTATTTCTGCGCATTCATCTTGTGCTTTGCCGTCTTTCTAAAATCCGTGACCTTTTATGTTATGACAACAGGACATTAGCAATTATTGCTGTTAAAGTGCTCCAGACATAATCAAAACCCCCTCTCTGCCACCTTAGTCATCAGAGCTCAGTTTGGTTATTATCTCTGTCAGTTCTAGAAGTTCTAATTCTAACAGCTTTAATTACCTCAAGGAAGTAATTTTATAACTTTTGATTGATAAAAGTAATTTTTCGGCTACACGGAATAGAGAGTCTTGTGTTACATTAAGTGGGATTTGACTCTCCCTGAAAGACTTCCAAGACATTGGAACAAGACATGTGAATGAAAAGCAATACCCGGCAGATAATCAGCTAGGTAATTACTAGGCAGTAATTCCTAGTCCAAAGGCAGGACATGGACTGTCTAACCAGCAGCTCTTGGACCATTCTGCCAACCTCCATGCTGTGTAGTGGCTGCCACTACTCAACAACATTTATCCGGTCTTCCTCATCCTGTCCTCTGCTGTTGGGATTATTTGCAGCCTGCAGTCTCCATCTTGATTTCTAGGTTGATTGCACAGATTGTAACTCAGGGCAAATTTGGCAGAAGGACTACAGGAGGTAAGGCAAGGAGAAACAGATGGGTGAAAATGACATTGACCCAATTGCCTTGTCTGAACTAGATGGAAAATTATATCCTTGTCCTATCACTCTCCACATATCAAACAAATTTAGTATTCTTATTTTAGTTGTGCAGCATCATTTCCGCAGCTCGGGGATGGGTGTTCCTGAAGTCAGTGCTATCCTGTATAATCATTTGAAGCAAGCCTTACTGTCACCAACCTTTTCTTTTCTCTCCTAATACCTCTAGCCAAGCATCTTCCCCAGCTCGGACCCTTGCCACTGGCTAACGGCACCAACTAAAAGGCCCAGTAAAGCCTGTTAACATGGATTCCACACTGTATTCCACATCATCTGATGTTGAGGTGCCTCACTAGCAAGTCATACCTCACTGGTTGGGAATCAGTGCTCTAATGTGGTCCAGGATGCTGCAGCAACAAGTCATGAGCAAGTTCTCATTTTATTTGTACTGTCTGGTGAAGGAGGAAAGAGAGTAGTAAATTGCTCCTAAAAAAATATAGCTTTATTGTAGGGCATAATTCAGGACAATGACCTAACTGGAATCTCTCTCCAGGATAAACGTCACAGATACTCCTGAAAGTGGGTAAAGGATCTGAATTGGTTTTTTGAAACACCACAGCTATTATTCCAAGTGATTAGCATCCTGCAGACCACTTAGTCTTATCTAGGGTCATGTCATAAAGGAGATGGAAAAAGTGAAAAATATTAGGTTTCCATGGTAGTGAATTGGGAATGGCATCACCAATTTCAGTGCAGAACATGTGGGAAGAGAAAAATACGATCCAAAGGATTATGGCCTAGAGAAAGGAGAGGGAGAGAGTGGGTGGGCTGGAGACCCCATTTGCCAGAAAATGATACCTCATTTTCCTTTTAAACCAATAATTTTCGTGAGAAACTCACTTCAGCACTCAGAAGTTTGTTCTCAGAAATGTAAAGGTGCAGTAAGAGTGTGGGGGCAGTATTCAAATGCAGAAACCAAAGTTCTCAAGAACGGAGGAGAATTAGTGTTGGTGGCAGAGGGACTGTCCATTCTTTCATTTCATCTATCTAATGTAATCAGCATTTCAATTTTGTTGTGCTTTCTTGGCCAAGAAACCCTTCTGTTGATTTCCATGAGATTTAATCAGGCCGTTGAATTGTCAGGGTATTCATAATTTATAGAGGTAGGGTTTTATGATTGATTCTTTTTTTTTCTTCCTGTTTTTTAACAAATAAGAGTAAATACCATTACAATAATTCACACTCAGAAGAGCATTTTCCCTGTTGTATTTAATACAATTTCATTAAGTTAGCACAATCCAAATTAAAATGTGAACAAGATACTTGTTTAATATATCAAAAGCAAATTAAGTCTGGATTTGAAAAGGTGTTATAGCTTTTCCTTTCATAAAATAGAATTAGTTCTAATTTGTCTCTGAAGTTTAAACTGAAATGAATTTATTGTTGAAATATAAACCAATAGTTTAAATCCAAGCCTAACACAATTAACAAAGGAAACTTCCTAAGGTTCAAATGAATATTGTTGTTACGCTTACAAGCTGAGGAACAAATCAGCATAGCACTACTGAAATTATTAGCACTACGATGGGTAACGCCTTTGAAGTTTATGACCATGGGAGAGGCCAGGAACAGGGAAATAAAGAAATACAGAAATAGGCAGAAAATATTCATGTTTTTAGTAAACTTACACAGGTAAATTTTGATGAGTGTTTAAGGTGGGACATTAATAATATGAACACGTTATCTGAAGTCTAGTATTGAGTGTAAATACGGACTAGCGCTGCAAAGATGTCTTATTTGAGGGTTACAAATTCTCTCTTCCTGTGTTTGCATTCTTTTGTTTCTGTTCTTCATACTGTGTAGTGAATGAGTTTACTAAGCCTAATGTGCACACAATTGGCAGACATAATATATAAGCATGTCTAAATTGCTGAAAACCAATTTTGAATTTGGAAATGGGACTATTTGTTCAAAAAGGTAATTCAGTTGTAATGGGAAAACAGCGTACAGACCGTCAAAACTAAATGACAAAATACAAACTGAAAACATCAGATGATGACACCTAAACAAGCAGCCTGATTTAGAAAATGTTGAAATTTTATAATTAGATCACTCTGATAGGCAGCTAATTTTGAATTTAATCCTAAATTTTAGGCACCTGTTTTTGGAAAGCTTTGCTCTCTCAGCCTCAGTTTTTCTTTTTGTAAAGTTGGAGTAGTGATACTTCCTTTCCTTACAGAGATGGTAAGAGGATTACTTCTTTTCACACTGCTTCGTGTATGGAAAGTCCTATAAAAGCGTTATCTGAAAATTTCAGACAGCTCTGGTGTTATCCTATTACCCACTCATAGAGGCAAGTAATGGATAATTGGGTTCCTACTTACCTTCATTAGATAAGAGATTTCTCATTTAACTCTATCAATAGAAAGATTAAGAGTCCTTGTTACTCCAGGAGAATAAAGTTTTATAGGACAAGACAAGTGAATAATAGTGAGTATAAAGCCATGGTTGTAAACCAATAGATCTGTTGCAATAAAGAAGTTTCAGACTATGAAATACCCTCTCTAGCCTTTATGGTCATACTTCTAATTCAGTACATGGAGACACATTACTCCGTATCATGTGAAGCAGAATAAAGCAGCCCATTAATTGCATCAAAACTTTACCAGCTGACTTCATATTTTCACACCCAGCATGTGAAGACAGATTATGAGACTCTGCTGTGAGTTAGAGCAGAGCCAGTGGAAAGGCAGTTGGAGCCCATCTTGACTTCCATGAGCTCTTTGGGTTAATAATTACTTATTGTACCTCGCAAGTTTTTTTTTTTTCTTTTTTTTTTTCTTTTTTTTTGTTCTAGCACTGGTGTGTTTGCTGGGTGTACACAAGACTGTTTATATTATTTCAATTTCTACTATTTCAATAGAACCTTTTTCTTTGTGACTGGTAAAGCCTTTTTTTAAAAATCTGGTCAAAGAAGAAGGGTAGAAATTAAGTTTTCAGCTTGACACATGCACGTGCCAAGCTCATAATCATGTACACAGAAGTGAGGCGCTGTTAACTCCTTTTGGTTGTCATAGCCCATGACACAACTGAACAGACTTTCCCATTGGAAAATTTCTCATGTTGCTAGCAGCAGGTACTAGACGTAACTAATAATGTTTTCTGAAGAACCCAAAATGGTTTATTCTCTACCCGTATCAGGCAGAATTTTGATACAGGGGAGCAGTTCGTTCTGCAACTCTTGTTGCTTTCTTTGTTGCCTCTTATCCAGGAAGCACGCTGAAAAATACTTAGCCAGCTTCCACACAAAGTTGGTGGTTTCCGACTGTGCCATGTCTGTAGAAAACTACATCTGACAGAGTGTAAGAACGTTTTTTCCACAGCTGCACAATATTTCTAAATTATTCTCTGTACTTATCTGCAGTGACCTTACAAAAGTAATCCGTCTTTATGGCTACAAAGCTTAATTACTGTAATTCTGCTTTAGTTTTGCTTCCACTGGGTTTCTCTGCCTCATGCAGCTCTAGAGTAGCATTTATCGGCACACTTATTCCTTGGAATAAACTGAGGTGGCGGGTTACCATAGGGTGCTGTCTGCCTACAAAGTGTCAGGTAGACTGTAACTTACCCTGTTAATTTTTAAAACCTGTAACAGAGAGGCAGTATTGTATTGCAAGGCCACCTTTCTGTGTCACCTCCCTAAAAGCTCTCTTTGTTTTGATACTACCCATATTTCTCAAGTTTCCCCTGTCCTTTTTGTAGCAACCAGTTTGCTGTTGCTGCTGGCACGTCAAAAAAGTGATATTCTTCTGGATATTTCTGTCTATCTTGAAATCACCAGAGGGAAAAGTTTCCCCCACTATACTAATTAAGGAGCATGCTGTTTGGGTAGTGCTGAGGTTGATATTATCTGCATCTAGGTTTATAAATAGCATCTCTGTTTATTTGTTCATATTCCTGATAAATATAAAGCTACCGTACAGTCAGCACTTCAGGCATGCCAGTAGTGGGCAACCAATATACAGGTCAAATATATGGTAGTGATAACGTCTGTGTTGGAGTTGTCCTGAACAGTGGTCGTCCAAGGTAAGAGTTCACAATTACCTTCATCTTTCTGTGAACGAGCACTGAGCATACCTGCTATCCTTACAGGTCGTGTCAAAGAGTAGGTGTGCCATGAAAGTGTAAATGCTACAGCATTTGATTTTCCAGAGAGTGGGTCAGATACAGACCCCCAGCCTTGTCTTGTGTCCCCCTGTTGTGCCCATTGCCCAGCAGAGCTGCAGGGGACTGTGCACGGGCAGAGAGCAGCTTCTGGAGCTGAGCTTCCCTCAGCCCCTGGAAGAGCGTTTCTGCGCAGCCCCGGCTGGACCTCTCTAAAGGCCTTATTTTTTCCTGCCTTCTTTCCAGGTGTTTACTTTGCAGTCACTCCACTGCATTGTTTACAAATTTAAAAATAATCCCTGTCAGTCTCTGAAGCGCAAACAATTTTTTTTGTGGCGTACTAGCAAACCCTTAAATAACTAGGACATTGTATTGGTGATGAGAAAAGAAAGCATTTACATAAAGAACAGCTTGCCAAACTTTATAAATTTCTTCTGCAATCAAGAGAAAAATAAAGCCTCTAGATTTCCCTAGCACAAATTTTAATGATTATTCTGTGCTATTATTTGCTATGAATATTTTCAGTGAGACTGTAGGAAAAACATTGCTTGTAATCATCTCATAATGGAAAAACATTCACATGGGTCAAGCAATGTCAAGAAGACTGGGAATATGCCAGTAGGTAGCAAAGGTCAGCAAGGTAGAAAATACATAATTATGATGTGGCCTGTTTAATATCCACGGTTAGGGAGAAGTAGATTGCAAAATATTGGTCCTTTTTTCTGATCTTACTGTAAATACGTTTTCCTGCAACCTTTGTATGTCTGCCTTAAAAATAGGAACGGATTGGGAAGCAACAGTGTGCTTACAGGGCAAGGACCTAGATAGCAGCTGTGAGAAAGTACTTTAGACAGTCAAGGGAAAACACTGCAAACCCAGCTTCTCAATTGTAGAGGTAAAAAAGCCCTTTCAGAAGTGTATAGATGATCTCCTAAAGGAGGTTTCCTTTACTATAGCTCCCCAACACGGATTATAACACTGAAAGGGAAAGTGTGGTTCAAAAGTCAACTGTTTCAGTGGCATCCATTGACAAAAGGCAATGGCAGATGACAGGGAGGAACGTGAATAACATCAGTTCCTGTTTTTACACATACAGAACAAGAGAATACATCTGCTTTAGGCTTTATGTTGCCATAAAGACGCGGATGTCTGAATCTCGCTAGGAAGAAATGAGCATATTTTACGCACCAGGTGTAAGTGTGGACCGGTTCGTGTTTTCCAGACTTCACAGTATTGAATTATACTGCTATTTTTCAGTTGTAAACTTTTCAAATTTATGAACCAGATATGATTAAACTACTCTGTAAAGGAGATAAATGAGACATTTTTCCAATTAAACAAAATGACTTCTTTTAAGTCATTGTTTTAAGAAATCTGTCATTCTGTTGGGGAGGATGCTTCATTGTAAAGAAATACTTGAAAAAAGCTGCATTTTGGAGAAGGGGAAAAAGAATGTTAATAAAATTTGTAGGTGATACTGAAGTGAGAGGTGCTATAAACACTACAGGAATAGAGAGCTAGTAGAACAAAGTAGTGCCTAGTGAGAAAAGTATATGCACTGGAAATGCAAAATGAGAATCAGCCTGAAAAAAATGCAGACAGATATCTCCTGGGGAAATTAATCATGAGCATGCGCATTCAATGAGCAAGAGGAAATCAGGAAATGGTAGTGATTTAAAGAGACCCTGAGGTGAAGCTAGTCAGCAAATTAGGAAGTAGTAGCAGTATGATACGGATAAACAATGGTGTGGTTTTAGGATACATCATGTTCCAACTATGGTCATTGCCTGCTCAGAGAACTGGTACAAAGTTCAGGCATTAGAGATGACCAATGTCAGAAGCAAGTTGACATTGGATTTCTGTGGTGCGTGGAAGCCCTTATTCTGGCTTGCTGCACCGATGAGTTTCACTCCTGCTGATTGATGAAAATAGGGATTAATTTCTCACGATGTGAAACACAACAGCAACTTTCCTAATTATTATTTTCAATCAAATCATTGTGATTTTCCTATGAGAAAAGAAATAATTCAGAAAAATAGGGGCGTGAACCACTACATTGCTTTTAAACGTATTCGGTTTGTGCTTTAGTCTGGGAGGAGAGCAATCACTTCTCTTTGTATTCTGATGGAAAACTTCCTCCTTTCTTCCCACTTCACAATTTGTAGTAAAAAATTTTAGCATGATAATCTGGAAATCATCTCAATAGCAAAGAATTGCAATCACCACTATTATGTAAGACCAAGGCAGACATGCACTGATTTGGTATAAAGGGCTGAGTGCACAAATGCCAGATCGATCCCTTTATACCGATAAACTCTCTAGTCCCCGGTGGAGAAAAATCAGATTACAAATTGAGTTAAAGAAACACTCAAATGTCATCCCAGTGCTTTATTTTCAACCCTTCTTATAACTGGGAAATACATCCTCAGCCAAAGGCTGTTAAAACGCATGAGTTCAGGGAAGTACTTGAGCACGTGCTTCATGTTAAGCATCGAGCACCATGTTGGACTCGGGTGCTTATCTGCTGCATTGAGGGCTCATTCAGGTAGTGACCACTTGTAGCTTCAGTGGGAAGGAGCTTCACAAGAAGCATTCCAGGTAAGAGCAGACATCAGCAACCTGCTCAAATAAAAATCTGCCACCCCCAAACATCTAAAATGCATTTCCTTTCCTCAAGAAAAAATTTGCTTAGACATTGGCAGTCTCTTTCAGATGAGGTAAAGAGCAATTTAAATTTCATCTGTGACTAGTGTTCTCTTAAATTTACAAAGTGCAGAAAAAATTAGTAGGTAAACATTTAATTTTTGCTTGCTTCTTTACCTGGAGCTGTCACAGCCCAAATTATACTAGGGAGCCTGTTCTGCTAAGCTTTGCAAAGCTGTTAGTCGTCAAGAAGTTCAAGATCAGTGCTCTGACTTTTCAGAGCTGTATTTGCTTATTTCTAACTTGTGCTCAGTTCTTATCTTGCAGTGAAAAAGAGCCTGTATGCATCTTTGGTTTATGCTTGCTTTTTTTTTTCGTTTCACACTGGGGGAAAAAAGAGGCACCAAACCAAATTTTAGTCCCAAGTACATTGATCTAAATCTCTGCCAAAATAAGTGGAGTCACTTCGGAAGAATATTTTTCCATTGCCTTTGTCCCATTTTGGATTTATGCTTCCCTGCCATTTGTGTCACTCATCCCACTGCATTTCTTGTGATGCCTGTCACTCTCAGGAGGACAGCAGCTTCCCATGTAGTCTGACTGAGCAACATGACATTCAGTGTTTTTTTTAATGAGATAATACAGTTCACGGAAGAACTGTGAGCCACAGCTGATAAGCGAACATAAAATACAGCCCTTGCTCTTTTAATCCCGCTTGCTTATTTTACATAAGAACAGAGTCTTTGTAAGTGCCATACGGGAAGCTCATTATACAAGAGGAATAAAATGCAGCTTCTTGTTTTTATGTTACTTCTGTTGGAGACATATCCCATATAGGGATCTCAACTATAAACAAGCCTTAATGTAAAAGAAAGAAACAATGGAATCAGGGACAAGCTTAATTGGCTTTTTTAGATGTTTAAAACATGAGGCCAGCATATTCAGGTATGTAGTGTACATGAGATGAGTTTCTGGTAAAGAACTAAATGAAGGATTTTATAATGGCAACCTGAATACGTGCAAATTTCCAGGGTTTGGTTTTGGGCTAAGACACGACATTAGGGTAAATAGTCCACAGTAACTATTAAGACCAGAAGTACAAGCAGCATGATCCATCTGCAGTAACGGTGGTGAGTTTTGCTCTAGTCTGACAAATCTGGCCAAAATCTCCTTAGGTGCAGAGAAAAATCATTTGTTACCTGCGATCCAGGAAGATCTCCGGAAAGACTATCACTTGGTCTGCAGAACACAGAACCTAGATTTTGCATCTGACCGAAAGAAATCTATCAGGCACACAAAGAATTCTGTCTTCTGATCTCCTCAAGGGCAGTGACACATGGTCAAATCCTGCTCTCACTTACACTGGTGTCAGTCAGCCCTTTGCAGTGATGTTTCTGAGAGCCCAATGTCTTTCACCACAGAATCTTATTTCAACCGCAACATTTCTTCTTTATTTCTTGCTGGCTTTTATATCCTGAGTACATTTCTGGAGCTTCATTGTACCCTGATCACTTTGTGTGTGCTGTTTTGCAGCTTACGTTGAGAAAGGTTTGTTTACAGTTGCACAGTAGCCTCAGAATTTAAGCCATCACAGCTCTAACAAACATTAACTTTACTTTCCAGTGTTTACTTTTAATTTTTCTTGCTTTTTTGTATCAAGTTCCCTCAGTATAACAGTATCTGAGCAGTGGGGAGTTGGACATTTGCTCATTGACACGTAGAAATTCCAATCGACTTCAGTGGATTTTAGATTACACCTTCTATAGGGAAGAATCAGAGATGCATCAAAGGTGTAAGCAAATCAGTTAGTCATTAAAAACATGCACTCTTGAATGGATCAAAACTATTTCTGTAAATTTGACTGAACTCAGCAGTTTATTGAAAAAATGAAAAGTAGAAACATTCTGAAGCTTTGAAAACAAAATATGAAAAACATTTTTCATTTCAGAATTGTATCATGAGATTAATTTCATTGCAACTTTTAAAAAAAAATAAAACTTGAAAGCATAATAGCAGATCCAATTTGGTGAGGAAAAAACCCAAAAGAATCATTTTGGGTCAATTCACAAGTTTGCTTGTTTGTTTAGCCACTAAAAAGTATCCCAAACCATTATTTATTCTCAAATACAGTTATTTGGACTGCAGTTTGGGTGCAGGAGCATAACTTTTCTGAAAATATGACTATGGGCTATTTGAAGGCTGTTTTTTTTTGTAGCAGACGCATATTTTCATTCTTTTATCCATCAAGATAGTTCAGTTAGATTCAGGAGTACTTTTTCTTTTTAATAAGGTTACTTCCTGCATAATTGGTTAACAGACCACATTTACGAGTTTGTTTGATTAATGAGGAAAAAAAACTCATTTCTTAAACCAAGCTATGTCCTGGGCGCTTCCTGAGCGGTACCTGAAGTGCCGAGTTGAAGCTAGCAATACTGGAAAAGGTCAAAAACCCATTTCCAGGGCCCTGGTCTGAAAACTGTTGCAAATTCTGCTACGGCATGCTTTTATTGCACATTAGTTTTAATAGGATGTTATTGGTTTGTGAATACGCTTTTCCCAGATGCTGCCTACAATGTAGTTTTTATTGCATAGCAGTTTTAATGTGATTTTACTGCTTTATAAATACACTTATCACCAGTCTTTCCTTGATACCGTGGCTGTACCAATATGCTTGCACATTACTGTTAGTTTTGTCTTAAAATCAAGGTTAAAGCAATCACAGTAGGGCTTTGCAGAATGAATGATAATTGAAAATGCACCTAGCAGGATGCTCTTGAGGTTCTATAAGCAAACAATGCAGAGTCTTTATTCATTATTTATTACGTGTTCTTTGTGACATTTCTTTACAAGACGTATCTTTTTCCTTTCACAGAGCTGAGCCAAAACATATGTCGAGCCAGATGCATACATTTACCTCTTCCCTTTTCTCCCACCTTGAATCAGAATCTCTTGCTCTGCTCTCTGCTTAGGTTCTGTCTGTACACTGAACCAGCTGGTCCAGCGCCAACAGCCGCAGAGTCGTTCCATCTCACAACACAACTGCTGCGTCTTCGGCCCACTTGTCAGGCTGCTCTTTCGTCCCTGTTAAGTTCTGGGCTTGTTGGGAAATGGCTGCTTGTTCTCCATCTAGCTGTTTTGGGTCTAGCTCAGTGGCATCTCTGCCACCAGAAGTGCCTGAGGATACAGAGTTATATGCAGATCTGACTCATGTCTACTTTTTATATCGGCTGAATCCTTAGCTAACAATGTTGTGTTTGCTTACTTTTCTCCAGTAGGAAAGAAGGTTAAAATTAAGCTGTTAATTTTCTTTGGAGTTAGTTCAGAAGAATATAGATAAATGCGTTTTTGCCTGTCCCCACGTTTTTAACCAAAGAGACTTTCTATTTCACTGGATTTGGAAAAAAAAAAAAAAAGCTGTTAAGCTTTTATTAAATTAACACTGAAACCAATCATGTCTCTCCATACCTGTTTTAATGAGTTGCTTTTGATACCTATAGATTCTGAGATCCTGTTCTGACTCCTCTTTTGTTCCAGATCCCCTCCTCCTCCTCTCCCTCAGTTTTTGTTATAGAACATTGCTACTTCCAACTTTTCTCTAGCTAGCTAGTTCCTCTTAAGTTTAACTCCAGGTCTTCTGTCTCCTGCATGTATTTGAGGGAGATAATTTAATGTCATAACCCTTTTTTGGCTTGCAGCTGCAGCGCATCCATCCTGTTCTCCAGAAGGCAATTTACCTGATTTGATTTTCATCAAACTATGTTTTCCTTATGAATTCACCGTATTTGCAGAGTGTACTGTACAGAGGTTTTAAAATACTGGCACAAGATTTTAGTACGTTATGTTCTATCTGTGCCCTGATATTCCGAGATGTATTAAAAAATTTATATCAGTAAAAATTGTTGAGCCAAAATTTTAGGCTTCTGGGTAGAAATAATGTAGATCTCCTGACTAAAAAGCATTTATCCCCCAAGGTTGTGGGTTAGCATCCTCTTTGCAACTGATAGACTGGAAAGCGCCTATTTTCACACAATACAGGTACACCATCCTGTTTTTTCAAAGGTCAGAAAAAATATTTATTAATTAATTCCAACTCTTCTGCATCTCTATCAGCAGCTGTAGATATTTGCGTCTGGTCATTGTGGATTTGAGTCTTTATGTGTTTAGCAACCCATACAAAATTTCTGTACTTTTTAATCTGTAATTTAGACTGGTGTCTGTCTATTCTTCATTTATTCCATCCCTGGATTTAGAAGTAGGCTTTATTTTTATTGTTACCTTTACTTCTGTACTGAACCAGAAGTTGCCTGGAATTATCTTCCTTCTTCACGGTATGGTTTTGATTTTAAATAAATCTTATTCTTATTTTTCTGTATGAATTTTCTTCCCAATCCATTTCTCTCATATTTTCTTCTGGTTTGGAAAATCAATGCCTTTGAAGCGCATATGTATATGTGTTTTGGTTGGAATGCTTTCCTATTCTCTCAGGCTGGACCTAGAAGGGTTGAGATCACTGTTCCTCAAACAGCGGCCAGTGCCTGAGTCCGGTGCCTCACCTGACCTCCTGCCTCATCACCAAGTCACAGTAGACTTATCCCAGGTGGGCTGCGGTACCTTTTAGGTTAGAAAGACCATTATTGAAGTCAGTGGAATAATGCTTGCTGACTTGAATGAGGCCTGTGTTTAAAACTAGCTTTTGGCACACCAAGCCATTCTATTTTTACCTGCCTTAAAAAAAAGAGAAACAACCCTGCAGAACAGAACTGTTTTCATATTCTTTTTTCTCTCTTCTTGATTGGATTTGATTGGGGGTATAGCTTTCCAATTCTGTGAGGCGTAATGTCTCACTGTCCTTTGCCCTTTCTTACACAGTGAAGCATGCTGGTATAATTCAGTAAGATCCTGCTATGTACATATCTTCTGATCTGTGAAGAAACTAATTTAATTCCAAATTAACTGCTCTCGAAAGTTCCTTTTTTTTTTTTTTTTCTTCATTTTAACACATTGCAAGGCTACAAGTAACTGTAGTCCAATTTTAATGAGAACAATTGAAGGAAATGCCATAGATAAATGTCAGTGCATATCAGAGTTAGGATTTAATGGATTTTAAAAAATGCTGCTTCCATTGAGTTGTATATTTTCACCCTGTGTAAATGATTGTTTATTCAAATATATTTATGTTAGGCCTAACAAGTTGTACAGTCTCCTGGAAATGAAATTCTTACGATGGTAAGAGTCTTATTTTCAGGATATCTGGAAGGGATTCAAATTACTATGCAGTACTTCTAATGCATACAGTAAATTAAAATATAACATATCCTGTTCACCCTGATGCTTCACAAAGGGTGTTTATTTCTGATGGTGAGCACACTACTAGTGACTAAAACCAGATGACCGCAAGACCAGATCTTGTGTAGAAGCTATAAATTCTATAATTCTGTAAAACCTATATAGCAGCTGGTACCGAATCCCATGCTGTTACAAACCACTGGAAATACTAACGTAACACATCTTACTTTCTGTGATTGTGATTCTGACTGAGGGCCAGCTTTGGGTATAGCAAGGTAGGCAGTTGCCTCAGGGCTAATGGCAGCAGCAAAGAGCCGTTCTGCCCATGCTGGAGGAGACAGGAGAGTTACCTTTTGAGCAGCAACTATTTCCTAAGCAGTCAGACTCTGATTTTCCTCTGCACAGTTATGCATCACCATTCTGCTTCCTTCAGCAGTTTCTCTCTCCCCTTATCACAGCCATAAACAAAGCAATACAGAGGCAAGAACACAGCTGTTGCTGGGAGGAGAGGATGGGGCAGGGAAGCTCTGGTAGATTGCTGCGTGGAGGGAGGAATGGGAATGAGGAGAGGATCCCAGGAATAGAGATGCTTCAAAGTTTGACTGGTTTAGTGAGGAAGGAGAGCGATATTGAGATCCCACCCATATTCATAAATTATCTCCAGCTTCTCGTCGCTCTTCAAAACCCCACTGATCTTCACCTTAGCTTCCTTAACCCAGAGTCCTCCAACTTTTGTGATCCTCATACTTCATCCCCTTCAGTTATTTTGTCCTTAATTTTGCCTGCACTGCTTGGAAGCATTAAAATGACTTCAGACAGGTTTCTTGGTGTGTCCTTGGTGTGTCTGTATTCATCTCTTCCCTGATACTTGCATTCTTCAGTAGACGCCATTGGTTTTGTTCTGTGTTTGTCCAGCAGTTAAAGTGAAGGGGTTCAATGTCAAGGGCTTACAGGAAATAATTTTGGCAATAATTATTAGGATAAAGTGTTCAAATATTTCTATGCCAAGATTTTTTGTTAACTCTAACCTTGTTATGAGTTTAAACACAAGCATTTCATCAGCTTGTTACTTAAAGAAGGTTTGCTGTCATGTTCAATAGGGGTAAGGCAAAACAATTAAGGCGTTCACGCACGTCTTCCTTTGAATGGTCACATGTTCTGTTCTTCGGGTTTTCTGCGAGTCCTCAGTCTGTGCCTTGTTCTTGCAGCCTGTAGAAGGAACTTCCTAGCTTTGAGTAAAAATACCACAACCCTGACCACTTGCCTAAATCACCACCCTTCCACATTTATCATCTTAATGAACTTAGCAGATTTTACTCCTCTCTCTCCTTCCCTCCTTACACATCCAGAGCAATTTAGAGACACCATCTCTGCTCGCCCTTAGAGGGAACCCATCCCAACATGCTAACAAGTTGGAAAGGTAGAATTTTATACCGTGCAATAAAGGAAATATCACTGTGCACGTTTATCACGTGAATAGAAGAACTGATTTAAATTCTGTGCATGGCATGAGAGTACATGGATATTGAACAAAAATAAAATTGGTATTTCCTAAAGCTTTCTGTATTGACCTTAACTCTGCATTGTATATCTAAGAATCAGTTATACCTGTCATCTGGTTCATATCTTAAGTTGAGTGCACATCCCCGTGTCTACTTTAAAAATGAAAACAAGAGAAATGGCTTTCTGACCTTCAGTTGATTATCTTAAACTTGCTTAGAGAAAGCAGGAGTTATTTCACAGCCGCATTCTCACGTATATTATTCCACAGGTTTTCCCCAACAAGGATGACATGAAATAAATTATTTTTAAGGAGATGTATAGCTCCATGAACAAGAACAAAGACTCTCTTAAGTATTCATCGTAATAAGACCATGGAACTTTGTAGTAATTTCATTTCATTTTTTGAAGTGGACTGCTCTTCTTTAGTATAGGTCAAGTATTAACCAGAAGCAGAGTGTGACCAACTTCAAGTTAAGTAAATAATGGAGGGCAAGAGAAGAACAATAAATCTCTTCAATTTTTTTTTCAGAAAATTGAAATAAAGATAGTCAAGACAGGAATAAAAAAACCTAGATTCACTGAACTCTTAAATTCTTCAAAGGTAGCAGCAAATAGAATTTGGGTTGGTTTGGGGTTTTTGTTTTCTTTTTTTCTTTTCTGAATGTAATTCAGTCTGATTGCTTCTGCATACAGTGAATTGAAACTTAAAGAAAAGCTTCATTAGCATCACGACATATACTTGTGCCTACATTCCATAATTCATTCAGGTTTGACAAAAGAAAAAGACATGCTTTTTGGTCACAAGGAGAGAAAACTAATTAAGTTTTCTTTGAAAATGACTGCAAGCTTCTCTGAAATGAGATTTTTTTTTTTCCAGCTTTTGAATTATTTCCAGTTCCAGCATAGTCTAAAAGTTACAGACCAAGAAGACTGAACCAAGCAGAGCAGAACATTCTTGTAAGAACATCTACTGTGCCTCAGAGAATTTGTTTGTATATCTGATGTAACATATTTTGTACTTATTCAGGCCTCAGCATGACAGACTGCTTTTAAAGCAAAGCAGCTCATAAAACTCAGAAGCTGCCAAGGTTGGCTAGAGCTGTCAAGCTGGCACAACAGAAGCCCATCCAGTCGTACCTGAGAGCAGAGAGGATGTATGGCTGCTCACATAGCACCAGTCTAAATTAAAGTATGGGTTAGAAACGCTAGGTTTTGGTTTTTAATCATATCAGCTATCAGCAGGGTGAATGGCTTTGTGGCAAAAGACTTTTAAGTTGTGTATTCCTGCACTCTTAAGCATAAATAAACTGCAGGAAGCACCATAGGTAATTTGCCTCTAAAAACACAATTAGAAAAAAGAAGAGAAAAGTTTGATGATTTTCTAGGGCTCAACTCTGCAGTAATTATTACAGCAATATTGTCATTAAAAACAGTGAACGTTTTGCCTCATTGAATAAGGTCTACAGGAGCAAGATAATAATATAAGAAAAGGTAAAGCATTATATGAAGAGAACTAATTTGTTCTCAAGGAAGTCAAGCAAGTCAAACAGTTATCACCAATGACTTTTGAGAATCTACAAAAATCTTTTGAACATCACCGAGGATGGAGATTCCACCATCTTTCTGGCCAGCCTTTGCCAGTGCTCGGTCACCCTCACGGGGAAAAAGTGTTTCCTGCTGTTCAAAGGGAACCTCCTGTGTTTCAGTTTGTGCCCATTGCCTCTGGTTCTGGCACTGGGCACCACTGAAAAGAGCTCTGTCCTCTTTGCACCCTCCCTGCAGGTATTCATACACATAGAGCAATCCTTCCTGAACCTTCCCTTCTCTAGGCTGAACAGCCCCAGCTCTCTCAGCCTTTCCTCATAGGAGAGATGCTCCAGAAAGATGCTGTGGTTTGCTTCGGGCATTCTGATTTTGGGTTTTTTTACTGCTTTTATATGAAGTCTGATTTGGTCTATCAGAAGGGAGTGGTGCAGAGGTGCAGTATCTGCTAGGTCAGCATGGTTTCTACCCATCTGGTAGAGGTAATGACTTAAATGCAAGGATATGCACATTAGATCCCTTACTGTTCTCTTATATTCCCTTGGACTCTGTTCATATACAGGTATGTCTCAGATGAGGTATTTTGTGTGTCAAAGAACTGGAGGAAAAGGCAGAAAAAGTTAAGTTACCTTACTGGTGGACCAAATGTGATAGACTGAAAGAGAACTGTAGCAACGTTCCCATCCAGCGCATTTTTCTTCTAGCTCTTATAGCTCTCAAGGGTCATTATGGATTCCCCCACTTTAAGATTACCCACTTAAATTCCTTCACCCAGCCTATCCCAGCAGTACAGTCCAGTTTCACTGAACAGATCCAGTATCACTGGATCCCTGCTATTCTGAACTTTGCTTACTCTTGTCGCTTTACATCTATGTCCAAGCTTCATATTTTTGAGTCTTACTGCCTCCATTTAAAAGAGGAATAGAAGATGTAGTAGTATATCCTACTACTTGGAAATCCTGCAAAGGAAAACAGTTGTTTCTCATAGACATAAATGAAATTCAGCAGCAACATGGACATAGGCTCTGCTCATTCTCAAAAAAAATCTCTTCCTGGATTTCTCCTGCTAGAGGAGATACTGAAAATGAGCCTTTAAGACTGAACTTCAGTCTCATGGACTAACTGGAGTACAGGAAAGGTTTCATTATGCAGGAATACTTGGATAAGGCTTAGTAGGTGTTTTTCAGCCACTTGAGACACCAGGTAGTCTTTTATTGTGCACTGTACTGTACAAAAGCTAAAAAAGAATGAGAATAGTTCTAGGAATTTGGGGCAGCGGGAGTTCACTTTTTGTCTGGAAATGGTGGGTGACAGCAAAATGAAAACTTTATGGAAAAAGGTGAAACTGAAGCAGCCAGTGCTTTTATTAGCTTTCATTAAGCGAGGTGCAAGTAACTGTTAGAAATTTTGGAGAAGTGCCTACTATGAAGCGCACAGAAGGGGCATTTTTGAACAAAGACACATTATACCAGTAACGCTGCTGTCCTGTAATAGTATCAAAGAAAAGGTCGTGGTTTTTGGTGAAAAAGAAGTGTGAAGTCCTTTGTCTCGTTTATGAGAGGCTACTTGATGACTCATGGAATGGAAACAGTCAAGGAAGGATTTGAGGATGTTTTCCAGGAAGCAGGACTGGTCTCCCAGAACAGAAAAGTCCAGCTACTCCACAGTCCAGATGCTTAGGACATTCGTCTTGGCCTGATAGCCCAAAGAGCGGCTGGGTAGATTGATTTTGCTGGGAATCACAGACTAAATAGAGAATATCATGTGTTGCCTGTTGTAGAGGGAAAATGAGACAGTTTCAAAACAATGCATCAAAAGGAAATGTTTTGCACTAGACGAAGAGTAGCATTTGGGGAGCTGGCCAATGCCAAGCAGGTTTTCATGCCAGTTATTTCAGATGGGTTCTGCCAGGTTTCTTTAGAAAACCATACAGGTGTTCTTGCACAAACAGAACCCTGAAGCTTTCCCCACAGACTTCCATTTCATTTGTGCCTGATACTTTGGATACTCTGGCTATTTCTCTGGAAAATACAGTGCATTTTTTTATGGTAGAGGGCTCTACCATTTTATTAGATTAAATTTTTTCTGAGGGAAGAAAGGTAGATCAACATTGTGACAGAGTTCGGGCAGCTTTGGGATAAAAAAGGCTTTGAGTTAAAGTCAGTCAATGAAATAAATTCTGAATAACAGATTACATAAATGAAAGTTAGCAATAAAAGTATGCGTGCGAATTACCATAAGGTTGGTTGTATGTGCAATTTGATCTTAGTTCAGTGTTAGTTTTCAAGGCTCTTGCCAATAGTTTTGGTTTGGAAAGGAAGAAATAGTATCAGGTGGTGTGACTTTAAAAACTCATCTTTGCAAGCACAATGGTTCTGGTTTGTGTCCTTTTTCTTGTACTTTACATTTTCCATCACGTCTACACATGTGAGACCGTTGCTGTTACACACAGTCAGTTGGAAGAGGGCGTAAAATAAAGCTGAACTCTTGCACTGACATTGAGCATTGGATGATCGCGGGACACCCGCTGGAGAGCTCACACAAAGTTTCAGTAAACCCAGGGCTCCAGCTAAGAGTCAGAGCACTTCTCCCTCTCGTATGCAATAGAAGTACAGGTGGCAGTTCAGAAAATGTATAATTATGAATAGCAGAAGAGGAGAAATCACTTCTGAAATCTTACTGTTTTGGTCAGCAGTTGAAGAAATGAGTTAAACTGAACAGGCACTATAATTTAAATGTCTATTTTGTCCACCACTGTCTGAGCACGAGGCGGCAGGAGGGTTAATGTGTTTTAACTTCTCCTAGTTCTCCTATAAGAATACTGCCTAAGCTGTCAATTTAATGCAGAAATAACTGAGTGTTCAACACGGTGACAATTTCCCAGCTCCTAAGTAAGTATTGGATTTTTCCTTCCTTGGTTTCATAAACTGGTTTTAAAGACAAACCTCTTGGTAACTACCTGATTTCAAAACATAAAACTAATGTACTCTGTTAATGACTAGGGATATAAAAATATTTCATATTCTATCTACTGTACAAAAATTAACACTGCATTATACTAACTCTTGGCTTGATTTAAAAATTTGTATTGCTGGCTGTTATGTAAAGTTGGATTTCTATTCTTCTGTTCTTTCACCTGGTAGAAGGTGTACTTTAAATGGCACATCTAATTAAAAAAAAGAAAAATGAAAAGCTTACATGGACGACAACATGAACAAGCAAATGCTTCAAAATTCAATTAAGGCTGAAAGAAAAAATGTTGCACTAGGGAATGTCTACTGCAAAATAGGGGGATATTTTCTGTGCAATAGTCATATAACTTCTTCAAAGAATACAGGAGTTGTCATCACACTCATTAGATCATGTTGAGAATGCAGCCTCCTGATTATATGGAAAACTATTATTCTTTTGATTTAAAGGGGTGGGAAAAAGGATGTGATTTATTCTTTTTTAAAGCAAAGATCTATATAACTGGGTCAAGGGCATCATTACGGTCATAGAACTTTTTGCTTCTAGAGCTGATATTTCAAGCTGGCTTGTGTCCACACCAGTTGGAAACCACTACTGTCAGAGACCTGGTCCTACATTTCCTGGCACACAAAAAATCCTCTTAAGTGAGTGGTAGCTTTGTATGCAGAAGGAATTCATAATAAACCTCTCTTAATTGCTATTCAGTGGCTTTTGTAAAGTGAGAGTTCTTGTTCAGTTCCGAGTGGATGCCTTTGGCAGGGAAAGTAACCAGCACCACCACAGCTAGTTTTGTCTGGTATCTTAGCTGGGACACAGTGAATGAACAGGTACCTACCCACTCGCTACTAGCAATGACCCTGAAATCACTGAGTATTGCCTGTTGCAAATGAAACTGTACAGGTTTGCCTCCCCATTGTCCCAGCATCGTTTGTTTTTCTCCCAGTTCCTGACTCTTAAGTGTAAGTCTTTTGGGTAGATGGAGAATGCCTGGGTAAGTGTTTTTCATATGGATATGTATATTCACACAATAATAACAGTACTACCCTAAATCGCATCAGAAAATATTCATGGAAATTTCAGAACCATTGAAAAGCATTTGAATATGCCAATCTGAGAACTAAGAGGTAGGGGACATTCTTTATTACTCTGCCAGTTCTAGAAGAGTGCTAGAAATGCTTATGTAAAGACTGATTTATTAAAAACTGCGGTGCAGCTTGTCTCGCATTAATGCTGTCACTAAGTTACCCTTGGAAGAAGGAGCTTGAAAGTCTGTTTTATTCGGTGTTTACATGGGTAGAGAGTAAGATACTGTGGGAGGAGACAGAATAAATGAGTTTGATCACTTCATATTGAAAGGAGAAGAAAACAAAAGGAGAAGGGGAAAAATTAGCTTGTCTGGTGTTAATTTACTGCTTTGTTGGTTTGAGCAATAGCTAATATACCTGTCCAATGACTTAAGTACAAACTGTATTGGGCCTTTCCTGATGCCAAGTGAACACATATCAACAATTCATGCTTTTTCAAATACAGATTTTCTCTACAAGAAAGCATCAAGTACTACGTGCTGTAGCTGTGCATATGACTTCTCACAAGATGCAAACCCTAGGTTTTCTGTCAAATGTCAACAAAGTTAAATTCTTGCTCTGTATATAAATTGATGGACTTGTCTCTCAGAAGCGACTACGAAGGCAGAGAGTATAGTGTATACAATATGATGATAGAAGGAAAGAGGGAGAGGATTAATTCTTTTGCTTAAATAACATTGTCAACATCTGGCAGAAATTGGGAAATGGCATCTGTCATAGAACACAAGAGCAGAATCATTTGTAAGTGATATAAAAGGAGCTGTATCTTGCAGCTATGGCAGTCTGCTAGCAAGGGAACCTGCTTCAGTACTCTTTCAGGGCCATGTATACTGTGCATGGTACAGCAGAGATCACCAAGTGGAAAATAGTGATAGCATGCTAAAATGCATTTGCAGAAGACACGAGATGGAGCACCAGAAATCTACAAAGATGGATTTTTCAGAAGCATGTGTCCCTGTCCAGCACAGTAATTCATCTTCATCTAATAAGATATAGAGCACAGTCAAGAGTGCATAAATCATTCCTTGTTTGTTCTATTTGTACTGTACGTGGATGGGATTAGAGTACTTTGGACACTGTTTATGTCAAATAGAAGAAATATTGCAGTGTTAAGATAAAGAAAGAAGGAGAATGCTCCTGTGCTACAGGCAAAACATGCACCTCCACCAGTCTGCAGTCAGGAGCAAGCTTCAAATGGCAAATATTGTCTGAAAGAGCAAAAATTCTATTTCTCGCCAAATCACTTAAAACCAATGCCCTGTACTAACTGAGAGGGCCTGCTAGGGGATCGTGCCCCTCGGTGAAAAATACCTGACACAAAAACGTACCGAGGTGGAAACTCCTCAGTAGGAGTCAGAGCTCTTTAGTTCTTCTGTTGGCTCTGGTGCTCACTCGTCGTGAACTTGGGCCTTTTATTTAAGTTCAGTATGCCTCAGCTGTCCCACGTGCCTTATAGCATTTAACAGATAGGTCCATCTTAAAACAGTTAGGTATTTTGCTCCTGTACTCCAGTTGGGTACTAGATCAGGCAAAAAAGTTTATAGGGTAAATGTTATCATATTACTCATCTGAGGCATGAGGGAGACCAAGAGACTCAATAGTTAGATTCAGGAAACCTTCGAGCTTTTTCAACATCTCTGTGATCACAGCAAACCACTGTGTTTTTAAGACTGGAGCTCATTTGACTGACTTAGCGGGATTAGGCCCACCCATTGAACAGAATGATAAATGGAGATGGTCAGTAATCGGCCTCCAGTATCACAGTCAATTCCCTCAACTTCTGCCTAAGATGATTGTATCACAACCCTAGAGATGCACAAACACTTCCAGCGGTTCTACTGTATCTGTTTCTTACATTGTAAAATTACAACTTAAGTCCTGTAGCCTACAGATATTTCAGTTGGAGGGTGTTTTATTGATTCTATTAAAATTATAAAACTTCTATGTCGGATTTATATGGAGAGTAAATGAAAGGGAGGAGAGAGGGAGAGAAGGTCAGTCGCCATGGTGAGATTTATCTTGGTGCAGTATCACTGACAGCCTCTGAAACCCAGGATTGCTGGTCAGATAGCTTAGATATTTTAATAGGGACTAACATGCTAAATTTACATTTGTGAAATTGGCTTATAAAAGTTGACAATGCTTCTCTGTATTTTTTCAGAGCATTGCTACTATAGGGTAGATTTTGTCCTTTTTTCATCTAATAATAGCCTTGCTGAGATCAATATTATTGTAGTTCTGTATAATGTGTGTGGTTTTGTTTTAAGCACGTACATCTTATTTATGTCTGGCTTCTCTGGGGAAAGAAAAAAGACAGAAGAGGAGAAGAGAGGGGAGAAGAGGGGAACGGAAGGGGAGGGGGAAAGAATGAGAAAAGCGAGAAGAAAGGTGGGAAAAGGAAGGAAAAGGAAAGAAATGGGGGAAAAGGGAATTATCCCCCTGCTTTCTAAGATTGTTACCTATTTGCAGCCCCTTTGAACAGGAAACTCTTAGCTTCAAACCATGGGGACAGTGTGCTGGTAGAAGAGGAATAAAAGGGGGAAGGAACAATTCCTCAAAGAGGCAGAGAGATTCTGAGACGAGGATGTAGCTGCTTTGCTGATGTCCCCTTCGCTGGTAGGAGCACACAGTGGCTGCCTCACATGCGGTTCATATCTGAGCTCTGCCCTGCTCACACCAGTAGCAAATGGCTCTGCCTAGCGCACGGAGAAATGCACGTGCTCCTTCTGATCACTCTGCAGCAGCACAGGCCTGTCTTTGGCAATCTAGCCCTCCTGAAGTGCCTCTTGAAGAGAAGAGGCTCTGAGAATTAATCAGGGCTTTCACTGTGGTGGGAGAATAATACTTTAGGAAATACAAGATTTGTAAGGAGCTTCCTATTTTTGTTTGATTTTGTTCTTGATTCGATAGTGATTCATTTGTTTTCTGGAAGGGACAGGCTATGTCCTGTGTAGTCACAGCCCTTTCCACCCCCCCATGTTGATGGGTCATGCAGAGCAACCTGGCCCCACAGCAGCACATCATCAAAGCCCAGCCTGCACTGAAACACAGAAGCAGGGGATGCAGCACGCCACCGTGAACGTGCTTCAGCCCGCTAGAGCCATGGGAAGAGATATTCACCCCCTGACTCAACCCATAATTAGTTCCCTTACTACAATAGTAGAATTAGTTGTATTCTCATTGCAGTATTGCAAATTGTGTTGATCCTTGCTCAGGAGCGTAAGACTGAGACAGAGCAAGAAAGGAGGGAAGCAGGGGGACGCCGTAACTGAGTCCAGGCCTCTGGATCTGAAGTCACACAGAGATTACTAGGCCTCACTGCTACAGAGGCTACTCCTATGTGTACAGTCAAATGTATATTTGATTCGTTTGCAGGATCAAGACTTTAAATGCAATCCAGATAATTACTAATCATGTCGGAAGACACAACGTGGTATTACAGAATTGCATAGTGTTGTCATGCAACAGAGATACCAGTCATGCAACAGAGATACCAGTCGTGCTCCCCCTGCTGAACTGAAGGATGATAGAAGCATCGCTTACTGTTAACGTATCTATATAATCTCAAATGCACATGACACTTCACAGGCAAATAATGGGCAGAGAACTGTATCTGGATTTTGTGTAAGTCAGCTTAGCTCTCCAGCTCCTTCTGTGCCCTGTCCCGTGGAGTTGATGACCTAGGAGAAGGCACGATGCGCAAGGGGTGTGCCACATACTGGGTAAATAAAATGAAATGGTAGGTCTGACATTTGGGGCTATGCCGAATCATGATTTTCTAGGCACAACTCCTAGTAAATTTCAGAGGGAATTACACAGAAAATTCACGGCATTATAAAGCATTATAATTCACTGCTATTATATTACCACCAGCTGCTAGCTTAAACCTACTACCATTTCTTCTCCAGAACAACACAAGCTGAAAGGTAGAATTAAACTCCTTGTGATGGGAGCCACCTTTTTCATATATTTGCACAATATCTAGTGCAGTGGGGCACTAATAACAATAGGAAATTTCAGCTTTTAATTTTAATCTTCAGTCTTTCTGGTTTAGCATTTACCTTTAAGGTGACTTAACTTTTTGCATGTAATTACAGTCTCTGGATCTTTGAAAAGAACTGTTTCTCTTGAGTTTTCTGAGTGGAATAAAATACACTTATTACCCTGTAACCTTTTTCAAATCCCTCTCCCATATGGTATTCATGTGGCATCACATATTACAATATAGGATAATACCCTGGATAATAATGTGCTATCATGAATATCCTTACTTGATGAAGAGGGTAATTAAGATCTCTGTGCATGGTGCGTGATTACATAGGGGCAACCTGTTGGCATAATTCGTTATGATTAAACCAAAATAATATATGACAAAAATAAGAGTTCTACCAGCATATCTGATATTTTAATCCATTTCATGTTTGGGGAGAACTGAAATATTAATAAGGAAAAAACCAGAGTATTCAAATTAATTCTAGCAGGGGGGAAAAAAAAAAAAATTCCCTCTTTTTTTTCTTTACCTGTTGACTCCTGGGACAGATGACAAGCTGATACATTTCCCTGGAGGCTAACATCTTGTGTTCCAGAATACAAGCTTTCATTAAGAAATTATGACTTGGAAGGTGATGTTCATATTCATGTGAACAGAATGCAGGTGCTCTTCTTTGCTGGTGCCTACAGCCAGCCTGAAACAATCAGCGTTACAAACAAAACCCCGCAGCTGTATCAGCTGATAGCAACTTTAAACATCAACGATGAGGATTTATTGTTAGTGTTCTCGTTGTTGTTGATCCCACCACAATAAAAAATATAGGGTCACTGATCGATAAGATCCTCTTAAGTCATCAAGTCCAATCTAGTACTCTGATGAATGATGTCCTGTAGTCGCTCAAGCTCCATCTTAGTGTTAGCTACGCTTTTTGCCCTCACTGTTCACAGAATGAGTCTGCTTCACTCTGATGATTTAAAAGCTGCTTCTAATTGGCAGCCTAACTATATGCACAGTTTTTACCCAATCACTGTTACACCAAAAATCTCTTTTGTCTTAAATACTTGCTAGCTACTATTGCGTATTTATCTCTCCCCCTCACGTGCAGCAGTGACATCACCTCACAACCTTCACCTTGCCTGTCGTATGACAGGCTGCGCGTTCCCCTGGTCACAGTAACAGCTCTTCTCTCCACCTCTTCCACTTTGGATTGCTTTCCCTGAACTTTAAACAGCGTTCCATGTGAGGACTTCCCACAGCCTTATGCAACAGCATCAACACTTTCAATATTTCCACCTCTTCTTTTCCTCTGCAAGCACTGCTTGTGGTATTTTCTAGACACATCACTTTAGCAGCTGACAGACATTCTCTAGCTTTGACTAGTACCCGTGTCCTTTCTCACCTCAGTGATTTCCAGCTGATGAGCTCCCAGTTTATAGCAGACATTCATGTCATTGATCCTACAGTGCATTACCTTGCATTCTGAATAACTTCCCAGTCCTGTGCAAACTCCTCTGTTTATTGCTTTTTGTTTGCTGGCTCCAAGGGTGCAGGGAAGCTAGGCTGTGCTTTAGGTGTTGCATGTTCAAGGAGCAGAGAAGGCAGGAGGAATTTATTTGTATAGAAAAAAAAAGAAGGGCATGAGGAAGTTGAAGGCAGTGCTGAAGGATGCTTCTTTTCTTTAAAAAAGAAATAGCTAAATTAGCCTTGTTCTCCAGAGCTACTTTTGCTGAGGGAAAGGAAAGATGAAATTAGGATGATTTTTCCAGCCACCTGTAAGTGACGTTCTGCTTTGGGAAGAGTTTGGATTATTGCTGGACTGAAGAGCTGGGTATAGCAATTTAACTTTTTCCCTTTGCAAATTACAAGGTGTTTTTAGAACTTTTCCTTTGTTACTGGTGGGAAAAATGGGTTGGGTTTAGGGTAATAATGCAAGTTCTTCTTAGCCCAGAGTTTGCCCTATTTTATTACATATCCTAAAATCAATTTTTAACAGAAGTTCTAATTACATATTACTGTCTTAAAAAGGGCAAAGATGCTTTAGACTGTCGATTGTGCTTATAGCAACTTGGTTTCTTTTTAATCCTTTTCCATTCCCGTTATCACTTCCCTTTAACCAATTTCAATATTACTAAGGAGCTTTCACTCAAATTGACATACACTCAAAACAGCTAACTAAAATTAATACATTCTGAATCTATGCTGCTATTTTTTTGAATATTTATTAACGTGAAACCTACAAACCTGAGACAATGGGAAGGAAGAGTCTTTCCTCTCTTTTCATAAGCAAATTTCCTGGTAAACTGTGACAGAAAATATTCAGTCCTCCTCATTAATGGAGCTGTCTTACACTTCACGTGCCACGTGACTTGGGCAGTAAATGATGGGTTTGCAGCTTAGAACAGAAATACCTAATGATTTTTTGAGCTGCTTGAATTCCAAAGCTGGCCATTTGATGATTGTACAAAGATGATAATTGTCTCGATACCCTGATTAAAATGGAACAAAACATATTTATAACAATAGTTTATTCTGAGCCTAGCGATAAAAATGCCTTTCTGCTGCCAAGTAGTCATCACCCACGGCATATAATTAGCAACTTGCCTTCCACTGGTTTGAAAGATATTACTACAATGTATGCAGATAGTAGGATTTTTTTTTAGGATAAGGTATTGAAAATGAAATAGAAACTAGTGAAGAGAAACAATAAATGTATTTTCCATCTGAAAGCTAGTGACTTTTTAGAGAAAATGCGTAAGCGTGCCTGGTTTCCCATATTGTTTGCTACAGAATAATCTCTAAAAATTTGACAAATGAAGTGTATTGTAATAACATGGAAAAAATGTAGTACAGTTATAAACTTGAACAGTGTTGGTTTTTTTTCTTCTCTGAGATAGCCTCTCAGTTGGTTACTTTTTTGACCACCGGTGTTTCTTAACTCTTAGACCACGTTTTTCTCTTCATTATATAGATGAAACTTGTAAAGAAAGCCTTTTGCAGTTTAACTAAGGGGAGAAATTACGTCTTTGCATTTTAACATGGAAGAGCATTCACTGGCTTCAGACCATGTCTGGTTTAGTACAGTGTGATTTGGTCTCACAGTCTGAACCCAGCCCTGAGTCAAAAACCTCTGACTTCTAATCGTAACCTTCACTGAGTCACTGCCCTGGTCTTTGGCAATTTCATGGAGTAATATACTATGCCAAGTAAGTGGAGAGCAATATTAATACCCATGACAAAAATACCCATTAAGGACTCATTAATATTTGCGTAGTATTTAAAACATAAAGGTATTAAGCATTGTTAATATTGTGTATTTAGTAGATTTGTTTTAAAATCCAGTTTCTGATTAATCCAAAGAGCATTGTGAATCTACAGTAACTTTGCATTTTGGCTAGTAGTACTTGTAATAGCTTTAAAAAAGTAACAGTGAAATGACTAATAACAGGCAATTGCCTAGATGCTCGTTGTTTTCAAATACCTACCTCACTGTAATGGCTCCCTGCAAGAAAATGTTGACAAAAATAATACAAATAATAATTCGTGTTTGGTTAAAAGATGTATCTAATCTTTGAAATGGCAAGACTAGAGAAAGTATTTCTTTATTAATTGAAAACTGTTGTTATTACATGTAACTCTCCAACCAATAACCTTTCCCTGGCTTATGGAATGATGCCCAAGGTAATCAGTCTGTCTATTTTATAGGCACTAATTGTGGTGGGAGTTGTAATAATAACCACCATAACAAAAATGCCTCAATTTTACACAGATTTCAACAGAAATTGGAAAGACCAAGAGTTTGTTTGCAGACTTTAGAACCATGCAATGGTTAGAACTATTTCTTGCACTAACAGCCTGAAAGAGATAAGACCACAAGACAAGATAGGATTCAGTTCATTTGAGAAAGGTAGAAAGATTGCTGATTATGCAAAAGGAGGAAGCACTGTGTGAAGACTTCAATTTAAAGAAAAATGTGAATGAGAAAGAGAGCATTCATGTGTCGAGGCCAGCAGTAAGAAAGGCAAAAAGCTGAGGCTATCGCTAGGGAACATAGGCTACCTCTTTTTTAAGCCTATCTTTGTTGCAAGAAAACATGTTTAAACATGCTCCAGACAGGAGACGACTAAAAAGCCAAGCTGAACTGAGATGGAGCTGTTCCTGGAAGTTCTTAAACACATTTTTTTTCATTGTGGTATTCCAAGAGAAAGAGTGTAATTGGAATTACCAGCTTGTGTGCAACTGTGCACACATAGCTATGTGTATGTGTAAGGGCGTAAGTAGTCAGTGGTGCTGTCGGAACACAATGTAATTTATATAGATAGGAATTCATTAAGGTACAATTTTCAAAGTAATTACCTTGAAAATAACCAATTTATCAGACACAGGACAGATATTCAAAGTAAGGATTCAGTGCTGGATACTGAATGGCATTGCAGTGCCTAAGTGACATGTTCTGGTAGGAGAGTAAAGGCTCGTATGTACAAAGCATTTTATTTTTCCCAAGTTTAGTTAATTCACAATGAAGTGACCTGTGTTCATATAAACTGAAGGCACCCATTAATGGGAAATCAGGGAATTCAGAGTTGAACTGATGTGGTATGTCTGTAGAGGGACCTTAACAGGCTGGAGAACTGGACCAACAGGAACCTCATGCAGCTCAGCAAGGGCAAGTGCGGAGTCCAGCGCCTGGGGAGGAGCAACCCCAGGCACCAGGGCGTGCTCAGCCAGGAAGGGCTGAGAGAGCTGGGACTGTTCAGCCTAGAGAGGGGAAGGCTCAGGGGAGGTCTCCTCAATGTCTACAAATACCCGTAGGGAGGGTGCGGAGGGGATGGAGCCAGGCTCTTTTCAGTGGTGCCCAGTGCCAGGGCCAGAGGCAATGGGCACAAACTGAAACACAGGAGGTTCCCTCTGAACATCAGGAAACACTTTTTCCCTGTGAGGGTGACTGAGCACTGGCAGAGGTTAGCCAGAGAGGTGGTGGAGTCTCCATCCTTGGTGATGTTCAAAAGCCATCTGGACATGGTCCCGGGCAGCCTGCTGTGGGTGGCCCTGCTTGAGTAGGGGAGCTGGACCAGATGACCTCCAGAGGTGCCTTCCAACCTCAGCCATTCTGTGATCCGTAGTGTTGGTTTACATCCTAGAGTCTTGAATCCTTCACCTGCAATATAGTTGGTTTGGGGCAACAGTCTGAAATGAGGCAAGTAGTTTCTTTGGGAAACATTCCCAGGCATGGAGCAGAGGACAGTTTGCTTCAATGTCGATTCTTTACTGAATATATATAGGACACAAGTCAGTACGTACATCTGGGAACTAGGATCCAGTCCCTGCCTTGCGTAACAGCAGCAGTAGCATAGGTGTTGCCTTAGTTCATGGTACAGGCTACCAGTTGTCTGAATGTGCCTCTGTTTTGCGTGCAGTTCAGTAGCCCACCGGTTTCCCTCCCACCTAATTTCTTGTCTGGATTAACTGCTCATTTACCTATTCAGTTCTGGGGTGGTGCACATTAGATGTGACCTCAAATGTTGTAAACAGCCACAATTATGGCATTTGTGGTAGCACTCTGTGATAATACAACACCACATTACTACAGTTTGTTTTGTGAGGTACTGGGGGCCACGCAAAAATTTTGGCCAGAAGCACGCTCGGCAGTGTCTTAAGATGCATTGCGACAAGAATGGCTGAGACACCGTGCCCAGTTCACACTGCAATGACAGCTCAAGAGCAAAACAACTGAAAAGTAGCACCAAGAAAGATCAAAGCTGTTAATATTCCTGCCAGAACCGCTCGGTACTGCAGCTGCTGACTCGCAGTGCTGAAGCCCTCAGCTGTGAGATGTCTAGCACATCTCTGTGAGCGTCCAAGTGCTTATGAGGACAAGCGGTATGTAACACTCTTCTGTCCATGTTGGCCAGTGGTAACTTAAAAACGGTGCCAGCTACTCAGAATGGTAGGAGGGAAACGACGCACATTGGTGAGTTTGAACTCGCATCCAAGAATTTCAGTCACTCATGGCTGGCTTCCACCCCATACCTCATAGCGTGTTGTAGGAAAAGTCCTTCAAAACAGAGAGGCCCCAAAGCAAGACTGTATTAGGGTAACCACGCAGTTGAGAAGCTTAATATGGGAGAAAATCCAAGAGGGCAACAGGATTTCTGATGGACTCTCTATTCCGTGGATTAATAACCTCACGCAGAGAAAGCCCTCGTGTCAGCAAGTCCTCTGTCCTGCTGGATGGTTAGTTTATGGGGCCTGGGACCTTGCCTTGCTTTTTAGCTTAGAAGACATTAAAATTTGGGATGTTCCTTCAGAGTGTGTCATGAGAATAAAAGGGAGGGAAAAGAGGAGAAAGCAGTAAACAGCAATATTCCTGAATCAAGAGCTGTAAATTCTGCTGATATTTGGAAAAGGAACATTCAGATGACTTTGGCTTTTTTCCTTTAAGTTTCTGTCTTGAGTGAGTCATAGAAAGAAAGGTTTGGGCAGACAACCGCCAGTGATGGAGTTAATCTGGTATATTGAATTATCAGCCATTAGGTGAGCTAACAATCGCCATGCAATGGTGAAGTAAATTAGTTAGATCAAGAGGGCACTTGTAAAATTTATTAATTTTATTTCCCATTTGTGAAGGCTAGAAGTCAGCTAATGCAGTTCAGGCAGGGAATCGTAACTCCCTAACCCGCAGTAATGGAATAGCCCCATCTCTGGAGTGAAGGATGCAGAGTATCACTGAAAAATACAGAGGGACTAACTCATGGGGTTAGAAAATTCAATAAAGAAAAGCAGTGAGGCTGCAAACACATTACTTGGCGTTCTTTCAAGATTTTAACCCCAAATTGTCTTAAGAAAATATAATTGACCTTATGGAATTTCCACCCTTGTGTGCTGCACTTAAAACGATTCAGAAATCGGTCAGACCCTAAACCTGCACGGACAGCGACAGGTTTGACAAGCGGATTTGAGTTAAACTTCCCCTCAGCACTGCCGCAGGAGGGGCTTGCTAAATTTTTTTTTTTTGGAGAAGCAAAAAAAAAAAAAAAAAAAAATCATACTTTATTCAAAATAGGCGGTAAAAAAGCCCACAACAGAGGGAGCTGGCGATTTGCTGGAGGTCGCGCGGAGCTGCCTTGGGCAGGAGCCCCGGCCCTCGGTCCCCCGGGCAGGAGGCGCGGCAGGTGCCGTGTGCTCGCGGCCACCGCGGCTCGCTGAGGGCAGGAGGAGCCCGAGGGCTCGGCCCCCGCCCCGCTCCGCCTCCCCGCCGCCCCCGGCCCGGCCCGGCCGAGCCTCCCGAGGCGGAGGAGGCGGCGACCAGCGAGCGGCAGCGCCGCTGCCGGCCAATGGCGGGGAGGCGGCGCGGCGGAGCCCCCGCCCGCCTTTCGCCGGTGAGTGCGGGAGCGGCGGCGCGGCGCGGGGCCCCTCCTCCGGGAGGGCGAGGCGAGGCGAGCGGCGCTCGCACCCCCGGGCGGGCAGCCCCGCCGCACCTCCCCGCGGGCGGGCGGTGCCGTACCGCGCCGCGCTCCCCGCGCCCGCTGGCTGTAGCCGCCTCTCCCCGGAGGAGCCTCCGCAGCTCCCTGCGCCCGCCGCCGGGGGACGAGAGCGGGAGCTGCGGCGGGCGGGCGCTCGCCCTCAGGCGGGCCCCCGGGCGGCGGCATGTCGGCGGAGCGCGCCTGGAGGTAACGGTCGGGGCGGGCAGCTCCTCGGCGCGGTGCCCCCGGGCCCGGCGGGGCGAAGTCTCCCAACTCGGCGGGCGGGCGGGCGGTGCGCGCTTGCCTCCGCCGCCCGCCCCGCGGGGCCCCCCGCTCCTCCCCGCAAAGTTGGGCGCCGCCGGCCGGGCGCTGTCTGAGCCGCTCCGGAGGCTCCTGCGCCGCCGCGGGCACCGCTCGGCTGGCCCGGCCCGGAGCGCGGCCCGACGGGGCGGCTGCCCGGGGCTTGGGCGGGCGGCGGCAGCGCTGCCGGGGCTCCGGCCCCTACACACGGGCGCGGCCCGGGCGGCCCGCTGCGTGGGGCAGCGTTTTCGGGTTAGTTTGGTGGTGTTTTTTCGGGGTTTGTTTTGGTTTTGTTCTTTACTGCCTTACTTAGCATCTGCCTGCCTGGTGTGGTACCCGCGCCAGCCCTTCAGTTGCCTGGGTTTTTTTTCCCCTTTCTCTCCTCCCTGACTTTTTCTGTGGGACACTGTTGCCCTCTAGTGTTTGTGGATATTGGTTGATTGCTGTGTTGGGGAACAAAATTAGTCATTGTAGTGCAATAATTATTAGTAACTTCAAGTGTTCATAGCTACTTGGATTCTCAGAATCTCATGCAGAAATGGGTGTGTATTGCTGCTCGTTTCAACTATCATATGCAGCCTTTGGGAAATGGCAGAAAACTTTTGTATTATTTAATTCACTACTTGACGTGCTAGGTAATTGCTTCAGGTTTTGGTGTAGCATTTTTTGTTCTGTTTTTTAGTTTGTTTGTTTGTTTTAAATAAAACGGAAAGTGGAAAAGATGGGGTTTCTGTCGCTGTCTGCATTATCACTCAGGTCTCTCAGAAGGAATAAACGGTGATGAGCTCTGCCTTATTAACTCTTTACGCTTAGTTCCTGCTTGGCAGTAGTGGGAGAAAAGAGAGGGGGAAGAATGGTACAGGCATGGACAAGAGAATGTGCCGTACGTTTATCTTAAAGACCTTAGGCAAATAATTTAGTCTTTAGATAGTTATGTTTCTGCAAGTGCTGAAAAATAATAGCATTTGTGTCAGAAAAATTGTATGGGATGGGATGTCTTTTAAGATCTTTTGGTAAAAAGTATTGTATAAAGGTAAAGTAGTAATTTGAAGACCAAACCTAACTTCTCTAGTCTGTTAAAGTCTTCCAAGCCTTCTTTTAAAGTGTTTTTAAAATACCATGTATTTAGTCTTTATAAGTATCTTTTAATGACAAATTCTGAAGTATGAATTCCTATCGTGTAAGGTTCTCTAGCAATGCATGAAGCAATACAGTATGGAGCTAAGGATAACATAGGTACAACAGAAACTGAAAACTGCTTGCCCCAAGGGCGTGAAAAAGCATATCTATCTACCAGAAATTTTGTTCTGCCTAAGCCGTTCTCTTTTTTTAAACATCAATGAAAGAATGTAAGCTATTCAATATTCACACATTACAGGGTTTGTTACGTGATACTAAAGGGTCTCAATGACTTCCCTTGACAGTTCATGTCTCATCACCATCTTTTTCAAGTTGAAAATGTCTTCTTAATATGCACTCGTAAGATCTCATTCTCAGCCTGGATTTGCTTGCCTGAGTTATCGCTGCTTGAATACTTCAGTCAGCAGAATCATGTTGTAAGTAGGGATATTCAGTATCTGGAGACCAGTTTCAGATTTTCGTAATTGATTTGAAAAACTGAGCACTGCTATCCATCCCAGGTTTGGTTGTTTTCAAATGCACTTTGGTGCTTCCTACTATGTCATTTGGACAGCCAAAGATTTCCATTTTAGTAACACTAAGGTAATGACTTCAGAATACTTCCTTTAAGATCAGGTTTCATAGTGGCTGGCCAAAGCAGGCTTTTATGTTCAAAGCAATTAAGTAGTATTCTAATCAGCATAGATTTAAATGTCCGTGTTAATATGCTGAATGATGCGTCTATTTTTTGTCCATTCTTCATTTAAAACTCATTCTTTATTTAATATAGCAGGAGTATGTCGCTAGCACTGTGGTAGCGTCCGGTTTGGTAAAGAACAGAACCAGAATATACTGATGGGGATTATTAGAAGAGGAGAAAGAGATTTAAAGATATGTCCAGGTATATGTAACCGGATAAATGTAATGTAGCTGAATAATATTGATGACTAATCAATCCTGAACTGGCTTCATTTTTTGGCAGTTCTTGACGAAAGGGATTTTTGTTACCCTTCAACATATTTTTTTGTCTGCATATAAGTATGACAGAACTTTATTGTTTCTAACCAAGGGTCACAGTAAACAGTTGCCCTTGCACAGGCCTGAGGTAACAATAAACCAGATTTTTTTAATTGGGCTTTGAAAAATGTGATTTGAGAGCAATTTCTCACTTGCTTGTGGATATTTTAGCTCAGCCCATTGTTTTAACCTTGATAGTTTCTAACACAACTGATTTAAAGAAAAATGTTTCTTGTAGTTTTAAAAATCTTATTGATTTTCGTGATATAACTGTAATAGATTATTATTATTATTGTATGCAGTTTTATGTGTCTATCTTTCTGTGGGTACCTGGTGTACTCTTTGAGCATCTATTCATTACTGTATGATGATGTGAAAATGGGATTGATATCATTTGAGGGATTTGGGTTTTTTGGGTTTTTTTGTTTGTTTGTTTGTTTTTTTTTTCAGTTCCAGAAAATATAAATACCAATTATGAAACTGAACGGTCAGAACCACATTTCTTTTCAACTATTGAGTCCAGAAAGTAGTATGTTTCTGCAGTGTGGAAAAGCCAGTCCTACAAAGCCCATGGAAAGGAGCTGTGTGCACCATGAAAGTCTTAGTGCAAAAAATGTCCCAAGGAGGGCATGATGTTTGCGGGGTTGCCATGACACTCGCAGAGCAGTGACTGTCAGCGGCCGCCCCGGAGTCTAAGCCCAGGGCCTGGGTTCCAGGCTGTCTGCAAAGACTTCTGGGGAAGCTGCTTTGGTATTTATTATAGAAATTTTACTGCCAGAAAACACACAAAAAAAGACATATGATTTCATGTTCTTTATGTTTGCTTACTGCATCTCATGAGTAGGCTAAGTCCCTAGCCAGTGTTGTCTCATGTAAGTATTTCCATTAGGGTTATTGTGCTGAAATGATTTATAGAAGCCAAGAATTTGGTCATTTATGCTTAGCAGTGAAACAACAAACTAAAGAAAGCTGCAAATGGTAGGAACTTACCAGACCCATTATGGTGCAATTCAGCTGTTTTGAGTTCATCATGGTATTTGTTCTCTCCTTGGTTAGTGAATTAAAAAAAGCAAAACAAACAAATTTAAAAAATAACAAACCCACAGTTGAAGATCTCTCTTCTAATGCATCCATTTCGTGCTAGCTGTCTGAAGATACCTGTAATTGTCACTACCCAGCAGTACTGGTTAGAATTGTAAATTTCCCAATTAATAAGTTGATAGTTATTTCCTGTAGCCACAAGATTTTCATGTGAGCTAGTCCTGGGCTGCAGAAATCACTTCTACAGTAGATGAGAATGATATTGAGCCTTGCTGTATTCAGAATAAAATGCAAAACTTACTTCCATAACTCAGCTTTCTCTTAGCAAGATCTTCTCCATAGTGAGTCCACAAGTTAAAAACAAAATTCTACATATTCAAAGATGCTAATTTTCACATTAAGGAGCCATTTTGATACCTCATACTTGGAACAACACAGATAAAAGGTTCTGGTCTGAATTTTCAGATGGTGACATGGAAATGCAAAATTCTGTAGGAGGTCAAATGCAGATTCTTCTAAAATAATAAGGTTCTAGATAAAGAACAATGAGGCAGCTTTTATTGCTTCAGATGGTGGAAAAATACCATACAAATCATTTCATAGGTAAAACTTATTTCAACATCACCTTTGTGGAACATTGGATTCGTATAGTGTCTGACACCTGTTTTCAAGTGCTCTGAGATATAGGTGGGACCATATCCTCTTTTCATTGAACTCCATGTGACTCCACTGCAATTAATGAGCTAAGACTGCTTATGTTATCTACGCATCTTTTTGATGGTTTTTCACTGAAACAATACTAACAAGCTTGAACTCCTGTGAAGAGTTTCTAGACTCTGATTTTTTTTTTTTCTTTTAAGGCTTTTTCTTATACCTGGAATTTTTTTTTTTGTATTGCAGTTCAAGCTATTATGACTTCTTCATTATTTTGTGAAATATTGTATTCTTTTGTCATGAAAGTAAGACTCTATGAGTACTGTCCTGTTCTGAAACGCTGCTTCTAATGGCTTACCGACTGTTGATACGTTCTGAATTATGCCCTTTGTCTGGTTTTACTGTTGGAAGTGATAGGGGATGTGGACCATTTTCCCTGAAGCCATGTCTGAAGTTGTGATAAAGGTCACTATAGCGGCCTGGATAGGTCCCACACCATGTCGTAGGTGATGCACCCCAAAGATCTCTATACCACTGTCAAGTTCGGTGCATGGTGACTTACTTTAGCATGGTGCTGTAAGATACTGTTGCTCAGAGTAAAATGCTGCTGTTCCTCTAGGAAAGGAACTGTGCCTTGTCAAGGCTTTGAAACTATTTTGGTATTATTAAATGCATGTTCTCTGTGTTTTGTTGGTTTGGTTTTTTTCCTTTTTCTTTCTGTGTTCTTTTGAACTCTTGCCATGCAAAACAGTCCTTAAATAAGTGAAAATTATATAAGCATCAAGCTGATTCAAGAGAGCATGCATTTAAAACTTGCACCTTATTCTGTTCCATTCCCCTTTCTTCCTCTCCTCAGTGGTGAGGATGCCAAGTCTGGCTGTGTCCTGCTGGGTCTTGGCAAATTCCTCATTCCTCAGAGTCAAACCTCGCATCTGTCTTGGCATTTCCATCTACTCTTTCTTACAGCTGCACTCTGTAGCCCCAGGAGGTACCTGCAATTAGGAGCTAAGGGGAAAATGACTGAGGTTTTCTTGAAGAAAATACAGGTTTCTGGGCTGGCTCCAGATTTTCCTCTCCATGGAACAGCATTAGGAACTGCGTCCTTGCTGCAAATGTTTCAAGTGCTCCTGCTGCTTACTTTAGCAGCCCTTGGGTTGCAACCCTTCTGTAATATCTCATTCAAGCAACTGCATCTAATTGGCCTTCTCTTGCCATGAGCTTAGGTCACTGTACGTTTTTCCCACTCCAGGCAGGATTCTTGGGTTCATGTGACTATCAGAAGCATAGGCTGGTAAAGAAACTTCGAAATCATGCTGCTGGGAGCTTCCTCTCAATAGGACTTGGGTGGTTTCTGTCATAAGAATAGGGGTATTTTAGGGCCGCGTTAGAGGAGCTTAGGGCTTAAAGAAGCAGATGAGCATTGTGCTTGTTGGTTGTGCGGTGGTTGACTTTGTGCCATTGAAAGAAGTGATTCATTGTACTTTTTTGTCAGCAAGAGTTCCGCTTTGCCGGCTTGCATCTCTTTTCTGCGTAAACCAGGCCTGAGCTCTATGTGGGGTAAGCCAGCCAGGTCTGTGGTTATCGAAGATAAGTAGGTGTATGTACAGCTTTTCTACAGAATGCAGTAAGTATTAATTTTAGCCACTAAAATGAGTTTCTTGGCATTCAGGCCGCTGAATTGGAAATGCAAAATGAAGAGAATCCTTTGTGTGTGTAATGAAAAATCATCATCTGGAAACATCTCTGGTTTTACTAATTCAGGATGGAGCTCCTTCTTTGTCACCTGACTTCTTACCATATGAAATATCTCTTTTCTGCTATCTAAACTGATATTCTTGAAGCTAGAGTGACAAAGATCGGACATCTCAATAGTTAAAAATGTTCTTTGAGTTCTTCTAACGGTACTTTTGGATTGTTGTTTGGTCTTTATGTGTTCTTTAACTTCTTTTCAGATACACACCTCTAGAAACTGAGATTAAGTTGTTTTTGTCTAACACTGATTAATGCGCTTATATGTTTGGGTGAAAGACAAGTCTCCTGTCTAAAAGCTACGTGCAGGTCTTTGTGCAGCAGCAGGTAGGGTTCAAGTCTGGGTGTAAGTCCACCCAGGACAGAAAGGGTTAATATGCTGGTATCTGTGAGTAGAACGAGTGTAGAATATATTCAGAAAGCAGGCTTATCTGGTGAGATGCAGGTTTAAAGGGAATGTTAATTATGAACGAGACAGCTTACGTACGCTTACTCTTGGTGCTTAAGTTTGCTGTTTCGATAAATAGAATGCCATATAGTTTCTCTCTTTCCCCTTATCTCATTCTCCTACTCATTTATTTTTACTTTGTGCTCATCGTGGCACTGGGAGAATCAATCTTTGGGATTTAATTAAAGTTGTGGAAGTTACGTAAGTGCTGTTAAGTACATCATATTTTTTAACTTTTTTGAAAACCTGGAGCGAAAGGCTGCCTTCTTTACAATGTAGGATGACATGTTGTTTGGTTTTGTCTGTTGTTTGTTTGTTGTTTTTTTATAACTCCTCCTTTTTTCCCCCCTTTATTAATATGTAATTAATCTTTTATATACTTCAGTTTCTTTTGGATCAGAAGCTGACTGTATTTCTTCTATTATTATCTGCTCCCTGATTCAGTACTGAAGGTTGTCAGCCAGTCTAGGAATCAAAATTTCTAACAAACACCCGGTAAACCTTAGAAAGTAGAGTTTGAGTAGATATCATTTGCTATCATGATCTCTCAAGAAAATTTAATTGTTTCTGCCAATCTGTACAAAAAAGTTCATATTTGATATTGGTTGTACTTCTGGAGCTTCTTGGTATTCACTTTTTAAGCCCTACTTAATTTTTTTAAAAAACCTGAGCAATAAGGATTAAGCACGCAGTCAGGAAATGACCATGTTAATGTTACACACAGAGCTTGTCTTGGTCCCATTTACAAATGGGAATGGATGTGTCCTACATTGTGAAGTTACAATAGCATGTTCTAGCTCTTCATACCCTTAGTATTTTTCAAAATCCACTTTTAACCTTCCTTTATAACTTACATTACTTAATTATTTTATGCCTGTCACATTTTTCAGTTGTTTTACTAGAAACTTTTGACAGCAATTGTACTGTTGGCTTGAAAAATTACTGCTTTCCTTAGGTACAAGTTAAAGCATAAGTATATCCTTAGGTGATCTGCCTCTTAAGTTAGCTTTTGATTTATTACTCTCTTTTCTCAAATTTAAGAGCTGGATTATTTTGTGCTTTTTTTAATACAAAGAAACACAAAGTGCTTCCAGCAATTTGCAAAACAGTACAGAGTCCAGTAAAATGCTATTTGTTTACTTGCAGTGTTGCAGGAAAAAACGTAGTTTTGTTTTAAAAATACTCCTATAATATATGTAAGGTAAAGTATGTCAGTATGTATGTATACAACGGTTAAAATGTACGTGTTTTGTTAAGAACTTCTTGCTTCTTCAAAAATTAATATAAGACAATTTGTTTAATCATGTAGACTGATGTTCCCCCAGCTTCTTGGGGGTGCAAGGAAGAAGGTTGTAAATTTTCTTCGATGTTTAGGTTGTTGGCAATTGTCTACTAGGAGTTAACTTTTATCCTTGGGTTAAAAGTTTTCAGAAAAACAGTAAGTTCTTTGCCGCCACATCTTGCTTTTCTGTGCCTCCTGTGTGTACCCTTTTTTACTTGATCCTCTGGGGTGAGGAGCCTGTGAGATTTCGATACTTCAAATGCACGTAACAACTAGTGGGAGCAGGAAGAAATGACGCTACTAGTGCAAAATTTCAAAAAGAAACTATTCATGTTTGGAGCTGTGCATTCCCAAACCTCTGTTGGCAGTGATTTCTTTGCTCGCCATTAGTTTAAGCGTGATGATACTTCACAAGTGTGATGCCTTAATTAAATCTCTGGTTTTCTTTTCTTTTAGACTATACCTTCTGTAAAGCTTTGTGGAAGATAGATGTGCGTGCTGCAATGGTGACATAAATATTTCAGAGGACTGGAACAAGTTGTTGAGAATCTGTGTTTGTTTTTAATGCTGCTGTCGAGAACAATCTAAGGCAAGTAAACAACATGAGTTTTATCATGAAACTTCACAGACATTTTCAAAGAACAGTTATTTTGCTGGCCACTTTTTGTATGGTGAGCATAGTTATTTCAGCATACTACTTGTATAATGGCTACAAACAGGAAAATGAACTTTCTGAAATCTCTTCAGAAGTGGAATGTGGTGATCTTCAACTGTTGCCATACAAGCTGATGGAGATGAAGACCGTGAAGCCTGTTGATCCCCTGAGGACAGATCTTGTAGTGCTGGTGTTTGTGGAAAGTCAGTATTCAACATTAGGCCAAGATATAATAACCATTTTAGAATCTAGCAGATTTCAGTTTCACATTGAGATTGCACCTGGGAAAGGTGACCTCCCAGTGCTTATAGACAAAAATAAAGGCAAATATGCTCTCATAGTATATGAAAATATTCTAAAGTATGTGAATATGGACTCTTGGAACAGAGGCCTTCTAGATAAGTACTGTATAGAATATGGTGTAGGTGTTATTGGATTTCACAAAGGCAATGAGAACAGCTTGCAGAGCTTTCAGTTGAAGGGCTTTCCTTTCCATGTCCACAGCAATCTGGGTATTAAGGACTGTTGCATTAACCCTCATTCCCCACTGCTCCATGTGACTAAATCTTCTAAGCTCGAGAAAGGTCCCTTGCTTGGAAATGACTGGGCAGTTTTCCAGATTAATTATACAGCTTATCAACCTGTGATATTTGCAAAAGTAAAGACACCGGAAAACCTTTCACCACCTGCTGCTAAAAGTGCTCTCCATGCCACAGTAATTCATGACCTGGGGCTCCACGATGGGATTCAACGAGTCCTTTTCGGCAATAACTTGAATTTTTGGCTGCACAAGCTCATTTTCATAGATGCCATCTCTTTCCTGTCTGGAAAGAAGCTCAGACTCTCCTTGGATAGGTACATTCTGGTTGACATAGATGACATCTTCGTTGGGAAGGAGGGAACAAGAATGAACACCAATGATGTACAGGTAAAGTACGTGCACAAACTAATGGTAATTACAGCAAAGTGCCTTTTTTTTTTTTATCTTAAAGTGAATGGTTATTAATACTTGGAACTCACGGAGGATGCAGATCAGTAAGTAGCAATGCAAACTGTTTGGGCCTTGAGAGAGAAGCCAGTCTGTCTGGCTTTGAACTGATTCCAGGTGTAGCAGTTCCTTCAACCTCCAGGCTGGAGGAGAGTCCGTGCAGTGTCACTTGTACCTGTACTAGAAAAGAATGTAAGATAAGACGACTCACTGGTTACTGTCACTTGTTTTCTCTCAAGTGGCACGCAAGTCCCTACTGAGCTAAGTTCTATAAATGGGTATGGGGGCACCTCTGAATTCCGTTCCCCTTACTATATATGGAAAATAGTCTCCCAAAAGGAAACTGAAGACGACTAGTTGCTAAGTAACTGATAAAGAAAAGGGGAGTAAGAGTGGTAGTGTTTTCACACACACCTCACCCCACCCATCATGCACAATTCTAAACATGATGGCAGAGTGTTGAACTCTCTAGTCTGATGATAGCTTCTATCTAAGCACAAGCTTCAGTGGCATTTGAAAACAGCACAGGACTTCAGGGCTGCACCCAAGAGCTATTCATATGTAACATGCATGGTAGTCTTACAAGTAGGAGGTAAATGCGGTGAGCAAAAGTAAATGTCAACATAAATTTTGAGGAATAGACTGGATTAGTAGCTGTTTCAAATAGGTTTCAGATGTCAGGAGTTGGTTGCAGCATTTCACCTTTCTTATCTCTTGTTTTATGGTTCTTGCTTGCAAGCAAGGTTTATGTTAATATTGGTCTTAAAAGCTTGTTCTGTCACTAAATGACTCGACAATTTCTATGTTAATACTTTAAGTTGTACATTCCGGAAAGCCATTTTTCACTCTCTATTGTGCTGTTCGAGTGAGGTGGTAGTTACAGGTCAGAAGGATTAACCTCTTTATTTCTTGCTGTGTACCTCGCTTTCTTTTTGGGAAGAGTGTTGTTACAAAGCAGGTAGTGAGAGATCACCTTGCAAAACTGGTACTTGGTCTAGAAGCTAAAAATAGGTAAGATGCTGATTGTTGCCCTGTTTCTGCTAAGAGGGAGAATGTGGTGGTAGAACTTTCATAATAGAAAGAGGAACAGGGAAAAGGAAAGGCAAAGACAGCACTGCGTGCAGTTGATGGTCATTTTTGTTTCATTTTTAACTAGGTTTTTGGGTTTTTTTCAGTGTTAATATATTTGTCAAGCTGCAGTAACCCTGCATACATTGCTTCCTTAAACAAAAGGTTTGAACTTGTAGTTACACTTTAATTTGCTTTAAAATTGCAGCATACGCTCTTTTCCAAAACATTCTTTGTACATGCAATTATAAATAAGATATACCTCCTTGATAAGTAGGTGTTTTCCTAAATAAAGCCTGAATAAACCTCTCACTGGGTTGTGCAGTAGCAGTTTGAAACAGTATGTTTTGTGTTGTTTGTGAGTGGCACCTTAGGATTGTCATTTTAGGATAAGTTAGGATGATCAATTGCTAGAATTACTTACGAGAAGCAGGAGGCTATTGAGACAAATTTGATTAAAACAGATACAAAAGGATAAGCTGTATTGTTTTGGGAAAATAATTTGCAGTATGTCAGAATGTTATCTTCCCAAAATAAAACTGTCAAATTAAGTAGAAATAATATCAAAGTGGAAATAACTTTTAAGTAGGATAATTTCATTTATACAGAACTGTGTTCTGAAACAGTGGAATCTGAAAAAGTGTTCCCTTCTGATTCTTCATCTACTTAAAGTTAAAATGTTCTATTAAACATGTTTTAAGGACTGTCAGATGCAATGCATCTTCATTACTATTAATATCAAAGGAGTTATCCTCTGTGGCACAATGACATGTGGAAGGGATGAAATAAAATCAATTTGTGGTAGTTGAAAATCCATTATTGTAAAGTGTATTTGTGGATAAATGACTTCCTATTAAACAGGAGTGTTTTACTGAGTTCTGCTGCATTGACTGTGACAGAATTGTGCTCTGCAAGTGTGAAAATAGGTTGCTAAATGTAGACTATGTATAATTTCAGTACTCAAGATTATCTCATTTCTGCTAAGCTTACATTTTAAATACTAGCGATATAGAATGGGGTGTAGTACTTTTTTGTGTTTTAATTTTGTTTGACATGTCTCCTGTTTAGTATTTTCTGGATATACTCACATCTGGTAGGACGGTGAGCTTGCTGAGAGTAAGGTGAACGTTTCTACATGTGCTCTATTAATGCAAAGTAACCTAAAACACTTCAGAAAGCTCCCAACAGCGAGAGGACCTTTAGGATCAGTTCTGCCCATTCCTCTGGGATAGGACAGAGGTCAGAAACTGGAGGGTTAATGCAGAACTGATAGCAAAAACGATCGCTCGTTAATGATTCACTGTCTAACTCAAGAAGGCGGCATTTGTCTTGGGTCTTCTGAGACAAAGGCTTCTCTCTGTTGAGTGCATAGAGAACCTAGATTCGCTTTGAGCCCCTAATGTTCAGGCACAAGTTAGGTGAGCAAGTTGAAAGCTATGTCTGTACTGCTCTTTCTTTGTAAGAGTTTAAATAGAGAGCCATCACAACAGAAGATGTCCTGTAGGATTGAAGAAGCACGGGGTAGTTGTTACATTGCAATTCACAGAATCGCAGAGTGGCTGAGGTTGGAAGGCACCTCTGGACGTCATCTGGTCCAACCCCCCTGCTCAAGCAGGGCCATGTCCAGGTGCTTTTTGACTGTCTACAAGGAGGGAGATCCTCACTGCATTTAAGATCAGGTTTTCAAGAGAATTTCTTCTTCAAATACCTAAATGAGATTTGCAAAGTGGCCAGAATAGTTAATATTTGGATGTTAGGCTAAACTGCCCTCTTCTTGAAAGTTTGTGAATTGGAGTTGAGCCCTTATGAAAATTACTATCATAATGTTAAGTGGTAATTTTTTATCAGTATTATGTATTGACCTCAGAAGAGGTCAAGTCAAAAGCAAACCCTCTAAAATGTGTGCCTTTGCCTCATCTTTAAGAGGTGCAGAAGTGGTGGTACTTCAGCTTAAGTATCTATAGTGTCAGGGACACAAGTGTAAAGAGCCCTTCTGAAAATCTGTTGACATAGTTTATGAACCTAAATCCTGTAAAACTAATAAATGGTTTGTTTTGTTAAACAGATGAAGTTTATTCTAGGTCTACCACAACTTCTTCAATTAAAAAAAAAAAAAAAAAAAAAGAAGACCCAGACAACTTGAAACTGTACTTCAGATTTTTAGGCTACCTGATTGTTACAGATTTGCCTGTCAGTGTATAAAATCTGGACTGTTAGGATGTAGTTCTTCAATGTAACATACTGATTAGCTGTCACTGTGCATCAACAATAACCATCCATCTTCATATTTATTTATTTTATCTTCCTCTGGTATAATAGAAATAATGGAAGAGAACATTTTTATAGTCTTAATTGCTTTCCACTTTGAAAATAAGCCTGGTAATGTCATCTTGACGTTCATTTTTCAGGAACTTTTTTTCTCTCCTAATGTCTGTCAGGCAGGAGGGACCATTACGCTGTGACAATGTTATATTTTATTTTCCTTGCGTCTTTTAGAAGACTAAGGGCCTGTGCAGTGCAAATAATTCATTTAAATGGACATACAGAGAAAATCTATCTAGATATCCACAGACTAAGTTTATCTTAATAGACCATGATTGTCCTGGCTGATGGTCTACTAATTTAATATCTTTTTTTGTTACAGTTACTCTTTGTGGAATTTTTATGACTATAAAGCATTGAGATTTTCCCAGGGGAAAAGCAACTGATAATAGGGGGAAAACTAAATGTGATTTTTTTTTTTCCTCTTGGCAGTTTGTGCAGAGTTGATAGTCTAGGCAGTAAGTTGGTCTACCTTTCCCTTCATTTCCCCAATAAACACACTTTCTGTATTTCCTTGAGAAAAGAAATGATCACATTTTCAAAATAAAATACTAGAACACTGTGAAATTATTTTTTCCAAATAATTAGCTGTGTGATCTCTTCTTGACTGTCTTGTCCTTTGTGTGCTTTTCAAAGGAGACATTTTGAATTGAAGTCAGGATAGGCATCTCTTCACTTTCTTCATGTAAGCCCCATCTTTTTCTATACTTGTAATTACTCCTTTGTAGTTGCAAAGGAAAAAGCTTTATATTAACCGTATCCATTATTGGGAGGGGAATGTTATCTTTTTTCTTGATCTATTTTGTGAGCGCGTAGGCAATGCATCTCATAGTATATGTGCATTGAAATGGGCAATACAGGATTGCATCTGCAGTCTTTTGACATTAAGAGTCATTGAAGAATTGGACAACAAGAGCTATCCTCTTTGCGTATCATCTGTGCCAAACAGCGTTCTGATAATGGAGAGGATTTAGCCAGAAAGAATAAATTCGTTGCATTTTAGTCTCCTTCACTTGCACAGTCTGTCATCTTGCCCAGATTTTGAGGTTTATAATGTAGACATCGGAGCTAGTCCTCTAACTTCCGTAGCAGACAATATAGAAAAATAGCTCATCTTTAGGCAGGCACAGGTTAAGTGAATTGCGCCTTAAAAGTATGTATTTGGTTTTGTTGTTCATAAAATGCTACTAGAGTGACTAAGATCAAATACAAACATTCGCATTTGGTCAGATCAATCTTCTTCCATGTTCCAAAACCAGTGCTGTCACTTTTTTGTTATTTCCTTAGTGCATTGGTGGCCTAATCTTTCGTTTAATAGAATCTAATTTAGTTTAATAACAGATTTCTCCCCTAAGCGCTAATTGTTTATTCACTATATTACAAATTCATCCACATTAGTCAGCACAGCTTAAATTGCTACAGTTGTTTAAAACCCGTTAAGTGTCTTTTCACCCTGTGTAGCGTATGTGGAAAGAAATCGGAACTTCCCATGGTAAAGCCTACCGCTAGGATATAAATTTAAAAAATACAGTGACATATCTTTTCAATTACTCTTGCATAGGAATGACCCAAATATTTGCCTCAGAAGAGAGGCTTAGATATACTTTGCGTTAAGGCAGAATGGCTAAAAGGTGCCAGAAAGCCTGAACTGTCAAGACACGGGATGGTTCCTGTCGCAGGAGGAAGTCTAATTCTGTAAGTTAATTGCTTGTTTATCTAGAGGATCATGTAAAAGGTTATCAGTAAAGAAATGATAGATGTGTCATCAAATGTTTCAGTTGCAGAGCCACCAGAGAGACTCATGTCTATTCAGTTGCACTGAGCTGTAAATCTTTCCTTTGGGGAGATTGAAAAAGTCTTTTTAATCACCTCTTTAAATGACATAATGAATTAACTATTAAGAACCTTTGTTCTGATAAATCATTTTACATGCCCAATCCATTAGCCATAGTACCTTTGTGCCATTGATCAATGTGCTTACTCTGTGTGTACATATATTCTTTCTGAATTTGACCTGAAGCTCCTAAGGTATTTTATAATGACTTGGCTGATACAATAAGTGAAATGTACATTCTGCCCTTAAAAAGAGGCAAAGAAAAGGAATATTGTTAACTGTGGTGTTTCTGTAGCTGTCTGATGTCCTGGGAAGACTGATTTAACTTCATGAGTGAATTGTTTCCCATACCGTGGTGTGGAATATTATGCACTGTGAGGCAGAAGAAAATAGAATTAGATCTCAAAACTAAAATATAACTTTAAAACAAGTTATAAAAATGGTTTCACATATTTTATGGGCTGCTGCCAGTGTATAGAATGCTTCACCAGTCAGTCATCTTAACATTTAACTTCTAAAAGCAATTTGGTTTATGTAGCGACTTCTGTGAATTAAGAATTCTAGTAAGGTGGATACAGCCCAGCTTTCATTCTTAAAAGGAGCGTAGTGATGATTGAAACAGCAAGCTGGATAAAAGTCCTCGGCCAGAGGAGAGTGGCTGCAGAGGGGTGACGGGGACGCAGGAGAGCTGGCTCTGCCTCGAGTACAAGACCTCTGGGACTGCCAGGGCAATGCTGGAAATTCCACGCGTGCTTCCTTCTCCTGTTCTGCACCTGCGTAGAGCTAGATACAACCAAACCCCATGGAATAAGCTTGGCGCCAAGATCAATTTTACAGCTTATCTGTGGTGTATGAAGACAAAAACCTTGCATGGTAACCGTGTGTCTAGTAATAGCCAAGTTCCACATTGTATCTCTGTGGACTGCCAGGCAAACAGAGAGGAGGCTACCTTTTTTATGTGTTCAAATGCCCCTGGTCTGTACTTTATGTTGATACGCATATAGATATTACATGTGGAAAGGACTGGGATTCGGAAATGTTTGCATACACAACGCTGCCTACCACCCTGGGGCTGTGGGATGAGCATGGCCCTCCGTAGGAAATCTGTAAAGAGAGCATGTATGTCAAATAGCAGCGCTGGCATACTCCGCTGTAGCTACGCAAGAAACTCTACTTGTGCCAAAATGGTAACTACATTTGCCCATTCTTACTGGTTGGCTCAACTATGCACATCATTCATTTACACAATACTTCTCGGGCACAGCAGCTGTATAAAGATGCTGCATATCTCAGCCCTCTTGTTCTACAGTGAAAACATGAAAGAAAGGGAACACTGATTGACCAGTGGATGTTCTTTCCAGCACAGTTGATTCCTGTTAACGGTTTTAAGTGTGAGGAGCCTTACAGTGCTAGCACTGTGTCTGTTACGAAGAAACCAAATTTCAGTCTTTTTCCTGTTAGTTCAATGGTTTTTGTTAGCTTTGCATTTGCTAGAATCTATGGCTTGTCTTGTTTGGCTTGGTGGTGGTGTGTTGGAGTGGTTTTTCTGAAAAATCAATTTTTGGAAAAATAAAGCAGTTGGATGTGGTAGTCCTTAGCTCCTTTGAGCCTAGGAGAAGCATCAGGTCCTAGGCATAGAATTTCACAACTCAGTACTGATGTTCTGCGGCCTTTGAGGCCTTTAGCAAAGCAGTGTAAGTTTTATTCTTAAGGATGATAATAGTCTATGTATCTGTTTTCCTACTTCCTTATGCACCTGGGCCTAAGAGATGCCAAGTATTTTCTATTCCAAAGGAATCCTGTGGAAGTTCTGCTCATTCACAAGTGTGCACAGTCTGCACTTCAGAAGTGTCTTGCAGGGGAGAGCTGGGTCAGGGGAGCAGTGCTGCCCCATGCTCCCTCATTCATATTGATCCACTGCTGAGAAACTTCACTGCTGAGTGCAGAGCTCTCTGGAGCATTAAGACAAAATATATCTCAGAAGGAGAAGGCAGATCACTAATCGAAGTTGCTTATAGTGATTTTTTTTTTTTTCCCTTCTGCTTAATTTTGCAATGCTGGAGTAAAGGAATTTTTTTTTTTTTTTTTTTTTTATTTAAAAGCTCTGACACTGTACACTTCCATGCAAACCTAAATCTTGAAACAGTGATTTTTTTCAAGGATTGCACCATCTCCTTCTGTTATGAATTCAGTGGCAGGGAACTAAGAGAAGAGAAATCCATCTCAGTTGCAGCTTTTTTATTGTCAAAGAGGCTGCAGAAACTGCTTCTCGGCATGGTGAATCCTATGAGATCTTCAAGGGTGATGAGAATTATTTGCTTCAAGCTCTTCTACCCCAGCACCAGATTTGACTATTGGTTACGCAGTCCCTGGTCCTTGGTCTGTTTTCATGGTAGAACCAAAGTAAGGAAGTCATGATGTCTGTGAATCCACTCTTGATTTCCCGAATAAGCAGATGTGCGCTATGGATGCAGTCATGTACATCTTTCCAGATAATTACAGGGTTGTGTTTTGGGGTTTTTTTTCCCATTTTTTAAGTCCCAAAATTTCTCTGTAGTGGTGAATACTTTGCTATCCTTAGGCTGAATGAACTCTCTTACCAATGGTGTCTGCCTTCTGTATTCAGATTCCTGTTCTCGGTGCGAGTTGTGTGATTTGTGAGAAGAGCTATTTTATTTCAAACTTAAGCAATTATGCTCACCTGAGATCAAGTGGGTTCACTGTTCCTGCTTTTTCCCTTGGCTTAGTTTATTATGCAGAGACATCTCTACACTTGAGCATAAGGGTTCCCTTCCAAAGAAATCCACACAAATGCTTGTGTCCACCCAGCATGCCAGCCTCCAGTGATCGTTTTTGGTTCACAGCCATGTAGTTAGCAAGTTCTGTCTTCCCCTCTCTCCTCAGAAACTTACACTTTAAGAACGTATGTGAATATTTTAATGGATGAGATGAAGATGCATGTGATTCTGCACACTTCACTTTGAGTATTGTCAACATAACCTAAGCTCGGCTCTGTTTGGTTTGATCCATCTGGCTGTGAAAGCAAAACCTGCCGTTCCAAAATTTATGAAGTAAGTGAAATGTATGTCAAGACATATTGAAACCTTAGTGTGCACTGTAAGATGATCAAATCTACTGGATAATTTGTCTCCGCCGAAAAAGCTTTTTCAAAGTTTCAAGACTAGTATTTTAGAAGCAACCAGTTGTTCACTGAGTAACAATGTTCAGAGACGAAAAGAAAGAAGGAGGTTGAGAGAAGGCACTTGCTGGGCGTAGATGTTACAAAGTTAATGCACCGGATCTGGGGCAGGGTTCTAGCTCTGTCTGAGACATGCCTGGAGGCATAATTAGGAACAGTTATTTGCTGAAACGGCTTTCCAGCCTCCTGGCAGCGTATCCCTCAGCTATCCTTTCAGTCCTTCTTTCCTTACATTGCAGGCTCTCCTGGTCAGAGGCTCTTTTTGTTCTGTGCTTTTTGTTCAAAAAGCACTCTGATAATACAAATAATAATGCAACTGCAGCTTACCACAGAGCTGTACAGATTCATCACTGTACTAGTGGCTGCTGCAGGGTTTATTCTGGGCTTTTTTAGATGACAAGTTAGCCATCCAATTCCTGCTGCTAACAGAATTGAATAAAATTTTCACGACCAACAAATAAAAACACACTGCAGACAGATCTAGAAATCAAAGCGATTAACTGTAAAACCTGACACCAAAATTGGACCTACTTCCTTCCTGATCTTTGGTCATCTCAAGGAGGCACAGTCTGGCAAAAAGAGAAAAATGAGGGTAGAAGTGGGACTCGCATGTCATTAATTTCTTTTACAATACAGTTGCGTGGAAAGTGTCCTTTCTTCTTACCTGTTCAGTCTGGAAGAATTCAGTGTGACTACATGACTGATTCTTGGGGATTATGCTTAGAAAACAAAGTAAATGCACTTGGTTGCCAGTGCATATCTAATCCCTCATGGAATAACAATGCCCTATCTATTTCCAATTCCAGTTTCTTTTTCTGTGCAAACTTCAACACTTCTACAAGGTAGAAATGTTACTCCCTATTTTCAAATTATGTTTGACAGAGCATAAAAGCCTCATGACCAGTTTTTAAAAAATATTTACGCTTTAGGAGATTCCTTCTGATACTTTACAGTCCTGGAGGTGAGTTAGTATTGCTTCTTAAAATGTAATTTCGTATCTGGAATAAACCATAAACTAAATACCATTTTACACTGCAAAAATTATACTGCAATACCTCTGAATATACAAATAGTGGAGAGGACAAAAAGTCAGTGACTGTGCAGGGTAAAGCTCCACGGATTCATTGCAACCCAAGTCAGTAAATTCATGTGACAAAGGCCCTGCCGTGCCCTACAGAGGTAATGGGTTAGGTCAGGGAACACCAGTTGCTTTTTCGTGGAGCTACTAAGCCACGCAGCTCTATATCAAGCTCCCATTCACTTGCCCTTTCAGTGTTAGCACTCCTGGGAATAGCCCAAGTGTCTCTGCTCCCATTTTAAAGCAAACTTGGACTAAAGATAACTCAGAGTTGCCTTTGATAGAACTCTATCAAATTGTGATATTGTTTGAAATTTAAGCTATGAAAAATATCATTTTACATCAGGAAAGTATTTCATGTTACTGATTGAGGAGGTTTCTAGAATATTGTGCTCAGTTCTGCACCACTTACTCAGAAATATTTAGAGAGTGCTTAGAGACACAAGAATAGCCAGGAAACGTCTGAGCAAAAAATGAAAAAATAAAGGCTAAAGAATCCTGTAAGTAATAATGACCAAAGCAGAAAGAAATAGCTGCAGATGTCTGCGGGGTATAAACAGTGACGATGGCTAAAAATATTTAATGTAAGGCACAGAGATATGTAAGTGTAGGCTGAATAGCCAATAGAAGTGGCAGAAGAGACGCTATTATCCAAAAGAAAGTAAAAGGATTATGTAAGTCTTGAAAAATCAGATTTGGCAAAAGGGTATGAAATATGCTACTGGAAGGAATATAATATTGGCAGGGAGTTTGTACTAAGATGTATTCTCAATCTCTTACAGTATAATCAAATGCAGAGCTCAGTTTGGATTCCTGTGTGTCGTTTTGAGTCTGCAAGTGTAGCATCTGGCCAGCTGGGATATTTATCTATGTAGATCTAGTTTCCCTAATCTTGTCTTCTAGAAATGCAAACACTCGTGCAAAAAGAGGAGAGGTGTGTATTAATGCTTCTAACAAAATCATCCCCCTGTGTTTCTCCTATTAATGTCCCATGGTTCACCAAAGTCTTGGGGTTTTTTTCTGCTGAATTATATCCCTTAGACTAGGTACTACATAGGAGTCAATGAAACTGTCCAAATCTTTATTAACTTGAGGTAAGTTCTTATCATGTCTTTTCTGTGTTGACCACCTATAATCATAAAAAATATGATTTGAGAAAAGAGTTATATCTGTTGTTTTATGCAAGCTTGTCTTGCTTGCTTTCTCTTTTTCTGTCATTTCTTTGATACTGATGCTGATGTAGCATGGGAATTTCATTCAGCAACTTCAGAACCACTCATAAAGAGAAGGAAAAAAATAAATATTTGTGACCCTTAGCTCGTGAGCAAGCTGAAGACTGAATTCCCAGCTGTTTCTGACATGGAGCTTTCAGGCAGAAAGAGAAAATGAAAATCTTTTTGGTCAAAGATTTTTTTTCTGTCAATAAAGGTGGAGAGAAAAAGACCTTTCAGTATGCTTCAGCTTACTCCAAGCATAGGGACGAAAGTAGATAGGTATTTTTAATCAGATACAGTATTAAGCGAAGCACGGAAATCTTTTTGGCTCTATTAGAAGGGGAGGAAAAAAAGACTAAGAAACATTTGTGAATGGATTGTGTCATCACTGTGTTGCCCAGCCCGCGGAGTAGTCAGTTTATTTAACATGCCAGTGATGTGGTAGCTCTTGTGCTTTACTAAACAGGGAGAGCAACTGGCTCTGTCATGGGTTTTATATAAATTAGAGTTTGAGTCTTCATTTATTTGCACTTTATTTGGTCCCTGAGATGTAAAACTAAGCATTAACACAAATATTGTGCTTGTCTAGAAGCTTTAGTCTTACTAGGGGAGGGAAAAAGTTTAAACTAAGAAGTGAACAAACTCCAAAGTGTTTCTCTTTGATTGTACCAACATTTTAGACATAGCTTGTAGTGTCCAGTATTTCTTTCAAGCTACCTGAATAGCAGCTTCTTACACCTTGGTCTGTGGACTTGAGTCTTCTGTGATCACGTAACAGATTTATATTGTAATTGTAGCCACTGTTACTCAGTGATCGCTTTCTAAATGCTGGAAAAATATTGTATAAATGTGAATGCTTTGAATTTTGTGTCCTCTGGATGAATATACTACCCACTATTGAGCTGTGATCATCTATGTAATGATGTAGACAAAACTTTGTGGTCTTGTTCATTTAAAATTCTGCTGAGCAGGAAGCGCAGGCTTCCGGGCTTAAGGGGACAGGTGAGTCTTGGTTTATCCAGGCTCAGGCATTGAGGTCCAGAGAATACTGACATTGAAGAAAAAAGTAAGACTGAAGTTTTTTCGGTAGGCCATATTCACAGACTGTTGGAGTTTGATGTATACAACACTGACACCCCATTTTTACTTCCGTTTCCTAAAGAAATCGGGTATTTTTCATGTCCCTGTTTGCCTTTGTCAGTCCAGCAATTCAGCTGCAAGAGGGTAGATTTAGATTGGACATAAGGAAGGAATTTTTTATGATGAGGGTGCTAAGGCACTGGAACAGGTTGCACAGAGAAGTTGTGGGTGCCCCATCATTGGAAGTGTTCAAGGCCGGGTTGGATGGGGCTTTGAGCAACCTGGCCTAGTGAAAGGTGTTCCTGCCCGTGACAGGGGGTTAGACTAGCTGACCTTTGAAGGTCCCTTCCAACTCAAACCATTTTGTTATTCTGTGATCAATCTAATGACGTTTGAACCTGCTGTCCAGTTTCAGTACAATCTGACAGATAGTGGCAGTTCTCAAAGGCAGTTAAACACCTGCTGGCGTTCTGGAGTTCAGCATTGGGGTAAGGCATGTACGCAAAGCAGTGCCTGCGCTGAAGCAGAGGTTTCAGAGTGAGCTCTGCGTTTATCCTTCACCTTGACCTGCCCCTGGCTAATCCATGTGCTGTGTCTTGGAGCTAGTGGTAGCACATACTGTCCCTTTGTCATCTAGACAGGGTGTGTGGGGCAGAGCAGGAAGGGAAGGAGATGCTTTGGAGACCTAATGGAGAGGGTAGGTCCTCGGCAGCAGTGTCAAAGGGAGTACAGGCTATTGCACTGTGGGCATAGCAATTTGGGAAACAAAGCTATAGGAAACTAGGTTTTATGGAACAAATTTCTTGTTTTATATGCGGGCCGGAGGTGTAAAGGTAAACCTGAAATCTAAATTGCATTTCTAAAAGCATTGGTATTTTAGACAGAGTAAATGGCCACTGACAAACTCATCAGAGTGGAGCAAACACAGTGGCCCAGCTGCAGCTTCTTGTGCAGGTGAAGCCTTCGTGGTCTCTGCTGCTGAGAGATTAGGCCTAGAAATTCTTCCAGTGCTGAACCTTCTGGATGTTTTCAGCATTCAGTGGCTGTACAGAGCCACATGTTGCCAGCAGTGGGGTAAAAGGGCCCTAAGCAGCAGAGCCAGGCAGTGTGTGGTGGGTAAGGGAGCACGGGCTTTGCTGCAGCAGAAGCTCGTGGCCAGCCCGTGCAGCAGAGGACTGTCTTGCTTGGAGAGTAGCCCTTGTCCTCCAGCCAAACTCTGCTTGCTGTGCATGTTGGCTGTAGTGAAAGCTGGAGCTGGTACGTGAGGAAGCATTAAATCAGAAGCAAAAGTGCTATTGATAATGAATGTGGTACTAGGAGCTTGGATAATAACCTCTGTTCTTTCTGAGCTGGATGACTATAAGATATATGCACCATTAGATGGAGTCGCCATGCCATTGTCTGAACTTCTAGGACAAAAGATTGTGCATCCTGCCAAACAAGATCTGAAGCTGTAAAAGTGTGGGTTGCCTAATGAGGGGGTGCAGAGGTATAAATGCTTTGCGTCTCATGTAATTGTTTGAACTTGAGTTTTTGAAGCGTAACACTTACAGTTTATCTACTGCTGGTGGGGTGCAATGGAGACAAGGCAGACTAAGCAGGGACAGCGAAGTGGCCCAGAAGTGAACTGGAAGAGGATCTGAACTGCGCTGTCACCCTGAGAGATGGCCTGTCGTGCTCGGAGCTGAGGCAGCTGTGTGGGGAGTGTGTGTGGCTTTGCAGTCCAGCTGCCTGAATGCTTGCGTTGTGGCTAGCAAACCTCAGTTTCCCGCTGTACTGGCTCATCAACAATCACCAAATCACAAGAACTTAACTGGATAAATATGAAGAGATTTTAAATGCATTTTAGAGTCACTTTGTTTTTACTTTGAATTCTGTTACACTCTTGACAACTTACCTCTTCATACTTGGTGTTTCATAAGCAGATAAAGTGTTAGGCAAAAATGCAAGAACCAACAAGTTTTCTGTTGAATGCTTTCTGACCAAAATCTGGGGAAAAATATCATATGCAGCAGTAGGGTGTTTATTAGTTCTATTTAAATTGGCCTGGGGTTTTTTTGACCTTTAAAAGAAATGGAGGATTTTATTTCTGTTAAATGATCTCATTATTCTACAGTTAACTGTTTAGTAATGGTAACCTCTTTCATCAAAGTACAGTTTAATTAAGAGCTAATAATGCAGAGTTTCATATAGAATCCTGAAAACAGCATGCTCATTACTTTACTTTATTAAATAGTATTGGCACCAAGTATTTAAAACCTTCAACTTACCTTGCCATAATTAGCTTATTCTCATTAGCCGCTATCTCAGCCTCCAAGAAGTGGGAAGCTGGTGAAGGAAGCTAGAAATATTTCTTAAATCTCTTCATTGTACAAATTATTTACCTGGATGAAAGAGCCTAATTACTTGAAAATGTATAATTGGACCATCATCAAGATCGTTATTGTATGTGATATAAAAAAAACCTCCAAAGGAAGACCCAGTAATGTTAAAACAGTGTGTTCTGATGAAAAAACTTTTGATTGAAATCATTTGAGGCAATGTTTTCCAAAGCAGCTACTTATATTTTTAGTGTCCTTCAGTGGACCTTAAATTCAGATACCTAGTTACAGCATCTGTGCACATAAAATAAAGTTGTGGCTCCTGAATTTTTTGAAAATCAGGTCCAGTGTGTCTTACACTGGACACTGAAAAACCAAGATGCACATAATTGGGCTGCAGCCTGATGTCTCGTCTTATTGACACTTTGAAGAGAAGCTGGGTTACCCAGTTAATGGTGCTTATTGAATTTATTGAAAAGACCCACACTGGCTTCTTCAAACTGGTGAGCGTGGGCCTTAGTATTATAGGAAGTCAGGTAGGATACTCGGATCCATTCGGATCTGGCAAACAGTCCAAATTAACCCAAGCAATCAATGGGAGCTTTGCCTGTTCTGCACATTAAAGAGTTGGGCTCCAAGGCATCCCTGTTTGATAATTTAAAAACACAATTGCTGCAGGTAGAATTTAGCTGTCAGTAAACTACAATAATTAAGTAATTGAAACCAGGTACTTTGTTTCATCTCCAAGGAATTTTTGCACACATTTTCTGTTTTAAATTCTACCATGTTACATGGCCCTCTGTAAATCGGCATCCTGATGGCATGTGGTACTTTTGCACTGTTACATCTTTTGAAGGACTTGGTAGACTTACCAAAATCCATGTTTTTAATTGAAAGAGTAATTTGTTTCTTGAAGCTACTGTATCTTAATAAACAGGTCCTCCCCCCACCTCTTAATTTTGTTGTACGAAGTAGCAGGAATAGCTGTCTTCAGTTCACATGGAATCTGACGTTTCTATAAACTTGAAGATATATATTGTCAGCAGTTTAGCTTTTCCGTCCATGTTTCATCAGTCTTTCTGGTTTTGCCAGATCATCTCCTCTTGGACACTTTGCTTCCACCAAACTGTAGAGCAGTGTCCTTTCCCCACTTAGACAGTTTAGGGTCTATTTATAATTTATGGTCTCTGCCAGCTAAACATTTTGCAGAAAAAGCTGAAGATTTTCTTTGTTTTCTTCTCTTGCCCTCTCTGTAGTGTCAGCTTTGTTAAGAGAGGGCACAGTCAAAGAAAATCTAAGCATTCTTCCTGTGTCTGAAGGGTATTCAAAATATTTCTTCAGATACACCCAGTATACCCAAAGCAATTATTCTTTCTCCTGCATAGATTAAATGTTTATGGTAATAGGTGTCAAAATGCTAATCTTGGAAATCCAGAAAGAATAGACATTGAATTTTAATGATGTTCCAAAATGCGTGATTTATCATGAGGGAAACATTTTTCCTCAGAAGCAAAATAGTCTGTCTAATAAAATAATGATTCCCAGCCATTTGGGACGGACCTTCATTGAGGCTGTCTTCTGTTTCATCTTGCCATGCTGCCTCCAAGCACCCCAGATTCTTGCCCACTGCCTTCCCATCCCCGATGGCTGCCACAGCTTCTTGAATGCCTGCCATCACGATCTTGGTGCTTCTCACTTCCAGGCCCCTACCACGCTGCTGCTGCAATATTTCTTGGGGGTCCCCGCTTCTCCCTGCCCCTCATCTCTCCCTTCCCTAGGCAGCGTGTCCCCCCGCCTCCCTTTTCTGCCATCGACCTCAGCAGTACCAGGACAAACCTAGGACTGAGAATCAGGCACAGCTTGTAGCCTGGCCTCTGTTCTGTGCCACGGATTGCCTCTCACGTTAAATGCTTTGCTAGTGCTTCTAAGCTTAGGGACTGGTATGTAAACCATGATAAAACAAATCTCAAAATATATCTGGGAAATTCCAAATACGGATTGTTGAACTCGCAAGAGAAGCACAAAGCTCTAAAAATAATATTTTTTGTATGCATCATAAATGCAAACTTCAGTCACATACGTGTTACATTCATCAATTTTCTTTTTGATTTCCTCCTCAGCCCTCTTGTTTGGTTTTTTGGGGGTTTGTTTGGTTTTTTTTTTACTTTTAAGCAAATGATTTTGCAGTGTGGATAGAAACTTCAGAAAAGGTCAGGTTCTGCAGAAGGGAAAGTTCGAGGGAGACAAGTGGTGTGCGCATGCCTGTGCCAGCAGCTTCAGTTGCAGGACTCTTTTCTCAGAGCAAGGATGTGCTCAGGAAAGGCAAAATGGTGTCACAAAAAGTGCAAAGTAAAAGGACATCACATCAGTTACAGCTCATTAAACCCCTATATGAAGAACTCCGCTCAGAAGTTAAAATGGCTTCAGTTCTGTTTCTTCCCTCCCTCGCAGAGATTAAACTAAAGAGGAACTATGGTACAGAAAATTAAAGATACTTCTGCGTCAGAGCTCCCCTAAAGGGGCTTCACGTGCCTAACTTGTGTGCTTTCACATTACACTGTCTATTAATTTGTTTCACCTTTTCAGAAGGTCTTTGCCTTTATTAAAGAGCCAGTACGGCATTAGAAGTTTTCCTCAAAAGCAAAGTAATTCCGAATTTAATGGCTCCTTTGATAGTATTGTTAGACATGAAATAGTAAAGCAAGCATCGAGAGATGAGATCTGCTTCCTGAAAAAAAGGGGGAGGTGGTAGGCTTTTTGGAAAATTATGAAGCTGACCTTTCTTGCTTCTGTTACTGACATGAAAGCATGTACTGATTGGAAGATTAAGATATTAACACTGCAGCGTTGTGAGGCTGTGTCTATCTGCTTGCCAATTTAGTTAAAATCCATGTGATTAAAAGTAAAATTAACAGTGTTTTGAACTATTTAGCTTTTCAAGTGACTAAGTTCTTTAGCAGCTTTTGAGTTGGAAAATAGTTGTAAATATGTCGGTATGGTTACAGAAACAAGTCATAGTTCCTTTTTGGCGAAGCAGAGTTCAACAAAGCGTTCCTGATTTATTTGTTTGATCAGTCAAGATGTTTGGGTCTGAGTATTTTTGTTGATGCTGAAGAAATTACTATTGTCTGTTTACCGAAGACAAGTTGACACTTGTGACTTCTCTGTGATAGACTATAAAGTGAAATCATGTAAAGAGATATTTGAGGATGGGAAGCACGATGGTTTCCTGGCTGTGGAAATGGGAAGCAAGTTTGGTGATAGGGGTTTTATCCCTGGCTTTACTGCTGATTTACTTGAGCAAGGGCTTTTGACAGCCCATGTCATCTGTCTGTGCCTCTGTCTGTCCTGTCTGTAAGATGAGAAAAATCAAATAAAACTGTTTCCTTTGTAAACAAAGCTGATATTTCCAAATGAAAAGTGTTAAAAAGAGCTAAACATTATGGTTGTCAAGAAAGAAAGAGGCCATCTATGCAAAGGCAGGAATTTTCATACATTTCCATTGTGTGACTAATTCAATTAAAGAACAATTCTCGTGGTTCCTTCTGTTCCATTTGTGATCTTAGAGTCCATTTTCTCCTAAATTCTCAGTCAGTTGAGATCCCATTGGCAATTACAGCAGCTTACATTTGCTGAGATGTTTCATCAGAAATGAAATAGAAATCAGTTAAATGGGATGATGCTGATTAATCATCTGAGAATCTGGCTTTATTTACAACGTACGTGATTTCTTATATTCCTTGCATTATACTGGAAACTTGTCAGATGCAAGGATTAAAAGAACTCTGTTGTTTTGCTGTCGGGATAACTTCCATCTGTTCCTTGGGTTGTAACAGGGCCTTTTTCTGAGATTATTTTGGACTGTTAGTGAAGAAGGGGGTCTTTCATCATGTATTGAATTCTCACATTTTATTTCTGGCTCAAGGAGTTTCCTAAACCTAGTATGTGAGCTTAGGAAAAGTTGAAAAGAAAGTATTCCATTGTAGCTTTGTACATGAAAGTGATTATGTAGCCATCAATTTATTTTTCTTATAGTACCAGTGGAAGTATAACACATGTACCAAATGATTATTTATAAACTTATGAAGGCTTTACTAAACAGTTTTTAAAATATAATCTTCAGTACTAGTGTATTTATATAACATCTCATACAGATACCCAGAGGGGCTGTTCATAAACCAATCATAAAATATACAGAAAATATCACCATCTTACTTTCAGCATATAAAACACCGTTTAGAAATGAAATTTCAGGCTTTTCGTCCCCCTACTTTTCTCTCTTTCTGTCTTTCTGATAGAAACTCACAGTAATAGGCCCTGCCATCTGCTACTATATATTTTTCATGAGTTTTAACATTTTGTTTTTAGAACCTGAAAGATGAGTAAAATGTCAAGTCACCCAGAAAATAATCATAGGCATGACAACTCAAATGTTATCTCAGCTTGTCTGTACAAAAAGTGGTTCACAGCAGGTCTGTGCCCTCCCTCTTTGCAGACAGAGCAGGTACGCTGTTGGTATTAGCTGATACATTTTCGAACACCACCACAAGGCTTTAGCAGAAGATCTCCTGTTGATTTTAATGAGTAATGTAGCTAAAAAAACAATGACATCGCTTTCAAAGTTCATTCTGTAGAAGGTGAACTTCAGATTTCCTTTAGAGTTTTGTGTTATTTGAGTGTTACGTGGAGCGTCTTATCATGACTGCTGGCCTAAATAAAATGCAGCCTCCAGGTGGTCATTGAGGCGAGAAGGTGGCAACTACAATAGCAAAATTAATTCCCAGCGAAGAAGTAAACTCTATGTTGCATTATCATAGAAATGTCATGGGCTTTTTGCTACCCTTCTCCCTTCTTCCATTTGAAAGCCTGGGTTTGCGACTCTCCTGCCAGCCCTGTAGCTGCAGTGTGCCAGGGCTGTACAGCAAAGAACTCCTTCCAGGTCATGTTTCTCTGGCATTTCCAGCTGCTCTTCGTTTTTCCCCTTCTATTTTTCCATCATGCTGAGACTAGACTAGACAAGCTGAGAAGGTGTTAGAAAGGTACAGGATAAGACCTTCGGTTCAAAAAATGCTCACAGTTCTTAACTTAATTTGGAGGGAAAGAACTGTGCAGCCCATTCATGCCACCTTGCTATCAAGCTGCACTCAGGATCTCTTTCATTCCACAATATGTACTGTTAACATAAGAAGTGTATAGCTGTATCATTTGCCTCCTACATTTTTGACCGTGCAAAGATAAAATTATTTCATTGAATAGGTTCCCAGCAGCTCAAGGATGGTTTTCATAATAAATCCTCTGCAGATTTGCTACCTTTCATTAGAATGAGAAGTCTCCTTGGTGATCTTTGCACTCTCAGCCTGTGCAAAAGCCCTCATTACAGCGCTGCAAGATTTTTCTCTTAATATTCCACTTCAGAAGTCTCGAGCTTGTTTTCAATTATCTCCATTCTGTGCTTCATTTTACTCATTCCTTTGGAAAGTCCCTTGTTCACAGGACTTTTTTCAGGCTTTCCAGTGAAAGAAGATGATCTTTACCTTACAGAAACATAGAATCATAGAATGCTTTGGGTTGGAAGGGACCACTAAAGGTCATCTAGTCCAACCCCCCTGCAATGAGCAGGGACATCTTTGACTAGATCAGGTTGCTCAGAGCCCCCTCCAACCTGACCTTGAATGTTTCCAGGGATGGGGCATCTACCACCTCTCTGGGAAACCTGTTGCGGTGTTTCACCACCCTCATTGTAAAAAATTTCTTCCTTATACCTAGTCTGAATCTACCCTCTTTCAGTTTAAAACCATTACCCCTTGTCCTATCGCAGCAGGCCCTGCTAAAAAGTTTGTCCCCATCTTTCTTATAAGCCCCCTTTAAGTACTGAAAGACCACAGTAACGTCTCCCCGGAACCTTCTCCAGGCTGAACAACCCCAGCTCTCTCAGCCCTAGTATTTCTCTTTGAAATTGCCTATACTGTTGTTGCTGGAGCTACACTGCTGAAGAAGACAGTGGGAGAGGCAAGTTACTTCCAGATCTGAGAGGACCTTAAGAAATACGAGGCAGAAAAGTGACGGTTCTTTCACAGATTTAGTTTTGTGATTAATAGATATTTAATGAACGTGCTTAGGCATAACGTTCTGGTCCGCTGAAATGGGGAACAAGGCAAGTACTACTGATGACTCAGGTTTGAAACCACTCACGTTTCATCAGCCGTGTCAGCAAAATTCAATTTTGCGACGCCCCAGGACAGGGACAAATGGCTGTCTCTCCTGTTGCTGCAGATCAGCTCCCTCAAGCACCAGCTTCCCTGAGCTAGCCAGAACTGCAAGCTTAGCGAGCTCACTGAGGCCTCAGATGCAGGGTAGCAGAGGACTGGAGAGCAGCTGTGTTCCCGCTTTGGGCAGTGCTGCCGTCTCTCAATGGGGCCAGGCGAAAATGCTGAGCTCTGGAAAGGGAGTGTTGGGAAAGGCGAGCACAGAGCAGGGACAGATGCGCCAGCTGTGGTGTGTGGCCACCTCTTACTGGGAATGGGTGCTCCGCTGGGCCTGCTGCCTGGGGTCTCTCTTGAGGTTGGTGCACAGGGGAGCCCCTGCTATTGTCACCCTTTGCCTGATTTTGTCACTGTAATGTTGTAGGTATGATAGTGTAAGGAAACGGGCTTGACAGAGTTTGCAGATGGAGATCGTACTTTTGTTAGAACTGATACAGATGAGCCCTGGAAAAGACCTGAAGATGGATATTGCCTCCATCTGTAAAATGGGTCATATTTTAAGGAACTGCAACTACACATGCCTATATCTAAAGCTGGACTTGAACTCCATGTTAACATTTTGTTGTCATTGGCATTCTGGTTAAAAATATAATTGCAGACAAATTACTCATATGATGAAAATGTCGAAAGAAACTGTAATTAAAATTACTGGCTCGTATTTTTCAGGGCACCAAATTGTCATTGAATTTCAAGAGTGGGAAGCCTACTAGACCTTTAAACCTTTGAAAATCTCCAGTGATTTTAGTCTTTTTGTGCTTTTAAATACATTTCCCTTTCGTAACATGCTTATAGTTACTAATTTCTAGTATTGCTTTTAATCACTTCATTAAAATCATTGTGCTATAATGTATATTTACTTTGAACACTCTTGGCGACTTTTGATGTATAAATATTGTCCTTTCTTTCAAAGGTACTGCATGAGTGCCTGTCTCCAAGTGTGTGTGCTGTAGCTGGCTGTACACTTTTGATGTGCTGTGTGCAGCGTCACAAACCTCCAGAGAGTCCAATATGTTCATAAATTGCCAACTATAAGTGTTCAGTTGAAGGCAGGCTATTTGGAGGAATGTGCACTCCAAGTCTCGTTCTAGAGGAGGCTTTTTGCTCTTATGTTTCGTTCTTGCTTTGCAAAGTTTTGTTTTGCATGGGAAAGCTAGGTTTCTTTCTTACACCTGGAAAACTGAAAGAGCGAACAACAGCAGAGCATAAGAGTTTGGGAGAGAACTCCTGAAAGTACTACGTCAATCTTGGGAGTAACAAATCCAGAAGACCATAATGAAATCAAAGAGTGAGGCTGTATCTGATGAATAATAGCTTTCCCCTTTCTTCCTGCATGCTGTTTTTTTGTTTGTACTAATTTAGTGCAAGTACATGTATGCTGACAGCCAGTATGCTAACTGTCTGAGAAATGAGTCAGAATTTGGGGGAATTTAGATTTAAGTTCTTTGTGGAATAGGCTTCATCTAGCTTCTTTCTGTCTTTGGATTTTTTTTTTCATTGCCAGTAATTTTGAAACATGACTAAAATGTTCTGTATGTACTTGATCTGATCTAGAGAAACATAATTCTAATAGATGCTGTTCACCCCAGTGAACGGAGAAGTGGTCGGGGGCACAAGAGATCTGAATTTCATTCCTGGCTGTGTCCCAGGTTTACTGAGTAATCAGTGGAAGGTCTTTCCTCTGGTGTGTGCCTTTGTTTACCTAGCTCATGATTCAGGGAGTAAAACAGTATTTAAGAGCTGGTCATCTTTATGAGGAACACGATGGAGTTCGCATGCTGTCTTTAATCTTTACATGATAATGAAGATATCTGTTACTTCTTTGTCATATATAAAGAGTTGTTTTTAAATAGCAAAACCAATTGAAAAGACATATACCTGTAAAAATATTATATTGTTATATTAAATTTCTGTGCCAGGTGTCGTTTTCTACAGGTATGTTTATATGGTGGATTGTTTTTTTTCAGGCCCTGCTTGACACTCAGAATCTTTTGAGAGCTCAGATCACAAATTTTACTTTCAACCTGGGATTTTCAGGGAAGTTTTATCACACAGGTAAGAATGAAATACTAAAATCATTTTCATTTTGATGGTAGTATGAGGAAAGTAGGAATGATGGAGACTAAGGTTCTAAGTAGAGAGAAGTGTTTTCTTCATAATAGGATAACTAAAAATTCAAATTGTTCTTTCTTCCAGGTTGCTTTGGGACATACATTTGTGCAATTTACTGATTCAAATTTTTCTCCTAAAGTTATTATACTGGGTTAACCTTTTGTTTGAGCTGTAGTCTGTCTGGAAATAACCATGTAGACAGAGTCTCTAAACACCTCTTTGCAGCAACATTTGTCTTCAAAAAAAAAAAAAAATTAAGGTGCTCATTCTTTGCATAATAGTCCAATAAGTAGAGCAATGACGTGGAAGTAGGAGAGCCAGACTGTAATTTCTAAGAGAAAGACTAAGCCCTTCAGAAAAGTGTCCTGTCAGACTATTAAGTGTTCTGAATAAGAGGAATGTTCCTCCTCCTTCTGCAAGCTGGGACATGCAGAAATGGCAGAGTCACAGGGCCAGGAGGAGACTTTGCAAGAAGCAGTCCAAGCTTGGGATGACAGCTTTCTGTAGGAGTTATATGTGTTACATGCGTGTCATTGGATAACAGTAAAATCAGTCCTGAGGGTGGAATAAACACATCTCTTACTGTTGCTTTATAATTTCATTCAATTTGACCTAGCTCAGATGCTCACTACAGAACCTCTCCCAGGAAATGGGGAGAGGGAGGCACGTAGAATAGGTGAACTGGATTTTTCTCTTCAGCTTTCCTGAGCACACCGAGAATTTAGGTGGCAATTTTAGGTGGGCTGGATGAGGCACCTGTAATTCTAGTAAGCTGCGATGCCTGCATTAGGTGCCAGTGTGGAACAGATTGAATTCCTCCTCCCCTTTTATTAAAATTCAGTTCCTTTCACCCTGTTGTTGAGTGGTAAATTCCATGGATCAAATGAAATTTTCTATTGACTTCACTGAGAGATCTGTTGAGCTACCACAGTATATCCTTTTGGATAGTTTATTCTCTATTGTAGAGATATAGCAATATATAGTGCCCATTAAAATAATTTTATACTTAAACCTCTGTAGAAATAGGGAGAAATAAAAGATAAGGTATTAAATAGGATGTGATATAGAAGAAAGAAGGTGCTCTCTACTGTGAAAGAGAAAGAAAAAGACATGCATGCCAAAGAGGACATCATCAGAGCCTGGAAGAGAGAGACAAAAGACAACACAAGAGAAGTCATAGTTGAAGAATGTTAATATGAAAAGAGGGGAGTGAAGTGACGTGTTAGCTGAGACTGGAAACCAAAACCGGATTTATTCAAAACCAAAGAAAGATGTGCAGATCTTGACTATGCTTGTGGCTGTGCATGTTACATAGCAGAGGGATGAGCGTAACTCTTCTTGTGCTCCGCTGTGCAGTTGGTCAGTATTACTTGTCATATTAGGAAGAGAAGAGGCAGGGAGAGAATTAGGAAGAGAAGAGGAGAGGCAGGTACTTCCATGTACCACAAGTAACGAAAGGAAATGAAGTTTGACTGGGGAGTGAATTTAGTTTGGATAAGGAATACCAGAAAAGAGTTGTCAACATTTTCATTTATACTCTGTTTTAAACTGTCTTGTAGGCAATTTCTCCAGTTCCATCCCTTAGCCACGGATGTTACTGATACAGCAAATGCATGTGAGGACAGTGTTGTACCATGCATTCACGATGCCATGAAAATGGAGCTCAGTCTTTTACTTGGCTATAATTAATTCAGGAAAAGGAATATGTGCTTGGAAACATTTAAAATCCTCAGTACTTTAAATGGTCACATTTTATTATGCTAATTTCTTTCTTATATTTTCAGACATTTGTAAGAATGTAATAAAAATAGAGACTTTACTTCAGAGATGTTCTTTCTCCCCGTCCCAGGCACCGAGGAGGAAGATGAAGGCGATGACCTGTTGTTGAGGTCTGTAGATGACTTTTGGTGGTTTCCCCATATGTGGAGTCACATGCAGCCTCATCTTTTCCACAATGAGTCGTCACTGGTGGAGCAGATGATCCTCAACAAAAAATTTGCCTTAGTGAGTTATATTTTTGCATTTTATATTGAATTTAGGTATTCAGAAACCTTTATTTCTATTTTGTAGGAAAATCAGTCCTTGTAGAATTTGTTTTAATCTCAATGAGTTGAAAACAAAGTTTTGATAAAGTGCTTTTTGCAATCACTCTCTTTCGTGCTATGAAAATTCTGTTTCTCTATAGTTTGGATATCCTTCTCAATGAAAGTTTGATTTCCCCCCCCCCATTACTTTATGAACAATTTTTAATGGAAAAATTCTTTCAGAATGAAGAATTAATATGTTCCTATCTTGGAAAGTCAATATAGATAAAAATTATTCTGTTTCAATATTTTCCTAAATAAATTTTTTCCAAATAACCCATTGTTTAGATTAGAAAAAACCCAGTTTTCTGAAAGAATAAATACTCCGTCAAAAGATGTTAAATGACTTTATGAAAACACTGCATGTTAGGATTAATGAAGTGTGCCACATTTTCAAAGATGGTTTTCTGTGGTGGTACCTATTAACATCTTATATATTCCCTTTGGATCAGCTTTATAAAGCTTGTTTTGAAAAGCATTGCCTTTACTAATTATTTATTCACAGCAAAGCTCTGAAAAAAAATGTTTCAATGAGAATATAAGAAAAAATAAAGGCGTATCTTTAGGTCTGAGGATACTAGAGAAACAGACTTTCCTTTTCTCTACAGTTAATTTCATACAATAAAACCAAACCAAACTGCCATACAAAGTACCTACTATTTGTCTGAAGAAACAGAGCAATGTAAAGACATAAAGAAGTGTTAAATCAGAATATCTCAGCAAACATAACTTGTTTGCTGAAGTGTCTCTACTCTTCCAACAGCCTAATTTTACTTCTCCCTTTTCAAAATACACTGGTTGCTCTTTCGCCAGCAGGTAATGACTTTGTTCCTTGAAAGAGCAAGGGGATTTGAAATACCAGAACAAAAAAGAGTGCGCTTATGGTCGTGTGTCAGTGAGCGCAGGAGGGAAGGTATAGACCTAGTATATCAAGCAGTTAAAATTTGTATTCGAAAACTTCGCTTTTAAGCCAGGTATATGCTTTCTTTTGACCAAAGATTTTACCAAGTTTACTGTAAACTGTAGTTGTACTGAGTACAGGCCAGCTCAATTTTACTGTTTCCGTTAAAGAAAGCATTTCAGTAGAAGTTAGAACCAGGAAAATTTAAAAGTCCTGCATCCAAAATTCCCCTTTTTTTTGTGATTCTGTGTATTGTTACAAGCTCCAATGGAAATTAGATTAGTTCTTGTAGTTGTTTTGTGACCTAAGACATCCTCTGGGATTAGTCTACAGTATGTAACCATTCAAGTATGTTATTAGAATAATTCATATTCAACCCTCTTTTAGGTAACTTCATCAATTTCTATTTTTTTCACTACTTTCAACACTCGTAATACTTACAGATACCTTATATTAAATGTTTTTCATGTCTGAAGCTATGTATAGACATATAGGCATGAAGCTACTCATGTTTCATTTGCTTAAAGCATTTAAATTAATAACGAAGATAAGTATCCTGCTTTTTTGTATGAGGCTGAAATTGCTGATGCCTCATGCATTATCAAACTGAATGTGTATATTGTGTGTGAAATGCTCAACTTGGGAATTACAGTCACTAAGAAATAATGGAGACACTGATACATTGAAGATGATAGGCTCATAATTAGAATGAAAGATTTTAATAACATATTTATTACTGCATATTGTAAAACTTGAGGGGAAAAACCCTTAAAAATGAGACATTTGTTTATAGCTGAATGAAGGAGATTAAATGGGACATTAGAGAATGCAATTTCTTACATGTTCTGTAAAGATTTCTCTTTCTGATATATATGCATGCTTAAGGGAACTAGAAAAGATAAAAAGAAGAGGAATTGAAATATCGGTGATGGAATTAAGTAGTGTAAAGCTGTGTAACTAATGGCATATCCATTCTTTATCTCCCCATGCAGTAAAACCAATAGGCCAGATCTTGCTCATTCCTACTTTGGCGCATTACACATAGCACGCCCCAGCTGTAAAGCAGAAGATGACGCACTCCCTGGGTGTAGCAGGGTTGCCGATGGCGTGTTTGGATCTTACCCAGGAGCGGTGTGGCCTTACAATAATTCCAAATGCCGCACCAGCCTCAGGGTGGTGAAATCTTATGCCCCATTCTGTGCGCCATAAATTGCTAAAGGGAAATAACAATTTCACCAGTTTTTTAAATATAGAAAAATAAGGGTTCTCAACTGTGATTAAACCATACCTGTCTGGTACACACGCCATTACACTAGGTTCAAAGTAGCCCTTTTATGCAGAAAAAACAGCTTTCGTCCCTTGCAGGCTTCACATCTTTAAAGTCTTATTTCTCATGTTCTTCCAGAGCAGAAGTAAATGCTGCTTTTTGTGAGTTTGCTTTGTTTTGAGCTCTTAGTAAAATTGTCATATTTAAATTATAACAGATACATCTAATGTTGAATCCTGACTATTTAAGATTTTTAAGTTCAGTTCATTAGCTTTCCTGCAGTAGTCCAGTCCTCCTCCAGAAAAGATGAAGAAAGGTGATTTTACTAAGGTCACGCACCCATTTTTCTTTGAGATAAGACTTACAGAGTTTTTCATATTCCTTAGTAACTAGTTTATTCAAAGGAAGAGACCGAAGTATCAACCAACTCTTACCTTTGCACACAAAGTATGATTAGAAGATACGGTGAAGATAACCACACAAATACAAACAATATAAAAAAAACTCTTAAACAGAAATCAAAGGTTGTGCAAAGGCAGTTTTCCTAAATCATTGCAACACAACAACGTCTTATGGACAGTGTATTCTGCTAATCAGACTGTCAAAGAAATATCTGCTGTATACTGTTCCTTTGAAAAAGTAACCTGAAAGAAAGGAGAAAAGGTGTCAAAGCTTGTTAGAGTGTGTTGGAAACCCGGAACAGAAAAGAAAATATATTGAATGTCAAGAGAAGGTAATACCAGCAAGGTCAGGATGTAAACAAGATAAATGACAGGAGTCTGCAAAAATAGAAGATGTACTGCAAAAAGGGTTAGTCTACAAGATGTACCTATTATCCTCAGAATTTTACAAGTGGTTATCTTTTCTCCTTTTTTAAAATGACACTGAAATGTTTAATCTGGTTTCTGAATTTGGTTTTATGTTCCAAGTGGACTAGAGGGGAAGTGCAGTGACTCTCTGTGAAATTCAGCTGACAATCCAAGTAATTGTGTAGGGGCATGCAAAATCACACTTTTGTCATTGGAGCTGCCAAATGCTACCTGTTGTGTTGAATATGTGCCAGTAATTTTCTCTCTGAATTCTTAGTTTGTGAGCAAATTCCTTGCAAGAACTTAAAAGAGTGCAGCTCTTTAATGTAGATTGAAGAAATCAATGTAAAATACATCTATTTCACTCTTCCCTACATACTCATAAAAATACTTATTAAAAAGGCTCTTGTATTAAAATCCTGCGTTTCATCTTCACCATGCTGCCTTCCATCTCCCTTACATAGCAGCCTATTTTGATATCACCCTTATTTGCATTTCAGACCTGTTCTTGATCTCTGACAAACAAAGGATTTGAGAAATGCCAAAGCATCAAGTTTCTTAAATTTTTGAAAGCAGTCATTGTTCTGTTATGTTTTAGGAACATGGTATTCCAACTGATCTGGGCTATGCTGTGGCTCCACACCATTCTGGAGTCTATCCAGTACACGTTCAACTTTATGATGCCTGGAAAAAGGTCTGGAATATCAGAGTTACCAGCACAGAAGAATACCCACATCTGAAGCCTGCAAGGTACAGACGAGGCTTCATCCACAAAAATATCATGGTGAGTTGTATTCATGATGTTCATATTACAACCAGCCTACCATTTTATGAAAAATTTATTTTTAAGTGGAAAAGCACGGTATCCTGAAAGTTCACATTGTGAGAAGCACATATTGCTGCGCATAAGTAGCAAGATATATTTGACAGTATCTTGTTAATTAAAATCATTCTGTCGCTGATGATGTTACTGCCGATGAAGGTGGCCTCCAGGCACCCCGCTGTTAACAGTTAACAGGCTGTTAACTGTTCTAGTCCTACTGTTAATACTGGTACAGAGATCTCAAGGAAAAAGTCAACTTTGCATCTTTTAACAGAATATTATGGGTTAGATTTTTAGCAGGTTTTAAATTTGCATAGTACCATTAACTGCAAAAGAGTTTTGCCAGTTTATGCCATCTGAGAATGTGGATCTTGGTACATAAATACTTTTTTTCTTCTTTTGAACGCTGCACAGTTGCCCTCATTTTGCTTCCTGCCATACAGAAATGTGACCTGTGCTTTGCACTGTGGCTTAACCCCACAGCTAGGCTTTGGGCCCAGGTGGTCAGTCTGGATGCAGGACAAACGCTTGGAAGGGTGAAGGGAAAGAAGACACACACACACACCACACCACCCTCCAGGCTATGAAACTGCTCCGTTGAGGCAGCCGCAAGTCAAATCACACAATTTTTCTGTATTGCATAATTCACAGCGTTGTTCACTGACAGCAGTATTTGCCAGAAGGGGTTATACACAACTGATGTGGAAGGCGTTATGCTAGTACCATCTGGTCACTGGGGCGTAGGCTATTTCTGGTTCACATATTGTCATTATTATCTGAGAAGTGTTTCAAAACAACTTTCCAAAATACTTGATGGTATGTTCTGCGTAACTTTCTTCTGGAGCATGTAGGAGAGCGGTGAATGGGAAAGATCCTAGTGTATGTACTGTGTTATGCCTCTGGCTGCAGCAAGCGGTTTTGGAGGGTCAAGTGCCTTAGCGCAAGACCGCCACTTAGCTTATAACAGAATTCTGGTATTGTCCTCGAGTTACCATGGATACCCCTTTTCTAAGAAAAATAGTAATGTTTAAAAGTTTTGTTCTATTTTTGGATGAAGCAAACTAAAATGATCTCCAGACGTCCAAGAAAAAAATTGACACCATACAGATTTGAGCTACAGTTCGTTCTCAAAGCAATAGCTGCATGTAAAATAATGGGTTTGTGGATAGGCTCAGGGGACATGAAGTCTTTGAGGAAGACTGGTTGACTCTCAGAATCTCCAAAAACCTCCTTCATAATTTTTTGTAAAAACATATCAGTTGAAGACACATAATGAGATTTGACACAAGGACACTGGGGCCAAAAATCTATTTCCAAGAACAGTCGTATAAAACCACCTGTTCTGGGAGTCTCAAGCTTTCAGTTCTCCGGGGCAAACGCATTAATGTTTTACATCTGCAGGCTTATAGTGATGAATACATACAGTAATAAAATCATTGTGTAAGATTTGCTAGAGCATTTCCCATCCAGTACAGCTTCATTCCCTGCCTCTGTGAAGAGTTATTCTCATATTTCATCAGTGAAATCCAAAGGTTTTTAAGAAGTATATGCGAGTTTATAGCAAACACACAAATTCCATACATTTTCTGACAACATGGAATTTACAATCTGTGGTCGCAGTATCCTGTACATTACAAAAAAGATGTTGAAAAATGAAACGATGAGAAACAAAGCTTATCTACAGAACCACGGTCTATGGCAAGTAAGGGATTTGTATGCTTTAAAAGCTTAAGCTATCATGTAATAAATCTTCTAAATTGGACTAAAATGTTTGAGAACAATCCCAGTTTAAGAATTATACGTGAACATCAATACGCAGCTGTTGATAAAAAACAGACACAATTTAAATACTCTCCAGCAAATTATTTTCTGAAGTTGACAGAAAATATTTTGAAGTTCTACTGGAAAACCTAACTGCATTTATTAGTTCTTCCTATTCAAAAGGCTTGTTCTTTGCATGTTTTTAAAAATACATGCTTTTGCTTATGCTACTTTTTATTGCAACTAGTCTTATAAAACCAGCACTGTTGAATGAGAAGCAAATCTTTCTTATAACGTGAGCATTATTGGCAAAATTCATCATGTGTCAGTGTGGAATTATTATTGGTGGTGATGCCTAAGCCAGAAAACAAATTGACTTTCAAATTCCAGTTTTAATTTACAACAAAGCCATCTTTCAAATAAGAAGTGGAACTGATTAATACAATATAGACTGATAATATTTTAAATTGTGTTTCAAATTACTTTAAAATTTTAGAAATCTTTGATGACCAAACTTCAAATACTTAGTGTTAGGATCAGGTGTAATGGACAAAATTAGTTTGAGGAGGTTGCTGAATTGTAACTTAGTGATTGAGATCAACCTCCAGTTTCAAACAAAATGTGATGAATTTTTGGACATTATGATTTCACTGATAATAAAAATGTTGTTTCTTTCAGTAGGCACTATTTATTGATCTGCCAGCGTATTAATTCAACCAGATCATTATTGACTTCTGGCAAAGTTGTGATGCCAAGTCTACCCAGCAATTATCATAAAGGAACATGATCGGTTATGTGTTACTTATCTGGCATTTATTATCTCATTAAAACCACAAGCGTTTTTGTTTTGTGAATTTCTCTTGTTGGTTTGTTTTTTTTTTGTTTGTTTGTTTTTTTAAATAAATTCAGGTGCTTCCTAGGCAAACTTGCGGCTTATTTACCCACACAATTTTCTATAAAGAGTATCCTGGAGGCCCAAAGGAACTAGACAAAAGTATTCAAGGAGGAGAGTTGTTCTTCACAGTGGTTCTCAATCCAGTAAGTACAGTGTAATTTTGAAATGTTTTTTAAAAATTAGTTAAAGGAAAAGTTACTAAATGTAAGGAGTGTTAGCGCTTAAATCTGTTTTGAGAATTATCAGTTGCTGATTCATAATAGCTTCAAAGAAAAGATCCAAGTAAATGAGCCACATAGTTGATACATCAGCTTAACCTTTTGTTTATCTCTAATGGAAGAATAAACAACAAACGAGGCTATGAAACTACAGAATACTGACAGAAGAGAACAGTATAGTACTTCAAAATGGCATGGGATTAGGTCAGTTGCATCAAAACTGGCCTTTTAGACAAGCTTTTAGGTGAGTTTTTCATCTGAAGTCCAAATGAAACATATAAATAAAATTTACCTGTTTTATACAAATGTAATCGCTAGGACTAATTTTTCCAGAATACCAAAGGGGACAAAACATATTTCCACTCAAATCCTTTGGAATAATAGCATAAATATTTTTGTGCCCTATTTTAATCTTCCATAATTTAATGGAAGTCCAAAGGAAAAAAGCTTCTGTCAGCTACTTCAGCAATTTATATGCAGGTCTATTTTTCAAGCCTCAGATTCTTTCAGGCTATAGTTTTGGTTCTTTGAGAGCAGTTACCGTGTTTTGTTCTCCTTTTTCATGTTCACATAGCAGAAATAGGAAAAAAACCACCTTCACTCCCTCAGCACACATCTGGTCTCCCTTCTAGAGGATGGCAGTAACTTTGATGATATATATCATTTCAGGCACAGCATGTTAACAGAGGTGAGATCTGGAAAATTCCTTGGATGGAGGGTATGGGTACCATAGCAATGCTTCGGCAATATGTGAATTTTAACTAAGAGTTACTAGCTTAACAAATGAAACTTAGATGAAAACATGTATAGTAACAACATTTTGAGTCAGGACAAACTGTATTCCATATTGAAACACAGCCACAACTTAGCAAAAAACTATTTTACCATCTTACAACAGTAGGGAAACAGCAAAATTTAATATGGTTGCTCGAGGCATAAGCCTTTCAAATTAAAAGAATGAAGAGAATGGAGGGGAAGGCAAGATAAGCAGTGAAACAATCATGATGATTGGTATTAATCATAGAAGTTTGATCATGCCTGCCTAACATCCTTGAATGTGAGTACAGTAATGTCTTTTTATATATTACAATTAGATCTTCGATTTATGCATTGCAATGTAGACTGTATGATCACCTAGTTCTGAGAAACAGGATATCCACAATACGATACAGGCTAAAAGAATAGAAGTTAAATGCACTATTTTCTAAATACAACTGTAAGTGAGTATTAGGCCAAAATTTGCCCAAGACAAATTGTTGCAATCTGTTTAAGGAGTGCCTTTGAAAAGATGATGCGTGTCTGGTTTTAAATATCTGCTTATAAACAGTTTCTAAAGTTCTAAGCATTAGCCTGGCATGTGATCAATTTAAAGATTAGGGTTTGCACCTTTGTGTTTTTTAAGTATTACATGTATTTATACCATAATTTGCAAGTCAGAGTTGGGCAAAGATTAGGCATTAAAATGAAAACTAAGTAGCTTTAGGAGTTTGTCTAATTATGAAGTGGCTTCTTGGATTTCATAAGCTTTCCTGTGTTTCCTTTAAAATTGCTGGGATTTCTTAACGTGAAACACACAGCTTTTCAGCAAGAATTCCATTATGAGGCACTTTCTAAATGTTATTTTTCACTGATGTAAAACGACAAAGAAGAAGCCTTACCTAGGAATCATTACGGTGTCAGCTAAATAAATATTCTCAACAATGAGCACATAAATATTTTGTTTCCAAAAAAGGAAAATGTGGGTGTAAGTTAAATGTAAATCTTAACAAAAGCCTTCATTACATTTCCTGGTTTAATTTGGATAACTGATCGTAAGTAAATATAGTTTCTGAGGTGTAAGTGATTAGGCTGAGGCTTTAGAAACTGAGTGCCCTGCACTGAAATAAATGCCCCTAGGAATAAAGCCCAAAATTTCTTTGCGGTTTGGCTGTGTAATGGTAGCTATTTGCAAGAGAAACTCTGCTTCCTTATAGTATGCTAGATCAACCACAATCTGCAGAATAAACCACAAAAAAACACAGGACCATATGTGCATCTGTAAGCTTTTGACATGAGAACCAGCATTATTGCCCTGTTCCCAGGGCATTGTATAGTCAGAAGTCCTGCAGGTAAGAAAAGCATCAGGAAATCCTGCTCTGCAAATGATCTCTGCTAGTTATACTTTATATGGGAACTAGGAGTTGGTTTGTTGGAGTAGCTAATCTTGTGGTTGGCAAGCTGTATTTTATGTGGTATGCATTTATATCCCCACACTGCTGGTTCGATTGCGATATGATGGTGGCTGTAAAGTGATCTTGACAGCTATGCCCGTTGTGTTCATAAGGCATCTAGAATGCTGAAGTGCCACCAAGCTGAAAAAGAGCCTAAGTAGTAATATAACACGCCGTCTACTTTTCCAGTAATATTTTGTATGTCTGTCTTCTGTTAAAAGATCTTGCTGACTTCAGCGGCCCTTAGGCGAGATCGTACTATATCAGGATCTTGCACAAAATGTTTTACAGAAAGGAAAAAAATTAAAAAAGAAGCCTTCAGCAAGCCTGTATTAGTAGTATACTGGCATTATTTTCCCCACATTATCGGTTGAATAATTGACTTGGAGGGAGGTTGTGTGACTTGCACTAATTTAGCCAGGGAATTCTGTAACAAAGCCACAAGGAAAACATGCATTGTAGAAGTCTTTAGTGATGAGTAGCTTACCCAGTCAGACAGCTCTCTGGCTTTGTTTTATTATTTTGCATTGTTACTATTTTTCCTAGCACTGTCCTGACTTTAAAACATTTTAGCAAATATTTTTCCTGATAAACTTGTTAGAATCTTCAGTGACTTCAGATTCATCTGTGTCTGCAATATTCATTGAAGTTCTTGGATTAATAAAACAAATTTCTCTTAAATGTCTCCTGTGATGAAATTGTACTGGTCCCCTAAATATATCTTGTAAGTGATGAAGAAAGTGAGCAATTAGATTTTGAGCTATATATAACGATGAGGGTAGGTATAGCCACTGCCATCAACTGTATCATTTCTTCTCAGGTTTGCTAGTAAATCTCTGTCAATACTGACAAGACTCTATCAATACTTCTGAACTGCTCTGAAAGTAATTAGACCTAAGAACCAAGCCAAACTAAACATAGCTAAACTGAACACGCCTTTATAAAAAGTATTTGAATATTTCTGTCTGTCACTGTGTATTTTTCTTCATCTGCAACTAGGAACATACATATGTATTGCTGCTTTATGAAAATAGGTTTGTACTTGTTACCTGTCTGTGCCATAGCCATTGTTTCTGTAGGCAGTTGATATGGAACATGTACAATAAAATAAGCTAAGTAAGAACTGAGACCAGAACAGTTCAAAAAGCACTGATATAATAAGGTTTTCAGAGACCTAAGTTACAAGTGAGCTTCTTTTAGCTTGCACATGTGTTGCAATGGATTTAAGTACCAAAATTTGATTAACTGAGTAACTAAGGCTATATATTGCAAATTATTTATTTGATATATAACAGTACTGTTCATTCATTAACAGGAACATAACGAGTCTGACTGTCTTGGTGAACAGCTATACATGTTACGGTAATTCATAAACATAAAGGCTATACATCCTTCATCTTTCCAGGAAAAGTAAAAACTGTGACCGGAACAGGATTCTGCTAAGGACAGCACTGCATATTGCAGCATTTTCTCTAATGATGCGCATGCTCTCCCATGAGAGCAGCTATTAGAGATGAGCTATTAGAGCAGCTATTGTCAGATGAACACTTGAAATTCACTCACCTGTCCCACCGGGCTGATGGAGGCCACGGAGTAAGAGGCAAACATGTTGAACAGCTCTTGTTCTCCTTCAGGCTACATGGCCAGCAACCTAAGTTGACGCAAATGGTGTGTTAGCTTACTCTGTGCTACGCAGACAACAGGAAAATGAGATCACTGTTCTATGAAATAACTTGCTTATAGTTAAGCCAATTTAAAAAGGCATTATTGTGAACAGCATGTTATATCCCAGTAACTGAAGAGAAAGGTTCCTGTCTGTGAGTTTGTATATTTGGATTCCGTGGAATGTACACCAATCGATAATCTTAACATGTGGACCTGCACATTTTGCACAGCGAAGTCAGTGGGATTCTTCCCCATTTCCTTCCCATTGTCACTCCTATTATCAGTGGGATAATACGTAGATATATATCCATGTTCCTTATTCTTTAAGGCATTGACACACCGTGGAAGGAATAGAGTTGAAAATAATGCAGAGAGTTGTATAATGAAGTTATGGAAATCCATGGTACAAGTTCATCCAGAACACTCTGCAGACTCAGTCTTATGTGCAAAACTGGAAGCAGTTGACTGAAGAGGACTATGCAGAACTGAGACTCCAATTTGAAGAGAAATCAAAATGATGAAGATTGATACATTTGAAAAGATACGAAAAACAGAAACAACTATGAAATTGCATGAAGAACCTAGACAATGGACTCCTGTTGCCTATTCTGAAACAAAAAAACAGAGGATACCCAATGAAATGAGGATGAGAATTTTTATGAGAATTGTATCAGGAACTTCCTCCAAGGTAGTGTTTTTGACATCAAGAACTTAACGATATTCGAAATACAGACTTAAATTTGGTTGGATATTCGTGCCTGTAGTAGTTGGTAAGGCATGGATTCCATATAAACTTCCATGCTTTATGTAACCCTTGAAAGCAGGGAAGACTTTCATAGAAGATTGTTTTTCGCACGTCTCCCAGCTGTAGAGGATCCTGTACTTTCCTCATACATATCTCTGATGCCATCTGCTTCTGCAGACAGCATGCTGCACTAGATAAACAGGCCAAACACAGGACAGACCTACTAGTTTTATTCATTTTTTTAATATGGAAAAGCTCACTGTTTTTCTAAGTGCAAAGTTTCAATAATAAAATTCATGAAGCAGATCAGCGATATGAAATGGAGTATATCTCATCTGCTTTCTACCAGTTCTGTAGGTTTTATTCCTAAAGTTTATTCCAAATGAGGATGTGGAAGGTATATTTTGATTCTATAAATCCAGGTAAGCTAGTAAACCCATTTTTTCTTAATGTAAGACTGCAACTTCAATGAGAATCATGGTCTAAAACAATACTGTATGCTTCTCCTTTTCCAGTAGCATCAGTAAAAGTTAAGGTGTCTCAGTTAAACTTTGTAGAAGGCACACATAACCCAGTCCTAAAATATCCTTTGAACCATGGAAGATACAGATCGGGATCTTTGCTATCCTACAAGATGGATGTTTAAGGGAAAACAGCAATTCATGAAAATCTTCTATACCTTTTCTGCCCCCGAGGAAAAACAAACAGAACAGAATACAGTAATTGCATTACATGCACTTATGTGCACTTCCTTACAAAGTACTATGTGTCTACAGATCTAAAGAAAAAAGGAAAATGCCCTGTGGAGAGGAATTTGGTGAAAGCTTTCAAATGGTTGACAGCCCAACAAAGAAACTAATGTGTAGCCAGCTGTGTGTTCTCCTATGGCTTACAGCAGTACTGATCAAGAGGGAAGACTGTTAATGGTTTAGGCCCTGAGTCTGATTGATCTTAAAATAATTGTAATCTTTATATGCATTCAGTTCTAAGTATTATTTTCCTCTAATTTTTACCTCTCCCAAGTTACAGTGAGTAGAGCTGTTATTAAGCTAATTGACTTGCAGCAAGGGAGAAATTATCTCCTTTAGCACTGAAAATGAGAGGATTTATATGAGCATCAGCAGAACCTACTGTATCTTTATGTGACTCTGAACAAGATGAATAGTCAGTCTTTGGGACTACAGAGAGCAAATACAAAACCAAAGGCATTCAGACTCAAATCTTCCCTTTCTGTCTGTCTTGCTTTGCACAACCTCGTATTTAATCGTACTGAGTGTGAGAGGCAGGAAGGATGACAAATGTGTTGAGAAGCGCACTGATGTGCAGGTCCCTCTCTAAGCTCTGATGTGTGGGGTTCATTGTTGGCGTCCCACAGTGGCACCATTGGGAGCATAGCCTGGCCTCTCTGGTGGGCTGGTTTGGTTCGGCAGGCTTGGCCCACTTCGTGGTTGAGTGAGAAAGGCATCAGTTTCATCTCTTCCCTGTCCTCTCATGCCCATTTTAGGAACTCTTGGGAGCTCCAGCAATAGTTTGAGGAGTTGCCATGAATTGGGGAGGGTGGGGAGAAGTCAGTTTTGCCTAGCATTTTGGTTGACTGCAAAATACAAGTATTCCTTGCCTTCCAATCTGTTCTTCAAAAGCCACCCCTAAAAGCCAGAGTCTGGTATTTTGTGGATGGAATAGACAAAATACAAAAAAAAAAAAACCTAAATGAACAGGCAGCATGGAAAGACTGCGGAACAGATGGGATTAGCTATCTAATTAGAGGCGATTCCTTGTAACAGTGAACAATAAGTGCATTGAAATTGTGCGCAATGAGAAAACGCTGCCCTTCTTCAGAATTCTCAAATGCAAAGCCCTGTACAAGTGGTTTACAGCTATTACGGAAGCAAGTCTTTTGGACAGTACTGCCAATCAGGAAGTGGAGTCACAAGGGTACTGAGCAAGTTACAGAGAAAGGTAAAAGAGGTTTGTGCAACAGCTGAAAATAAACTCAGGTTTCCCAACTGTCAGATTAATAATTCAGAGCTACACCAAACAGGTAATTTTGTTTGATCTTATAAATCTTCCTTAGCTGCATTATATTTATAGTGGAGACACTGCTATGTAATTCAAATTCAACTGGTTGGCTTGCTGTCTTTGCGAGTGGACAGATCCATGGCAGCTATGAAGCCAGCAGGACAGCCTCAGAACAAAAAAGGGAGTTGCAAGCTGAAATCTCTCTGTGGTGGAGTTGAACACAGCTTTTCTGGTAGCAGAGAGGTCTAAAAGGAATATCTTTCAACTATTAAAAATACATATTCAAGCACAGACTGCAATCTAATTCATTATTCTATCACTTTGTTAGTCTAATGGAGCAAAACCAGCTGTTACTGAGTCTCTGAATACCTGAAACAAAGCTCTTCTGAGTAACATGGAGGCAATATCAGAACTGCAAACAGAGTGTGCACAATGCCAAATTAATTGGAATATAGGTGTTCTGAGAGTTAGACGTACTCTTGTGGCCTGTAAACATTTGTTCAGTAGCTAAAATATCAGCAATATACTAAATTGGTAATGCATCTGCTTCTAGTGCCTAGCAGCGATCACCTAATTAATTGTCAATCATAATTTAGCTTCATTTTAAAGTGTTGTGCTTAACTTCATTGAGGTGGGAGGCCTCAATGCTGCCTTTTAATGTTGTTGCACAGATTGGAGGGTGACACAGTGCCCATGACAAAAGTACCTTGATAACTGGTTTAATAGTATGAATTTATTCAAGTTGGATTGCCTGCAATAGATTTAGATATGGTAAAAAAATTAAGGAGGTGCCCAGTCCATAAGAAATGGTTATTACCATTTTTTTCTTATACGAACTCTTCTAATTCCAGATTTAAGATGCCATAATAATAATAAATCTGTTCAACAACATCAATGTCATTGCGAGTCCGAGTCCTCCCTCCACTTCCCTGATGCTTGCCAAAGAGGGTACAGCTAACCTCTGAAGAGGGAGTCTTCTCTCTGCTCTTGGGTTACAGTCTGATCCTGACAGCTTAGTGCAGTGGTCTCCAGAGTGGGGTACGTGCACTCCAGGGGGTGTGCAAGATGATGCATTTGGGTGTGGGAAGAAAACAGGGAAACTTCGGCATTAGAAGTATATGATTTATAAATACGTATACATCCACTGGGGGTGCATGCTCAAAAAAATTTTACCGATCAAAAGCGTTTGGAGACCACTGGCTTAGTATACTACTGTTCTACAGGTTTTTTACTGTTCTAGAGGCTTTTGTGCTTAATTTGTTTCACTCTGCAGTAGACATTGCCGTTTCTTTTCTTTCCTGCATTATTACTGTAACTGAAACCAAATCAAAAAGTCCTCCTGATGTGGTACACCATTATGGAGGTACAAACAGAAAAGGAGTAGGAAGAAGAATAATAGGGAGGTGTAAGTGCAACCTACTAATCTGCAAAATGTTTGCGTAAAATGGAGTTGGAATATGAAGCAAGGTACATTTTGCTTATCAGGATATGTGGAAGGGAGTGGCAATATTTGCAGGTTGCCCAGCACAAAGATATCCACTCTGCTGTTTTCCGTCAGAGCAGCTACTCTTGGTCACCATAAACTCATTTCTGTCCCAATATAGAGAAGCGTCGTAATTCACCCTTCCAGACCTTCACGGGGAGCTTGGTAAGGAAAAAAAAAAGCCAAACCCCAAAAAAACTCCAAAAAAACAACAAAAAAACCAACAAAATCAAAACAAAAGCGGTCTTTCCCACTATCCTTGAATGGTTCTTCTCATCCCTGTCCTTCCAAAAATAGAGACCCCCCTGACTCTGGGGGAAGAAGCCAGGAGCTGTAAGAGGGGCTTCTCATGCTTGGGAATGAAAGGGTAATGTCATTCCTTTGGGAGGCGGGCGCCTCTGTTTTTGTCAGGAAGACAACAACTGTTATCAAGACTGTAGAATCTTAGCTAGTAGTGCCCTTATTGTATAATTTTAATAGGTGCAGTGTCCTAATACTCTTGATTTTGTAGTGATTGATATTTTTTAAAATATCCAGCCTGCTAAAATAACATCCATCGCTAGAAGCGGAGTAGCTTGTTGCATTTTTTCCATTGTGTGTAAATTGTTTGTCAAGCATCTATTGTTTTCTCTGGTCTCGATACATAAATTAGATCATGCTGGTTCATCTTTTCCTGATACATGTGATTTAATAGCAGCAACTCAGTCTCAGTCTCGACTCTAATTTGTTGACCTAGAAGCTGTTGCCTCTAACTGGGAAATGTTGTAGTAAGGAAATATGCAGCACAGAATGAGCATTCAAAAAGATAAAAGCTGTTTCTCCTGAGTGCTTGTCCTCATTTCCCTACATCTCTGCAATACTAGTCAGAATCCCAAATAAAATCAGGGATTGGGAAGGAGAGCAGAACAGAAATAGCCCTCTGCCCTTTCGTTCTGGGGAAGGAGGAGTGCAGAAGCGCTGAGGAGAAGCTGCAAGGCGCAGGTCATACAGCTGCCTGTAAGGCTCTGTGAGAAGGCTGAGGGAAGCACCTTTGCTACTCTGATCTAAAGATGGGTGGGAGCAAGAAAGGAGCTGCTGCCCAGAGGCCAGATTTAGTCCCAAACCATCATTTAAAAAATTGTCAGTATTCCATTTCAGTCTCCTCGTGGAAGATATTAAATCCTGTGGAGACCGTGCACTGAAGTGCAACCAAGATGATAGCTTGTTTATGAGGAACAGCTAAAAAGGGTGATCCTTCTCGCACCGAGATAAAGAAAATGCTGAGATGCCCTGAAAGAAATTATTTTAGAAGAGGGCTGGAAATAATAAAATCAAATAAGCTCTTTTTAACTGAAAGGGAGGCTAAAATGCTTGTTAGAGTAAATATAAATCCATTCGCAGCTGCTTCCCTTTTGAAGACGGAATAAAGAAATACATGAAGCTCTATTTATATTTTACAGCATTTCCCAGAGGTGCAAGATTATTGAACAAATAGTGTTATTTACTAGATCTAGTCTGCTGAGATGCCCACAAAGGGTTCCTTTTCTATCTCCTGATCTGTCGTTTTAAGAGAATAAATCTTTAATAGCACAGCATGCTAACTATTAGTTGGCACAGAAAGACTAATCATTCTCATTAGTTAGAACGTGTTTGAATGAAGCAGAATGTGGTATGGTAGAGCAAAACAAAGCATAACAGCTCAATACGGAAGGCAAAGAGTAATAATTGTCTTTTGTCTTGGTGTGAAACTGCACACCTGCAAATGGAAGGGTAACGATACGAGTTTCCATCCTTCTGCACAGCTTGGTAGGAAAGCAAGGGAGTGCGCAGCAACACACCATCCCTGGCAGCTGAGCCAGCGCCAAGGTGAAATCCCTCAAAATGGCACTTGGGTATCATTTTCTCCTTGTAGCCAGGGAAACTGGAGGATGAGCTTATACATCTCTCCCAGTAGTGGCTGCGTAGCTGTTGTCAACAAACTTGCAGGAGTGCCCCTGGAGGAGGAGAGAGCGGCTGGCAGGTTGGCATCGTGTACTGTAAGGCACCTCTCATAGGGATCCCGGTGTGCAAAGTGGTCCCAGATCATTCTCAGAAATGTAAATGTGGCCATTGCAGCATCACGCTTCTGTTAGTTACGCAGGCTGGTAGCTTAGCCTGCAAAGACCTTTTGCAGCCGAAAGCAAGAGTAAGTAGTTCTCGGGTCAGATCAGGTGAATTAGGCCCTGGGTCAGCAATATGTCATTGTTTTATGAAGCGCAGGATTGTAGTTTGGTTATTTTACACAGGTAGTGGTCGTGATTTTTACGAGGAATTTGTTTGCACAGTATCAACAGGAGGGGAAAAACTTCTGTTCAGATTTTCCTGGAAGATAGTCTCAGCTGACCTGTAATATTTCTGATGCCATATAGAAGCAAAGGAGACCTTTTCTACAATGTAAAGTTGTATATTAGGTCATGTATTTGGTTACACTAAGTATGGGCTTCTTTACAAGATCTAGTCATTTATGTTTCAAACCAGCGTTTGATCATCTTTCTTTTTGTTGTAAATAATGAACCATAAAGTATTGGACATAAAAAAACCACTGTAAAATGGGAACTAAGGTCTCTGATATGTTTTTCCCCTTCATTGACATAGTTCCATAGGCTGGAAATTATTTATGATTATACGTCCGATCAATTTTTCAGCCTCCACTCTGACATTCTTAAAATTACAGTGATATTCCCTTCAGGGAAATAATAATATATATTTTCCCCGAACTAGCAATCTTTTCAAGTTCTCTTCCTTTTTCTTCCAGTGCAGTGCTGTAGTTGTTGGCAGGTGAGGAGTTGCCAGGAGGTGAACTGACATTATAAATGTCAGAGGTCAACCAACGTGTAGGAAGGAAAGAGACTGTCAAGAAAACAAGTTAACCTTTTTCATGGAAACCCTCTGATTGTATCTTTGTTGAGAAGAATGTGGTCCTATGGCTGGTCTGTTCCTGCTTTGAGAACTGAAATAAAAAAGGAAACTTGAAAAGATGGTACATTTGGCAAAATGCTTATTATTGGTTGCCTGAAGGCAAGCGTTTTGGGGTTTTTTTTCAATCTCAGTCCTATCTGAAAAGAAAGATTGTATCCTAAGGATTTAGCAGTGAATATATTCTAATTTTACTTGAGTCAGACAAACTGAAGCCCTCAGCTTACTTTTTAAGCCAAGAGGTGTCACCAAATGACACTATTAATAAAATACATTTTCTGCGTCCATTCACTGCAAGTACTCTGGCATGTTACAGTTAGGTGTTCAAAAATAGAGGTTCAGTAGCTTTGAACATTTTATATCAAAGGAAGCCAGTGTTTTAAATACTCTGAAACAAAATAATACAGTTGTAGATTCTAGTTTTTCATTCTTTTGGTTTTCCTTTTTTAAATTGAAGGCTGGAATTCCTTTACAAAAGACCAGCTTCAGTTCCTGAACTAACTTCAGAATTATGGCCATGATAAGCCTTTTTCTTTTTTAAGTGGCTTACATCAAGTTTTACTTTAAATAGAAATTGCCCATTCATGACATTAGCAGATTTATTTATAAAAAGATTCATGTTTCTAATTTTTTAATGGAAATTAGTCTGGAGAATTTATCTTGGGACAGGTCTATTTAAAAAAAAAAAAAAGTCGAAAAAAAGATCACTGTTAGAGAGGCAAGTGTTTGCAGAATTTAGTGGAAGAACAGACTCATTCATCAGTGAAAAATTACTTTGAAAATGGATCATTTTGCAAAACAGAGGTTTCAGTCTTCCCCCCTTCCTCAGTCCCGGAGAGACCATCCTTGCAGTCTGGGTATTCATTCCTGCTGCACTCCTCAGCGTGGTTTACATGCATCCAAACATGCTCTTCCTGTGAGAAACCCTCACGGCAAGCGTTGCTTCCATTGGGAGTGTGAGAGTGCATTTGGACCAAGGGATGTAGCGGAGAGGATTTATCCGAGTAGTGATTTCACAGTAAGGTGTTGGAAGAGCAAAATACAAGCAGCCTTACAACTGATGGGATATTGAGCTATTTTTTTTTTATTTAGGAGTATTTTATGCACAATTATTTGAAAGTACTCAATCAGGTTTCAGATTTTTTTTGTTTGTTTCTGCGTGTGATTTGACTATCTGCCCAGTGCTTGCAGAATAGCTTTGTAGAAGAGATGAGGTACTTGTCCTATAAAACTTACAGTTGGAGCAATAAGATTTGTATCGCAGCAATAGAGGTCAGCTATCGTCTTGGTCTCTGACTTCTTTACTCTTCCGCGAAAACAGAATTCACGTTTTTCATGTTGCATTTGTATTCCACTTGAAGTAAAACTGTGGTTATTGTTTTTACTGTATTCTCCGTTAAGTAAATTTACATAAAGATTGTGTAAATATTGTACAACCCCAGGGTAGTACAGTCCTACGTGAACTGCCTATCCTAGTTCACACAGAGCGCATAGTACCTATTGCACAATTTTCTTCATTGATGGCATTGAGTTGACTTGAGAAGGAGGATGTAATTCAACGAAGAGCAAGTATAGTAAGATCTGCCTGAATGTCATCAAAGTCTTGCAGCTCTAAATAAGAGCAAAATGCAAATTAGATTTATATTATCTGTGGTTACACTGCCATCTAGTGATACAAAGAGTCAATGTCTGCTTTATTTTGTTTTCTAAAGATTAGCATCTTCATGACCCATTTGTCTAATTATGGAAACGACCGCCTGGGGTTATACACCTTCGTGAATCTGGCCAACTTTGTTCATACCTGGACAAACCTGAAACTGCAAACTCTTCCACCGGTTCAGCTGGCTCACAAGTATTTTGAACTATTCCCTGAGCAAAAGGACCCTCTCTGGCAGGTAGGCAGGCTTGCTGATGAAGAGATCAGGAAAAAATCATCTTTATGGTGTTTTTTGTGAAGTTCTTTGTTTCAGTTTCTTGTACAGAAAAGCAGTAATATTTTTAGATTTTCTAGTTGGTTCCATACAACAGCTTACTGAAGCTTCATGTATGTGATTGTTTTCCCTGTTGCTTAAATCTCCATAGAAAGGATGTGAAATTAATATGTATTAAGATGTTTCATTAATATTATCTTTAATTATTTTATTTGTGACTTTATCTGCTTTTAGAAATGTGGGAAGTGCAGGAAAGGCACGTTGTGTTATTTCTCTTCTCCTTTTGGAACTAACAGGAATGAAGCATTTGACTGAGAGATGTATATGCATATTTTAGTAATTGGCCATTAAAGACATGAACTTTTCTCCAAGTGTGTGAGGAGAAGAGGGCGTCCAAAAAGAGAAAAGAGCATTAAGACCATGGCTACTTTAATGCTAAAACTGACTAGCCAAGTAGAAATAGATTAGATAGATTAGAAAGTTATTCACAGAAGGCTGAGAACTGCCCAAGCAAAAGTTTACCAGCACTTAATACATTGATGTTATCAGCTCTGCTGCTTGATTATCCCGCTCTTGTAAGTGAGCAAATTGAAAATATCAGGAATGTGAAGACCTGCTAAGGCTGAAGCCTGCACTGACCTTGCAGTTAACGCGTCTTCAGCCCATCACCCAGCACTAAGAGCACAGTCCCTACAGAGAAACTGCTGCACCAAGCGGTGAACGCTGTCGTGTTCTTTTTGCACACGCTCGGTGACAGTTCAACCAATTCAGCGGAACGTCCGACTGCTGTAGGTACATGTGTCCCTACAGTGATAATATGTATCCCAAATATCATCCTTTTGAGGTGACTTGGTAGAAATATTCTAAGGAGCAAGCTTTATTAAATCAAACATTAAAATGTATTTAAGCTTGCTTACTCAAGTGTTTTCTAGCATTGGATATTGAATTGCCAACTTGGAATCTGAGTATGAGATTGTAAATTTGGACTTAAATACACATCTTGAAATTCATGCTGTTACTGAATAAAACATTGAACTAGGGGAAAAATGTCAAGAATTTTGCATAATGTTAAGAAAGAATGAATTTTAAAAATGGAAATTAGCCTGTAGCCAAAAGACTTGAAAAATTAGAGTTACTTAGAAAAGAAACGTGTAAGTAACAGTGACTAACATATACTGAATGTGGTGTCTTTTGTCTATAATACAGATGATCTGAATACAGTTAAATTTTTTTAAGCCTAGAAGATTGGTAGTTCCCTTAATCTCAATACAGTACTGCCACACAACAGTGTCAAAAACTGTTTGCAAGTAGCATTTCTAGACAAATTTAAAATGCTTCAGTTGTAAAGCAGCACATGAAAAAACAGGATTCAGTAATATGTACTGACTTGAACTGGAGGATCGGAATATGTATTTGTGAATGGAAATCCTTAAAGTGTAATTAATTTACTATTTTAGTTTAAAAACTACAGCACATATAGGGTGGTAGCTGTTACAGTAATGTAAAAGAAAAAGTCGCTAATTAGATAACTCATTAGCAATTTTATAGTCTTCCTAATTTGTATATAATTGAGCAATTGATTTTGAATGATTCCCACATCTTAAGTATGTGGGATCGAATTTGTCATTGGCATAATTCCGCTGAACATACTGACATTTCATAGGAGAAAGGATCTTGCCCCAGGGTCTGTTGGGTAGCTGGAGCCACTATGTATATGTAGGAATGAGTTAGAATGAAAACCACATTTTGTCAACATACTTGTCTCAAAAAAAAAAACCAAACCAAACCCAAACACTTAGGAGATATAGTTTCTGGCCTGGTAACATTGCAAATACCTTTCTGCATCACTGAAAGAGTTCTTTAATACATAACATGGTTTTCTGTCATAAGGGAAAATAATATTTTCTGGTAAGAATATTTGTACGTTGGTGAAAAATTGGTAATTTATATATGCCTAATTTGAGAATCTTATCAGGTATGATTACCAACGAAATTCTTAGTTGTTCTTCTCTGTTTTAGAATCCCTGTGATGACAAACGGCACAGAGATATCTGGTCTAAAGAAAAAACCTGTGATCGATTACCAAAATTCTTGGTTGTAGGACCCCAGAAAACTGGTGAGATTTTATTGTATTTCAACAAGATAGGCTATGTGTAAGTTCAAATAATTATACAAATTAATCACTTTTTACTCAGACTGCTGTGTAGAGATCTTGATCATCTAATAGTATTTTTTTATTTTCAGATATCATCCAAATATAGTTTAATAATGTAAGTTACAACAACAGACAGTACGCATATTGAAAATGCAAGGTTCAGGTGTGTGTCAGATTTTTTTGGCTTCATGTCAAAATGAGTAACACTTTGCTAAAGAGATCAACAAGATAGACAAGATCTTGTCAAAGCAGAAGGAGGAAAGGACAGCCATTTTTCAAATGTTGTAGATTCTTAACTGCAAGTTCTTGTCTGTCCTGCAGGTGTCCTGTTTATAGAAACTTGTTATTTCATGGCAGTTATTTCAAGTCAGGAAGTTCTTAGTGGACAGTTTGAATTGCAAGGTTGCAGTAGTTTGTAAATTAACTTAATGCTTAATTTTCTTCTCTACTATCAGAAAATTGCATATGTGTTTCCTTTCATCTTCACCGATCCCTAATAGCTACTGAGGGCAAGATTTTTAAATTATTTTTGTGACAGTCTCATAAAAAACAATAATTATTCTTAAAACAGAGTTATTAAAAGTGTGAAAAACAGATGTCAGCATTGGCACTCCAGTTTCTGTGTTAACTATTTACAGTTCTTTAAATGTCTTCAATTTAAAAGCACAGAAAGCACAGATTTTTAGGTGACATATATCAGCATCCCCTCACTGAAATGAAATGGAATACATCTGGTTTAGTCCATCTGCGGGTATGACCCCCAAAAATATGTGTGTATGTATTTCTTTTTAATCTTGGACTTTTATCCTATTTGCAGGTACCACAGCCTTGTATTTGTTCCTGATCATGCATCCTTCCATCATTAGTAACTCCCCCAGCCCAAAAACCTTTGAGGAGGTACAGTTCTTTAATAGAAATAACTACCACAGGGGGATTGATTGGTAAGATGGGTTATTAGTATAAATATAAAAGTTTATATATTGTGAACAGTACAAAAATGACATTACTGTTGGTAATGGTACCTGTTTATATATAGAGCGAGATTAAAAAAAAAAAACCTTCAGTGTCCTTCTGAACTGTTAAATAAATGCAAGTGAATAACAATCTTACTACAGAATATCATAAATACACTAACTTTTGTGAGGCTTTCTTGTAAATATCCATATATTAATATATACAAAACAGTAACAAAATATGTATTTCTCATTACACATGCCTTTGAAGTTGGGACAGTAATGGTTGTTAGTTGGATATATGGAGGCAAAAATTATGTTTCTGTTGGAAATCTTATGTCTTAAGAGAAAAAAGGTTAATATTGGAGAGAGGCATTTCTTCCTTTAAATGGGATTTAGAAATAGCAATCAGGTAAAAGGGGGACAGGGAAAGCCACTCAAAATGTTTTTCAAAGATCAGGTAATTAGGAGAACGATAGTGTCTCTGTTGGGTTAGTAAGTGGTGCTAAAAATCTGTGTATATATATATCACTGCTCCTGTGTTCACAGTGGCTACCAGGGAATCACCAGATATAGCTACATCCAGAAGGTCATTCTTGATTTCTCTCACTTTCAGAAAATGCTGCAGTATATAGCACTACATGATGAAAAGTGGTAACGTGCTGTAGTGGCTGGGGAGCCACCAGTAAAAGATTATTGGTATTTTGTCTTGTTTCTTTTTTCCCCCCGGTTTAAGGGAGAACAGTTTTCTTGCCTTTGACTTTGTATTCATCCATAAAATTAACAGGATAAACACTATTATATGGTCTTGTTACGTCAAAGCCAATTTCTTTTTAAGTCACTTAGTTTTTACAGACTTATAATTGTTGCAGCAGATTCTTATTACAAAGTGTGGTGAGTCAGCCAGTTATTACCAATAGAAAGATGCCGGCTGAACGACTGGAAATTAGAAAGCTGACTCCTTGCTGTGGAGGAGAGTCAGAGAAGATGACATGCAAGCAAGGTATAGCGGGTTCACACTGATGGAAACAGCCAAAGTACAGTGAGCCAGTTCTTCCACAAAATCAATGTTTTCATGTTGCTAGAAGACCACTTTGCTGCTACTCTCATTCCTCCTGCCATATCCACTTCCCTAACATGCAGATACAATTCGTCTGCTAGACATGTGCTGTATTACCTTCATCTCAACACAGCACCAGTGCATAAAGTCCCCAGTGGTCAACCTGTACAGACCAGGGGCATCCTTTTGACAGATTCTCCCTCTACAGCACCCATTTGGCTATTTCTGCCTCTGTGCTACATGCCCCACTCACCCCTGCCAGGTTCTCACAGTTAAGTCTTGGATACTCAAAACTACCCATTGGTGTAGTTGCTTAACATTCAGATTTGCATTCTGTCTGCCAGACAAATCTCTCAGACCTTCAGTCTGATAGTGTATTTTAATGCTGGCATGTAATGAGCTTACCAAATGGTAATTAGATACAAGGTCTTTCCTTAATTGGCTAGGAGTCTTTCAAGGCAAGAGTATTCACAAATAACAATCAGTTCCATTTCTTTTATGATTATGGAGATACAGCTTTTTCCCAGAGCTGGCTCTGACTTAGTCTTTGTCCAAGCTTTCATTTAGAGCAAGGCTAACTACAGAAGCAGGAAAGGGTTCTTTCAGCCCTCGGCAACCTCAATACTGCCGTCTTGAAAGAGGTATAGATGTATATTTTAGTCTCCCAGTAGAGATAACAGAACAGTAAGATGAGAACTGATCTTTCTGTTCTTGAAATGAAGAAGTCTAAATAGACCAGTCATGCATTTCTTTATGTAAGCATTGTTACAGATTTCTTAGACAAGTTTCTCTAAAGCCTTCTCAGCTTTGCCCTTGTCGAGTTCAAGAATTGTCTCATGAATGAGGTACTAAGCAAGAGTTCTGCAGTCTGTGTTCAGCAGAAATGCTCAGCCTAAACTTTATAACCTCTTGATATCCCACCTGGTCCAATCTCTTTGCCATTTTTCACTGACACCACATCAACTTTTTTCAAATTTGCCATGTTACCTAAAGAATCAATTAACTTTTTCCCAAAATTTGGTGTAGTGCCCTATTTAATGTTAAGTGTTTCCTTATAAGTTTGGAGTCCTCATTGCCTTGTATTTACTCAGTCTACTACCAGGACTTCAGTACATTGGCATAATGACACCATACATGATCTAGAGCCAATTTGCCTTCAGTGCCTATTGCCTCTTTCAAGGCTGGCCTTTTTCTTTGGTATTGATGTTCTGGTAAAGCATTCTGAGGTCACACAGTGAGGTTGAGTCATTAGTTTCTAATAATTTTATTTGTGAGCAGAAATTGGTATAGCTTCATCATTTTCATCAAATCAGCCCTAATATTTTTGGGAAATAGAGTTCATTGTTCAATGACATAGTATCATATTCTCAGAGATTTGCATTAGCATTAGGCAGGTATGAACACTTAATAAACTAGCAGGGCAGCGACAGCCTTCCGTTCTGTTCTGTTTGGTTGTCCTCATATTTCAGCTTTTTTTACATACAGTCTGCATGTGAGACTAGCAATAGCTATGCAGCATTTTTACCAGAATTTTTGAGTGCAACTTTGAGCGTATTAAGCAGGGACCTGCCCATCTGTCACCCCTTCACATGACATCATTTAGGTCTCTCTGATACAAGGTAATCTACCAGCTGCTACCTTTAAGACCTGGAATGAATCCACAACTGTTATTCCTTATCTAGTGTATAGAAAATTGTCATTTGAAGGCCAGCCTGCTTCACTTGCATGATTCTGATGACAGGTATCCATTCCTGTGCCAAAGAAGCACAAAACAATAACTTGACAATGATTGCTTACATGTACATAAAAGTCACTCATAAGAATTAACTTCCCAGAATCAGGTGTCACAGAGTTCGGTTTCTTAAAACCACAGTAGATTTCTTTCTTTTCTCCAAGTACCTTGTAAGCAGTGCCTGTGTGCTAGTGATTATCTTGTGAGATCCGTGTCCTAAAGAAAACTGCACGTGCATCAGTCCATTCCATCCTACCAAGTCTTCTGGCCTTGGCTGCAATGGTCACCATTTCAATGCCAACAAGAGCACGTCATTTGTGTTAGAAGTAGTTCACTTCTATAAATAGAACAAAGTTTAAGCGCTGGGAGAAATTTCAGCATGATCTTCAGAAGAGGTTGTTTTCAATGGCATTTATTTTATCAATACAGAGTTTAACTGAAAAATCAAGCAGACCAACATTTCCCATTTATTCTTTTCCCCAACAATAATGAAAAGTGGTCTGAGGGCCGTGGATAAAGAAGCCTGTATGTGACATAGGAGACTGCTGGAAATTAACTGCAACTTCAGAACAGATGAGGAAAGCTCACAAAGAAAACTAAAAGGAATACAACCCATGTTTCCACAAAAAATGTGACTCATGGAACAATAAGTGAAAGATGCAGTCACTGCTTAGAAACCTTTTACCTGATGAAGCTGGGGGGGGAGCTTTTTCAGTGCATCTTGCCCACATAAGCAAGCTCTTTTCTGAGTAAAAGCAATTCTGATATGAATATCTTTATCTTATGGTATTGCAATGTAATTGATGTCAGCAAAAGGCCAGATGTGGAAAGCTCATTTTCGACTTTTGACTTTGATAGGAGTTTGTTCTGACTGGAAAGTGGGAATTCTCTAATTTTAAGAAGATACATGAATATCGTAACATTTTCATCCAGTTACCAAAAAATAGCTTCAATGTCTAGTTATATATAGTTAAGAAGAAAGCTAGTACCAAGTCAAATATGATAAAAAAAAATATAATGAAAACTTCTGTTGGCTTTTATTTGGCAATTAGGCTATTATTTTAATGGACTATTCTAGAATAAAATATACTTAGCAGATCTGTGTGACTTCTAAGTAATTCTGAGAATGATTCTGCTTTCCTAGGTACATGGATTTCTTTCCCGCTCCTTCTAATGTCACCACTGACTTCCTCTTTGAGAAAAGTGCCAACTATTTCCATTCTGAGGAAGCTCCTAAGCGAGCTGCTTCCCTCATCCCCAAGGCCAAGATCATCACCATCCTCATTGATCCATCTGACCGGGCGTATTCCTGGTATCAGGTATGCACTTTGAAGAACAGGGGCAGGCACAAATCAAGGTTTCCCCCTTGAATCCTCTCTGTATATCCTTTCAGCGTATATGTATATAAAGGGTTTGGATAATAACAAGCTTCTATTTGTCAGTCAGTGCACCATATATGATCACCCATGGGCTGAGGTATGTGTCAATGTAAACCTGAAAATCTTTCAAGGGTTAAAATACCAGAAACCACCCTTTCAGAAGGCTGCCTTTAATATAAGCATGTAAGAATGCTTACTTACTCAATTAATTTATGTAGTCAGCACATACAAAAATTAGTTTATAGACAGTTATCTAGTTCATCCTCAAAATACAAGATAAAGAAATTTTTGTTCTTCTGGTCTGCAGATTTCAACAGGAATTTGGCAAAATAAAGATATTTTTAAAAAGATAAAATTCCAAAGAGAACAAAGTTCTTCCAACTTCTATGACATATTTTATGTTATTTTTTGATGAGAATTAATCCCAGCCCTGAGTCTGATCCCATAGCTTTCCCTGCTTTGAACAGGAGGCTTGGCTAGAAACCTGCCGAGATCCCTCCTGAGCTGAATTATCCAATGATCCTCATAAATACCTGTGTTCAAATTTGCCCTTCTGAGTAGTTACCTTGTGTAAGCTAGAAAAAGAAAATATGAAACTACTAGAAGCAGAGCTTCTTAGTATTTGTGTTTATTACGCCCTGTTCATTTGTACAAAACCTGCCACTCAGTTTATTGAAAGTAAACATTTATACATTGTTTTATTATTGCTATTATCAGTCTAGCTTCCGATTTCTTTTGATACAAACAATATTTATTGATACAATGTTTATCCCGGCATTTTCAATGAATTAATACAGATGAGGACTTCTTAACTTTAAGTAACTTTTAGTGTAAATAAGCACTCATGGCAAGGTCAGTAAGGCCAGGTCAGTAAGACCAACCAGTTTTGTCTTATTTTCCCAGCTTTTGTGGCCTGTAAAGTTCCAGCAATGTAACTTCTTTTACAGCATCAGCGATCACATGAAGATCCTGCAGCTCTAAAATTCAGCTTCTATCAGGTGATCACAGCTGGACCTCGAGCTCCATCTGAGCTTAGAGCTCTCCAAAAGAGATGCCTAGCACCTGGATGGTATGCTACCCATATTGAAAGATGGCTAACTTACTTCCCACCTTATCAGGTGAATAAGACTGTAACTTGACATCCTAATCTTACATATATAATATCCTAAAAGATTACCTTTGTAGAAGTCTTGCCTTCTGAATACTGATCCTCAGGGTCATCCTAGATGTACTAGAGTATGTTTTAAGACATTGATTGTGATTCTTCATAGCCGTGTTTTAAGTAGTTGGTTGAAATTACTGGGGATGTCATGTCTTAGCACCTTACAGCTGGGAGCTTCTTCTGCAAAACAAATCAGAACAATGATCTGGAAGCTCAAGAAACATCACTGCTGCTCCTTGAACTCTCTTGAACTGCCTTTAACTTACAGCTGTTTTTCATTTGCTCATGCTTCATCGCTCTGTCTGGCTCTTTGTCAGTAATGTTGAAGAAAAGAGAAACAGGCATGCAGTGCTTTGTGGTCTCCTTAATATCAGATGGTCTATCAGGGTTCCCAAAAGGAAAATAAAAGGAAGCTGCTCAGTAATATTTCTGTCTACTCTGAGTGGTAGCAAGTATCGGCTAGCATCAAGGGCAGTCAGCTGGGATATTGCCCTCCTTGCATGGGTTGAGAAGAGTTTTGGTGTCTGAACACTTTGGGGTGTAAAAAATGCCTTTTCCATCTGAAATGGGGATTACCACATGGAAGTGGATGTGGTCTAGTAGTTTTTTAACACCTTAACATTTAAACACATCAGTGTCTTCACACAATTCTTGGTCCTTTCATGCAGTAATCTCCCACTGCATCAACCTTCTTAGGCTATGAGTGTAGTAGTAAATAAACCTGTACCTGTTGCAGGGCTTCACACAGTGTCCCACTGCTATCCATACTGCTTGTTTTTTAACACACTTCTAGCACAGTTTGGACCCACAGCAAAAAGCATCTTGCCAAGCAGTTCCAGAGCACAGTTAGAAAGATAACAAGAACCATTACCATTGGGGAGTGTGGACACAACCAATTTGCAGGTGAGAGAGTTTAGCAACATGGATCCAGGTCATGTTGTGCTATTTGGCCTCAAGGCCAGAAAGCTGTCCCTGATTTGTTTTAGTTAGCAATATAGATAAAGCCTTTGTGTACATCAGTGTCTTTGCCATCCCAGGCATCACCATTTTTTTTAGGTGAATTCATATTTTGCCTAACATGACTTTTTCTGTAACTGTCAAAGCACTGGGTCTCTTTTGCTTTTTTTTTTTTTAAATTCCTCACACATTGCAGCACATAACAGCACATACACATATCAGAGCCTCTGTTGGGACTCATTTGTGCACTGAAACAGTTTGGTGTGGTGGTGTTCCTAATCGTCTACATTTGGTATCTATCACTGGTCCTGAATCCTCAACGTATTCTTTGTGTTAAGACCAGTTTTTCTATGTGTCTTTGAGCCTCAAAGGGTGTGTGTTTAGGGACCCAGAGGTTTCAGTACAGGTGGCACATAAGCAACTTGAAAATCAGATCTCCCTGCAAGCTTCTGTTGGAATATAACATACAAATCATTAGCCTCCTTCTAGCCCTGTGTAAGATCAAGCCTCAAAAGATGCACATCCTAAGCCCTGAACATGGTGTGATACACAACACCAGGCGGACAATATCTGATGATCAGTATCTCCTTGGTAGATTTATTTCTGGAATTGATTTTTCTGACATTAGCAGCATGTCTGGCACTACTCCCCACCCAACATTTAAAGATTACTTTAGTTGAGGGAGGTTGGCTGCAATCTGAACCTTCTGTTTATCCAGGACTTGCTTAGCTGAGACAAGTTGGCTGGAGTCTGCACCTTCTGTTTTCCCAGAGTGTGCCAAGAAAGCTCTGATGCATCTAGTTGGTGTTATTCTCCGCATACTCTCTTTTGGGCCAGCCTTGCAGGCTTCATGAGATGCATGATACTGTAATATTATGATACTCATATGAAATTCTCTACATTGTGTTTTGTCAGCTTTTCTCCAAAAGTAACCCATGAATATTGAACAATGTGCATTGTCATACAGATTTTTGCCAGATTTTACATCCCACAGTGATAGCAACGAACCAGCTCTGGTAGCCTTGTGTTTTCTCTGTAAAAGTACTAGGGATTAACTTGCATTACAAAAGCAATGATACACAGTAGACCATATCCAAACTAGTGAGCAAGTTCAAGGAACTACTGAAGCATTAAACAGTTACATAAGGCAGACATAAAATCAGCTCAGCTTAAAAGTACAGCCTTATCTAAAAAAATGGCAGCCTTCCTTCACCAAAAGAGCTCTCACACAGACAGCTAAGGCTATCTGTCATTTGTAATGCTGTATAAATTTGCGGGTCTCTACACGTGTGACTAAAATGAAGTCTTAATGTCCATTATTAAGTCAGCAGGCATGTAGTAAGTGGTAGAAGTAGCAACAGGAATAGGTAAGGTTCACCTTTTCATCAGAAAAGCGGTAACAGCACACTTGTCTTACATGGTAAGAATTTGCAGATCTAAGAGTACTTGCAAATTTGGGGTTCAGATGTTTAGAATTTTGATGGACTCAATTTACTATCTCATAAGTCATACAAAATGTCCTCTTTTGTCTGGCCACCGAGACAGATCTCTAGAAGTTCAGGAAGCTCATGTCTCTCAAGTTAATTTGCCATCTACAGCTCATTGCTTCAATGGAGTCATAAGAAGAAGAGAGGACCTAGCATGACAAGCTCCCTCCTGAGCCAAACGATATGCTCATGTGCCAGGCCTATAAGAAATCAAGCTGATTTTGTAACAGCCATCATTAAATGGCCAGTCTGAAGCTGAAGGGCTCGGGCTGTTTCTAAGCTGTTCTCTTCCCCAAACTGTCTCTTTTGCTCCTCTCCCACCATGATGACTTCTAGACACGAAGTAACTCGTGTATAGTGGGAGAGCAGGGACTTAAACAATCTCTTCAGCTGTCAGCAGTATCACAGTAAAATGATCAATACGCTATAAAGTGACTCAAAATACTTCATCTGTAGTATTTTCATTATATATGAAGCTATCTACTTTGTAAAAATTAGTTTAATTTTTCCACCTCACCAATACATGAAATGCGTTAGATTTTGAGGAATTTCATTAAATTACATCTTCCCGAGATCAGGATATGAATAAATCAGTACAAGTAAGGAAAAGTTTTGCCTCAGTTCCTTACAATCTCACTAAAGGTTGAGAGGGAGCATTTTTTGTTACCTGCTCCCTGGGAATGTCAAGAATTGGAGTGAATTTCCACTGGTAAAACTTTTTCTTACATGTCTTTTTTTGGGGTGGCAGAAGTGGGAATGGCACAGATATTTATCTCCACGTGTTTTTTAAATAGTGAAGAAAAAAACCTTCACTCCTTTTCTTTCAGATAGAAATATCCCTCGTTTGGGATGTTTTTTGACCTCTGTGCTATGAAGCATGTAAGGCCTGTTTTCAAAGCTTATGTCTTAGGAAAGCAGTGAGTTCATTTTTGGACTCAAGCAGTCATCATACATCTGATTGCAAAGACTTCTGGAATGAGCTACTGCTTTCTGAGTAGCCTGATACTTCCACTAATCCACATCTCTAAATCTGCATGCTATATATGGGTAATTCCAAAGACCGATCTTTGGAAAGAAAAGACATTTTCTTCCTTTTGATTATGCTCTGAAACCTCATAGTCTTGCAAACCTCTAAGTTTCATCCAATCGTGGAAGCAATTCGTAGGATTTTAGCCTCTCTGCTTGCATGGAAATGTAAAAACAAGCTTCACCCCTGCTTGCAGGAGGAGGTTGTTGAACCATCTGCAGATCTATTTCCTCCCTCCTTTTCATCACTAAAGCATGATGGGCAGGAAACGAATGCTTGACTAATCCGTTCGGGACCTTGTTTCTCTTCCAACAGTCACAAAGAGCCAAACTTGCTGTACCATCAGTGGGTCATTTAGGCATGATACCACATTTAATAAAATTCTCAGGTAGTGTCTGTTTCCCTGAAGATTAATCTCCAGGTAAAAAGGTGGCCCTGTCTGAAGTAGCCTAGTGTGTATATGGTCAAGCACTTGAAAATAAGAAAAAGAAATTACCTACAAGTACCTGGCATTCTTAGAGATGTGTTGCACATTCTGTATCAATCTACATCCCTGCCTTAAGGTCCTCGTAACATCTGCCTGTATTCATAGTCTCAAAGAAGTTTTTTTCATACAATTATGTATAGTCGTATGGGTTTAGAAGTAAGGCATTGCACCTAACATCTACCTACTGGTTTCTGTCTTTCTGGTCATTTACAGTGACAAGCTGTTCTACATTACTGTAACATGTATATGTATATGTTTGTGTCTATGAGAGTTATAGGTTATTTCTCTAGACATTAATACCTTTTTTCCTTGGCTGGACAAATCTCATTGAATTTCCTGCCAGTATTTCTTATCTTTCTAGATCCCTCACTGCTATTTCTCTGTTGTCACAACAGCTTCCAATTTAATATCATTTCAGATTTAATTAACATGCCATTTACCCTGCTCCCAGATCATTAATGATGGTGACAATTAAAATCGGACCAACTATCATTCTCTGGGACAGTACTCTCCATATAATGAATGAGTTTGACAGAGGTGGACATTTCAGTTTGAAGCTTGAAATAGTGAGTTTTAAATTAAACTTCCTTTTATTTTATTTGTTGTAGTTGCTCATTATTGATGGACAGCAGCTGAGAACTGACCCATCTACCGTAATGGATGAAGTACAGAAATTTCTGGGAGTCTCTCCTCATTATAATTATTCTGAAGCCCTAACGTGAGTTAATTTAATCATCATTTTCACATGTTCCTACATTGCTAAAATACCAGTTAGTCTGTAAGTAAACTCACTGCAAAATAAAGCATCTTGTACTTCTCCTTCAAGCTGTCAGTAGGATGTATTCTTCAATGTTTGTAAAGAACGTAATTCAGGGTTAGATTTTCTGTGAATCATCCACCGAGCCACTCAACGTGGAGCTTGACTGTTACAGAAGTAGACCCCTGACATATGGACAAAGTAAGTATTGCTTTGTGAGAATTGCATATGAATTTTGGATTAATCGAAAAGAATTTTATTTCCATAAGTGGAACATGGAATGCTGACATGCAGAAACAGAAAGGAAAGAGAATTAGTTTCTCTTTATTTTTGATATTAGCTGCAAGACAGATTCAACGGTATCAGTCAGGAATGTAACATCCACTCTGTACATCATAAATACACAGGTACACAAATCCTTTGGATTCTGACATTTAGATTTGGTTGCCCTTAAAATGAGACTGTAGAAGTAAACCTTAGGTTTACTCTTTTGAGTCTGCAGTCTAAACTTGGGAGATGCATCCTCCTTGCAGTATCTCACAGCTTTTACACTGCAAAATATTTGTTTCAGGTTCGATTCACATAAAGGTTTCTGGTGTCAGCTCCTGGAAGAAGGAAAAACAAAGTGTCTTGGAAAGAGCAAAGGTAGAAAATACCCTCCTATGGATTCTGAGGTAAACCATCATGCTCATTGGCATTATACAGGGACTTATTTGCCACATATGGTACACCACACAGGCAAAATCATAAGAAGGGAGAGAAGACAAAATTAAGTAGACGTTAATAATTTGACTACCTTTCCCTACAAATGAAACATTTAAGATAGCTGTGGAGTGCATAGACTTTTTCAGTTCTTTATTTCAAATGTGAAGAATTTAAGTCATTAAAAAAACAACTTTTAAAACTTGGCAGCCCTTAGAAAATAAACTTGGCACTTAAAATTCCCTGAAATTCACTTGGAAACCTGTCCCCTTTACCTAAGCAGAGGCTCCACAGTGCATGGTTTTTCCTCAGTCATGATCAGATATGCGTATTTGTGTCTGGTCCCTTGGCTTTGAGAGTAATTAGATCATAACAAAAAATGCAAACTCACATATAATCCAGTTTTAAGAGAGGTTAGTTCTGTTTCTGTGAATTTTATAAATACCTTCCCCAGACAAATGCTCAAATGAAGAAATTTCCATCAGATGAAATGCTGCAGCCTGTACCCAAGGGCAGTTTAGTCTCCTATTCTAGCTGTAATTTTTATGTTTATTCTGTCCTGTATTCCCATTTCATTTAGCCTGACTAAAACGCAAACAAAAACTTACAGTTTGAACAGCAGTAAGTATTAATGTGGCGAGTAAGCCATGATTTTTTTCTCACAGTACTTAAATGATAAGTAACTTTACATCAGTAGAATCATACTGATATAAAATCATTGGCTGAGAAGGCTTTTGGCCAAAGATAAGACAAGACTGTGTTTGTTTATTGTTGTATTTTTCAACTCTAAATACTTCTGAAAATGGGGTTACTAATTGATACATGCCTACATACAAAGATATTTTAGAAGCTTTGGTTTCAATTGCACTTCAGTAAAGTCAAAGTAACTACATCAGCTTCAGTGCGATTCTTAAATTACATGACTGTCTGAGAGTAGAATCAGATCCTTTGCTTTGACGTCAATGTTCATTCTGGACAATCATTGTTTCTGTTGAAATTATCTTTTACAGTTCAGCTCCTAACGGGAGAGCTTAAACTTGCATGCAGTAGATAGCATAAACCAATATAAATTGCATAAGAGAAAGTAAAGTTTTGACACAGGTAAAACAAACTTTGAAACCTAGAATTCACAGCATTTTATTAAACAAAAATATCCCCTTTTGTATCCCTCAGTGCAGGGCTTTTCTGTCGAGCTACTACAGAGATCACAACGTGGAACTGTCAAAACTCCTACACAAATTGGGACAACCCCTGCCATCGTGGCTGAGACAGGAGCTACAGAAAGTAAGATAGCATTGAAAAAAGGCTTTTTGAAACCTCTCTGCCACACTTCAGTCATCATACCTAAAGTCTCCAGTAGCTACCAGAAGGTCTTGTAAGATATACCTCTCCAAAAAAAAGAGTAAAAGGTAGAAACTGTTTCCATATGCTGGCATGTGGATTGTGAAAATACATGTGTTTCTTAGAGCTCTGGTTGGCCAAATCTTTCTCATAAACATTTCTGGGCCTGTGGACTTGTGGACTACTGTGCACATATGTGGAAGTTATTTGCAACTGGTATTAAGCTTCAGAGATACATGACCTGTCCAATTTCACAGTAAATATTTACATTTTTATATATCAGTTTAAAAGTATTGTGTCTCATGTAGGTTTCGTAGCCCACAGTTAGACTGCTGACAGTTTTTCTTACTATTTGATTATTGTCTTGCATAAAATAAGAAAACTCAATGTAGCACAAAATGCCAAGTGTACTTTTGCCTTTGGAATCAGCTTGCAAATACCCAAAGTATGTACTAACAAGGGTGAGAAGTACAGCTATCATACACGATTTAGCTGTGCACAGCAACAAAATGCACGGAGCAAAATCTGGAAGCCATAGGCAAAAGCAGTGTAGAAAAAAAGAAACACACACACACACAAAACATTACCTGTGATTATAGCCTGTAACAACAAACCCTTACAATGACTCCACTGAAATGAATGAAAAACTTGTAAAGAGCAGAAACAGATCCATACTTAGATTGCCTTAATTTGCACCGCTGTTTTTTTCCTTAATTTATTTGCCTTCTTTCTATGCTTTGTGTATTCCAAGATCCCTCAACCTGACCAAAATTGTAGCATCTTTCAGTAACCTTCAGTTTATGTCAGCTGCAAAAATCTATCAGATTCCCAGATGAAAATACTGGTTCTGGTTCCATCTGATTCCAGATATTTTAAACATGTTTGCTATTAAATATTAGGAATATGCTTTAGGGAGAAAAAAATAAACACAGTGTGTAAACATGGTAGAAAATGACGCTCTAATCATGGAAAACACAAATATCCAACCTTACGTTTATGTGATACATTTCAATGATACATCTCACAATGCATCAGTTTAGATGTGAGATAAAGTCTAATTAATAGTACTTAAGAGTTGAGAAAGAAGATCAATGAAAACTTCAGCTGAGTATGGTCTTAATGGTTCTCCACCGAACTTTGGCTCTGAGTGTTTCTAAAGCCATGAAGAGGTTGTGAAAACAAGAGAGAACTACAATACTAAATGCAATGCTTTTTACAGTAGCTCTATAATGTTATCATAATTTGTTTTAGGGTGAATAGTTAAAAACATGCATCAAATGGTGGAAAAACTTTATATGTCTCAGTGCTGTTTTACGACATTTATGTAATCATATACTTTAACTTTCAAGGTAATGGAATGGAAACCAGTCTGTTATTCCCTAAATAGAAAACAGATGTTGAGATCCTTACTATACCTCTAACTGGTAATCTTTATTATTTATTGATTTTGTCTATGTAATACCTGGTTTTGATAGGCCTGTAAAGAAAAAATCTAGACAAATTTGCTGTATATAACAATATTCTTTACGTAGCTTATTTTTGCTAAGGGAATATGCATGGAAAATGATGAGGACTTACTAGAGTAGACATTTTTTAAGATGAACCTCTTTATTATTTATTAGACAGAATGAAAGTTTTCATTTCACTTTAGATATTCACTGTCATATTGATTTGTCCCAAAAGCTGACTTGTCTTAAAGTACTGCTTATTTGATAAAAGAAAGATTCTGGATTCTGAACATCTCTAAAAGCAAATACTCTGCATGCTATGGACAGCTCGTGTCCTGCAAGCATCTATATAGATTTGTTACAACTAAATTGACTAACTGGAGAAAATACCTGGGGTTTTCATCCTGGCGTGATTGATTTTACCCTTGATATAACCTGATGGAACATCACTTAAACATTTTTAAAAAATCTGCAGGGATTGCACGAAGCTCCTGTTTTGTGCACTGCTGCCTCAGTTACTCCATGTTCTTCAGAGCAGCAATTATAAAATAGAAGAAAATAGGGAAAACTTGCGCCATTATCAAATGCCTGATGTTTTCATGGTGAGAGGACCCTCTGCACGCAAATTGAGTGCCTCCTACTTGCAGGAGGAATAGGCTTCAGCCACATTCATAGTTCATTCTTTGTTTTCAAGAACCCCCTTTCTGCCTTCTTACTCTGGGAAATCAAGGCCCCCACAGAATGAGAACGAGTGGGCAGCCAAGGACAGAGGGTGATGGGGGACATGCACATTGGCTGCAGTGTCCCTCCAGAAATTTTACAACAGACAAGGTGACGTGTCTCAGATCTGTGGACTACTACTGTGAAGTCCTCTCTGAGGTACGGCAAGGAGCCCCCTACAATTGTTGGTGATCTGGTAAAACAGCCCCACTGCAGTCACCACAGAGCACTGGGAGGAGAAGTCCCCCACATGCACGGCCTTGGCCTTGGGTGGACTAGGCTTGGTTTGGTAGCTGAACACAAAGCTCATCCTCCAGGAAGGAGTGCCGTGGTGACTCTCAGGTCCTGATGAGGAACAGCAGGGTGGAGCTCTTGTATCGTCCCAGTGCCCTTCATAAGAGAGACAACTGGGAACAAAATGAATGAGTTCCTAGGGAAATCTTCAGCAGATTCCTGTGGTAGCTTTACCTGAGTCGGTACTGTGAACAAAGTAGCTTGACCTGGAGCTGTGCATCTGAAAGGGTGTGATCTTGAATCTGCATTAAGTCCAAGCTCCTGTTGAGAGGCAGCTGTTAAGCACTAGCATCTTTAGAAGAGGTGCTGCGAGAGTGGCTTCTTGTACGCTAGGCGGGCTAGTCTCAGACACAAAAGCAATAGAGAAGTAAAGGCAAACTGCTGGTGCTCTTTGCAATTCTGAATTTCTGATGTTCGCTTATTACTTGTTTATACAAAGATGGTATGAAGCAACTTTTTTTTTTTCTCCAGAACTATTCTATTTAAATATGTTCTTACATTTAACAGGAGACTTTAAAAAACAGAATGACTTTTAATGTGCAGTCAGCTTGGTGAAGAATGAAGAGTCTGAGTAAAGCATGCAGACAACAGCTAGCTGTGTTATTCCCCAAATCATAGGATGCACATGAGTACAGCTGAGTAAGCAAGTCATACAACATGAACTATCTGACAAAGTTTAACCTCTTCTATTCACAGCTTACGTACAATCAGTGTTTGATTTCCAGAGACAGACTATCAATATTAACAATCTTAAAAAATACTGATTCATTCCACTGAATTTATATTCGCTAATCAAAGTCAGGTGTTTTATCGTGTTTGGTGACACAGCCATGGTTTCTGTTCCCCGGTAGATAACTGCACAAGCAATTTCTTTAACAAATGCTTGATTACATGAGCTTCACCTTTATTTTCATAAATATGATTCTGAAATGTGCTTTCTGCAGACATCCGTGTCATTAAAAATCAGTGTGTGATTATGAGCAGAAAGTGACCATTGGGGGGGTGTAAACACAGAGCCTGATACGAAATCACTTAATTATTTGAGCAAACATTCCTGAAAATACTGTGATATTTTCCCATTTCTACTTGTGCAGAAAGAATTTGTTTCAATGATTTGCAGACTATCTTGTACAGAATATCCTTTTTCATTGCTTAAAAATGTGAAACTTCCTCAGGAAGAAATTAAATAGATATTTCAATGTTTATAGATGTAATACTCTTGTCATTCACATTGAATGAAAATTGCTGGAAACATTTTTCTCAAAGTTTTTTAAAATAAAAAATAGATATTATTCTGATAGTGGCATGGTATCTGAAGTGCAACAATAAACTCTGATAAGAAAACGTAGTGCTGTGTGGAAGTGATTTTTATGTTCACAAAAGTTGTCCTTTTCCAGGTTCGTTAGCAGCTATTGCAGCTTGACACTGAGCCACAACACAATCCAGGAGCACGGGAGCAGCATGAAATGTTTTCAGAAATGAAAAGTATTGCTTACTCTCTCTGTGAGTGAATATTACTGCTTTATGCAGTTGCTTGTTTTACTGCTTTTGCTTCCTGCTTACTTTTATTTCTTGTGCCAGAAATTGCTAATGTGCTATAGAAACATTTCCAGAGCTTGCTAGTTTTAAGATAACAAGCAGACTTTATTCAAATTATTTGCCTTGGGGATTCAGTAGTTGTGCCAATGCATCAGCCTACACAGACGTGAAAAAACCTTTCTTAGGAGAAACCTCTAAAGACGGTATGAATGTCCAAAGGAAAATTCACTGGTATCAACAAATTCAGAACAGAATAGAAAAGTGTACTATCTAGCTGGGCAAAAGCTGCTTAATATCTTTGCAGAGGTGTAGAAAATAGGACACCTATGTTAACAAAATATTCCATTCGTTATAGGTTATGCAACCTATCATTTAGAAGTCTAAGCTTCTTTTACAATACCCGTTTCTGTAATCTCTAAGAATAACAAAAGTGGAACAGTAAAGTAATAACAGAAAGGTACTAAGCAAAGGGAAAAGATCCTTGCTACAGATAACACCTGCCTGACCTCTGTCCCCAATTTATCTGCTTTCATTTAATGTTTCTTTTCAGTTCTTCCAGTCCCAAAATTCTTAGAGCTCAAAGGCAAAAGACACTTTTTTGTCTCTGTGGACCACATGGATGAAGAAAGCACCACAGTCCACATCAAAGGACAAATCACAGGAACAGGAAAGTAATTAACAGCTGAAACCAAGGGCCAGGGAAACCTGGATGGAGGAGGAATTTAGACAAATTAAGGGTGAGAGATTTGAAAAGCATACAGTGAGCTTGAATCTCCACCACTCTGTTTTCTGTCAGGTTACTTCTTTCTTCCTTTTTTAATACAGTATTTTCTTTCTTCACTTCCCTTTTTCTGTTCTGATCCTCTCTTTCTCTTGAGAAGTTCAGATGGGAGTAAGGCTTGTGTACTTTTAATTGCTCAGATGTCAGTCTACCTAGGAGAGCTGTCAATCTAGTAGCAGAAGGTCACTATCAGTTCTTTTCCAAAAGGTATGACATGGAAGTGGCCTAGTTCAACCATGATGCAGGGGCTTGGTTCAGAATTACTACTTCAAATCCTATAACCTGTGTTACTGAGGAGATGAGAGAAATGGGCTCTTTTGCCTGAAAAGAAATCTTACTATTGTCTCCTCAGTTATCACATCAAGACTGTCTGTCCTGTTCAGTCTCCCAGTAAAGCTCCTTTCTTTAGCTAAATTCTGAACTGGTTTACTCCTGTACAAAACAAACAAACAAACAAACAAAAAAACCCAACTGAAAAGCATTTTTTGCATAACTTTTTATACAAACACAGGACGCGTGTTTTAGCTATAGAACTGTCTGGAAGGAAAACGTCATGAGCTGAAGGCAGGAGCCAGTTCTTTTATGCACGTGACAGAGTGGAAATAAAACTCCTGAACACAAACGACGCGAGGTCAGAACAGCTGAGGTTTAGCTTACGGCACAGGTAGGACTGTAACTTGTCCCTGCACTTTTGTACAATCCTAGCAGCAGTTTCATTATTCTATAATACTGCCTGATAGTCATATATTTGAAGCACTAATATTACATCATTGTCTGAAAATGATGATAAACACCTAACATGACAGATATGCCTTAAATAATTTCCTATCTTTTCCACAGAAAAAAAAAGGTAAGAAATGTGGATATTAAAATAGGAGCCAAAAGGCAGCTTCCTGCACTACACTAGTCATCACTTCCAGCCTCTTCTTCAAAATCTCCCTCACAATTCAAATACAAAGTCATCCTGCTATAGCTGATGGAGATGGATTTTCAGTCCCCTGGCTGTGTCAGTTCGCTGGCACCTGGCCTGCAAAAGCCGAAGTCGCCTGCCTCATCTTACCAGTACGCCCATGCACAGAATACAGACTCACCTTTGAGGTGTGGCTTTTGCTGGAGAGCAGCTTTTGCAGCCTGTGCCCAGCCTTGAAAAAACTGCCCTTCCCTGCACAGAGGCTGATTGTAATAATACTTAAATTAAGGTGCTGTGGTGTAAAAGGTATGGTAATTGGGGGAGGCTTAGGCTTGACATGAGGAAGCGTTTCTTTACCCAGAGGGTGGTCAAACCCTGGAAGAGGCTTCCTGGAGAGGTGGTGGGTGCCCCAAGCCTGTCAGTGTTCAAGAGGCATTTGGAGAATGCTTTAACTTTCAGTCAGCCCTGAAGCGGTCAGGCAGCTGGACTAGATGATCCTTGTAGGTCCCTTCCAGCTGAAATAGTCTAGTCTAGTCTAGTCTGTTCTGTTGTGTTCTAATTAAAAATGAGGGTGTGTGAATTTGGCCAGCATTAACCAGATACATTTGCTTATATGGACTGGAAAAGGAAGATTACCCGTGTTCACCTAAAGGGATGACTTCATTTTCCTTGCACATCTTTCACGACCTCTTCTTTCTTCTTAGTCCATGGTTATCAAATAACAAATAGTAGTGTGTTAGCATTGCATACTTGGCAGTGATAGGTTAACGGTTGGACACAATGATCTTAAGGGTCTTTTCCAACCTTGACGATTCTATGATTTAAGGCCCATGTTACGACTTGGCCAAGCATACATACACCTATATACATACATACATGTATCTCCATCTACATATAGAAAGCAGCATCAATGCTTAGACCAGCTGAAGAGAGCTGCTTCGGTTTGGAGAGTAACTGCAGCCTCTTTTCCACGGATCCCTTAATCCCTTGTCTCCTGGGGGTGCTGCTTGGCAGCTGCGGGAGGGACCGGCGAGGACAGCGGGAGGTGTGGGCCGCCTTCCCGCCGCGCCTCAGTGCCTCCCTGGCCCCTTGCCGCGCGCCCCGCCTCCCGCCCCGCCCCCTCCGCCCAGGGGCCGGCCCCGCCCGCCCCGGGGGTGGAGCCCCCGCCCCGGCAGCGCCGAGGTCGCGGCGGTGCGCGCGAAGGTGGTCTCGCGGCGCGGGGTCTCCGAGCCGCTGGCGTTGGGTGCTGCTGAGGGCCGTTGGCGAGCGCGCGGGGCGACCGTTGGCGGGCAGAGGGCGGGGGAGGCGCAGGCGTTGGCTGGCGCGGCCGTGAGGCGGCGGGGCGCGCTCTTCTCCACAGGCGCCGTTAGGCCCAAGTGGAGCCGCCGCGGCAGAGGAGCGGAGCGAGCAGCTGGTGGGCCCCGTGGTGAGGTGAGGTGAGGTGAGGGGCGGGCGGGCGGGTGGGAGCCGTGCGGCGGCGACGGGGCCGGGGTGAGGGAGGTAAAATGGCGGCCGCCACGTGGCGGGGGGGGGGGGGGGATGTGATCCATGGCTCCATGGGGGCTGCCGCCCGTGGCTGTCTCCCTTCCTAGGCATGGAAGAGCAGGTCCTTGCTAATTGGCAAAACTTTTACCCTCTCGTGGGTATTAGTCGTTGACTGTAGCAAGTAACAGGCCGAGTCCGCCGAGGTGTGCGGCGCCGTGGGGTTGGCCGTCTCTCCCCCTTTTGTGTTTTTTGTTTCTTTTTCTCCCTTTTTTTTCTCAATAAGCGGTTAGAGCCTAGGTTTTGAACGTGTTCTCTTTTTTTTTTTTCCCTTCTCTCCTTAGGAGCGCAGAAGCTGAAAGTATGGAGACGCATCTGTTGCCGTTGGTCCTTCCCGCCAAAAAGTACGTGACTGGGCACGTGTTATGTAATATGCTCTTAGGAAGCGAGGTTTTTGGGGTGGGAATAATTTACGTTTAGCGACTAAACTACTGAGACTTGTCTGTTGAAATCGAGGTATAGGCTTGGTGTTTTGCTTTTAAGGCGTCCTTCGTTTGTGCATGTGTTTTATTGACAGAAAAATATAACCAAGTGCATAGGTCAGTGTGACTAGGAAAATTGGACTTGGGTCTGGATGCATTACGCTAGGAATAGCGGATTATGATAAAACGCACGTTGCCAGTACTTTTGCCTGCCAAACTGGAGGCAACTGAATCCACAGATTTCTCAGGCATGTCTGTGCAAGAGGAATGTCTTTTTAAATAAGCATGTTTCTGATTTTAATGAAGTGAGTACTAGGAGTAATCTGCAACTGCAGGATCAGAGGGAGATGTCAAGTTGATACTAAACGCTTTGTTTCAGAGCAGTTCACAACTCCTAGGAGGGCATCATGTTGTTCACTGATGTTTGCTGTCTTTTGTGTGTTTCCAGTAGCAATATTAAACTGCCTCAAACTTGTTTTTACAGGGGAAAAACACTCTTGAGTTGTGATGACTGGAGAAGATGGGGCTAAATTCCACATGTGAATTCTAGGAGTAGCTGTGACTAGAGCTTTTAATTTTTACTTAGGGTAGGGTGGATCTGTCTGATTTTCTGGAATTAATGCCTTTTGCAAGCAATAATATTTCTGGTTATCAAGCAGAGCTAGCAAAAGCTAATTTTAGGCTAGATCTTAATCTCGCTTTAGACTTAACAGAAATGAGCTTTTTTAATGAAGTTCAGACTTGGAGCCTAAATGAGATGTTCTGCAGCCCATCTCTCATCTTTACAAAGAGGGGCTGGAACATAGCTTGCTGTGCCTAAAATTAGCCTTGGCTGCTTCTATACGAATACAGTTAAGACGACCAGCTCATTTTGTGCTGCTTTCAGGGATCTGCTGCTGCTCCTATCTTTGGGCTGTCGCCAAGTCTTACGCAATTCTAATAGTGGTCTTGGTAGTTTAGTGGCTGTGCTGCACTCTATCATGTGGCTGACCATGCTGCAGTATCATTAAATCCAGTGACATGTGCACCTTCAGTGGTGGCCCTTCTGCTGTTCAAGTGTGTAAGAACGGCTGTTGCAAGGAGTATCTGTGTACTGCATAAGCTGAAGGTAAGTTTGTGAAGTCTTAAGAAAACAAACATGAAATTTACAGTCATAGTTTTAGTATATATGCCAATGTAAAGCATTCAAATGTATGAATAAGTCAATAAAGAGACATCTACTTTCACTGCAAGTGTTGCTTCTTCTTTACAAGACTACTGATAACCAAGACTAGACCTGTACATGTTCTGTGGAATTACTTACAGATGCCAGATATGCCTGTTGTGGGGAGACGGATTTTGGTAGCTGGGCCTTGTATTTGTGACTCTGTATGGTTTCAGGGCAAACTAGTGACTGGCTGATGCATTGTCTGGCAGCCATTCCAGAAGTTACATGATTTTAATCAGAGGTTACTGCTGCAGGGAAGAAACAGTGACTTTGAACATAGCTGCTTTTTCAATTTCAGTTGCTGAGGGATCTTTTTAATCCATATTCAAGAAAAGAATATACGGAGCTTGAGTAAGGAGATGGTGAATCATTGCAGAATCAGATAAGATAGATGTTTTACTTACAAGTAAATTTACTGTATTCGCTAATACCAGCCGTGCTGGCACAATCTCTTGTGCAAAATCTTCCAGTTAATAAGAAAATTTTGTTGCAAATCATTGCAAACTGAAAAGTTAGGGGGGAAGGGAGGGCTTTCAAAGGAGTGGGAAAGAAAATCTGTGAAGCTGGAACTGAGATGAGTAGGCAGTGCAATTACTGCTAAGTACTTGGCAACTGAGGGAGGGATTCCTGTTTGAAGTGGATGGGGGCAGAATTGTGGCCTTTAATTACAACATGGATGCGATCTGAGGAAATTACTTCCGATGGTCATGTTAGTCACACTTTGGAATAGACTGGTAGGGAGATTAGGGAGCTGTCATAGGAAACTTTTTTTTTTTTTTGCAAGCGTGTACTTTTCCTGCCATTGCCAAAGTATAGCTGAATGTCTGTTCTGTGTGGAGCTATAATAAGTGGTACTACACCTGTTTAATTGGTGGTGTGTGATGACTCTCACCTTTTAAACAGCTCCATGTACAACCTTATCATATAACATCTTCACCGCTTGGGATTCCAAGTTTGTGGCTGCCAGGCCTGGTAGCCAACAGTTATGAGCGTGTACTGTGAATTTCCTTTTCTCCAAGAAGAGCGGACTTCTGTAGTAGCCCTAGAGCTTTTAGAAAATAAGTTAACACATCTATTCTACAAGGGCGATTATTTGCTTATCTTACACAAGAAAATGCTAGGCAGCGGCCAGGAGAGAGCTGCTGCTATCCCAGGGGACAAGGTGGGGCGTGAGAGTACTACCACTGTGCAAGTGTGGTTGCTGTTCTGGCGAGCACCCTGATGCAGAGCAGCTTCCTTAGTTTTTTAGATCAAATTTTTTTTGTGACTGGTGTTGATCCCATGAAGAAAACTTGAAATGGCAAATGAATAGGAAGAAGCAGGAGTAGGGTTGGGGATCTGTTTCTCCAGGGATCTGGAATGCATTAAAACAATGCGGAGTACAAAACTCAAGAATGTGACGTCCGGGTCTGGAGAGAAGCGTTTTTCTTCTGTGGTCGCTGAAATGACACTGAAAAGTTTAGGTTTTCTGGTGTTGGGTTTTAGCTACTGCGTGGCATATCACTGATGTGATCGTCTGATGTGTTACCCTAGTTCACTTGAATTTTAGCCTTTGCTTTTGTTTGACAGCAGCTGCCTTTTTAATCTATTTTAACAATTTCAGTGCATAATAACGGAATTTTTTTTTTACAAGTCGCCTTTTGAAAACTGCCTGCCCTGTCTCTGCCTCCTATAATGGAGGATTCTTTTGTGTGAAACGGTCTGTAACTTAGAGGAGGACCATGTAGCTGTCTTTCTAGTCCATTGTATGAGCCAAGTGATGAGGTCACTGGTATTTCCACCTGAGTGGTCATGAGTCCCATGATCTGTAGGGGAGTAGCTTTTAGGATCTTGGGAACAGGTGGTGGCAAGCAGGTCACAGTTGAATAAAGTGGCCTGAGGGCTTGATCTGGACTGCAGGTTAGATTTGTGAACATTCAATTTTGAGCTCTTCATCAAGTATTTAGAACTTGCAAAGATAAAATAGTGGGTTTGAATCAAGAGAAGGAAAAACTAATTTTCAAGATTATGGTCAAATACAAAAGTATGAACTATAATGTTTGCTGTGGGTATCTCTTACTAGTTTTGAGTGCTTAATGAGGTTACGTAGCCTTTCCTATGACTGAAGCTTTCCGTAAGCATCCAGTCACATGTACAGAGGGTAGTGACATCTGCTTTCCCTCATTACTTGAGTACAATAGAGGTATTCTTACAAGATGTGGCTTTTTCATTTCCATGTGGCTTAGAATGGCTTGTTTTTCATTATTTCTCTTGAAATTTAATTCCCAATTCCCAAACAACTGTTTTCATATCTTTCCAATCTATTCCTGTTGCATCTTAGCTCTTAACTTTATAGAGGCTCCGTATTTTCCTGCACCCTGTTCCGTCTGCAGTAACATCCAGTCTCTCACACCTCTCCAACTTTCATCCAACCCAGTCTTTTGTTTTGTTTTCTTTACATTGCTACAAAGTTAAATACTTCTTTCCAAACTCTTAAGTCATCTTTTCCCTGTTTGTGGTTGCTTGGTGTTGCATTTGCAGGAAGTTACATGGTCAGTTTCTGTGTTCCACACTAAATAAATGGAATAGGAACTACTGCATGTGAGCAGGTATCTAATGTGTATGAGGTAGGGCTGGTCTCTACTACCTCAGTTAACTGCATTTGCTGTTACCCAGCAGCTTAGAGCACAAACAAAAGCTGGTTTTCTTTTCCTGATACCACAAATTTCTTGTTCTCTGGGTGGCTACTTCTGCTGGGATCTGCTACTTGAGCCTAATTGTTTTAGTCTTCCTGTATGTTATGTTCTGCGATTGCCACTCTGAAATCTTAACGGCATTAAAATCTCGTGGATATAAATGTTCTAGCACTTGAAAGTGTGAAATAGTTGCAGTAACATTGAAAATGATGGAGAACATTGATTCAGGACTGACTTTTTGTTAAACATAAGCTATTACAGTGCTGTGAATTTTTCTGGAAATAAGACAGCTGAGGTTATAAATATTCTGCATGTAATGATCATAAAATTGGATCTTGGTTTATCTGTGGCTTACAGAGATAAGTGCCCCTTCACTTTGGGAAGTTGTTCAGGGTTGAGATAAATGCATGTTAAATAGGCTTTGTGTGTCAGTTGCAGTAGTGCTTCTGTTCTATGTTTATTTTCTTTGTCTGTATATTCTCTGGAAAATGGACAAAAACTTGGGAAGTTCAGGGGGACTGCATCTAACTATGAATCTTCAGTGTTGAGAGAACCTGGATAGGTTACACATCAGTGTTTAAGATGGTCATCTAATTTGGTAATAGAAGTGCCAAGTGTTTTCTTAGTTTATGCCACCGTTAGCAGTGACCAACCTGCTTAACACAAAGAAACCTGTTAGCATAGGCTGAAGAGCAGGTTTTTCTACAACCTGGTACGTATTAAAATGTTGAACAAAGGGGAGAGCAGCAAGGGTCAAAAAAATTCTTAAGCTGTTTTAAGAGTGTAGGATAGACTTATTTATGACAACCTAACTGGTCTAAGTTAAAGCGCACAAAGCACTAGGAATTCCATCATACAGAACAAACTTCCATCTCTGAGAAAATGGCACAATTTTATATGCTTTGAAGAAAATATTTTCCAGAGCCCCCTTTTTCACTTAAGAAAGCTCACCTGAAGTTTACCCAGCTGATGTTCCTGCAGCATCTGCTTGTACATTATCCACAGAATTAATGTATAAAAGTTGTAGTCAGTGTGGCAGGTTTTATTGTATACGTTTACGTCATCAGGCTCATTGAACAAAAATTAGAGTGGCATAACATAAAGATAGTTTCATTTTATGTTAGAAACTGAAAGGCATGCTCTCTGCATGAAAATGGTAGTGCAACATTTTAAAATCTAATAAAGCATCCTATTAAAAGAGCAAAACTAATGAACTATTGTACTAAGTCTAAATGTTTATTACATTTAGTATGCAGACTTCATCCCCCCCCCCCCAGTATCACATTTCTGTGGTGCAACTTGTAAAAGAAAACTATTATTTCCCCTGTATACAACACAAGTATTGCACTATACAGCCTACTTCACCACAAGTCTCAAAGTAATGGGTTTTGTATAGCAAAGCTTTGATGGTACAAGTAGATACATTTTGACAGATTTACTTCCCCTTTCCTTTAATTGAAAGGGCTATGTATGACTAAAAACGTAAATGGTTTTACAGTTCACTAGCAGAGTGTTTCACATAGGTCTAACCGTAGGTGGTCACAGTGCTATGTTTTTTGACGTTTTTAAATAAAATTTCACACTATTACAAATAGCATGGAAGTACAGAAAAGTAAAATATATTAAAGCACCTTGTGTACTCATTCAGCACCAGTTCTAACAAGACATTTAAACTAGTCATGACCCTTGAAAACTAAGTTTGAGGTTGTAGAGAAATTAAGGGCCAAGTTGTCAATCACATGGGCTTCTGCAATATCATCACCACTTTTGTATGCAAATTGAGTTGTCTTGGATATTTGTTACACCACCAGAGAGACATAGAACCATACAGAAATGAACGACTGCCCACTTACAGCATGAATGCAAGCATCCCACTTTGTGCACAAAAGGCCGCACAACACTGTCGTAGCCGGGGTGTTTGGGGATAGGAAGCACAGGAAAACAGTCACTGTTTGCACAATCACTATGTGGTGACACACATTTGCCACACTTGTCACACTGGAGTGTTTCATGGCCCACAGAGCTTTCATTTCATCTTTTTAAGAAGCATGTTTGTTAATGTAATACGTAGAGCACGCTTGCAGATAGTCAGAATGGCCTTTGACGGGTATCGTAGAGGTAGCACTGAACTTTCCTGTCTCACTCTTGACTGTAGTTAGTCTCAGATGTTTTCAAGACTGATACCCATTAGTGTTGCACTAAGGTGGTGATTACTTCTGTGTGGCAAGTTCAATGGGGTGGCCCTTTCTAAAACGATAGTAGGTTGTTTTATATTTGTCTTGTACATCAACAGTAACTTTTTATCAGTGCATTTTTATAATAACCCGTTAAGGTTTTCATAGCATGGGGAACGGTATCTGTAAAAGGAATTAAACGGAATCAAAATATGTTAATACTTTAGGAGTCACTGAAAACTTATCTAACTCTCACCTTTTCCTGTAAGATCAGTCTGAACCAGTGTTGCAGCTAAGCAGGAGAGAGTTGTCTAAATATTATCTTGTAGAAAATAGTAGTTTAAGACTTTATAGACCTTTTCAGACAGGTTTTGGCTCAACACCTCCAGTATTTGCATTGCATGTACTTACAACTTTCTCTTGTAGGATTGACAGAGGTTCTTAGTGTTACTTGAGTAAAGCCCCTCCAAAACCAGCAATGAGAGAATTGGGATGTTTGTCTGATACTGTACTGACAGCTAGTGGTAAATAGGAAAAGTAAATTCTCACTGAAATGCTGTATGTACTAAAAATTATGAATTTCAGAAAGAAGACAAGTGACACTTCTCTAAAGGAAAGAAAGTAAGAAGTCATTTGGTTTTGATCTAGCTCTTGCAGCTGTGCGGGATGTTGGCAAGGAAACTAACTTCCAGTGTACTACCTATTTTACTTGGGGATGTACTTTATGCACACTAAGCTGTGTATTTATCAGAATAGCTGGGGATCTGATTATTGACAGTTACTTTCCTTCTAACGTTTAATACGTACTCAGAATTACTTACCAAGAATCAACCTGCTAATGGTCTCATTAGCTAATGGAACATGAGTCAAAATTAGAGGGCTGAGTGTAAGATAATAGGAATAATAGGAAAACAGTCAAGAACTGATTAAATAAACTAGACTGAAGATTAATTTTGAGATCTGTAATTAATTCTCGAGAGGCTTGGAGGATAAATAGCTTGGAGCTACTACAGTCTTCCTGTGGGCAGTGAATCTTGTGGTGAACTCTCCAGCTGTCCTGCTCCAATGTTACTCTAAGCTGGCTATCACTTTTCCCCTTCTCTTAGATACATGGTAACTTGTTCTTGCAATATATAAACTTCCTTAACACAGAGGGATTTTTTTTTTTTTTTTTTAGTAGTAATCCCTAACTGGAAAGGTTGCATTTATACAGCTTGGATTTAACAAAAAGAAAAACACGTGAATCAGGAAAATGTGTCTGTTTCCACCCACTGTGGGCCCCAGCTGTGCACTGTCTGTGCTGTTCAAGTTGTCCTGCCTCAAACTTTATTAATGAAGTTTGGTTTTCATTACAGACATTCATAGTTTGGTCACATTTTTTATCCAGGGTACAAAAGATGATACTTTCGTGTAGACACCTGGAGAATCTTTCACTCCACAGCCATAGCCCCAGGAGGTCACACCATACACAACCCAGCTTTCCCCTGGACGTTCACACATCAGTGGTCCACCACTGTCTCCTTGACAGCTATCAACACGTTTCTGTTCCTGGACGTTTCCAGCACAAAGCATTCTCCCTGTGAATCTCCTTTTGTAGCGCTCTTCACATACCTTCTTGGGAAGTAAGGGGATAGCAGCCTGTTGTAATGTTCTTGAATAAGCCCTTCCTGAAAAGAGGACCCAAATTATTGTCTAATTATCATGCTTGGTCTTGGAAACATAAATGTGACTTAATCCAATTTTTGCTGTCAGTCCTTCACACTGTTTTGTCATTAAATAAAATGACTGAAAACAAGACTAAATACTGAAAAAATCTACTGTGCATTAAATATAATACTAAAATACTATATAGATACTGTAAATATGGAATATAGATGCTTTTTTTTTTTTTAAAAAAAAAAAGGTAAAATTTAAGATGTAGCTTTACTCCTTGCGTTCACTGGATCTTTCCAAGGCTGGAGTTGGTTTTGTTCCAAACACGCTTTGTGTCTTCTATAAGAATATATGCCTTAATACTTAAATGGGGAAGCTATTTTTGGGAGTCTTGAGCAGTGGAGACTAAAGCTATAGAAATACTTCATTTCTAGGTCACCAGTTCAAATCTAGTCTAGCTCAGCCTGACAGGTGCTGCATCCTCTGTCGGCTTCCAAGTAGAGCATCCAGCCAACCATCACGCTTATGCCCTGTAAGTGCACTCAAGCTCGCTTGTCGCCTCAACTGAGGAGCTAATGTTACTCAGCCCAAGCGTATTCTGGTAGAGAACGGCAGTATCATTTGAATTGTTTACAATCCTGGTAACTTTTAGAGTACTAATCAGACCAAAAGGAATCTTCATTTTGTGGGGGTGACCAGAACCTGTCCTTTGATTTTCTTTATCTGTAGTGAGTCCTGCGTTGTATAAGCAGTGCTCTGCTTATAAATTGTCAAGATTTAAATCATTTGGCTTTTTTCTATAACTTGCACCTCTTTTTTCAGTTGGAAACATGGGAAATTAAAGCCAGTTTTGGGGTTTTTTTTTAAGTAAAATCTTAATACCTGTAATTATGATCCATATAGTAAGTCTGAAATTTCAACTAAAGTACTCTGATGATGTAAATTCTTATCATAATTAAAGCCAATTATTGCAGTGGTTAATGTTGCCTTAAATAGATGTCCTAAGTAAACAGTATTGCAGAACTTTCAGTAAATTGTGTAAAAAGTTAAGACAGAGCTAGGCAATGAATTAACAATTGTTTTTAGCGAAAAAAACCACCCTACAAGTCTATCCCCGTTATTGTAGTACAGTGACCCAGACATCTGTGCACCCAGATTAATGCATGTAAAGAGGAAGAACTGATATTTGGCCTTGCTGCCTTGTCTCCTTGCCAGTTTGAATGAGTCAGTGGAACAAAGGCTCAAGTGTGGTTGTTGTCTTGCACTGTATTCAACACCATAAAAACATGAAAGTAAAACATGGTTATTAATTTGTAAAACATTTAAAGGACAAAGACTTTTGAAGAGGAAGAATCTTGTACTGACCTAAAAAGTGACTAGATAGTTTGTTCCAGCAGCCTGGATTGCAGATTGCATTGTGGCTCTCATAAATTTTGGCACGATGTTCCCTTATTTAAATCTAAGTGCTGATTGAAAATGTCAGTGGTAACAAGAGAGACTAAAAATGTTGTTTGAAATTCTATTATGTGTTTATTTTCTATCCATTTTTCTATCGAAGTAGTGTAATTTAAAGAACCTTTCTAAAATATTCATTGTACTTACCTTAAAAACCTTAAATATATTAGAGCTGTTAGTTACATTCTGAGGCAAGGGGTGATAAGCTGCTGCACGGGGTGTGCCTGGCAACAAATAAACTTTTCATTCATGCTTGTCGGTCTTAATGAGGCCATTTTACTGACTGGTTCTGTGATTTAGAGTGACACGGTTAATCGCCACTTTTTAAACACAAACTACATTCAGTAAACAAAGTGTTGTCATTCCTGGTTAAGGATCAGGAGAGAAAATATTCCCCTACAGAAAGAGTAAAGTTGTTCCATTTTGAGCATTTTCTTATTTTAAGTATTTGAGATTTTTTTTTTTCTTTAAATAAGCAGCCTCAGTTAACAAGATTGGTGGGTAGAAATCATTAAAACATTTTTACCTGTGTCACCCCATCCAGTGATATAACAGTTGGGAGCAGTTTTCTGTGGTCTCTCTCTCCTTAATGGCAAACAAGCAGGTAATACGTGGGTACTGAACCTGGCACACTGTTCCTCTGGCCCCTGTAGCCTCACCAACGCGATGTCGTAGTCGCTGCTGTCAGGCCTGTACTCTTTATGCATCACAATCTGTTGGACTCCAATTTCTTCCTCGTACTCTTCTGGTACCAGGGTGTGATAGTCTCCAACTCGCACAGCATAGTTCCGAGTGTTGTTGCCATACCTAAGATTGAGGTGAAAACAAATAGGGTGGCTCATGCAAAGTCAGATCCTAAGCATGCAAACAGATTTGATCAGGTCTTTATTGCTTATATAAATAACAATACCAAAACGGTTTTTTAAAGAGCAAAAATGCATAAACTTTTCCTGAAGTTTCAGGTTGGGCTATGTTCCTTTTTGTATATTTTCACAGGCAAGGTTTCTTATGGCCATCTGCCGTGACTGGCACTTATTGAAAGGTGCAAGCAAGGTGTGCATTATAAATGTATTTAGTAAGGGTAACGCAAACTGCCAGTAATTATAATGAAAACCTGAGTACTAACATCATTGTGATGCTCCAAATAATTACTGAAATGAAAACAGTGTTCAAGCTTGCTTTGTAGGTTGGTTGAGAAATTCTAGAGGCTTAGATAACTTGATAAAAACCTCGTATGTTAACTGAAGTTATAATAAGGAAAACAAAGCATATGTGCATCACAAGCACCTATTGTCAAATTGGCAGGAGGCCTGTAAATCTTACTTGTTTTGCATCTAACATGACCCCTATTTCTTTCACATCGTAGACTAAATGGTAAATACCTTAGAGATGATTATTGTGGCTGAAATAACAATTTTCTGTGCATGCCTTGGGGGTTTTTGGATTACAGGATACACAGCCCTTCTCAGGAAAATGCAAATAAGGGAGTACTGTTGGGTACATTTATTTATTTTAAAATCTGGCTAAGCTAACCCAAATATTTTTCTTTTGACTTCTCCCTTTCCCTCACAGCCTCCAACAGGAAATTTGTAATACGTGTGCAGAAAGTACCCTACAGTGTTCCATCACCTTCTAACCTATACCCGTTCTTTTTATACCCTCCAGCAATGTGCTGATCTCCATAGCTTACTAAAGCTTGCTTGAGGAGCAGCAGACAAAGCAGGAATGTTACGGGTTTCTTCTGAACAATAATATATAGCTGTACTACTGAATATTCCTTCTAATTGCGGGTTGCATCCCTGGTTGCCTGCAAAGCTTTCTTTGTCAAATTCCTGCACATCTCCTTCAGGTGAGCAAAATTTCACTTCTAGGCTTGTAAGGAGAGAGAGTTGCAGGCTATGACCAAACATCTGTTCACCTGAAGATGACCTTCTGTATAGGAAAAATGAAGTAACTTGTCTACCACAAAACTTTTTCCAGGTCCTCCATAGTCGTAGTCTGTGTGAAATACTCTCCAGACACTGTATTTTCCTTGTTGGAAATCAAAATCCTATAGCAGCTGGAAGTGAAGAGATGGAACTGATGCAGGCTTTTTAAAGTTTACAGAGGTGTTTAAAAAAGTATTCATACTGATTTTAGTCTTAGAGGGAGAACTGATAAAAACTGTGTATTCTACCAAATACATTACTTATTTCCTCCCTGAAAAAAATAGCTCAAGAGCTTTTTTAATTCATGGGTCAGTATGTTTATTTAATATTTTTATTTTATTTATAGATATTTAAGAAAAAAACTATTTGTGTCACATTACTAATCTTTCTGTTTTGACCACAAAAGTGCTAGTATTTTATAACTTATCACTGAATCAATTTTCATTAGGAATTTTCTATTAAGAAGTGAGAGCATGAATAGGAAAAGAACATGAGAAAAGGCAGAAGTATGAATCCTGGCTCTCCGGGCATTCTGACTCCAGTCCCTTGAAGTTTCTAGAATAGAGGTATTTCTTTGTAAGCTTTTTCAAAAAATATTTGAATCTCTCTTCCACTAGATCTTACGTTCTCATTTCTAGATCATCTTGTGTGGTTTTCCCAGTTTTAAAAGCTCATGAGACTTCAAAGTTGGTTCTTTTCCTGATAAAATAAATGAAAAAATTCCATGGAAATAGGATTGGCACCTGATATTTTTATATTTTTATTTTTGTTTGCCCTTTTATTTTTGTTGCCCTTAAGGAGATACTTCAGAGTAAGAAAGGCTGTTAGGTCTTAACTAGTTTCTGGAGTTATATATGTCCATCTGTATTTGGCCATCTGAAGTATGACATCAATGAAATCCTAAATTCTGCATCCCTATGGATTGCCCGTCAAATCCTTGGCATCTGCTGCCTGACAGGAGTTTCTGCTCTGACAGTGATGAATCCCCTCCTAGGTCACAGTTGCCACACATCTTGCATCAGAAAAGGCTAATCTTACCATACTTTGCCAAGACGCTTACTATACTATGATCAGTCTAAACTTCTATTATTGTTACTCTGAGCTATGATGTGGGAGCCAGTAAAAGTATCATCTGGCACTGGCTAGAAAACTGGGGGTTTTTACAGCAGTGCTGTGATCTGATCTCCGACCTTGGGTGAGTTTCTTTTTGTTTTTTTTCTTCTGCCGTCTATTTGGCTTTCCTTAATATAGCAAGGATTAAGGCTATAGGCATCTTCAGTACACTAAAATACTATATAGTACAGGCATTACCTAACATAACTTTCTTCTAGTATTATTTCTGTGAAAGTGACTTTTTTTATTAGCAAGTTGTGCATCTTTACAATAAAATGCTTGGTGCATTTCAGTGCCAGTTTGTACTGAACAGGTTTTATACATTTGCTTGCTATTGCTTCTGGGAATTTTTATAAACTATAATTCAGAGTTTAATTTAGCACATTTACATATAGACAGACTTGAAAGTAAATTTTTCTGGCCCATGTGCAAAAATTTCCAGTAATGCTTTGGCAAAACCATTGCATTCAAAGTTAGAAACAGATTTTTATACAAATTAGGGGGGGGAAGTTTTTTATTCCTCTAGTTACAGAAGATATTAGGAGGGAAATTAATCTAATTCCTTAGTTTAATCTTGTGTTGGGCAGAAAGTTGCGTCTGCGGTTCAGTACTTACATATATTAAATGGTCACTTGTCTTTTCATATGGAGGCTATATAACCTCATAGGTAGTGTATTTCCTGGAACTACAGCTTAAAGATTTCTGAATTGGTTGCAGCAAGAGAAACTGCCAAATCAAGGGCAAGTGTATTGATACTTTGGCCATCTTTTTCATGGAAGTACCCATAATGTTGATTGTTTGACAGAAAGCATGCTACTATGGTATATAAAGCAGTTTGAGTACACTATGAAAACCAAACTGACAGACCCTGGTAGTTCATTTTATTGTGTAAGCTAATCAATGCGTTGGTCCTCTGTGAAACTCGTAAAACAGAGGAATAAAACACCGAACTATAAAATGTTTTACACGCTGATAGCGCAACTCCTGTGGCCCCCTACAAAGTGGACAAGGTCAGTGTAGAGGCAGGTAGCTGAATGGTCAGGGTGTGCAGTATCAGACGGTCTCTCACTTTCACAGAATCTATTTAGAGAACAGATGTAATGCTCAGAACATAAAGAGGGTAATAACATTGGGATGGGTTATACAGCCAACGGAGTACTTCTCCGATGTCTTGCCCAGGCCGAGATTACAAACAATCTTGGCTGATGCATTAGCCGACTCCGTAGGATCTATTTTCCTCGGGGTAAATTAGAAACAGAAGCTGATACAGAAAGTACTTTAGTGACTATTGCAGTAAAACGGCTTTATTATTTTCATTTGATTTATTCTAACTTACATGCAAAACCCCCACTAAAGTAAATGGAAGAGTTGTTTTTGTTAGTGACATCTCAGATATATTTTTCTTCTCAAATTTCATAACTGATTGATGACATTCCACTTAAGAATCTAAATGATACAGCATCTGAGCCCAATAAGTACAATTATGCTGTTCGCTTTGCCAGTTAACCAATATTAAATAGTTCAATAATTTTTGCTACAGAGATTGTTTATAACTGTTATTCTCATTGCCTTTAAAAGCTATCATAAATAGGATTCTGTACCCTAGAATGTATTGCTAGGTACGATCTTTGAATGTTCAAAAGTAATATTTTAACAATTTTTGGTACACGTCTGAGTGTCATATTGGAATACAAATGTACCAGGTCATTAGCATTAAATACGTATTTGCCTGGCATCATCTGCCAAAAACATTTCCAAAAGGTCACTGAAAATACTCTCTCATAATTTATAGATACATTTTTGGTTCTGTGCAGCAGATCACCTATTAGTGGATTATGAAAGCTTTTTTACCTTCCATTTGCCCATTTAAGTTAACCATTGTATACACTGACATATAGGTTTTGTGTATATATAAACAAACACAATCATAGTACTTCGCAAATGTGTATTATCAGCGGTGCAATGGAAATCTGGCTCTCAAGTAGAGACAGGTAATTTTACATGGTATAAATCTTTCTTATTCATTTTTTTAACGTAATGGGTGCCTCTGCATTTTAGTTTATAGGACTTATCCAAAACATTAATTACAGGATTTACCATATACTCTACCCATTATCTTTAATGCAATTTGAAGGGGGGAAGGGGTTGTGTGTGTTTTTCATATTTTTTTTTTAAACCACATGGAACTCGGAGTACTACAGAGTCACAAATGTACTAGCTGTTTGTAATTCAGGTGAGAATTACACACTTTCTTCCTAAACTGATTTAATAATCAAAAGAACTTGATTTTTAATTGTTTATTTTGATTCGTAAGCCTAAGCATGAGGGAAAGTTGTTTATGACTAGTGATAACGAGTGCTCTCCTGTCAGCCATCTATCAGATAGTACAGTAGAAAACTTGCTGCTTCTGTTTAATGTTACATCCTTGATTTTGACAAAAGGGACAGTGTTCCATTTAATAAGTTCCTGCTGTTTTTCTGTGTTATGGATGATGGTCATTTATAGCAGAAAAATGAAGAGAGGAGATCCAGGAAAGCTTATCTTAATTAAAAGTACTGATTTTAAACATTTCATAGAATGAGAAGTCCTGCTTCTCATGCAAATGTATGAAACTTTAATAGCTACAAGGCTTCTAGGGAGAAGCTTAATGAGCAGTCTTTGCACAGATTACCATATTTCTGGGCACACACACACATAAGGCTTTCTTAAACTGATTTTTTCATCTGTAGACAATAATATTTTTTCCCCTGTAGTAGCTGGTATTTGCCAAGTGTGGAAATATTGTAATAGGGCATCAGTACATAAAAAAGGCAAAGTAGTCTAGCTCAGGGGTGTCCAGTCGTCTTCTCCTAAAAGTCACCTATGAAATGGCAGAGAACCACCACACACACACACACACACATCACGTTTGAAGAGTGGAGGCAGAGGAGGAGTCTGGGAGTGCTTCATGGGTGGAAAATGATGTTGCTTTCAGGGTATTACCCATCTGTTGGATGACTCATCTGGGCGTGCCTTTAAGCTCTAGTGTGGCCTGGCAATGTTGACCTCAGCACCTCCGAGAAGGTTTATTTCCCAGCCAACTGGAGGATGGATTAGTAATCAGCCACCATGCTAATATCATCCTGCTGCTAGTCAAGTAATGTACTGACATTGAAGGCACACCTGAATTCATCTCACCATTCATGCTAAATTGGAGAAAACTGAATTTTAGTTCTGGTGTCTGCGTTGGTTTCTGGTGTCTTACTAGGTATTTGGTTCCACTGTGCCTCAGGGTCCCTAGTTCTCAAAACAAAATTACCAGGACCATGTTGAAGTGTACATGGGCATTCAGAAGTGCCTAAGGAAGCACTTAAATAAGAGTTACAGTATTAGAACAGTACAATGCTCAAGTAACACAGTATTTCCTAAAATAACATCATGGTCATTATAATTTCCTTTTTGTTCTATGCCTCGTATTTCTAGTTATCCAAAGTTAATATTTTTTTATGTATAGACCTGCAAATTCCCTATAGCTGTCAGAACCACTCAGGACAAAACTTGCTAACAAGATGGGTGGATTATAAAAGGAAAAATAGCATCAAACAATTTTTGATCTTAAATTACGTGTCTATAAAATTACAGAAACCAGTAATGCTGCTATACTACTGGCAAACAATTCCTGTCATCATGCATAAAATTGTATTTAATTTTTATCCATAGTACAGATGAGACCACTTTTGTTATTTAAGCAGTGTTCCAATTTCCAGGATATGAGAAATGGTATACTGGCCTTTCCCTTGTCTGTCTGTGGAAAATATGTGAAGAAGGCGCTTGATCTATAGATAGCTCTTGGAAACCTAGCCCCTTAAAATCACTCTGAGATCATTAGGACGTTCAGCCCAGTCTGTCCAATGTCAGCTTGGAGCTAAAGGTGCATTCTCTCTTTTACAGTAAACAGTAGTGCATCCACAGGCTGTTGGAGATGCACGCTGAGATCTAGGTTGCACAGTTTTAAATGCAACGTCTGGGGCAAAGCAATACTTTGGTCCCTGAGACCGCATGAACAGTTTTAGGATAGCCTCTAGCAGACTCTCAATTGGCTGCACCGATCTGAAAGTATCACAGCGAATGTTGCTCCAGCCACGCTGCTGCTCCATCATGCGGGTGTTAAGCAAAGTATCCAAAATGGGCACGCTTTGGCAGCACATTCAGTAATGACTTGGAGCCCCAGCTACGTAAGCAAGCCATTGGGAAGAACAGGGAATGTATTCTGTGAGGAGTGCTTACTGTAAGAATGCACTGCAACTGCAGCAGTGCAGCACAGCAAATACTAACTTGTTTCACCAAACTGTTTGAAATCATTCGAATAAGGTGAAGGATTGGGTAACTAAGATCTTGATTTGCACACAGAAAACATAACTGGTTACCTGTGACCTCCCTTTTTCTTTCCTTGAAGAGGATCTTTGAGGTAAAATAACAGAAAGGACTGCCTTGTTTTCAAGCCTTTAGTCAAAAGCTTTCTCAAAAGCTTAAGTTGCATCCTTAGTAATCACTATAGAGATGATGAACAGGGGGACAGGAAGCCATTGTCTATGAATTTTGATGAAAGCAACTGAAGTGCTTTCATTGTTCCACAGAAACAACTGGGACATCAGTTGAAGTAGCAAAGGTACTTTCCATTTGAGTAGAAGTTTATCTGACTCTTCTTTCTAGTTATTAGTGTGCAAAAGGAAAGGCTCAAAGTCCAAAGTTAAAACATTTGCAGCCCACTTGAGAAAATTCTAGCAGATATCCTCAAAACTGCAATGCCATTCTTCTATGCTTTTATTCAAGCCCATACTGCAACCTCTTGTAAGGATTCCAATGAAATAATTGCTGCTGAAAGCTTAAAATTCTAGACCAGCTTCCTTACTCTGCAAGTTGATGCTTTTATACTACTGTAACTTCATCAGCAGTGAATTACTGAAGAGGGGATATCATAAAAACTGAATAGGAGAATTATCAGTAACAGAGTATCTGTTTCTGCAAAAATGGGAAAAGACATTTAAAAAAGCTAGATAATAGCTTAATACTGAGAATTGCAGAAGTTAGACCAAGTAGATGAAATGTGATTTACACGGGAGTGTAAGTTGCAAGCCGGTTGCTAAACATATGGAAAGGAGCTGAATTTAGCACAGTTTTATTAGATGCCAGTGTCAGAGAATTATACCAGTATAACCGCTTAGACAAGTACTTCTTTGTTAAAGGGGATGGGACCTTTGCTTAGATGGCAGCAAAAGACAATTCTTTATCTAATGTGAGATAACAGAGTAAGGCAGTTGCTCCAGCCTATTTGTGAAGAATAAGCAAAACAGCTCGGTCTCACTAGCATCCAGTGTACAGATTTACTTTCCTATTAGACTCAGCAAAATACATAATAGTGCTTTACCCTAAAATGGGTTTGGGGGGACTAGTTCACGTCGTCACTGCTGTGTTACAGTAAGAATGTCTATTGCTGCCAATATTTATCATTACCAAAAATAATCCAAAATATTACAGTCCCTGTGTTTGGTGTTTGCTCAGTTGTCTTCACTATAACCTGAAAGCCATAAGCTGCAGTTTTGTTGGAACAGAAAGCTGTGTTAAAATGTCAGAAGCATCATCTATATTTTTTCATGGAAATGCTGAAGTTGTGAATATATATCTCATGAATGTTGACACCCAGAATAATTTCAATATATTAGGGGGTTTTGTTTGTTTTTATTTGGAGGAAAAGGAGGTTGGTTGGTAGGATTTTTTTAAACCAAAGGCCAACGCAACTCTTTGGAACAGTTTTCAGTGGGCTTGAACTGGAATGTTTTTGCCTATACCCAGAACAACAAAATAGTTTTGACGATACACTTCACTATTGAAGAGAGACCTACCTTTTAAAGCAATGTGCAGCAGTGAGGACCCAGCAGCTGCTGATGAGAGTAGCACCACACAAGAGTCTTCCATCACCATGAGAAGATTTCAGTCGGAGTGCAACCTGCCATGGCCAGCCACCCCTAAAGAGGACATAAGACACTGCATTCAGGGTACAACAATGGAAAAATAAGGTACCTTGAATGTAAATCCTATTCAGTTTCTGTGACTGGCATATCTTGCAAACCATGTTATTTATTGAGTAACAGTTGAGAATACATTTATATTCCTGCTGCATTCAGAATTCCATTTAACAATGGTCAGGATTACTTTACGGATTGTTTGGGCATCCAGCACTCTTGAGTGCTTCCTCCCACTGTCAATTATTTTAATTTTCTCTTCTCAGATTGCATTCATTGTGCCAAAAATACATCCTCTGGGTTCCTCGCCAAATACCGTCCAAGTCAACAAACCAGAAATTTCCTGTCAACTGGAGAGGGGAAAGAAGGGAATTTCTTCAAAAGCTTAACCCAGCTTCCTTTCCTGTCTGTGTTAATATCTTTGTCGGTTCTGAGCTGTTTGAAAAGGGAAGCTGGCAAACCAAGAGGCATAAAGCAACTGTAGAAACCACAAGTAATAGATTGGCACCTTTTTTCAGCCTGTGATCATCTGGTTTGTATAGTAGATCTGGGATACATATTTGCAGGCCTATGAAGACAGGATGGATTCTTTTTCACCAGTTTAATAGATTAGCAAAGTAGGGAATCAGAGAGAAGGGAGAGGAAGAGAGATGCACCTGTAAGCAACAGCAACATCCAAGAATAAGCAACAGGTAGGCTTAGGTGTTTTCTGACTACTGTCAACTTCAATAGGTACAAGAGCTGCCCAGGATAATCTAGTCCAGCATCCTATCTCAGAGTTGCCAGTGCCAAATGTTTGAAAGTAAGGTGGAGGAATTTACTTCCCGTAAAGCATAAAACCATTTAGGCATTTTTTAGTTTTGGAAGATGGGTTTTAATATGTCTTTCCAAAATGGGGTAATTCAGACAGCTTTGGATTTCCTGGTATGTATGTATGTCTCCAGTTCCTTTTCGAACTTTGTCAGGTTCTTTGTCTTAATGACTTCTTGTGACAATAAGTCCTTTTCTGATAGTGTTCATATGTTCTTTTTCTTGATTTTGAAGCGTTTCTAAGTGCACTATTGGATTTCTCTCACCTTTTTGCTTCATCTAATGTCTCTGTGCTTATTTATTAGGAGATCAAGTTTCTTGCTCTGACTTAATTGTGCAGTCCATTATTTGTCGCTGTTTCATTTCATCCAGCGTCCTTTGTACACATATTCTGAGAGAATAATTCTCGATCTTCTTTTTCTTTACAATGCATTATTTATTATTCTCATTTGTCTCTTTACTAAGGTAAATAATCCTACTTTGCTCTGTCTAACTGCATTTAAATGTTTTTATGGGCTCCCTCTTGTTACTGTTCTTTGAAGCTCCTCCACTTAGGCAGGGCCTTTTTTGAAATGGGTTGATTGATGCTGTGCATGTACTTTGAAATAGGTTGCACAATGACATGTAATGATGCTATAAGTGTATTTTTTACAATCCCTTTTGTAAGATTTTGTGAATATATATTTTTTGTGGTTACTGAAATTAAAGCCCATACTTCCTACCGTAGCATGTAGTAGTAGTCAGTTAATCTGTTTATATTAACTAAATGTAAACATGTCATTAAAAGCTAAGAACAAAGTGTTAACAAAAAGCCCTTTGTTGTGTATAAACACACATTTTATAGCTGTGTCATCATCTAGTTTGTGAAGAAAAATCAGGTCTTTGGCAGTGAATCATACCCAGGCCTTTTCTTCAGTGTAGGTAGCATTTAAAGCCTTGTACTATATTCATAGCTCTCTTGATATAGCTCACATCCTTATATCAAGATATCCTTTGAAAAAAGTAAAATGGCTATTTTGAAAGTAAGAAATTTAACCCACTCAAGGACTAAACCCATAAGCATCTACAGATTTTCAACTAGTGCTGCAAGTATTAATCAATGAGTATTTTTTAATTTCCTACCAAATTTGCTTTGAGTATATATCTGCTTCTGCCTCATGACAAGCCAAAAGAAAAACAAACAAACCTGCAATAAAACCACAAATTAGGCAAACTGCTTATGGCAAATACATGTCTTAGAAGCTTTATATGCAAAATTACTTGTCTTTACCAAATACTTACCGTAAAGAATTTTTCCCACCAATTATTCGCTTTTGTCGACGATGTAGTAACCTCAGTCCACAAACAGAGGCAAGAGAATCTAAATCAGAAAGCGAGATGTAGACAGCATTAAACTCAAAATGAAAAGTAGCCAATCTTCAATGAGAGTTAACCAGAAAAAACACAAAGGGTGAAGTGACTCTGTGTTTCATGGCAGTTTTTAACAACCAGTTTTTGCTGGGGGAAAATACACTGAATTCTCTCAGAAATTCTTTTTAGCTGAGATCTTTTGACTGTGATCACAGAGCAATTTACACATTTGTGCCTTGCTTCTCAAGTGTGGGATTTTTTTATAGGGTTCTTCCTTACTTCATGTAAGTGGAAGCAGAGCTTGGCATACGATATAGGTCTCAGTCCTCAGCTGAAGATAACCTATACGTTGAAAAGTTGAAAGTAGCTGCCTAGTTTTTTTGCATTTTCACATCCCTCATACAACTTAACAAACATGGCTGCTGTAAACTACGGTAGATTAATGCCCTCTATCATTTGAATAGTCTTTATGATTCCTTCGCGCAGCTGCCACAGCAATAAGATCACACAGTGTAAGCAAAGAGAATTTCCCACCACTTCTGCTTCTATAATTCTTTGATATAATTGTTTCCACTATGAGGTGGGATTGCTTACGTCCGTCTCTTCCTACTGTGACAGTTCCCCATCCAAACCTGTTGGTCTGCCACTCACAACGGGGTTTCACCTTTATTGCTGTTCCCAGGGGCCTTCTTGCTTAGGTGGTCACAGATCACCCCCGCGTCCTCGCTGTGACGGCAGTTGTGCATCCCAATGTCCTGCTTAATGCAGTCTGCCAAGGATCTCTCATTTCCTGTACATTTCACGTTATCCACGTGGATCGGGCCTTTGCCCTCCCCAAAATACGCCATTGTCCTTGCTCTAGCTGGACCTCTGGAAACAGAGCATATTTTTTTATTAAACATTTTGAGGCATTATTCTACATTGTACTCAACTGAAATATTTCAGAGTGAGTAGTGAAAAACATTGAGGTTTTATTCCAAGTCCTGTCACTGGTTCACTTGATGGCAACGTTGCCTCTGTTACTCTGTAAGTAGAAAAAAAAAAAGTGTAACAAAATTGCCACGGTTCATTAATGTTTAAAAAGTGCTTTTATGTATCTAGATAGAAAGCGCTATGCAAAGTATTTTACATTGTAACGGCATTACAAATACCTGTAAAGCAAAATATGTGAAAGCTGCTTTTTCATAATCTCTTTAATCCTCATATAAAATCAGCATCTGTGAATGCTAAAAATAATTTATTCTGGTTTGATTCCCTCAGAAAGATGGGCCAGTTAAATACACTATATTTGCAGTGTAGTAGGAGCTGTGATTTACAGATCTATTAGTTCTTCATAGTTATTAACACATTTCTTTATCATGCCATTTTTAAAGTGCACCCGACGGTTGCGTTCTAAAACTGTATCGTAATTGAAGAAATTACATTTTCCCACCTTTTCCTGGGACAAACCCCATACTTTGTGCTTGTGTAGCATTTTCATACATAGGCCTCAAGGCACTTTACAAAGAAGGTCAGTATGATAATCCTATGCTTGTATAACTATCAAACCTAAGTATTTAGATGTTGGACTTAGGACATTTTATTAGGGTTTGAAGTCCTGGGCCTTATAGCTTGTATGTAGTGCCATGCAGCTTCAGCAATGACCGCAGTGTCAGTTGTGTGAATGACCTCTTTTGAATGATGAACTTGTTTCCCAAATGAGGGAGTGGATGAACAAACACAATAAAAAAACAACATGAATTGTGCACGTAAGCATCTCATTTGGTAACTTTTGTGACAGAGTATTACTTTTAATTACTTAGGATAATGTTTCTTAATATATAAACGGATGTTTTGTTGTATATGGTTTAAGAGTCAGAAAGAATTATGAGTGGGAGACCACCCAACCGGCTATATAGAGGAGTGGGGCAGAAAGCCACAGCCACCTCTAGGTGTGTCTGAACTACAAGTTTACATATCAGTTAAGAGCAATTTACTGATATTTTATTGTGGTAAGAATATACGGAATTCTAGATAACTGAAATGTTGCACTATATCATAGGATCCATTTTAAAGGATATCTTATAATTGCATATTGTGAAGGACAGTACTTCTATGTATACAAAAGGGTAACTGTGTACAGTGAAATGCTGGAGTAGAGAAAGAGAGTTTAACAATGAAAATGTATTAGCAAGAAAGTGTTTCTCTCCCTTTAAACCTCTTTTTATACCTCTCTTAATACCCGCGGTGTTGGGGAACATAGGTGAGAATGGCATAAAGAATTTATGTCCCTTCATCAGCTAGGGATTCTCTGTTGGGGAGGAATTTTGATCTGTCATACCATTTTCAAAGCTTCTTCATACTAGAAGCGTGGCTGGATCAAACTCAAAGAATCCAGCCCTCAATTGCCCATATCCATATAATTGAAACGTGAAAGTAATACATACAAGCTTCCTCCTTTTTCAAACTTGCACATAGAAAGCCTTGCCTGTTTGGATTTTTTTATTATGTACTGAAAGGTAGGCGGCAGTTTTCTAAGTAGGGAATGTTGGTTAGAATGCATGAATTGTAAAAAGCCAGGAAAGAGAAGCATGTAAAACATTTGACAGAGATGATACCACAAGGTTAACTGTCCTTACACATTTTTAATTTCCATGGCTAGCATGTATTTCCCAGATAATCCAAAGCCTTAACTGACTTTGGAACCAGTATAGGACAATCTTTGCCTAATGATTTAACTTGTCAGTCACAAGCAACGCGTCTCTTCTTGCCTTTGTGAAATATTTTGCCTTTGTGAATGGTTCTCTGATTACAGGTAACTACGAAGAAATGTCCAGCTCTCCAGTACCTGTGGGCAGCTGATGTGTTCATGTATGCTATTACAAAACAGTGAGACAGTACAGGCATTCATTGCAAATTCTTACCTGGTTTTGGTATCTCTGTGTCAAACAACAAGGTTTCTGCTTTAGGGCATTGGTCTAAAGTTCCTCAGGATATTGAAAAAAACTTTGTTGTGAATCACCACAGTATTCTTAGCCTTTCCCAGAGAAGTATTTATTGCAGTTTAGTATAGAATTGTCTCTGCAGACTTACTGGCTACTTAGTAAGGGCACTCTCCTCCGTTAGCTTACCAGATAAATCTCAAAGAATATTCTGACATCTATGAGGTCATATATGTAAATATTTTAGGTGAAAGAGATGTAGAGAGACAAAGATGGGGGGGGGGGGCGCGACTTAGTGCGTATGGATTGCAATCATGCATTGACATGAACTGAATCATGGGACTTGGACTGCAGAGACTCTTCATACCTTTATATGAAAGCTCACTCTCTCTTACTGTGCATCAGTAATCTCTCAGTTTGCTGGTAATTGCTATGAAAGGTGTCCGTACCCACTCTTAACAAAAAAACCACCACTGTTTAAATAGAACATCTGCCAGGAAACAAACGTAAAAATTGTGATGTTCTAGAGCAAGGAGTGCAGCTTAATACAGAAAATTATTTCATATAATTAGGAAATCTCTAAATGTAGAAGTGTTAAGTCTTATGTGTTTGTTACGTGCTGGAATGTGCTCTTACAGCTGGTTTTAGTCCACCCTTAACAAAGGTGTATGTGTCCCTTAATTGCTGCTTTCCAAGCCAGCTGCTTATGCACAGATGACCATCAAAGAAACAACCTTTTTGCTTGCTTAGATCTGTCCCTAGAGAGAAGGGTGGCTTCAGATCTTATCCCCTAGCTTTCTCAGACACAAGGCCATACACAATAACATGCTGAGCTCTTCAGATGCAGTATTACTATTATTCATAATACCGTTAATCAGGAAATCCAGTTAGTTAGTATAGATGACCAACTACCCTAGAACTGTTTTTTTTTCCCCCTGTAGTAGATAATTTTTGGAGCACTAGTGGCAGGATATTTGTTCATCTGTTGCGTGTGTGTTTGTACATGTGCATTCTTATAAGCCTGTCCTAAATGAAAGGAGTCTAATTTTATTGGACCACTTAATTCACTAAAATGCAAGAGCTTCTAAAACAGTCTTTTGCTCGACTCATTCTGTCAAAATACTTTTGTATGTTAAACCCAGTCACATAGTAGATAGTACTTCAGAAAAGGTATGTGTTCTCTTAGTGTTTATCTTGCTACAAATATACTTCAATTAGGGTGCTATTAATTTTTTTTATGTTTTCATGACTGGTTTTAGCCAGTTAGTAGGGCTGTTTTCTAATGTACTTTATATTATGTGTTTCTACCATTAATCATGGATTTGACAAACTGGCTTAATGAGACATCTTTAAAACCAGTATTGCTTTCAACCTAGAGATTTTGTCAACTCAGGGAATTTCTTATTTTAGTCTCATAATGAACCCTAGTAAATGGCTGAGAATGTTGCAGATTTCGTAAAATAAATGTACAGATAAGCATTGACAATATGAATAATACATGCAGGAAAAACAGTCCATTTTCTCAGTGTTTACCCTTTGCTTATGCAAGTCTTCCTTTTTAAGGCAGTCTTTTCTCCCATTTGTAATAATGAATGGGTGAATTTTTTTCCCAAGGAATGCAGTTCCCCAGTAGGAAAGACTTGAGAATTAAACATAGCATTGTAAAGGAAGTGGAATGATACTGTTTAGTTCTGTGATCAGTCTTAATGAAAACTACTGTCAACCTCAGTAGTAGGTGCTTTTTGAATTCCTCACGGGAAAAGGTCATAATGTGTTTTATTTCTAAAGAAACAAAATTCATCAGCCCTTTAGCTCAGGTGCATGAACCCAGAAGCCCCAGCCTTGCTTTGGAACAGTCAAGTCACCACTGAATATAATTTGAACTTCAGCAAAAAGATCTGTGCATCAACTCCTAGGCTGAGAAGCAATTCCAGCTCATCAGTACACGTAACGGCATAGTCAGGTTTGTGGAATGCAACTGTCTAGACATAGGGTCACCAAGATCCAGCATTTCTGACAAGCTGTCCCAATTTCTGGAACCTAATTTTAGATTTTTAAAATGTGTTTATCCCTAGTCCTTCAGGAAACATGTGCTTTGTTGTATCCTATAATCTTAACCCCCCATTCTGATGTGACACAAATTGAGAATCCAGCCAACTGTCTGTCCTTGCAGGGTTTTAAACACAGAAGGTGGGGATAAGTGGTTGAGTTTGATCATCTGAGGGAGACATAAAACAGGCCAGAGTGGCTGAGGATGAAGCAGACTAAATGAATGATTCACAGAGAGGTAACACAAGTCAAGTTTTGTAGTTCTGACGCCATAGTCTACTACTACTTATAAATATGCTTTACTAAACAAATACCAGACAATTTTTAAAAGCCATATATTATGCGTTCAGACATAATTTGATGATATTCAGTTGCACAAACTTTACGTTGTTAGATACAGCAAACAGATAACATGATCTGTATTTCTTAAGCCCAGATTTCTTTACAGATACACTCAGAGAAGACATTTCACTCATTTCCTGTTGTATTTCACTAGTGTTTTGGATATTTTTCAGCTCATATTAGTTCTGCTATTTATATGTCTGCCCTATAGTTATTATATCTTTACTGCTTGTAGGTATCCAGAAAAAAAATTGCTTATGAGTGATGTAAGCCTGATTAAGCAACTTAGTTCAAAAGTGACACATATACGTTGTGGTGATTTTAATTAGAGGGTGGTTTTGCCCTGTCAGGTCTATTCCTGTATTAAATGAAGCTTATTCGAATTACTGTCATGCAGGCCGAAGCCATAATCCTTTGTATAACAGTTTTATCAAATCTCCAAGCTACATCGAGTCAAGCCAGATCAGTAAATGAAGGAAAAAAAAGGTGAAACTAGGAATTCAGTAGGTGGTGTGCCTACATCTGAATCTGCAGAAATCATATCCACACCTTGTGGTGGTGGACAGTGACCTGTTGCTATATTTCATTGAAAACTGTAACAGTTACGTTAGAAGCTATAAGGATTGCAAAGTCATCATTAAGGTTCACAAAATATAAATATTAACAATATGGAAAATAATACCTTTCAATGAAAACAGTTCAAAAGCTTTTTGAAACAATACAACCATTACCCCTGAAATTTTAGCCAAATTCCAGACAATTTCAGTAAACTGTGGTAAACCAAGTCTAGCTTCTGAATATTCGTGTATTCTTTGCTAATGTAATGAAAAAGGCGTTTTAAATTCCCCAAGGTTTTTCTATGTATACTGTTACATCAAATCGCTAAAGCACTAGAATTTCAGTTCTTTTAAGTTTTTCTGTGTTGACTAAAGATGACTCAATATAGAAATTGTTATATGAATGAAAATTGTCACTTAAGTGTGGTGAAACACAGAGCTCTCACACAAAATCAGAAACAAAACAGAGAATCTACATAGTTCACAGAATATGTAATCATCTGTGCTAGTCTAGATGTTAGTATTAGTTTCCCTCATTTTTTCCAAATTAGAAATTTCACTCTAACTTTTTAAAAACGTTTAGAAATCTGAAAGCTGAAGGTGAAAGAAGTAAATTAAGAACAGTTCGAGTGGCAAAGAGCATAGAGCAGATACACTAAATCAAATTCTCAGTTACATTAGTGCAACTAAGTGGGAAAAAAAAAAAAGCCAAAAAATTGGTGTAATATGTTTATATCATATAGACATGTGGCACCATAAATGACAAATAAAATACAGTATTTAGTCAATAGCTTAATAATTTTGAATATTTAACTTCTAAAAAAATATTGAATAACTAGCATTAACTTGCATTTCAGTTGCCAGTCAAACTGACATGCCTTTGAATATTAAAATTCCTTTTCCCAGTTATGCTAGTTAATGAATACTCCTTTTGAAGACATAGCCTTACTACTTCTTATACAACTATAAATACACTTTTCTAAAAAAATGCCAAACAGACAAGTTTTAAAAGGCATATATTGTGTTATCAGACATATGTTAGTGATATTCGGTTGCAGAAACTTAACATTTTTAGATACAGCAAACAGATAACTTGAGAAACAGCTTAATGAGTTTTCTTACTTGTAGCCAAGCTGTCGACAGACTACAGCTGCATCTTTATCAGACCATCCATCATCACAAATTGTGCCCCACTGGCCATTGATAAAAATCTCTACACGTCCTTCCTTCTTATTCTCACCATCCATCAGCCTGATGGGAGGACCTGGGAACAAATTATTGCTGTCAACTCACAACAACAGAAGCAAGAACTAGTACTTTAAGTCATTCTCATCATGTTTAGTAAATAGGGTCAACTGATGTTTATGTTCAACAAGCCTAATATCAGCTGTTAAAGTAGTCATATTTTTCCTGGCTGGCAAAAGGAAGCAGTTTGTACAAATTATGAGACAAATATGAAATACTACTGTATTTTGAACTTCAGAGTTCATCTGCTACCTTCATTTCATACAAATATGTGACATAGCTCAGAATTTGACCACAATGGGCATAGAACAATTCCCCCTAAAGGCAGAAAACACCCGCGATATCTTTTATATGATACCCATACAAGCTGGACACATTTTCCTTGCAGAAACTTTATGGGTGAATTTAACTGTATCTCCATTCACAAATCCATTCTCAAACTGGTTGCTACCGCTCCTCTTAACCACTGCCTCGGCAAAAAAGTGCAGCATTGTGTTGTACTTCAGTTATTACTTATCGTTATGCATGGTGTTCTGTAGCGTATTTTGTGTGACAGCATAATGTTCTACAGCATGTTATTCTAGACTAATGTGTGATTGTTTTTCTAGCAATTTAAATTGATTGCTTATTCAGATATGTTTGTAATACAAAATCTCACTTGTGTGGATTAGTCAGACTTAATTAATCATGGTTCATTCCGTGCTTGGCCTGTAATTATTTTTGAATCATTAAGCAAAGTACATATTTGATTCTCACTTATGTTAAAACTCCTTTATAGCATGCCAGCAATGCAAGTAGCCTTAAAACAGTTATGAATTCCTCTGAGGCCTCTTCATAATGTTAAAGTGAGAATCACCTTCTAAATCTTTTAGTATGTCATACTTCATAATCCTTAATACACTAACGAGAGTTTCTTTTTAGAATAATTGCAAAGCCCGTTCCTCATTCTTCTAACCTGTTTCTAATCTTTTCTAAATCTGTAAGGATGAGAAATTACTTAATTACGCTCTTAAATAAAGCAGCATTTTGAGACATTTGCATTTGATATTTAATTCAGATTAATTTAGGGTATGAATAACTTTTGTATACCAAAACTTACTCTGGATCAGAGCTAGTTAAATCTGGCCTAATTAATTAATTAAAAGAGGAAAGATTTGAAAACAAAATTAAAGTCTGTTTCCTTCAAATGCCATTTAAAGTGTATTGTTTATACTGGAATTCATACTGTCTGGACAGTTACATGAATTAACTTTACCAATTTTCTGTTTAGCTACATTGTCATGATCTTACCTACTGAGCAAATGTTGTTGTAGTTATTGTAGTGTAATCTATCTCATTTTTAGGGTTTCTTAATGTCTGTATTTTGTCAAGTCATATCATCTACTAATTTCTCATATTTTTCCACTGAATTAATCCTTACAGGGAGAAAAAAGGCTTTTTCAAATGCTGGGAAGTAAATAGTAGCACTAGAGTCTTTGTCCACTTTCCAATCAGAAATCTTGTAGGAAACATCAGATACACTGTCTTCATTTTCTTGTTGAAATGATGTGTTATTCTGGAAGAATATGATTTAGGTAAAAATTATACTTACATTACCCAGCTAGAGGCATGGGATATTAATGATACAGTATAGCTATTTTACTGTTATCTCATCTTCCTGCGCTTTAGAATATATATATATATATATTTATGAGCACAAAATTAATATAACTTTCTGGTAATGGGGGATGTGAGAATGTTACCATATGGATGCATTTAACTGAACCAGACCTCCTTCAGCTAAGATTATATTTTATAGGAATTTGAGCTAAGCAGCACAGATGGTTTGCATCTGTAAAGACAGCAGTCATGATTTGAATTCCTGTTATTTTTGGTCTGAGAAAATTCTTTCTACCAAATGTGATTTGACATCATCTACACATAATGGAACTGTACTGCAACATAAAACATTCATTGGATTGTGAGAGGTCAAAAGGCTGTAAAGAAAAAGACTATGGAGGGAGAGACTAGAAAAGTACATGTGGAAGTGCTCATTGTTGTTATAACAGGTAGCAATGTCATGCAGTAAATCCATGTCTTAGTTTGCAGGATAGACCTTCAGTCTATGATTTCCAGAGAACTTCAGGCACCCGGCATACAAATCCCTTACATTTCAGTAGAAGCTGTGAATCCAGCTCCACTAGTTATAAATCTAATTTCAAAATTGCCTAAAAAAAACTTGGGTAAACTAAAGAATATTGGCAACAATTTTGTAAGAGGCTACCTACTGACAAGCTACAAACTTCGTATGTAGCAAAACTTTAAAAATGAAACTGTTTTTCAGAATTGCTGAGCAGCCCGTTGTTCCCCTGTAATTTTTACTGTGCATCTCTGATAGCCAGAATTCTTGTGTAATTATCTACATGTGGATTTAGGAATCTTTGGAATTCATTTGTATATATTTTGTTCTACAGTGCCGCTATGTAATTAGTACTTTTCTCTCATTTCTTACCTGTCTTTTTATTCTTTTTTCATACAAGTTTGTAGGCTTTTTGACATTGGAACTGGCTCTTTGATCTGTGTTTGTAGCATCATTCTGTCCTGGTCAGCAAGTGGGGCCCATTCACCCAGGCACAATAAAAATGATAGGCAATAGTAATACAGAAATAATTTCATGCTTCTCACTCTTCCTTTTTGCTATCTCTGAACTTCCCCTCTTTCTCCATATCTCTTTTTTCAGACTGTCAGGATGTAAGGCCATAGGAGGATATACTATTGATTTATATTCCTCAGTGCTCGGGTATGGCTCATGCAACAGCATGAGACAGTTACTTAAAACTTGGAGAGTGCTGCATGAAATGCAGTATACCATTAGGAAGTGCTGAATAGGTCTAAAATGTGGTGAAGATTGAGAGAACAGGATCTCTGGAATCTGATTTTGTTACCTTACAAATTTGTGTTGATCTTTAGTGTTCTGGCTATTTACATTCCTTTACTTAAGTATACTATACTTTGCTCAGATCTGCATCCACCGCAATACTCATACTGTGACTTTACCAAAGAGGTGCTTTACCAAGTGAGAGTTTATGGCTGTCGTTATCTGGATGGCAAATGAGCCTGACATCCTCCTGATGGTTGCAGTCATGCTTTCCCCACTCTCTCCTTGAGCATTGCAGAAGGTTTGTCTCCTTCCCTGAGCAGCTGACATCATCCAACCAGATGGGCCCAGAGCTTCCTTCTGAGTAGCTCTCAGGTGTGCTTTTTCCATACCTGCATAACACATACGTATACATAACATGTTGGTCCCCAGTGATCAGAGGGCACGTGATACTTAAGCACTAGGAAGGAAATAAATTATTTCTGAAGAAATAAAGATTTCTCAAGTAGTAACAGTAAACAGTGTTAAACATGACAGAGCAGGTTCAGTTAGCATTAAACTCAATAAGAGTATCATATGCTGCTTCTTTGGTAATGTTTTTTTAAGGAATTACTGTTACATTAATACAAACTTGAGAATGTAACACCTTTGATTAAGGCCTCCCTTCAACTAAGCATATGGCTGTCTCACTGACTTTGAGACTTAAAGCATGTTCTTAGTATATATACATTTAAACGTCACAGTCTGGGGAAAAATGAGACAAAATTCTTTTTTGAATGTGAGCTGTTACAATCTGAAGGCAAGACAACAATCACCTAGTGAGAGTGTAACTGTGTAGCCACAGTCAGTACGAAAAGTAGCGAATGCAAGAAACCCTTGAGATTTTTTCTAAAATATGCTTTTCAATAGATAACAGTGTTCCAGGGCCAGACTGTGGGGTTTTCTGAGCTAGATCCAGAAGGACTTATTCCTTGAAAATGTCTGTGATTTTTAATGACTGTTTGACAAGCAAAGATTTTGAAGAATCAAACTTTTATAGGCAAAATAGAATACAACAAAACAGTTTTTCTCTATAGCATATGCACTGATCTCAGTTAGCCAAAAAGATGATTGGAAGGAACTCTGTAAATAAACGCTGCTGAATCACAGCCTCAGTTGAAGCTTTTTCTTCTGCCTAAACTGAGGCCATAAATATCTCTTTGAGACTGAGGGAAGCAGGCTTTAATGGATTTTAACTCAGCAGTTTCTCTGAAGCACTCAGCTAATATTAAAAAAACAGACTCTTGAATAACGTAGGGTTCATGTAAATGTTTGTCATCATTGTCAAGTCAGAGTCAGATATCTAATATCAAGTAATCTTACTTAAATCCCAGCTGCCGGCACACCACCTGTGTATTCAGCTCTGTCCACCCATCATCGCAGATTGTGCCCCACTGCCCAGTATAATAGACCTCCAGGCGTCCCTCATGACTGCCTTTCCCACTTGTTAGTCTTAATGCACCATCTGTGTCATTAACAAGTAAGGAAAAACAAAAACAAGAATCAGTTTTTCTTAGGTCCAATTATTGTTCTAAAACAAAATTAATAACATTACATTTACTGCATCTGATCAGAATATTAGACTACTAAATCTAGTGCTGACCACTAGGTGTTATTTAATGAGAAGATCAAAGAAATGCCATAATGCACCCGGTCAGCTGTGAAGTGTTGCGTAATGCAATTGCTTAAGCGCAAGAGAAATAGCACAAGATACTGATCCCCCAAGCCCTTATTATGTGCCAAGTCCACAGGAGTGGGTTCTGATTACGTGATTTCACTGTATATACACCTTATCTTTTTCTTTGTATATTCTGTTATTTCCCATTGCTTTTACGCTGAATTGCTTACTGCCATTGATAGATGTGATACACAATTAAGGCAGCCCCGCCTAGTAAGTGGCAGTTAGCATGTTCCTGAGGAACCAAGGCTTTATGTTGAATAATGAGATTTTCTGCACCTGTAAAATTTCCATAGCCAACAGCTGGTTCATTTTGATACTGCCAGAACACTTTATTACTGTGGGGTTTTGTGCGTCTGCAAACTTTAAAAATTCTCTTTCTGGAGCTGTGAACTCTGCATTCGTCACTGTTTTGCTGCGTGATTATTGTTAACTGAAGTACCTGTGACAGGTGTGCAGGAAACACCAGCGTCTTCTTTGTGACCACAGTTGTGTTCTCGCCAGGAGCTTTTTGGACACTGTTCTATAGACAGTTCATTTCCCGTGCACCGCACTTCATCCAGGAGCACAGGGCCTGAGCCTTCTCCAAAGTAAGCCTGGCTCCATGCCTTGGCAACACCCCTGTCGAAACACAACAAACACCCAGTCAAGAACAAGCAAGCCGAAGAGTCTGGGACTCACTAGGAAGAGCTAAAATGCTGAATAGCCAGCTTCTAAAATAGCAGATGGGACTGCCTAAATAGCCACTGCACTGGTAACTGACAACACAGCCCGCATTATGTCATGTCATGTCATGGGATGTGGTTCCACAGTCAACTTCAGTCTCAGCTGAGGCTGTGGAGCAACGTAAACATACTGTTTCCACACTTCCACGGTTTGAACATATTTAGAACATCAATTTCTATTGGTTTGTATCTATGACATTTTCCTTTTCTGTCCCTTTTGATTTTTAAGCATAACTTTCCTAGAAGAGATTATGGATGTACAGCTTGGGTATGAGGATTCTAATTTTAATTTCATTTAATATTTATATGTAGTAAAAATAATCCGATATATATTTCTACAGTGACTTTCATCTGTTGTCCTCAAAGCACATTAATCAAATCTCAAATACCCAGATGAGGCAGATAAAAGTGATTGTTCCCCATTTAGTCATGTAAAAACCACAGCAAAGAGATCTTAAGTGACTTGACAAGTCATACCACCAATCAGTGGTAGAAATAAGAACAGAAAGCAGATCAATGACTCGCCTTGTGTGTGTTACACTCTTTATGTCAGCGTAGAGGATTTTGAGCGCAAAAACCTACATCAACTGAAAATGGTCCATTGTTTCAGCATTACAGAAATTATGCAGTGTTTAACACTTGATGATCTATCAGGATTTTTCCAGTTCTATTTAGGATACCATGTCTTTCATATGTAAATGTTTTTCATGGTTTGGTTTCTTTCAGCTCAATAGTTTCTCTGTTCATATATCCAGTCTAGTTTTTATAGGAGTATTCTCAATATCTGTCGTCTTTTTCAACTTGTAAGATTGAAATGTCTATCTAAATTTTGTACTATAGTGAATTACCTATCTAAAGGATTAGTTTAAATTAATTAACATCCTGTTTGGGTGCAGGGCTCTATACTGATTATTAATTTGCTTTAAAGAGAGTTTTCCACTACCTGCCATATATTGTCATGCAACACCTAACAGGAATGGCATGTTCAGCTTATACTGAAAATATGACAGGTCTTGACTATTTTGTTTTGGGATGTAATCATCCAAACTTTTTAACTGGCCTTTGTAACTGTGTGTCAGAATAGTACACTGCTGTGATTTTTTTTTTGTTTGTTAATGTAAGTTGCAGTAGTTTATGTTTTTAAGGCACTGACTCATTAGTCCATGTATGGATTTAGATAGATGTGGATTTCATTTCTAGTGCTTTGTATAAATACGTAACAATCTCTGTTCTCTCCTTTTTTTAAAAGGAAAACAATACTAAATTTACAACTAGCAATCATAAAAATTCTTGATAAACAGTAAAGGGATATGGGAAAAATGACAACAGTAAGGCTTATAAAAATGAAATTAGGATCAGGAAAAAATTCTATACAAAGGAAGGATGTGGAAATTCATGGTAGATGCTGTGTAGATGGTAATGCTCAGTAAATAAAAGCACACACAAGAAAGGTAAATTAAATAATCTGTGTTTTGCATTTTCATCTTGTTCAAAATCAACTTGTTTTTAATATTTTCAAGCTAATGTGCTTCATTAATCTTGAAAATGCACTTTTAATTTTCAGACTGTTTCTTTGATGACCAGATGCCTTCTTCAAGTGGTGGAGAACATGGAAAATATAAAAAAGCAGGTCTTACTTACTCAGAAGGGAGAAGACTTATAATCTTCAATTGCTTCAAAGAAGCAGGTAAGCAAACCAAAAATATCCTCACTCAGCAGGCAACATTTTAGCAAAACACATAGCTTCAGTCTGAAGTTATTACCTTATTTTTGAGAGAGATTTTTAATGAGATATTACCTTTTCTTCTGAATGACTTTCCTAATTCCAAATAACATATTAACAGATATCTTGGTCTAATTTTTTTCCTTTAGCAATGCAAAGAAGAATTTTAATAGATTGGAAATTATATTTTCCCCTGAGATTTGCAAACATCTCCTGATTGCCCTTACTATTCTTTCATTTAGTTTGTTAAGTAACCATGCATTTTTATGTGTAGCATTAATTTACTGAACACTTGTATTTTGCAATGCTGGTAACGCAAAAAAGAGCCAAGTCCTCCATCTCTTGTATTTCATAAAGAGCTGCTTTTTGAACTGGTTGAATGACTATATAGGAAACTAAGAAAATATAATCCATAGGATACGCTACGGGTAATACTTATTTCAAATCTAGGTATCCCATTTATATTTAAGCATCTAAATAAATAAAGATGCCTTGGGTTTCCAGTGTGTCTTTCTGATGTACCACGATGGGCTCTGTGAGTTCTCAGCACTTCAGGCTATTTTTGTAGAATTGAATAAATATGGACTGAAGAGCCGACTTTCAGGATCCTTATTTTTATTAATATTACCCCAAATATATTATAGGCTTATTACAGACAGCCTGGTTTACTGGTAGTTTTTAAGATGATTATACTTTGGAACATTTATATGTAGAAGATAAATTATCTTCATTTAAGTTTGCTGAGTAGCATTTGCATATATACAAACTTTACACAAAAAGAAACTTTTCGTACATAGCTTCCATTTCTTGTATTTTTTAAATTCTGATGCTGGTACAAATGTATAGAAAAAAATCCTTATTCATTAAGAAGCTGGCAGAAATCAAAGAGAGAATGCTTGACTACTCTGAATGTTGAAAACCAAATTATACCATAATCTAGTAAGATTCTCTGACATTCCGATAAAGCAGAGACGACATATCCCATTGCTATAACAAGGGCAATTTGTATCAAGCAAAAAGTATTTATGAAACCAAATAATAAAATAAATTATCATTTTTCACCTATTAATGGTAGATTAATATTCTGAAGTTTTATAGGAGTGCTACAGAAAAGTTGAAAGGATGTGGGATACTGAGATGCTTTACTTTTACAATTTGTGGCACATTTCCAGACGGATTAACACTATGCAAATTTAGATTATTTTTATTACTTCATAACCTCTCTAGTGCCACTGTTGGTAAAATTGCACTTCACAGTAATGAGCACATTTTTCAAGGCATTTTGATTACTTGAGAAATTCTGTAAATCTCTAGACATATTTTTAAAAGACTTATCACCATCTTAATACAATTTATTTACTCAGAAAAACAAATCAAATTAGAAGCATCTCGGAACTGCAGTTTCTGAACATTAAATATAAGTAATCAAATGTTTTACTGTAATCAGTAACGAGGCAGGTTAAGAGCATGACATTTGTCATTAGTATATAGAAATGTAAAACATAGCTTACAAGCTCCCCAAACTTATTAATAGTGGCCCAATTCAAAAGCAGAAAAGGCCTGTAAGAAGACAGACTTTCTATTAGGTATTCCCAATTGAAAATGTACTGGAATATAGAAATATAGCAGAAAATAAATTGTGGGAAAATGAAAATCTGATGTCAGAGGAGCATGTTGATTCCCACATGGCTCACCAGGAGATCTAGAAGCTTTTTAAGTACTGCACAGTTCTCATCCTTTGGAGCTAATTTGGATGGCACCAGTAGTCCAAGGCCTCTGCTTCACGTTACAAAACAAGTATACTCGGGGGGCCACCCATTAATGCCACAAAGCTCGCTACCTTCAATGCCACTTCTTTTAATTCATCATAATCCCAGCAGGGTTGACCAGGTGAGTTCTGTTCCAGTCTCCTCTGCGCTGACCTGCTTAGTTCTCATCCAGTCTGTCTCAGACATAATCCCCTTTTCCTCCTTGGGTTTACATCTTAGTATCTTTGCATCTTGCTCCTAGTTCTTTCCCTCTTCAGCCCATCTGGCCTTTCATCCCAGTTGTCCCCATCTCCTTCCTCTCTGATCCAGCAGTTCTCCTCTTTGCCTCCCACTTCTGCAGCATCTTTCCTCAGATACTGAATAGTTATCTTCTATGCGGTATCAAAATCACCCCCGGCTGTTCAGAAGAGGAGCAAGAAAATCCTGTTCTGCTGCTGTGACTATATTGTGGACCATGCTTAGTTCAGACAGAATCGCTGACAAGCTTAACTGTCAGAACTTCAAACAGATCTCTACTCAGTATATGCAAACTGACAATCTTCAGAGACTCGTTACATAAACAAATCTTGAGAGATTCTCACAGGCATGCCAAAAACCATATCCTTTCTGACAAAGTAGTGCTCTTACTCTAAAGCAAGGAAGCCGTTAGACTCCTCGGTAAAATGGATGTAAGGATTTTAACAGTCAAAGCAACTTCCTTTTCTTCACATAGGGTTTTTGATTGAAACTTTACTGAAATTGTAGTGAGTTTTCACTAAAAAGTCAGCATTTATTCTGAGACACATCCTTTGTCTGTCCTACAGACAAAATTGTCCCTACCATATGACACTGAAAACTGGATCCTATAAATCAAAGTGCCAGGGACTTGAAAGTATTGGCACTGTACCTGAACCTTCTATAAATAAACTTAGTTACTGCTTCAGAGTATTAATGCGATTTTAAAGGAGCATCTTTTGACAACTCCAAGCTATGTATCTGGCTAACTCTCCTGCTTTGCTGCTGGAGTAGAAAATATGTAGAAAAACAAACCCAAGGCCCAGCTGCCGACAGACGACTTCAGCATCTGCATCATCCCACTGGTCATCGCAGACAGTCCCCCACTGGCCAGCATGGTAGACTTCTACTCTTCCTTCGTAAGCGTTGTTCCCACCAGCCAGCCGGACTGGAGTAAAGACAGGGGCTGTGATCAAACACAGAATATAGGAAAAGGTCATTTCTTTCCCAAAATGTTATCCTGATAGTAAAGAAAAACTAAGACGTCTCAATGGTTTCTCTGGCATCACTCAAGAACCGCACATTATTTTTTCTAGTTAGATGGAAAATCTGAAATTAAACTTCTTAAAAATTAGTTCCCCTAAGCTCTACTCTCAGTAGCTGAAGAATGTTACACAGACAAGTAACCATACTGAGCTGGACACATACTTAAGTGTCAGAGCATTCACAGATACTTAGGGCTGTACAATCAGTCAATAGATCTGCATTTCTACCAGTAAGAGCAAAATTGGCTCTGTATAGGCTTGGTCCCAGAGGGTAAAATCTGAATTGGGAAGCAAAAATTCTTTCATTGCCACAGAAGTAGAAATTTATCCTGTTTTCTCATTCCTTTGGTAATTCCAGTGAGAGCAGTGAAATCTCATTGACTGTGGAGTCTCACTTTAACTGTGCAAGTATTGTTCCCTTCCTGTTCCTGAGGTACAGTTTGATTTTTGGTCTTTTCAAATCATTAGCCCTTTTCTGGTCCAGCAAGAAATTGTCGTGAAAACATCACTTCTGCATAAAGCTATAATAACGGAAACAGCTTAAAACCATATAAAAAAATAATTGCTCTAGTATTTAAAAGGTTATTTTAAAGTTTCACTGTATCTAACGTCTGAATGATTTAAAATGTGGTTAATTTTTCTGTAGGCCTTCCAACCAATTAATGGTACTATTGCATCTATTTCTTGGCTTAAAAAAAGAAAACTGAGGGCAATTTCTCCAATTTCATCTTACTATTTCACCAGTATGAAATCTGTTTTTCTGTAATTATTTAAAAAGGCTAGTTGCAGTAGAACCTGCAGAACGTGAAAGCTTCATCTAGTCTGCTGAAACTCAGAATCAGTTTAATTAATTTCAGATATCCTGGACTCTAAATTACTGATAAACTTCCTTTCAGCATTATTGAAACAGACAACAGTCCTTTAATAAATTTATTGAAGCAAAACAAAGTTTTCTGGTGAAAATGTCCATAAGCAGAAGGAAAACCTTATGATCTAAAAGTATAATGTGGAAATTTATAGTTTTCAGTTTCTTTAGGCAAAACTGTTTCTCTTGCTTTGGTCCTTCAACTTGTCTCCTAGCTTAAAAAGATTCTCCCTTTCCTCTACACTATAGTTTTCTAAATTAAGACCAAAATCATTTTTTAAAAGTCATTTGTCAAAATAGTCCTCATGAATAGTGGAGCTTTAGGACAAAAATGCATCTGCCTTTGGATAGGAATGTAAGTGGGAGAGAAAAGGCAGCACGGAGCTGGCTGCAGCCATACACGTTTTGTTTACAACTGAAGAGATTGTCATTGCCAGCTCCTCAGCACTGCCAGCCTAGCCTTCCTTGAGGTCAGCAATATCGTAAATCTGATGGCATAATTACCCATTCAGTTGCCGTTTATGACGTTCCTTAAAATAATCTGAAATATCTTGAAAACGTTACTCATATTTTTTTTCCTAACAATATAATTTTGACTTATGTGAGTGATGTGTGAGGCAGCAATCTTCAGCTAGGAAAACTTGGACCTGTTTTAAATGTACACAGAACAGGGCAAAAACTTTGCAGTTCCTTGTGTGATGTCGTCCACGTTCACAGTAAGGAATGTCATCCCAACACTTCCGTACCGAAGGAGAAGGCATAGCCTGTTTGTGAAATTACTGCTCCTCCCTACTGTTCAAGAAAAGCTAACAAATTGACATGTAGCATATGTAGCTACCAAAGACAACCTCCGAGTAGACAAATAAATTAATAAATAAATATTTAAAAAAAAAAAAAAGTTTAAAAAAACAGGGGGGGGAAGCAATCCTACTTTTACAGCCAGAGATTCTCACTGCTTCACCCTTTCTCACAACCTACATCTCAAAGCAATAATTTGCTTGTTGATTATGAAAAGGTAAAAAGTGGTTCAGCTAGTTGCTGCTTGCACAGCATAGAGGGATTTGAAACAGTTAATGATGCGATGATTCAGTCTGTTTAATTTCCTGTTCCAAGAAGTCTTAATATTTTTTTCTCATTTAATAATGAGTAATTATTACTGCTTCTATTTAAATAAGGTAAGGAGCTAACCAAACCGTATGTATTTTTTTTTTACCTAGGGAAGAGCTACATGTGACAGCAGCTGCCATTTTTTGAGGACATGTCCCATCCTGCCAGATGTCTTTTTCACATAACAGTATATTTTCTTCATCACCACGACAACGCACTTCACTCCAGTAAACAGGAATAAGGCCCAGTCCAGAAAATGGTATGTGTTTTGCTGTACCTTTTTCACTGTAAGGAGATCAGGATAGGACATTATAATAATAATCAGGATAGGACATTAGAGTGGGAGGAGGGGAAGTGGAACATTTTCTCGTATATAAATCTTGGAGTAGAAAAGAAAGCTTTCTTCAGCAGTGTAAATTCATCACATTTTCATACAGTTCAGCATTGTCTTCTGCACAAAGAAAAGTAACAGATGTGACCCAGTTCTCACCATTTTGTTGTGGGATATTTTAGTACAACGGCCTGTGTTGCTGCAGGGCCAGCTACATTCCTGTTCTCCCGGTTCTTAACTACAAAAATCAACAGAGTCCACAGTCCATAGGTGAACCTACAGTACCGTCCCGCTGCAGTTATACTTCCAGGAGAGGTAATGCTAACAGGCCTGTCACCCTTATCCTCTCCTTTACTCCATTAAAATGTACCAGTGCTCTGCCCATACACATGTCATATAATATGGTTGTGACCATGGGACAGCGAAACCACCTCATACTCCATTAGATCAGGTCTGTGTCCATTATTCTCTATTCAGCCATTCCCATCCATCCAGAGCATTTATAAACAGCTTCCTTTCCTTCCCATACTGAATCTACAGCGACAATTACTGAGCCATCTTTTTTTCCATGTAATGCCCAACAAAATTAAATTAAAACCAGAGCCCAAATACTGTAAAATCAAAGGAACAGATAGATGGAAGCACCTGAAAAGCACCAACAATACCTAGTGAGTTCACCTTGTGGGATATAGATCCAAATTTCTGCCAAACATGCATGATAACAGAAACTTTCAACTACTGTTTGCTTGGGCTTTTTGGCCTGGATTCAGATTTCAGCCATTTCTGTTGAAAAGACCAAACCATTCACCTGTATCACTGAACTACTTTTGCTAATAGTGGTCTTGTTCAACTGAAATGTTTAGGGTATGGAAGGCAAAAAGAACTTACATGAAAATGAGGAAAGGAGATATTGCACATAGACAGCTGAAGTCATAAGCAAAATCATGGCCTCCAGATGGCTGAACTTTTATCTCATCTAATCCTCATATTTTTATAAGTTGGCATGGTATGTCCAGATTAGTATTGAACATTATAAAACAGCTTAAATTTAGTTCTGGCTAGCAGTCTTAAATAGGAATGTCACAGTGCAAGTATGCTATAAAAGCCCCTTACTGCTTGTAGCAAACAAAATCACTACTTTGGTATGTGACTGAGAGAAATGTTAGAAAGGCAATAAAGCCAGCCATACTGTGTGGCTTATTGAGAAAGTGCAAACTGAATGGGGTGCTAAAGGGAGATATTCAAGTAATTTGGTTGCTAACTTGAACAGCATTGATTTTTTAGAAGCTGAAATTGCATTTCATTTTTAAAACTCCCTTTTGCTATGGGCATTTTCTTCCTTACCTCAGTTTCCATCTTACTGTTGCAATTGCAGTATCACTATAGGCATTATCTAGAGTTTAATGACCAAATTATGTTAAAAGGTCCTGTTGATTAACTCCATTCTGACAGCACTGGGAAGTAGTGGTCAATGAGGACAATGCAGGGACTTTCAATCTGTCCGATATTACTATAACTCTGTAAAATGTTTCCATGAAAATGTAAAGCTGCAAAACTTGTCTGGTTTCGGGTTTTGTCATCAATGTGCAACTCTGAAAGTAAACCATACAGATTATCTAGCTAGATGAAGATGTGCACAACAAAATTACCACATTTTCCAAAAACCTAGGATGAGTCCCAGATGTTTTTTGGCAGGATAGAATGGATGATTACCAGGGTAACGCCATGCTCCTGAGAACCAGGAATTTTCCTATGATTAGGAGCCCACGTTAGAGTCTAATTCTGGACACATTTATGTTTTTATAGATTCAGTAACCACACTGGAGCTGTTCTTTATTGACACTTACATAAGTGAGATCAGGATCAGACCTCATATTTCTGCCCTTGTGGACATCTCCCGGATGTCTAGTAAAGCAGTTTTTGCTTGCCCTAAGCTTTTCTGACCTGTTCACACTTTTCACTTTGAAAGCAAAGCATCTACCCTGGTCTGCTCCTCTCCAGATCCCATACGCAGCTTTCAGATGAAATACTCATTTTCACAGCAGCCTCTTTGAAGTACAACACAATTGAAGAAAGTGATGGATTCTGGGAAGAACAGCTTCAGCATTCAACAACTTTCAAACAGAAAAAAGCAATCATCAAACACAAAAAGCCCTCAGGATTTGCAAAACAGATTGTCCTTTTTACTGAAACATCATTAATATAAGTTGACTGATTTTTACTCAGACTGAAACTTACCCAAGTGCAAGCTGTCGACATACAACTGTTGCATCATTATTGTCCCAATGGCTCCCACAGATTGTTCCCCAGATTCCATTCAAATAAACCTCCACTGTACCTTCAAACTCATTCTTTCCACCCTGGAGTCTCACTGACCCTAGTTAAAGAAAATAAAAAAAATTAAGCCTCCAAGATATTCCATTGCTCAATTAATGTATCCCACAAAAGACTCCGAACCTCATTTTCCCTCTGCAGAGAGAGTTCCTGTTTCATGTATTGCCATCTTTGTGCTCTTTGGGTGAGCTGCTTCTAAGAAGCACTCTGGCTCATCTAACATTCTTATACAGTGATATACAAAAGGAGATAACCTTATTTTTTTACATGAGGAAAACATTTTGCTTCTTATACTGAAATTACGTCACATTTCTGATCCTTCTGATGCTACAACTTAGTTAAAGATCTAACCAAAAAAAAGCATGTATAGACTACACATAATTATTTCAATGCGGTTACCTCTACCCAAATGAGCAGGAAGTATCTCTATACGAGTGCTATACTTCTATCTTCCACATAATTCCATCCAACTTAAGGGAACCAGAAAACAACCACATGGACTGCACAGCTTTTGCTCTGATCCATGTAACATTATGCATGTCATGGATGTCAGCAATTTATTTTAGCCAAAGAATGCATTTGTTCATACTTGTTCTCAGACAGAAAAACATTGGACGTAGTTCTATTAATTCATGAGAGGCCTTTACCAAATTCTCAGACAAAACAAGCTAAAAATGTGAGGAATCATCTAAAAGAAGGGGGGGGGGGGGAAGTCTGCTTCTTGAGAGCTACAGAACACAGAAATCCGAGAAAATTAACAGATTTTGTGGGTTTTTATTACAGTGGTTTTACTTGAGCCAAGTGCCACTGGTAAAGGTGGGAAAAAGCTGGTCATAGGTGTAACTCTACAGAAGCAGAACAAAGAGTCATAACAGAGCAGTAATTCAACAAGAAAAAATAAATTTCTGTTAAATTATCAAACATAGCCTGATTGTATGGATTAGTATTGCCTGAAATCTCAGTTAATCCATCTGTCTCAGTTCTGTGATCTACTTAAAATCAGAAGCTACACCATCATCCAGTTTGCAGGGGTTTTAGCAATGGGAGAAAACAGTCCATGTTTGTGCCTGCATTTCATTGTATATGTGTTCATGTATGTGTAAAGAAGAAGTAGATCCACTTTTTCTTCTCAGCTTTCACTCAGATTGGGCCCTAGTTTTAATTTAGTTCAGTATATTTTATAAAAACATGAAGCCAAACGACTGCCAAATAACTCGAGGAATTAATTAACCTCAAACTTGGTTTTGTGTGTTCCTTTTTGCCTCCTATTTACTTTCTCAGCAGTAACTTACTGTGCAGTAAATTACAAAGAGAATTTATTCAACTCATGTTACAGAGTGAGCTATCATTCCAAATAGAGGATTATTAATGAGTTAATTATAACAATGCTGTAGACATGTCACACATTGTTTATCTGTCTTTATAATTTTTCTCTTTGTGTTTTTCTGTCATACACAGACAGAGTCTGGAATTCTGTTTATTTCTGCTCTTCACCAGACTTTTGCATAGACTATTATTTTCACTAGAAACATCAACTGCAGTCATAGCAAAGTGATTCCTGGCATACCAGAAAGCAATTTTGAAGATGTCATCTCCAAAAATAAGTTTATTTTTGTACATGATTGCTTACAGTCCTGCATGACACCTACTGAAATCAATACAGTGTTTCCTGAGTACACATTACACGATATTTCTATTCAAATATTTGAATAAGGGAGTATTTGAATAAGGGAGTACTTGAAGAATAAAATTCTCTTCTAAGGTCTCCATGACAGAATTTGGCTCACTCTTTCTGTATTTACAGAATTCCCAATGACAACAACAGTGGCAGAATTTATTCACATACACAGAGCAAAAGATAGCACAAGAGTTAACTTTTGCACATCACAGGCTTTTCCCAACAATTAAAAATGAAAGGAATCTGAAATCCTTTGCATCTCTGGTAGAAGCCTCAGGACAGAAGTCTGAAAAGCACAGAGTTCTCACTGTGGACATGTACCATTAAACAAAGAAAACAGCCTTTCCCTTGCCACCCACTCCCCTAAAGAACCCCGGGTGACGTCTGGTCCCTGTTGAAGGGGGAAAGCACACTACTGGTATCAGTTGGTAAGGAAGGGAAAATGACTGGAAGGGACAGTGCATTATTTCCATGTGCCTGTGGGAGAAGACATAGATGAAAACAATAAATGAGGGATTTTTTAAAAATTCATCTAATATCTCAACAAAATACTTTGGTTTGCCTTTTTCCTGTAGATTTACAGCTGCATATAGGAACACCGATGTTCTATGAAGGGTAGTAGCATTCATAACAGACCTTTGTTCATCTCACAAGAAAATATGATAAAGAACCAGCTTCTATCATACAGAAGAGAAAACACACAAGATGATTGTTAAAGGTAATTTTGTAACAAATTTAATATATTCTTGACTTTCACCTGATAAGTTAATCTAGAAAGAAATAAAAAGAAAGCCTATTTTTACATGTAACTAATATTAAACCTTTTATTATGCCTGCTGTTTAATAGAGTTAACCGAATATATGGTATAATAATTCTAACGTGCTGGTTGCATTGACTCACTACTCTCCTCATAGGACAGTACTGATATCTACAGCTATGATTAATCTAAACCGTCCAGGGCAAAATCCAGCATTGTCTCCTCAAGCAAAACAATAAGTAAAACCATTTTTTTAAAAGAAAAGCCAGAATTGAAAGCCCTCTGAAAGGTTAATATCTCTTAATGTATTTTTCTAAGTCCAGTCTTAAGTGTTTCTAGCTCAGTATTTCAGCACTGTATCCAACAAGAGTAAAATGATACAGTATTTTTTGTTTCATCTGCACTTTGAAGTATGTATCAACCTATATCATATGACAAGTCATAATTATGTAGCAAACAAATCAAAGAGCACACTAATGAGAAAATGATTTCTCTGTTGTTTACTCAAGCTGTTGTGGTATTCAGACCCCTGGTAGTTATTTTACTGCATCAAGAGATACATTAGTTACAGTAACATGGATACCTCATACAACATAACAGAACTTTAAAATATAGACTTTCATTTCAGTAGCTTATTTTTTCTTTCCAATAGATAAAACTCTTATTTCATAATGAAACAAAGGTCTGTGTTTCATGTGTAAATTGATCATGAGGAATTGCAAGATGACCAACATTATCTGCCATCATTTATGTTTATGCTCTATTACCAAGTATCTGTTTATTACTTATGATTCAATCTTTGTTATTAAGAATATGTTACTATCTTAATTGCAAGATAATCAGTGTTTGCATTGTTAAAATGACGAGGAGACACTCTCACTTCATAGGCAGCAAGAAAACTAACGTTTAGCATGATTAAAAGGATGCTGGTTAATTCTTAATTTCACTGGTTAAGTCTTCTACATTTTAACACTTCGAGCCCATACTGCACCTCAACGCGAGTGCCCAAGGGGCTTCCTTCTGTGCTCCCCCTAAGGCACAAGAAGCTCTGGAGAAGAGCATCTGAATTACTTCTTAGAAAACAGGTCTGGCTTAAGCGTATGCATTGGAGGCTCTAGGTTTCTGGAGTCACAGCATCTCAATTTTTTAAGCGGTAAATTTTCAGCTTTTTTAGTTGCTGAAGAAGACTAAACATGTTGGGAGCAGACCTAATGCAGTAATATCTACTTCAGCTTTTGTGCAATGCTCTGAGAAACTCGCACTCTCTCCCCTCTCCAGCAACTCAATACGGTGTCAAGCCTCTGCTTAAAGTGCTTCTCAAACCTTCGCTGCCTCAACGCCAAGCACAACAGCAGGGAACAGGCGTACAGGGATCGTGCCCGTGGCTCTCAATGCCCTCCTCAGCACTGGTCAGGAAGAGGAAGGATGAGGAGAGGTGAACTGACCCCACGAGAGTTAGAAACAAGGCCACAAGACCACAAAGTGGGCCTACTAGGCAGCTCTAGGACATATACTGTGCTCTTACAACAGACTTAATTCAGGCCTATATTGAAAAATACAAATCTACTGTCTTGACAGAAACTCCTTAATTTATATACACCGAAAAAATATGTATGTGTTTCTTCTAATTATGTTCTAGCAGAGGTTACTGACGGTCGATTCATGTTGTTTACATACAGTCTGGTAATTTTAGTTGCCCTGGTATCTGCCCAAGTCAGAGTCTTTCCTATCTGCTCTCACTGTTTAAAAGAGATTAAGTTATACTTGCAAATGCAAGGAAGTAAGGGTATCCAGTGGGTGCTGCTGAGACTTGCTCCGCAACACCTGCCATATAGGCTCAAGATGAGACACACAGGAAAAAAGGGAGAGGAAAACCTCTCAGCCAACTTTTAATTAACTCCAAAAAGCAGAAGAGCTTCAAAGGAATTGTGCTGTTGTGCTTGGCCTCTTTTCCTATACCATTCTCACGTCCAGAGATGCTGGGTAACTTCAAACCCTATTTTATTTTCTACATTTCACTGAGAACAAGCATTGTTACTTGGTGTGGCTGAATTGCAAATAGAATGGGAATCACTTCCACTTCTGCTGTACGTGTAAGTGCTGCAGCAGTGGGGTTTATGGTGTTGGCTTAAGGTGTGCCAGTACTTTCTTCGCAAACACCTGTGTCCAAAGGTTTGCAATTTGGCTGTAAATGTAGATTTGGAAAAGAGGGATCAGAAGTAGAAGTTGCCTGTGCCTTTCACCCTGGTACTAGGTGCTCTGAAATTGCAGATTTCAAGCAAAGCAAAAGAAGTCTTTTGAATTATGGAAATCTGTAAAAACAGCAAATGTTTTTAATTCTGCTTTCATTTCCAAGGTGTTCCAACATGGGATAGTGCCACAGAAGGCCCTGCACTGATAATCATCTCTGTTGCCTTGGAGTGAATTAGGTAAGTCCAAATTGACATGAAGTGTGAGGGTCTCCCATTGATACATGCTGTATATCCCATGTAACCACATTACAACTCGCAGTATTTCAGAATACTAGTGGATGATTTGTAATACATATAAAAGAGTCTATCGCAGTTTCAAAATGAAATTAATTCATTAGTTTGCATGAGGTACTTGTAAAAAACTACCTGTAGTATAGGTCAAATCTAACACCGGTTCCAGTCAATGGAAACTTTTCCTCCATTCCAGGATCAGGCCTGGCTGAAACCAAAAAAATTAATCCTGTTGACTTCAGCAAAACTATGGATGACGCTCACTGCGATCAATAAATGCTGTTGTCCACTTTCCTGAGCACTGCTCTTAGTCTGAAATTATAACTATTTTCTCCTGGTATTTTAACCTTGAAGAAAGGGTGCATCCATCGGAAGTACTTTTTAAGAACTATCTTGAGAACTTTAGCAGATAGCAGTATTGCATACTCAAGGATTATGTATGTATTAGAAGTTTCATAAATATTGAATGTATTGAGTGTGTAATGTGCTGAATTGCTTCCTCTGCAGCAGTGAGATTCATCATGCCAGCCATCAATGGTTTAAGGCTCTGAAAAAATAAACTGAAGTGTTAGGAATGCAAGGGGCTCTAAAGGACTGGAGTTGTCTTAGGTGGTACAGAGGTGCAGAAAATGAGGGTTCTCATGCTGTGCAGCTGTAGTAAGAATGGTTCCAGAAGAGCTGCTGCTTAGAAGGAAAACATGGACATTCATGTTTAATTTTTCCTCATATTTTTTTCTTTAACCCTATGCTATTAAAACCAAAACGCCAAAAGGCCTTCCATCAACTGCCTGGACTGTAGTATAACAGATAGGGAGAATAATCTAGTGGTTAGACTTAGACTGTGAGCCTGAAGCTTGATTCTTCTCTCACAGCAGTTTAGTGAAGCATTATTTGATTGGCATTAGTGGATTTACCCTGTGATAAAAGCAATTTAAATGGAAAGACTCTACAATCTGGCCATTCTGGAGATGCGTATTTTATTTCCAGTTCTGCCACTGATTAGTAGTGTGACCTCTGGCAAAGGCACTTACCCTCTCTTGTATTGTTCCCTCTTCATAAAATACAGAAAAATAGTTAATCCACTTTACTCAAAGAGCTTTAAAGTAGGTGTGTAACAACATAGCATGAACAACATGTCATGCAGAATACTGTAACTACCTGCCACATAAACTTTGCGTGGCAGCAGTTGCTTCTAGGTACTCAGGTAGGGCCTCTTTTTTGAAGCATGAGTACATTACAGGTAAGTTGTTACTAGCAGTAACTAAAATACTAAATGCTGCTGGACTTCTGCCGGCTCTGTGTACAGACTACTCTTGTACTCATTTATTTTCCTCTATGATTTCCTTGGTTAATCATGATAATTTATATATATTTGTATGTCGTTTACTTGCTTTCAAGGCATGAATAAATAATACTACACAGATAATCTCTCATTTTAGAAGGAAGGAAATGAAACGCTAAAATCTATTATTTTAAACTATAAAACTGAATTCAGACTGGTACCACATAGTATAATTGCAAAGGAGCTTTTTTATTCTTTTTCAGCAGTAATGTTAAAATATAAAGCAGTTTAATATATACACGTGCGCAAAGTTTGGCCAATTAACTTTGCAGATAAGTCCTAATATTTAAGTTAGAAAAAATAAGAAATTTATAGTTAAGGCTTTGAACGTGGCACTGTATTTAGTTATTGCAGGTGCCTAATAACTGAGTATGGGCTGCTTTAGCACATGTACTAAAGCCACAGATGCAGAGTTTATCTCTGAATAGTCTGTCCTTCTCTAGCTATAAACTGCATCATAACATTGCCTTACTTACATTTCTTTGCTTCTTGTAAGAAAGGAACATACTTCAGGACGAACGTTATAATAGTGATTATTTCGGGGCAAATGGCTTGATTTATTTCCCTGTTCCACCTTAAGCCATCTCACACACTCTCTAATTCTTTCGTGTCGCCTCCACAAAGGCTTTTGGACAGATGTTTGCCCTCTTGATGTCACTGAGAGTTTGCCACCGAGTCCAACAGAAGCAGATGAGCTTTCCATGAGAAAGTATTGGCTATTGTTCAGTAGCTATGTCCTCCCTCTTAACAGGGGCTAACCTGGACTTCCTTTTTCTGGGGAAAAAAAAGCAGCATTCTGAAAAGGCTGAAGAAACACAGCTAAACCCAAACCATGAAGTATTTAGGGCATTTTTTTGCTTAAATCACAGTCGTGCTGAACTTACAGGGGATTCTGGAATTTACTTTAGTAAGTGCAAGATTGGGTTCTTAGCAATAAAATGCCATGTTCTTCTTCACTGTAACATATTAGACCAATTCCTCACAAAGCATTTTGGGAACCAGACTGAAGAATTCTGAAAAAAGCTATGAATATGATGGGCTAAATCAAAGAAGCAACTGTGGCACCCTTTCCCAAACTGAGACCTGTTAAAGGGCATGAAATCGTCTGGATTTTTTTTTCATCTGTGTCTAGTTATCTCTTTTCTCCTCCGTGGCATCAGCTGCCTGGTATTCTTTCCAGGGAAACATCTGTAATGCATAACATCATTCTGTGTCCTTGAAGGAGTACAACATTTGACTTGGAACACAGCCTTGGAAGCTGCAATTTTTTTAATGTATAAATGATCAGTGTGGACCTTGGTGCCTCCATATGTTCTTCATGTGATATTTTATACCAATATGTATAATTATCACATTGTTCAAATGATCATCTTTTTTTCCACACACCTTCTAGGGCTATTGTTGGAAGAGAAAGATAACAATCGTCTTCAGAGATCTGACAGTAAATTAATTAAAAAAAAACCCAACCCCAAACCAGCTTCCACAAGAACAAAATTATTAATAATAATATTAATGATCAACTTCCTTGCTGACCTTGTGATATTACAAACTATGCAAAAGGAAGGGCAACAACGAAGGGAATTTTTATTTTCGTTGCAACAATTATGCTTGATCATTTTTAGTATAGATATAGATAGGACATAATTCCTATTTAGGTAGGAGATAATACCAGAGCGATGCAGGACAAAATGTGAAGTCATTCAAAAGCAGACTGTACATAAATATAGTTAACGCTGTGGAGGCGTGCCAACACTGATGAAATGTAAAGCTGATCAACGGCTCAAGGGCTGAATGCCGAAATTGCTGTTCAGTCCTTAGGCACCGAAAACTTCCACTGAAGTCGCTGAGAGTTCAGCGAGCAGCGTGTGTGGGGCAAGCACAGGTCTCTTGGCTGGGTTCAGAGATGTGCTCAAGCACCAGCGCTACCTCGCAAACCCAATTATCCCAAGGCATGGGGAAAAAATAGGTACTGTGTGAGCAGTTCGCGTTTAGAGCAAGGCTTCCTCTAGCTTTTCCTTCTGCCACTTAACTGCTGTAGACCAAGTGCTTCCCAGAGAAGCGTGCCCGATTACAAACAGGGGGATGCCAGTCTTGGCTAACTGAGCCTACCGAATGAATACCTGCGGCACAGCTTCTTAAGGCGATGTGCCGGGTATCGGAACAGCGTCGGAATAAAACCAGGGAGCACCTTCGTCTTCCCGACGCAGCAGTCTAAACTCTCCTCTCGGAAAAGCCTTTGCCGTCACTTCGGCCGGCAAAAGGTGTCCGTCCCCTCGTTCCCGGATCCCTCAGCGGCGGCCGAGGCTCCGTCCCGCAGAGCCGCAGAGCCCCCGCGCCCCCGCCCGCAGCGCCGCTCCGCCGCCACCCCGCGCCCCACCGGGGCCGCTCGCCCCCTCCCCGCCGGCCCGGCGCCCCCGCCCCGCTCACCTCGCTCGCAGGCAGCGCGGCCCCGCTCCGCCCGGCCCCGGCCGCCCCCGGGGGCGCACCCCGGCCGCCCGCCGCCGGGCAGGGCGCAGGAGCTGCGGCGGCCCCGCCGCGGGAGGGCGGACGCCGCCGGTGGCCAGGGGCGCTGGGCGGTGGCGAAGCCCCCGGCGGGGCAGCCGGCGGGGGGCGGCGGCGGGGTCGGGGCGGGCGGCTGCGGGTGGCGGGCGGCAGGGAGGCCGGCGGAGACCTGCCCCAGCCCGCGGGCTCCGGGGATCGTCCCTATCACCAGCGCCACTACGAAGCCGGTGAATGTCATGGTGCCAGTCCCGCCGGCTCGGGTCCATCTCCCCCTCTCATCGCGCCCGGGATGCGAAGGGGGGAAGGCGGGGCCGCGGCGTCCCACTAATCCCCCACGCCGCACACCCCTGCCGCCCTCCCCCCGGCTCCCCTGCCTGCGGGGGCAGGGCCAGCGGGGCGCGGAGAGGCGCGTAGCCCCCGCGGCGGGGCCGGCAGCGGCGTTGGCGGCTACCTGCCATAGCCTTCCCCAGCGCGGGCGGAGCGGGGCGGCCGCCCGGCCCCAGGCAGCAGCCGCGCCGGCAGCCCCGGCGGGGGTTCCGAGGGAGCCGCGCATCGACCGCGCCGGCCGCCCCCCGGGCTCATCGCTGCCCGCGGTCCCGCCGCAGCCCCGCAGGCTCGCCCCCACTCCGCTTCTCTCTCGCACTCGGGGCTCCCCTACCAGCCACCTTCTCTTCTGCCCTCGCCCCCGCGGCTGTGGCTCCCCCGACCCCTCCGACAGCCTCACAAAGAGCAGAAGGAGCCCGGGCAAAGCCTGGCCCGGGGCGGGGGCGCGCAGCTTCGGGGAGAGAGGGACAAAACGGACCCGCACGGCGGCTGGGGAGGGAGAGGGATGGAGAGAGCCCCAGACGTGTCTGCGGGAAACAAAGGGGCTGGAGACAAATACCGTGAAGAGAAATGTCTTCGAGGGTTTAGCTTTATCCCAGCCCCATGTGCTCTGAATAGTAATCTGCTTATTCCCAACCGCTGCAGAGTTTTGCATGACCTGATCATCTCTGATTTCCTTTTTGTACCAGGACGGCTGTCAGTTTTGCTTCTTTGTCTTATATTGTTCAGTTGTTAGTTTGGGTTAGTAATTATTTTTTAATTTACCACTGTTTTTAATCTATGCTGTTCGTATTTTGCAAAGTCTAACTCTTCCTGATAGAGCACGCAATTTGTGATGTGAGTCTGTAGATTCACCTCTCCGTAGGATTGTTTTTCCTCTCTAATTTTTTGGCTGAGAAGTGTTAATCGGGCTTCTGGGTGAGCACATCAGTAATTCCACAACCTGGCGTTGTGACTAGAGTCTAAAAGAGAAAGAGAGAGGGTGCTTTCTGCTTTCCATGCAGGATCCCAGGTATCTCCAGTAAACAGTGGCCTTCCTTGAGCAGCCTCCAAACTGTTCAAAAGGTGCAAAATGCAACTTTACCTATTTAAGCTTTTGTTTATAAGAACAAAAGAGCTCCAGTGCTAAGGAAAAGCAGGTCCTACAGTGTTTGGTATTACCTGTATTTAGTTCTGCTCATCGGTGATTAATTTCTTATTGCAACATTACAGTTAGTATTTTAATCACTCACAAAGTTAAAGAATACTCGGTTGAGATTTCTACAGCAACATGATAACTATGCTATCGTATGTGTCTGTTGCACTTCTTTGTGAATATAAACACACAGATTGTTCGTTCTGTCTGAGGTTTCTTCTGGGGGTATGTATATGCATTAGTTTAGAAACTGTCAGGACTGGCAAGAGTTTAATTTGTTTTCAAAATATTTGAATACATACAAGACGTTAGCCTGAAAGTAACTCATTGTAGCCATTTTTAAATTGTCTGAAAATTTGTTGCTGTCATGACAAGTTGGTTGCTTTTATCCTTTGGAAGGACCGGTTAAAAGCATGCTCAGCCTAGCTGCTTAAGGCTTCCTTCATTGCCTAGTAAACACTTTGGCATCACAGTAGCAGCAATATTTCATTTTCCCTGACCTAAGCTCTTTTTTTTTTTCCCCCTCTAGCCTGGAAGAGGCAGGGTTCTGCTGATCAGCACAGGAGGAAGAGAACAGATGAGTATGATGAATCTTGCAAAACACTTCAGGCAAAGCTTTGAGCCTGGTACTTATTCATGTATTCTGATTTCATTTGTCTCCCCTAGGTGTGTGGGCCAGCAGGAATCTTTCGTACACGCAGTGAACTTTCTTGGCCTATGTAGGGTAGAGGTGTTTGTGCTTGAGGTTGCAAAATGGTACTAAGCAGGAGGTGAGCGGAAAAGAGGGGGGCTATAGAGGGAAAAAGGGTTGGAAGTAACTAGAATTATAAAAGAAGCATCAAGAAGAAAAAAGCAATTGTCATAATGATTCCCTCCCAAGACAGGGTTCAGGTTTAATCGAATGATCCACATATTCACTCTTGAACATTTTCATTTTTATGATGATTGGGGTTTTTTGATGTAATCATATAAAGAGAATGAACCTTAATTTGTTTTAATAACTGTAAATGAGCTTTCACTGTGATGTCTGTTAGTGCTACAGGAAATAATGCTTTTGTTAGAATTTACAAATTAGGGACTTGGTCTGGCTTCCATTCAAGACATTGATAATAGTTTCACTCTAAGTAGGAGAGGCCCTTTTCTAAGAAATACTGGAGCTGATGCGGTTTGTTTTCCCAGCATATATGTTTTGCACTTTGGTTGCAGCTTCTGTCTTGGCTAGAGCATTTATGAGTGTCTCCCCCATATGGTTTCTCTTGGGTTGGAACTGGGTGAGCTCATGTTGCAGTTTTTCCTTTAGCTGTGGCACTTAGAGGTGCCATGTATAAAACCACTCTCATCTGCTTGACTACTTCTGTTACACTTGTAGGAAGCTCGTTATCTGTGTGACTTCTACCTCTGTCACATTTCTCACAATCGGTCAAAAGTTACTGGGAAGAGCAAAGACAAAGCAAGTTACATGGACAGAGTGTGTTTTTGAGAACCTTGATTCTTTTGGACATCACACTGAAAAGAACAGTAAGAATTACAAGTGTCCCGAAAATGAAACTGCACTATGCCTTAAGGGTGGACTTCACCTTCACATGTTTATAAAAAAGAAACAAAGGCTTATTACTCTGATAGCTGATACAGCTTTAAAAAGATGCCAAATATGAGATGTTCGTAGTGCATTTGGTTGCCTTAAAAAGTTTTATCTCTGCTGTAGAAAACTGTTGAAAACTCATTCACAAATGGAATTAGAAATGAAAAGGAAAGAAAAAATTATGTTTGCTCAATTAGGAAAATAAGTAGATCTTTGGAAACTTCAAAAGGTCTCAGTGGATCCGGGCATTACGTACAGCTTTGATTCTGAAATTACAGTTTCCAACTCTTCAGAAAAAAAAAGTCACAAAATGTTGAGAAAATACTAAGTCTTTGGAAACTGTGCTAGTTATACTTCTGCAGCAGCACTGTGGGATTTAAAGTTAGTAATCTGTGTTTAACGAGGCCTGCATTTTTATAGGAAAAGAAAGGCTTGTTTTGGTCTTCCTAGGTTGGTAGAGAAAATAATCCATTAAGATGACATTAGGGTGGGTGAACTGGCTCCAGTTGAAGTACATAGCAATTCTCCCTTTTGCAAAACATTTTCAATGCTTAATCTTAGTATTTAGTTTGTACCTCTTATGCACAGAGGTAGCACCTATTGACAGCAGTCCCATGGAAGTCCATGGAACGATGCTTGTGACCAAAGTTAGCAAATCTGTGCTGCGTACCTGACAGCTTCCGTGAGAGCAGTTGTAGGAAATCATCTGCTAGAATAGGTCTTAATTTCTGTACAATTCCACAGGGCTGGCTGCTTTTTTCTCTCCTGATATTTGACAGCCCCAATACCAAACTGTTGCTAAAACAAAGAATAATAAGTAATTCATAGGTATGAACTGATCTGACCACTCCCCCGCTGTAATGCCCCTGCTGTATTTCTGTGCATAGATTCCTCAGGTTATCTGAGAAATGGAAATATTAGAAATACTCGCATAATACAGCAGCTGCATGGGCTTTTCATATAGGCAAGGCTTAAAAGGAAACGTACACAAGAGCTTCCTTTATCCTAATAGCTTTCGAAAAGCACTTCATAGTTCTTCCCTGTCACTGACTCTGCTTTTGCATTAACTGTGTGAAGGTACAGGTTATCAGAGACCAATTTTCAATAAATGGTTCTTGTGAATAGGTGAAGGTATCTGATGTCTGGGTTATACGTACAAAAATAGTAGTCCTGGATTTCAAAAACATTTTATACCAAGCTTTTAAAATTCAGCTGGAGAATCAGTCTAAGTCTGCTCCCATTTAAATCAGTAGCAAAATTCACTGATTAGCCTCTTCCTGTGTTCAGTAAGGCTGCTTACCTTTCTTTTCGAGTAGGTCATACAGTATGCTCTCAGCACAGATTTTAGAAAAGCTGAGCATTTCCAGCTGTTGGAGGAATTCAGTTAAAATACTATTGACAAGGGAAGGCCTGAGTCAGTCCCATTTATTGCCACTGATAGCCCTAATACCCAGGGTATTCTCTCCTGCATTCCCTCCTGACCAGGTTAGAGTCAAACAGCAATGTAGCTGTGACAGATCAGAGCAAGGGTTGACTTCAGGCAATGCAATATATGAGAAATTCCCCCAGGAAATAAGTACAAGTACAAAGCAGAGAGTATGTAGCCAAACAGCCAGGCACAACATGTTGTAATGAACTTATTTTCAGACTATCCATCTAATAATTTCTTACTATTATTTCTTCACATAATCAAGTATGCTGGGGCCAATAGATCAGCTGCTGGAATCAATGGAAAAACTTACGCACATGACCTAGTGGGCACTGAGTGAGATCAAACAGCACCAGACAGGGGCTGAAATCAGGACTAGAAGGAGAGGAAGCAAGGCTTCACACAAAGGAGATTTCCATGTGCAAAATGGGCCATAGAACGGGTGCCGTAATGAGTCAACATTTTTAGGATGTAAGTCAGCGCTCTTATAAAATAATTTTATTCATTAATCTCTTTCTTTTTAACAAACACGGGCAGCAGAAATTTGAAATCCTGCCAAGTCTGACTCAAAATTAATTTGGGTTTGTGCTTATATGGAAGAGAATAGGCCTTTTGTCTGTAATTCTATATAAGCTCCATAGGGTGACCCTGCATTACACAGGATGTAACTGAACAGCCTGTAATTGATGAGGTTTCCATTACCACATAACACAGTGCGCACAGTAATGAGATCATAGAAAAACCTTTTTTGAAGTGTTAAGTACTTTCTTGTACAACAAACTGAGTTCATATTATAAGGCAATAAGAAACCCGATTTCCTGGAACAAGGCAATAAGAAACTTTATTTCCTGGAACAATTCAATACATAGGTGCGTATGTGCCTAACACGGGGTTATACGGACGTGCATGAAATAACTGCGCTTAAAACTGAAAGGTAAACCGAATCGTGCAAAACTGGTGCACGCTTTTTGTTTAATACAGTGAGTGGAAAAAATGCTATTTCAACTGTGATAGTTTTGACACACCCAAAGTAACTATACATCATTTTAAAAGTATCACAGTTTTGCATAGAAAAAAAAGGACTTTTGAATAACAAGGAAATGGGGAGATATTTGTTTGAAAAAAAATTCTAAAAACAACAAAAAAGCCCTGCATTCAGTAAAGGCTCTAATTCTGCAAATATGTACCCTCATTCCTAGTATGTATACATCTGCATACTGTCATGTCTCCATGTGTAAAGTAGGTTACACGAGTACTGTGTGTAAAACTTTGGAGGACTGGAGACATGATTTGTTCATGCTGTTACTATTTCAGCAACACCCGGGAACATACAAGTAGTACAACCTACAGTCTCGTTCATGCAGTTGCAATGTGATGCTGTTTGAGGCTGCGATGTATGTTGTTTCCATGAGCAACCTCCAAGCACTCCTTTGTGTTCCTCTCCCAGAAGGACGATTTAGCAGATCCCAAGTGTGCAATGCCATGTGGCTGAGTGGGGAGTGAGACTCAAGTGTGAGAGCAGGAGTGCCCCAGCATGACTGTGTAACTACAGCAGAGGTGCTGCTTTATTTCCTGGTGCTTAGAATAGGAAAGAAATGTGGCATCACATACGTTGCAGTCTGTTAACTAGGTGAAAGGTGAGTTTGTGTAGCTGTTCTATAAATAAGCACATTTAAAGAGGCAAGAATATGCCAAAGAGGATATTTTGAAAAAAAGGAATCGAAAATGGTATTTGTTAACAAACGATCTTAACAAAGATCTGCTAAGAAATGGAACTTTAGTTCCGAACCTGACTACCTTGGGTATATGTGGGTTTTGGTACTTGATTCATTGAGTCTGTCCTTTAAGGGAAGCTCTGTCCGTGAGTCATTCTGTGCTCATGCTGGAGAAACAACTCACTCCAAAAAAAAAAAATCAAGGGGCAGGCTACGCCTTTGTAAAAGTATTTAACATTTGTGGCAACGTTTAACATTTTGGTTTAGATCTAAGAGAGAAAAGGTGAAAAAAAATTTTTTTTGTAATGTCTTCTTCATCATAAAACATACATTTTGGACTCTCTTTCATGTAGAAAGTAGCCATTACAAATCAGTCAACATTAGGTAAGCCTGCCATAGAGCAGGATGAAGCCTTATTTATTGAAAACATCACTGTCAGTGAGGACAACTGGTTCATAGAGCTGAGATACATGACCTTCTACAATTTCCTCTGACATTCATGGTGTAGAAGGTTCCCTGGGGTAAACAATGCTTTATAAATGCAGTTGTTTAATTAATCTCTGATGAATAATCCAGGTAGTCCTCCTCCAATTATTTATGTCTGAAATGGTAGCAGGTGTCTTCTCTTTGTTCAGAGTTAATCTTCTGAAAACATTTCTTAATAATATCTATTTCAGAATTTTGCATTTCATTGTTGAGAAGTGTAAGTGCAATGAAAACCACAAACCACAGAAAGATGAGTCAAGCAGGGTTGGTTTGTGTTTTCATTTTCCATCTAACCCACGTGTCACCTTCCCATTAGCAGCAATGGAATGAGGCATTTCTAATATTGCCTGAAGGAATCTCAGTGTCCTGCACAAAATCCAACAGCAATGTACATACAATGTGTAAATAAGACTTTTTTTCTCCGGAGTTTCAGAGGGATGTAGGAATTACTTCAGTGCTGAGCTACGTACATGCAATGACCTTTCAAGTAGTTGATTGATCTTCATTGACATAAGACTCTGTTACTGTGAATGAGAAAGGATAAAGTGAGTTACAGCTGTATTTTTAGTTATGCATAATGCAAGCACATATCACACAATTAATAAAATATAAAAAATTATTAAAATATAAAAACTATAGCTTATTAGAACATGTAAAATAAGCATAAAAAGAGGGGAAAAAAGATAAATACTTGTTGGAGCAGGAATAGTTTTCTCCATGAAGCCATATTTAACATATTATAGACTTTGAATTTCTAAATGTTTTTGATCTTGAAAAGCAGCAAGCACTTCAGATTAGCACAAACCTTAGCATAAGGGCATTTGGTCTACAAATTGAAATGCAAAGCAAGACATGTTCCTTTTTCCATCTTTCCCCTCCTGTATATGTATACAACTATAATCTGGCCCATATATTTTATTTATTTAACAGAATTGTTTTGCAGGGAACCCATTTTAAACAAAAAAAATCTGTTTTATACATCTGTACTTTCTCTATATGCTTCTGCAGTGCACTCTTAAAATATAAGTGAATAGACAAGACTTTTAAGACTTTTAAGACTTTTAAGTGTCCTATTAACATAAAAAATACTGCTATATTTTTTTTTAAAAATTAGATGTTAACATGTTTCAATACACAAGAATCAAATATAATTCCCTTGTCATTTACTGTTATTTAGGTTTGGTCTTTGTCCATCTCCAAGTGCTGGACTAATTGACAAGGTAAAGAATTTCACATATTTCCAAGTCTGTTTTACATCTATTATTTTTAGTCGGTTCACAGATAGACTTTTTAAAAGATTTCACCATCGTATACAACTTGAGAAGTTTATTGTATATGAACTTGAAAACAGTGTCTCACAAAGTTAGAACAAAAAGCAAGCGGGATTTTGCCACTTCTTATTTTCAGTCACAATTCTCTATCGAGATTTAAAAGAGAGACCTGAACTATTGTGGAGATATTCATATGTCCCTTCTGCTAGCTGTCGCATACTCTTGACTCCCCACTGAAATAGGTATTTGGTCAACATTACCCAAATTTAGTCCTACCTGTTTTTATCCTTTTTTCAAAAAAGTATGTAACAACTTGAATTTGCTGGATAATACAAGTAAAATTTCAAATGCCCTTTTTTTTGTTGTTGTTTTTTTGAGAAAGAAATCATGAAAGCTGCATTCTCTTATCGTTAGTAGTACTTTTGGATAAGAACATCATTATTGTTTCAAAGGAACACATTCTTATACGTTATGAAGGGAAAGCTAAAAAAACAGTTTACACTTATTTGACTTAAGGATGCTGGGATTTATAATTACCTGAAGAAACTGAATGCTGTGCTACCAAGAAGAGATTTAAGAAATGCTAATTCTTACCTCATAAGGGTACTGAGAGATCTCTTGGAAGTTATCAGCACATGTTCGTAACACATGATCTTTATATGTTCTCTTTTGGGGTTATATTGGAAGCACTAGGACTAATTTTAAAATATTTTTTGTTTTACCTGCAATTTCAATTAGTTGAAGAGTTTAGCTGTTCGGGAGAGGAGTATATTGTTAAGTGTTTATAAACCATGCCCTGTTGGCTGTATTGATTAATAATTTCATCAAAATCAGTGAGTCTTCTCATGTTAGTGAATAGATTTTGTGCATTATGAAACAAGCATCAGTTTTCCCCTATTGTTACCATTTAAAAAAATACAAATCTCAGTAGTTCCTAGCTTGCTTTCACAAACATAGACAGAGCTGGAGCAACCATTTCACAGTGATTAATATAAAGTGATGCACAAAGATGTACTTGCTGTTTGTGCCTCCTGTCAATATTTTAGTTGAAATTTTAAAATGCAACTACAAATGTGCTTTAAAACAAATAAGGGGAGGATACCCTCTACAACTGGGAGGAGATTATCTACAAGCTGGGGTCGGAGTTGACTTTGCACTATTGAACTATGACTCTTGTAGTTAGAACAACCCTGGCATTGTGCAGACCTGTGACAGACATTTGCACTTCGATGGCCTTCATTACCACGGAATGTGGAAAATGTCTGTCAGGAGCTGTGGGAAGGGCAGGGAGGGAGGGTGAGGGATGAAGAAAGGGGGCAAAGAAGGCAAGATCCGCTGCTGTAACTATTGGCAAAACAATCTGCTTTCTTAAAATCTTCATTGTTGGCTTAATCATCCCTTATTCTTTTGTGACTTCTGACTGACGTCCCTTTCTTATCTCTTCTGATCCCTCTTATCCCATCATTATGATTTCCCCATTGCTATTTTTTTTATAATCTAATGGCGATGTGGAACTACACATTCCAACTTACTATTTTCATATTTAGTCATCTTGGCTGGGATAATGATTTGCCATGTAAAAAGTAAAAATTAAAATTAAACCCATTGGATTATGAAAAGCCACAGATTTTTCCTATGGGTATAGCTATACAAAAGATACAGAGCGACTTGTCCTGGTTTTATATTGATCTGCTTAGTATGCCATTTATCTTTTTAAATAAACACTATGTTACAGTACACACTACTTTTTGTACTTTAGACTTCTAAACATTGTTATTTTACTCAACACATTCTAATAGCGTGTAACTAAATCCTGCTAGAGCAAATACCCAGTTATATTAACTAGAAGTACTGCTCAGTTTATTAATCATAAAATCTCAAAACGTCTCATTGGGTTTTTATTATGTTCATTATCCTATTTTGGAAACAGGTCTCAGAGTTTTGTTACAGGTTTCAACAGAACCTTTGTTTGGCCCTTAGAAATCAAATAAGTAACTTCTGCTTGGAGCTGTAGGAGATGGACTTGCAATTTGAATCATAGAATCATAGAATACCAGGTTGGAAGGGACCTCATGGATCATCTGGTCCAACCTTTCTTAGCAAAAGCACGGTCTAGGCAAAATGGCCCAGCACCTTGTCCAGCCGAATCTTAAAAGTGTCCAATGTTGGGGAATCCACCACTTCCCTGGGGAGATGAGTCCAATCATCATGAGTCGTCCGTATGTCTACTTTTTTTTTTCGGTATCCATACGTTTTTCTTCCTGAAGCTTCTTTCTGAATTTCCTAGAACCCAGGAAAAGTAAAAAGCAGCAGAATAACTTCTTTCTCTAGGATTTAACTACAAGCCGTCTTCTGGAGTAACATTTTTCATATTTCTTTACTGCCTTCTGTCTGTACTTCTGGTGTTTCTGAAGCTGTGGCTGCACATTTGCTGCAAAATAATCCAAACTGGGTTAAAAGATCAGCCAGATCTTTTTCCTGATCTGATTTATCACACAGCCACACAGAAAACACAATGGATAGTGAACTGGCATGAATGTAGAAATAAGTGGCAGATCTAGGAGCTGTTTAACTTAGTACGCTATAAACTTAAGAAAGCATTAAGATGGAGATATTGAAAAGTGGAGTATTCATAGAAGCTACAGTTAACTGGTAACACTGTAAATGTTCTGGAAAACATGTCAGTAAATGGGAGACTGGGAGAAGAAGATAAACAATAAATCCAGGGATATGTTTTTAAATATTCTGGGCAAATAACATGCTGATGCAAAATACTCGATCTAATGTGCTATAGAGGTATCCAGGAAAACATTAAATAATATTGAAAACAAATTTTAAATGGAAAAGTACTGAGTATATGAGGTAATACATAAGGATGAGTTTTCCGGAGTACAAAGACTTTAGACATATGAGGTTTTCAGTGTGCAAAGCTACCATAAACTGTAATATTCTGTATAGTATTATCTAGTCACCTTTATTGCTATTTAGTACAAACAAAACAGCTCTGAGACAAAGTGAGGGTACTATAATCGCATAAAACATGCACAAGTACCATATTTAAACATAAAAATATATGGGATTGTTTTGCAAGCACGATAGGACACAATTTCTGACTGTAAGATAAAACTGGCAGTATAATTTTAATATCTTGTGTGAGAAACATAGGGAAAGCAGGAAAGTGATACATAATATTTGCTGATCTCGGTGCTTATAGAGTGAAGTCTATAAGTCAGTGAGCACTGAGGTATATGGAAATGCGTTCTTTGTTAATCAAAGCATAACAAATTCACACTTCTTTAACACTTCGATTTATAATAATAAAGCCAGCAGATGTCATGTAATTAGATTTGTACTGCCCTTGAGGGGAGCGGATCAAATTCAGCTCATCATTAGAACAAATAGTATCACTGAAGTTCGTATAGTTACTAGAGATGTGCTCCTGCCTCACGAAGGGGGCAGTGTTAAAATGAGAAAGGGGGCCAATTTGGGGACAGTGTTAAAATGAGAAGGAAGGAGTAAATACAGGGCTGGATGCAATACAACATAAAGCTGCACTCTGTCCCCTCTTCACGTTCTATTTTTTGAGGCATATACACAGACACTTCCGTTAAAAAGCCAGTTGTATTTTAACACATTCTCTGAATGTGTTGGGAAGCCAGTAATGCTTGATCGCCAAGTGAAGCAGGATTTGGGCACTCAGGGGACGGTTTTGCTAATTTTTTTTTAGTAATTTAGAAGGAGGATTGTCAATTAATTGCTATGATTGACTGAATTTGTCAAAAGAAAGAATGTGTTAATCTCTTTCTTAAAATATGGATGTAACTGTTGGCAAGCTGTGTGGATGACTGTAGGGTGCAAGGTAGCATCTCTGAAATCACATATGCCTAGCATCTAAATCCTTGATAGTGAGAGATATCAAAAGACAAGTCATTAGAGCTCCAGAAAAATATACAATATCCAACAGTAATGAAGATGAGTTAGGGTCATATTGTGCCAACCGTATTCACATTTAATACCATTGCATTGTCTATTCTGTGTGAGCAGTCCCAGTGACTCCAGTGGAACTCTTGATGGCGGGTGGGCTCGTGTGAGCTGGGACGGTGCAGCGCAACCATCTGTGTCCTCATGAGAGTTAAAATGCCCAGATTGTCTGAGAACCACGGGGCAAGTTCTCAGTTCCAAGTTCCACTGCTGTATATGGTTTACCTCAGAGTATATGGACAAGTGGCTAGTAAGTTCCTGCAATAGGTAAAAGAAAAAATGTAAAACAGCTTGCTCTTTTTCCCACCCCACATAAAAGCCTAAATCTTACTTTTTGGTATAGAAATTAACACAACGAATTTGTAGACTAGACTAGATTAGACTATTTCAGTTGGAAGGGACCTACAAGGATCATCTAGTCCAACTGCCTGACCGCTTCAGGGCTGACCAACAGTTAAAGCCTGTCGTTAAGGGCATTCTCCAAATGCCTCTTGAACACTGACAGGCTTGGGGCACCCACCACCTCTCCAGGAAGCCTCTTCCAGGGTTTGACCACCCTCTGGGTAAAGAAACGCTTCCTCATGTCCAGTCTAAATAGCTGTAAATAGAGTGTCTTGAATTAAAAATTCTATATTTTTGGTAGTTTGTGACATTCCTAGAACAAAACATGTTGATCAGAGGAATTTTTAGAAGTGGTAATCATTTTCATTCCCAGAAATTTAACAGATTCAATGCAAGGTCTTAAAATGCTCTCTTGACCCATCCACGTTTTTCTGCAAAGCAAAGTTTGGTTCAAAAAGCTTCTCCAGCTCTACTCCAATACCGCTGTTCTTCTGGCAATGTTGGATACTGCTTGAAGAAGCCAGAACAAGGTTTTGCTCAGAACATTTAAGAAACTAAAGGAGTTTATGCCATGTAGGGGACTTAGAAATATTTTTATAATTTTTTAAACATTTGTGTGCAAGTTACTTATTCTGGCTGACAAAGTAGAATGAAATACGGTGCTACGCAAAAGCAAAGAAATTAAATAATGTCTTTCAAAATTCCTTTCAATAGTCACCTCCAGGTTAGTAAGGAGGCTATGATCAGTTGGTCCAGAGGCAGCAGCTTGTGCTGCGAGCAACATGCAACATCAAGGCTTCATGTCCATTACAAAGGACGTGTACAATACTGGATCAAACGGCAATGAAATTTCATCTAGATGAAGTGTGAAATCGCAGCACATGTCTGTCAGATTACCCAGAGCGTATGGTGGTGTGTTTATGAAGGCTCTATTTTGGCTGTATGTGGGCTTACCAAGGACAAGCAGACCTGGCCTAATAAAAACTCTGCTGCTACTAAGTTACTTCCAGGAGATTTTTAAACAAAATTTGAACTGCTTCAGTGAGTTTGCATAGATTCACGGTTGTAGTGTTTTTGCAACATGCTCATTAAGTCAGGTTTGCCATCTTGTAGGGACACAGCCTAAGGCAGAGGTAGACAAGCATGCGTCGCCACAGTCACTGGGTGTTGTGGATACTGTCAGGTATTCAAAATAGGCCCCAAAGTGGAGGTTACCAACCTTTAAAGATATTTTTAAAGAGGTAGATCTAGGTACTTGACTAAAAGCATGGGGAAAAGGGACATGGAATAGGAAGGGTGTGATGTTAGTCCATGCTAACCGTTTTCTATTCATCTGTTTTGAGTTAAGAGATAAAAGTTCTCTTTTATTTCATCTTTGTGGTCCATTCAGTGCTTTTAATTTATGAATTTACTGAGCATCTAATCGGGCATAATTTAGTTTGAGGTTTGTGATGTGAAGAACAATTAAGGTGAGAGTACAGTGATAAATTAAGCAGCTTGGGCCTAATTCTCTGACTTTTACAGTCATTTGTACTGACACAAAATAAGCTAGCAGTTTTTTGCTAAATGGAGTAGAGTAGACTTGAATATATGTCGGTATAACACAAGTCCCAAATGGGTGTGAAATTCTACCATTAGTTGTTTGTGGTTTATAAATATTTTATAATACTGTAAACGGTTAAACAAAGTGGCACAGAATGTCTGTTTATTACATTCGGTGACAACCACCTGAAGTTGGAAGTAGATACAACTATGCTGGAGGACAGGATTTGAATTAGAAATTATTGCAACAACAGAAATAATTAAAAAGATTGAATGCAGGTCAATAAAGAGAAATGAAAGGTAATGTACTCAGGAAAAGTCAGTTAAATAAAAACAGGATGAGAAAACAATTGGCTTCATAAATCTGAAGGAAAAAATATGGATAATGGATCAGAGTTGAAGGCAGTTGGTAAAGGCTTCATCTGCAGCTGAATGCCTAGTTCGGGGAAGAGTCGTTCACGAAGGAGGCGACTCGATTAGATGAGATTCCAGGAGGCAGAAGGATCTGAAGTGCAGAACAGCAAGGTGAAAAAAAATGCGACAGCAGTCTTCCCAGACACTAAGGACTGTTGCAGAGCAGAAGCAAATAAACTTCTGCATGCTCACGGCAAACATTATGAAATGCATTTCTCTTGCTGTCCGTATGGAGTAGAGGTTATTAATTCCAGCAACAAATATTTAGACTGGAGACTAGGAAAAAAAATCTGAATGTAAGTACCACGAAGCTCCGGTATGGATTGCCCAGGGAGGCTGATGCATTTGCAGCACTGCATATTTGTAGGTCTGACACCGTGTCAGGGATGACATCAGGACATGAGGCTGGGTTAGAGAATTCCATTCTTTTTTGATGATTCCATGATAAGGCTCAAGGCCACAGCAAATCACGATGTAATCAAAACAGCAATATCAGTGATCAAACCCAAACCTATAGATTGGATTACGGTACAGTATATGTGCGTGTGTAGCTCTTGACTCCAGACCGGCAGAATTTGGCCTTGATACTTAGCTTAACAGAAAAAAACTGACCACAGACTGCATACAAGGCCGAGAGAGCCAGAACCGCAGCATAGACAGAGAAGAAGACAGGCAAGGAGCATGCTGCAAAACGACAAAACCTTTTGTTTTGAAACAGTGTATGTGTATAGCGTAACATCTTTCATAGCCATTAGTGTTTGTAAAGATTAGCTCGTCTTAGCAACCGGTTCTAAAAACAGAGTGCAGGCTCACACAAACTTGAGCATATCACATCCAGGAGGAAGTGATTTTGTTACTGTGCAGGGACTTCTACTGTATTCATTACAGCCAACAATATCAAAGCAGCGTGCAGTAGTATGAGATAGCATTTCTTTTTCCATAACATTTCCACAGATAGGACGGTATTACTAGTAACGTGTTCCCTAAGGAGATACAAAATCACCTCTTCGTATTTTGGGCTTTTAACGTTTAAAAGATCCATGATTTTTCTAGGATGTTCTATCACTGAGAAATGCGAGTGGCTGGAAATAGTTTCTTTCTGCATTAGTCTGCGCTGCTCTCATTTCCTTCTCTTCACGCATCTTTCTCGGTTTTAAGTTTGACCTGCATAATATCATTGACGTATACCATATATACCACTTAGAAAAAGAGAATAACAGCTTGTATCACAGAAGTGTGATAGTATCTGGCACTAAGATACCAGCAGAGGAACACCGTGCTCCATATAACAGAGCTGAATGTCACTTTTCACCTCTTGTCCACATCTTTGGGTTTGACAATTCCAGGAAAAATTGGTCTATTTCCGGAGAGCAAACATTAGCGCTGATTGTAACTGCGGAAATCATTTGTAAGGTTTCTTTATTCTTTTGTTAAGTTTCCTTTTGTGAGATGCTAGGAACTGAAGTTTACTGCACAACTTTTGAATCCAGACTGCGGGCCTTTATTTCAATCTTTATTCTTCTTGTAGTATGAATAGCTGTCAGAATGAGTATCAGCATGCAATATAAATTACATACATCCAAAGACAGATGATAAAATATGAGGGGGGGAGAAAGAAGGAAGCAGGAGAGAGACCAAAAATCAGATAAAACATGCTTTGAAGATAGTGGAAAACTCCCTCAAACTGGAACTTTTTAAACAATCAGAAAGACGTAGGCAAAACATAAAGGTTACCCTACAAATAACTACATTGGATATTGAGATTGGCTATAAAGGATGTACTAGGGCGAGAGACGTGTAGGAGAGAAGTACCGTTCTGGCATGAAGGGAGAACGGCAAAGAAAAACCCTTGCGTGTAAAACTAAGATACGGGCCCCCAAAATGCAACAAATTGCAGTAAGTGGTCACAGCTGTGAATAAACCTTGCTGAACGAGCTCGCCGAGCGCTTTGCACAGCTGTTTGCCTGGAGTAGGCGAGGAAACCTATATTGCAATGGTGGAGCGAAAATGAATTTAACATCTAGACTTGAAAAACACTTAAATTCCATTAAAACAGGTAATTATTCTGCTCGGTGACGCCTGAAGAGTCTGGAAATGGGAGTTCCGTCAGTCGGGGGGCTGACGGGTTACGCTGGAGAATCGGTTTCTCTGTAGGTCGGAGCTATCCTGCTTCCGAGCGCGACCACCACGTTCCCCTCCCCGGTCGCCGCCAAGCACGGCGAGCCGTGGCTGCGGAGGGGAAGGCTGCGTCTCGGCCGACCCCGCCACGCCGCCTCGCTGCGCTGCTCGGGCCCCGCAGGCCCGGGCCGCCGCTGCTGCAGCCGGGCGGTGCCGAACAGCCCCGCTCCCCGCCGGGCCGGGCCTCCGCTGCCTGCTACCAACATGGCCGCCGCGTCAGGCGGCCGCCGCAGCCGCCCCATTGGCAGAGGGGACGGAGGGGACGGAAGTGACGCACCGGGGGGGAGCCCGGCGGCGCGGGGCGGCGGAGGCCGGCGGCGCGGCGATGAACAGCCGCCTGCAGGAGATCAGGGAGCGGCAGAAGCTCCGGCGGCAGCTCCTGGCCCAGCAGGTAGCGGGCGGCGGCGGTAGCGGTGGTGGTGGCGGTGAGGCCGCCTCGCGCCGGGCCGGGCCCCGCTGGCGGGCGCTGGAGCGCGTGGGCCCCGCCCTTGCCCCGGGGGGAGGGGGCAGCGGGCGCGTGCCGCCTCAGGTGCAACGGTTCAGCTAACGGCGGCGAGGGGGCTGTTGTGGCCGTTATGGCGGTTGCTCGTCGGTCACGCGAGAGAGCGGCCCTGCCGCTGGCCCCGGGGTGCCCGGAGAGCGGGTAGGGGGAAGCAGCCGGCCCCGGGGGGCCGCTCGGTGTGGCCCCGCAGCCCCGGGGGCCTGCAGGCGGGCCCGGCTGGTAGGAGGGTGCGTGAGGTGTAAAGAGCGGCCCTTTGCCTTCCTGACTGTTACTGTTTGGGGTTCGTAAATCGGCGGTAACTGGCTTGGATTTGCCTTGCCCGTTGTTCAGTTAGGAGCTGAAAACGCAGACAGCATCGGTGCCGTGCTGAACAGTAAAGATGACCAGCGGGAGATCGCCGAAACGAGGGAAACGTGTAGGTCAGTATGGGTGCGCGATTTCTGGTAGAAATTAGGGGGGTTTAACAGTAATACAAGCCTTTGAAATAGGATGAGATTGCACTCCAAAGAGCAAAATTAATTCTTGCCGCTTACTTAAAAACATACAATTCAGTGAAAGAAAATGCTTTAATTACTCAAATCTGAACTTTGAATGAGGCAAGTAAGGTTTAGTCGTTCACTTCTAATAGCAGCTTGGAAATCAGGGCGGACTTTTGTTTCTTATGTTAAAAAGCTACTGTGGAGCAGAACAGGTGTGAATTTAGAGTATGCTATCCCCATTGTCCTAGAGCCTTTATACTTTTGCTAAGAGCAGTTGCAGGGCAATTTAGTTTAGAAGTTCTTATGGAACGGTAGGCATGTCTAGGACAGAGTAGCTAGTGCTGATTAATTCTCACGTGTAACTAATTGTCTTGTGTGAGCAGGCCTGATTTAGTAGATATACTGCTTTGGTTAAAATAAGCTGTACCTTTTAGAACAGAAAAACGAGGAAGCGAGATACCTGTTTTCAGGAGTCCTGTCCTTAAGAAGTTGTGCTGGTCTCAAATATACTGAGAGAGGAACAACTTCTTGTATAGGAAGTTTCAGAATAATTGCAAACTTATAATAAAATCATGCAGTCAAGGCAGATTATCAGAGACTTCTGAAATGTTCTCTCTGGAGAGAGAAACTGTTTTATATGAGCATTTTTTCTGGATGTTTATAGGGCTGCTTATGATACTTCTGCACCAAATGCAAAACGCAAATACCCAGATGAGGGAGAAGCTGACGAGGAAGAGATTGAAGAATATAAGGTAAGAAAAAAAGGAAAAAGTTACTTTCCTCTGGTGTTCATGTGTCTCCGAGGGATTTAGAAAACATGTGTGCGTGCATATAAATAAAAATAAATGCGATGTGTATAGATACTTTAAAATACACGTCCCTTCCTTAATGTCTTCCACTGCAGAGATCTAAGAGAGGGGGCACAGAGGCTAAGTGGTTCTCTTTGGAAGTGGTTTAGGTGCATTGAGCTGTACACGCACCAGAACCCAGTGTTTGGAGGCTTAATGTAGTGCTGCTCTTAGGAGGTGGTAGGCCTAGGTGATAGTGCCCACAGGGAATGGCAGTGTGCTGTGGTTGGCTGTCTTGTGTGGAAAGAAGTGGTAAAATGTGTGTGCGCTTGGTACGCAAAAATAAAAAAATCTTGACCAGAATTTCTTTGTTTCTGAAGGAAAGCTTGCATTTAGCTAGAGGTACGCGCCATTGGATGAGATAACAGGGAGGCTGAGGGTGTCTCTTGGAAGCCTAAAAATAGTAATTTTTGAAATATTAGCCTTGGTAGTGCTACATATGTGTTCAGGTTTATAAATCTTTCTGTAATAATGTCTATTTTACCTTTATCTTACTAAACCAAAAAGTTACTGTATGACAGGACGTTTTTTGATGACTAATTTTTAAAGTCTATGTGTATAAAGTGGACAGACATTCTTTTAAACATGCTAAGTGTTAGTCTGTACATCTTGTTTAGCAAAGCGATCAAGTCACCATCTCAAAGAAGGGATTTACAGAGTACGTGCCCTGTTTGTGAAGTGGGGTTTTTATGTTCACATTAATGATCAGTTCATATCCGTTTATTTTACTCCTTCACCAAGTATGTGGTTAAACAGTTCTTTTTTTCCTGTGAAATATATGTGGATAAGTCAGTTGAGTTGGCAAAGCATATGAATCTTATCATTAACGTTTTCTTCTTTAGTATGGAGAAGACTTACCCTGTGGTGGGCTGTAACCACTTGCAAGTGGCCAAACTCTTGCTGTATTGTTGAAATTGAAGAATATTTTAATTATACTAGCTCGGACTAGCTTCAGTCGAGCAGGTGAATAGATTTAAGAAACTTGAAACCCCCAAGTAGAACATCTGTCGTGGAGTCATCAGCTGTTTTCTGCAGACATTGCTAATTCCCCGTTGGCCAGGAGATGAGAACTTAGTAAAATCCCATCTGTATTTATGTTAACTTTTTCATTAGTACTTTGAGCCTGTTTAAATTGAGTCTCGTAATATGAACTGATAAAAAAAACTTAGATCCTTATGGTATCAAGCCCTATTGGATTGTGTTTAATACTCCTTAGACAAAAGTAATAATAGACTTGACTATTAGTGTTACAGACAAATACTGCTAGTTTGTCAGCTTTGTTAGGAAAATTAAAGGTAAATATTTCTGATGTGAAGTGACTCCTGTGTCTCTAAAACCCTGACTTGCAGTGTTGGGTTCAATGTGAGGGTATCAGTCTTTCTGAAGCGGTTTAAAATTTTTATGCCCTGACTTCAGATGTGGTGGAAATGAATGTGTCCTCAAACCTCAACTGCTCAAGCTGGAGCCTGAGGATGTAGCTGTAATTGCTGATGAAGAGGGGTTACTGTGAAGATACAGCATGGTTGTTACTGCAATGCAGTGTGATGGCACAACGTCTGCAGGGGCAGAGCGTGTGGATGTGGGCATGAAACCTTTAAACAAATATAGTTGGGTATTTTAGATGATTTCTGTCAGTTTCTAGTGTTCCAAATGGAAAGTGAGGTGAGCTGATGACCCCTAAATGCCTTACGCTGCTGTTTTGAGAGAAGGCTGTACAGTGACATTCAGTTTTTCATTATATGGGGAAGTGTGAGAGCAGTTTTTGAGATGAAAGATGAAGTATGTTAACCTCTCGGCCATTTAGGAACATCTGATGCAAAAAGAGCGATGGTTTTTATTTTCTAGTTTTGAGGTTTTGTTTGGGGGTTTGGGTGGTTTTTTGTTTTGTTTTAGAATAAGTGGAAATTTCTAGTGATGGTTCTTAATAAGCATCAGGCTTATATGAAAATAAAGGGCAGCAAGGCTGCTCATTAAGCTTTCCGCTGGCAGCTTGACTTCTGTCTTGGAGCCTGACTGCATTGCAAACCATAGAGGTGGGAGATACGGAAAGAGATGTGTTATTGGCAAAAATGAATAATGGATATTTTAAGATCAGAAAGTTGAATTGTGATTCTAAAGAACTTCTACAACACTCTTCTTTTTGTGGAACTGCAGCAGTTGTGCTAGGGTTAGTTGAGCTCCCTGGTCTGTATTTGGGAGTGAGAGGTAATGGGACTAGACCACCTGCTGCCACTCACAGGCTTTTCACAGCTGAGAGTTGTAATTGTTGCTCCCCCTCTCCCCGACCCCAGGTGAATTTACTCAATTGTTTGCACCTGTATAAACGTCTGGTATCAACAGTGTTTTGTGGCAGAGAGTTCCAGAATTTTAACTTTGCATGAAGTACAAAAAACCTGTGGTTCAAATGTGCTGTCTGCCAGCCTAATTTGATACAGCCCTTTTCTTACTTTGTTTCTGCAGGCAGTGTCCTGCGAGCTTGGAATGCTTCCATGCCATTGTTCTGGAGGCTGAAAAAGTCTTACTTGGTTGAATCATGATAATTGCTTAATGTAGTCTCTAGTCACTTGAAAAAACTATATGCTCGAATATTGTGGGTAGTTTTTGTTTCCCTAACTCAGCAACAATATACCAGATCTGGAAAACAAGGATGATTAATGTACAATCTAGTATCTTGTATTACTGTTAATTTCATTCTGTCTCTGCTTTGACTCTGTCCTTTTCCCTTTGAAAGTTGGTGGTGTGGGCTTTTTGTTTGTGGCCACAAGACTTTGGTTTTTGTTTTTTCCTTAAATCACTTATGAAGGCATAAAGAGCACTGGGATGACTCAGAAGTAGGTATCTAACAAGTGCTTATCATCAGAAGGCTAAGATTTAGAGGAAGATGGAAGAGAGGAAGCAGGTGTAAGCTTATGATGGCATAAGCAGTTTTAGTAAAACTCGAGCTTTCAGCTTTTTTTTTGTTTTTCCATTCCTTGTCCTTATAAACACTGTTGCTGTTTCTGATAGTAATCCGTCTCTTTTTGGTCTGGTTAAACAAAAAACCAAAAAGACTGTATCTCTAAATTCTTCACCTGAATAATGGGAAGGGGGAATCTGTGACCTATTAATCACAGCAGGCATTTCGGAAGTTGGTGCAAAGCTCCAATTTGGAAAGAACACAGACCTTATTTTAAGATTTCATCAGCTAGAGGGATCAAAATAGGGAGAACACTTAATTTTTTGATTCTGCATTCAGACAGTTTATGTAGCATAGGGTAAATGCAGCAGTAATAATGGCCTCTTCTCTGCATCTTTTGACTTAAGATCTGTGTTGGGGGCGAGAAGTTGAGTTCTTCGCTAGAAGAAATCCAGTTCTCCATCTTTCCTTTTATTTCAGTGTGTTAAAATGTCTTTTTTAATATTTCACGTGAAGCACTGTTAACTGATTAAGATTTCTGTTGTAATCAGTAATGTGTGAAAGACCATATGCAGCCTACTAAAATATGGTAGATGATATTATTTAGTGGTTCTTCGGTTTTATTTATGGGAAAACAGAAAGTGACATGAAGAAGCGAGTGTGTCTCATTTCTGTTTTCTCTATGTTGGATGTTCAGAGTACGTCAGTGTGACAGATCTCTGAATTCCAGAAATCTGATGAACGAACAGTTGGTGACACTAACTCGGGAAAAGAATTGCAATACAATTCCTGTTTTCTGTAAGTTTCAAGACTACACAATGGGAATTTTAAAGTTACTTTTAAGAACAGTCCAAATGAAATGGTGGCTTGTACTATGTGCTGTTTCTGCAAAGTGTGGACTTTAACAGATCTATATAGCGAAGATGGTTTCAGCTGCTAAGGTTGGAACGTAAGAGATGATTGAGTGGATATAAATGTTCAAAGGTTCTACTACAGAAGAACTTAAATAAAATATATCATTTGCTTTAGTCCAGGGAGTGAAATTTTGGGGGGACAAAAATTTAAAGTTCTACACCTTGTAAAGCACTGCCTACACTGTCAGGGTCTAGAAATGAAGGGCTTTGTATTTTATTCTTCTTTCAGCGGCCTTTCCCAGTAACACTCACCTCATTAATGAGAGAGAGGCAGACCTTTTTGGGACTAGGTAATTTTTTTCCCCTCCAAAACTAGGGTTGAAACCGTTCATGATCTGCTGTTTTAGGAGACTTCTGTTTGTAGACAGCCCACTTCTTTTCTTAAGAAGCAGAATCATAACGAGGAGAGAAACTGCATGATCTTGCAGACTTGTAATATCTGCTTTATTTCCAAGGATGAAGTAGAGCTGCAGCAAGATGAAGAGAACCTGCCTTATGAAGAAGAGATTTACAAAGATTCTAGTACCTTTCTTAAGGTGAGCTGCTTTTGCAATTAGAAGTCTAGTCAAAGCTGGCAGGGTTGTGTTAAACTATTTCTGCAGTTGATGGTATTTGAAATACAGCTTTAAAGGCTGAAGTAATTGACTGGAATTCACAAGTATGGAGGCTTCCTGTGAAAGATATGGCTGTAACAAGTGTTTACATTGATCTGACTAAAGATCTGGGTCAACTTACAATGAGCCCAAGTAATGGCGGGCCTGATTTGGAACTAAAAGCACAATGATGGTCTTCACTAGTGTAGCTTATAAAGGCACGTTGAAAAGGGGAAAAAAAAAAATCTGTTACTTTCTCATTTATCAGACTCACACATGTAGTGTGTGTGTATGTCCAGTTATCTCCCCGTTGCTCTCACTGAACTCCATTTTGTTCTCCAGGGTACTCAGAGCTTAAATCCACACAACGATTACTGCCAACACTTTGTGGATACAGGACACAGACCCCAGAACTTCATCAGAGATGTTGGTATGTCACAGTCAGTAACTGGAGAGAACTCATTTTATTCAATAGCACTTCTTTTTCTTGCCCTTTTTAATTCCTTACAGCTACTTGGAAATGTAGATACACATATACTTCATAGTTTTGTCTCCGTGTGCATATGTATCAATATATGTTTATATGACTGATTTTATTTTTAATCAGTTAGGAGGTGATTATTACCAAGGCTCTTCTTACTCTTGGTTTTATTTGAAAGTATTTTCAAAACTAAGCTCGTGTGGTTCCAGAAAGTAGATGAGGCTAGTGACCAGATCTTGAAACCTTTGGAAGTTTGAATAACTGACAGTTCAGCTGTTTCCTGGACTGTATTGTCTCCGAGAATGCATGTAGCATGTAAAGTATGGAAAATACTGATTTTTAATTCAGTAAACAATATGGATAATATTTACCAGCTAAACTATGTAACTGCTGACAACTCATTAGAAGACCCAACGTATTACTGAATTTAGAGGATGTTATTTTTTAAGTTTACAATCTTCCAGCCATCACCGAATTTGTTACTGAAATCTTATTTTATTAGGCCTGAATTTAATCTTTCTAAAACTAAGGTACGGTTTGGTCCTGTTTCCCAGAATGGGTGCCTGGTAGTTATTTGTTCTTTAAGAAAAGCAGGATACCTCCCTCGGCAGATTTCTGCAAGAGTTCTCTGTATTTTATCAAGGTCAGGATTGTCAGGGCAAGTGTGTTGTGTGTTTAGATGCCAGCCCAAAGAGCTTTTGTTTGCCTGTTGAGGCAGTTAGTTTGTTTCTTCTCTATATTTTGTGAATGCTTCTGTGAAACACGTCTGGATGTTTAGTATGAAAAATGGGCTGCTTTGACTCAGTTATGTCTTTATCTGAAAAGCATCTGGGCTTCGCAGTTCTGTACTTGAAATAGTTACACACTGTGCTTTGAAATGTGTATGAAGAAATAGCAGCCCATGTTATTTGCTCTGACTTTGCTGCTGCAATTGTTTAAATTGGGAAGGGACAGGACAAATTGTTACGCAAGTGTTAATATGGAAATGAATGTGTCGGCAGCAGTTGGTCTAGACCCTTTATTAGAGATGAGGTATGTCAAGTTGCATATTGGTTAGCATACATTTTCTACGTGAAAATCAAAACTCTGCTTAGGTGCTACTTCGTCATTGGACATGATGCTACAAAAAGCTGTAGGGAAGTGGTGGTTCCAGAACAGCCAGTTATATCTTTTTGATGTTGCTGTTGGAAGAGAGGGAGAGACCTGTGGGTTTTGGTTTGGTTTTGGTTTGGTTGGGTTTGGGGTTTTTTAGTTTGTTTTGTTTTTAAAAAACAACTGCAGTCATCTTGATTGAAAATTCTTTTACACCTGTTGGTTAGCTGCTGATAACTGGCTTCCGTTTCTGCTGGTCAGGAGTATTTGACTTGCGCTGCCTGGAAGCAACACAGCAGTGGAAATCAGAAAAACACAGTGGTGTTTTGAAGATGTTATGTATTTAAGGAAAAAAATGAAAATAACTTCCAAGTGTTTTATGCACATGTAATAAGAGATAATAAGGTTAGCTACTAAGAACTTTGCTTTTACCAAGGCAGTGCTAGGGTTGGGAGTTCAGAAGCTTGAATTAAAATAAGGAGAGGCATGAAGGGTTGTGGGGTTTGGGTGTTGGTGTCGTCATCCGTGTCCATCCGTGTGTCGTCCTGTGTGTCCATCCGTGTATCCCGTCCCCATCCTCCCCGTCGTCCCGTCCCCGTCCCCCCCCCCCATGGATTAGGACCATTTAAAGTTGTACATTTAAATGAATGTGAAGTTTTGTAAATAACTCCTACTAAAGTTGAACTGATACTGCCTGGGAGGTGGGAATGGTACCTTTTTGGTTTGTACTGATACTACTGCTAGCAATAGCAAAAACGTATTATTTCTACTTAATTTTTTGAAGGGGGAATGTAATATACTGAAAAGTTTGCTTGGATTTTTTTCTTTTTTTAAAAGCTTTCCCTTTTGCCTTCTGTACATGTGAAAGGTTTGAAAATTAACATCATAAAGCTAAGTCTAGGAACCTAATAAATAAATATACATGTATTCAAATCTTCATGACTGACACCAGAGTACCAAATCTCGAAATAAGGGTTGCCTAAGGGAACCAGTCACACCCCAGTTGCCGCCTTAAAAATAGTCTTCAAAGGTTAAATGAGAGTATTCTGTAAGCGAATGTTAATTAGATCTTAATATAACTTATGGATGGGGGAGAACAAAATAACTTTCTCTTCTCATTCTGGCACTTGGAGTTGAAATGAAAGACTGTTTCCTTCTGATAAAAGGAGTGGTGAACTGATCACTGTAGTGCTTTAGAGAAGATTAGAGCATAGACACTACATTCAGTAAAAGCTGTAATTAACTGGGTGAAGGCAGGAGGCTTTTGTGAAGTACTGACCAAAAAACTGCTTTGAAGGGTTTGATTTGTTCTAACAAAAATTAAAATGAGGCTAAGTATTAACATCTGTACCGATTTAGAATACTGGACAACGCTTAATTTTGATACAGATTTACTCTCTAAGTAGTTGTTAACTTCATGTTTTCTTCTTCTTAGGCTTAGCAGATAGGTTTGAAGAATATCCAAAACTTAGAGAGCTCATCAGGTTGAAGGATGAGCTGATATCTAAATCTAACACTCCTCCCATGTAAGTGTTCTTGTGGAAACTGCCTTTCTTCTCCAGACCTGTTTGAAGTTAGCTGTCTGCTTTGCAAATCTCTATCTTTAGCACCTGCTCAGAATTTACATTTTCTATTTCTGTTTGTATATACAAATTAATCAATTGAAACTTCAGAAGAATAAAATCCGTTTGTTTTTGTTAGTTTAATCTTGATGTTTAATGTAGTGTATAAACTAGACTTTCTTTCCAGTGTGTGATTATTTATAGTACCTAAAGCTTTGGTTTTAAAGACCGAACTGTGAACCGATTGGGCTGCAGGCTTTAATTTGGGAACTAAAAGAACATCACATGATCGTGAACCTCATGCTGTAATGCTTTAAAAAATTGGCCTCTTGCTATATAACCTTAGCTGTTCTTGTAACAACTTTTTTTGTATAATGGTCAGCTATTATCTTAGTATCTGTTAATCAGACATTACTTTGTAGTTTAAGACCAAAAAACGGTTAGGCTGGCTGGAAGTGATTTGTCCTATTAACTTGGCATTACCCCTGAGTTTTTGGTGAACGTTAGACACAGTATAAGCATGCAGCATGCTACTCCCGGGAATTTGAACCCATCTGACTGTGAACCTGATGCTAGTGTGTACCGAGTAAAATGGAATTATTTCATGATAGTCACATGACAAAGTCTGAAATTGTTGTCTGAACAACTGAGATACAAACTGCAAAACTCAACTCGCTATTTTGAGGTTAGATGCGTTTTGGCATTCTTAGCCTTAAAGCAGAAAAGGGGAAAAAACAGTAATCAAATGCTGCCTTCTGGTAACACCGAATACACTTACAGAATAATGATCTCTTCCAGACGCTTTCTTAGGAAGGGGGAGGTGGTGGTCTGCTAATTAGCCTTTTTCAGGTTAAAGGCATTGAGGGGAAGGCAGTGTAATTTTTTTCGATAGTGACACAGCAGTGAGCGGAGGCCAGTCGTAAGAGTGCGTTTGAGTGTGTATTTAATAAAATCAATTTGTGTGGGAATTACGCTTTTGTTATAGGGATAGAGAAATACATTTCTACTGTATAAAAAGTAAGCGTATTTCTAGTATTCAGTGTTTTCTGAACGTAACCTATAATAAATCCCAATTCTAAAAATATGCCAGTTTCCCAAAGTAAAGCGAAATACAAGTCTGTTAGCCAGGCAGTGAGTGTTGGCTTCTTAAATGTTGATGCTTTCTCCTGTATAGTTCATGGCTGTACAGAAAGTTCAGTGATTCTGTACTAGATATTGTTGTAGAGTCTGTGGGCATCTGTTTCCTGCTTGCTAAATTAGAACCCTAAAAACTGTTTGTTGAGAGAAGGGCTGCTTTTAAAACGATCTAATGCAACAGCAGCCAGCCTAGGTTAAGTGAGAATGCGTTATGCATCTCCTCTGGATTTAGTGCATTTGAGCTATATGAACTACACAGGAGACCCTGCTCTTAACTGGCTACGCAGAAGTGCTGTGTGGAGTATAATTTTCAAACCACTGTTGTAACTTGTCCAAGCAATCTGTCATCTTGTGTGTAAACAGGTACTTACAAGCAGACTTGGAAGCTTTCGATATTAGGGAACTGAAGTCCAAATTTGATGTGATTCTCCTGGAACCACCGCTGGAAGAATACTACCGAGAGACTGGCATTACTGCCAATGAAAAATGCTGGACCTGGGATGATGTAAGTATTTTTCTTGCTGTGAAAAGGATTTCATACATGTACTTAAGCAAATAGTTTGAGGATTTCATTTGGCATCAAAATGTTTCAGATATGTGTTTCAAGGAAAAATGGGAAATTTGTTTTGTTTTTTAAAGAGAAGTCTAGATTCTTATAAAAACCAAGTTTTATATTGTGTGCATGCCTACGCTATTTGTGGTTTTGAGGAGTTTAATGAATTAAATACGCCTTTTTGTTCTCCCTAAGCCTGGTTGAAAATTTAAATAATAATCATAGTAGGTTTTCTCCCTACCCCCAAATTCCATGAGTTTTCTCTTCTGTTTGGTTTTTGCTGTTGAAATTCACAATATCCATTGTAAATATTCCCCTCTTTGTTTAAATTCTGGAAGAGATTTTTAAGGTATGCTTTTTAATACGCTGGTCTTCTAGTCAAAGGAGTAGATGAGTATGCTTCACTGACATACCTCCTTTCTCCAAAACACTGATGAGGTAGGAAATTTTAACAATCAAACCAACTGTAATCCTGAGAAGCCTAACAAAATAGCTAAACCTTACTTGTGGAATTTTTTCTTGTATTTATGTATTCCATTACTGTTTAGTCACATCAAAGGTTTGGGTTTTTTGTTTGGTTTTCTTTCTGAAGCCATGTTGATTTCTGACCCCTTTTTGGGAACAAGGAGAAATCTTAATGTGCAAGATGTGATCTTTTTTGAGATGGCTGTTGGTGCTCTTGTTCTATTGTGCTCTAGTAAGCCGTTAGAGAATTGAGTTAGAGAAAAGATTTTCAAGTTCCTTCTGTAGTAAGGCATGTAGATGCTTGTAAAGGAGGAGACGCTCAAGATGTATTGATAAGTAACTCCATTCTGTATCTTTCCCTTTTCAGTAAAGTTAGCTCTGGAAAAGCCAGGTGAGGGTTGGAGGCTGTGAAGTGCTGGATGTCATCAGGCATAACAATGTGATGACACAAAGCCTGCTGACAAGTTGCCCTTTCGTTCAAGATTGAACCGGTGAATTCCTTCACTTGGTCATTGAATAAAAAACTTGTAATGCTAATGTAAAATGGCAATAAATTGGCTCTACTCTATGTATCTACACTTAAAAAAACAAAACAAAAAACAAAAACAAAACAAACACACACAAACAAACAAACAAACAAAAAACCACCACACGCAAAAATCCACAAACCAAAAATAACCAACCCCACCCTTACAACAAAACAGGCAATCTGTAGTAGAGAGGAATAGCTGATAAAAAAAAGTTTGCATAACCATGTCAGGAATTCTTAGGTTCAGGCATATGGTGGGACATGCAACTAAGAAATACCTATTATTTTAGAGACCCTGTTTGAAAGGTATGCAGGACTATGTCTGCGTTAGCTGCAAATTTGTCATAATATGAGTGAATCGGTAATTAAAGCAGTTGTTGCTGAGATTTTCCTATCTGTGTTCTATGCAGTTTTGGGGAGGGGGATGACGGGGTTACTTTAAACTAGATTTAGTTTGTCCTTAGGCTGGAACCTGCACGTGCATAACTTCAGAAGCGAATCAGTCAAGCTAAAGGATCTTGAGAACAAAATAAAATTCAATCCGCCTTTAAGGAATGAGTTTGAAAACAAAGGCATTCCTGCCTGTGATAAGAGAGTAGGTAACTACATGTTAAGGAATAGGTAGCTTCTGTGTTAGCCATGCTGTTACCTCAGGCAAAAATGGTGCCTGGCAGCATTGCCCGGGGAAGAAACGTTTCATCCTAACAGAAAAACTGGAAGTGTTGGAGGCAGGAGTCATACTCTTAGTTGGGAGTCATATCCTCTTAGAATGGCTTCTGTTGCATTATTTTTCTTCACAGTGGCACTGAATGAAGCTTGATTTGATGTCTTAGCGAGTTACGGATGAATCTTTTCAACTTGTAATGAGTAACAGATGCTTTGCATCTGAAGTTATTTCATCCTGCATGTTACTCATCTGTCATTGTTGAACGACTGTCCTGATAAATTCTTGCCTCTTTTTTCCGAAAGTGAAAATGGAGAGAATGTCTTTCCGATGTAGTAATAGGAATTAAGCTGTTGGGGTTTTTTGTTGTTGTTTAATGTGTCTTCACGAGCATCACATAAGTAATTCCAGGGCTGAAAAGAAACAGAGCACTATTGTTCTGTTATTAAATCATTTTGCTACCAATGGAATGATAAAATGAAGCAGAGGTTTGGGGGGGCAGGGGGGGAAATCATGTGGGTTGTATTAGTCTTTTAGGTCTAGAATTTTCTATACAGATAGAATTTCTGTTAAAAAGAATAATTAAACTGGTCATCAGCTATGTTTCAAACACGCACTTGGGTACTGATAAGGTAACTTTTACAACGTACTTTTCTGGAAAACAACTTTAAGAGCATGGCTGTGAATGGTATACAGGCTACCATCTTCAATAAAAGTGTGTCCTGATGGTTTCTGTGACTTCAACACTTACTAAGTGTTCTTCCTGGTATAATTGGTGATTTATATTTAATTCAGAAACACTTATATTACTATTACTTTTATTAGATCATGAAATTGGAAATTGAAGAAATTGCAGCCCCAAGGTCATTTGTGTTTCTGTGGTGCGGTTCAGGCGAGGGTCTGGATCTTGGCCGAGTGGTAAGATGGTGTTTTAATTCAATTTCTCAGGGACAGGCTTAAGAGTTTATTTTTATCGTTGACTTTTTCTGTATAGAATTCTCAACTGCAACTGCTGAGAGATGCTTTGTTACTGTGTATAGGGTATAATTTTAAGTGGATTAAATAAAGTCTATCTGGCGTTAACTGTTTAGATACTGTTACTTTCCAGATGAGTTGCTGTGACTATGTGAGGAAGCATAATTCTACAGGGTCTAGAAAGCTGTATTGCTGTCTTGTTTTTGATGTACGCACGTTGCCACAGGAGCAGGTTGCCATGTTGAGTGCATTTACAACATTTTCTTTTTTTTTAACGGAAGTCTTAATAGTTTTCTGCCGGAAATATTCATGCTAGTAGAACGGTGCTACTGTTTCATAAAGTGAGATAAAACTGTGCATAGCACTGCTTATTTTTGGAAAACACCTGGAGTTTAAGTGGGTTTGCTCTTAGTGAGCTCTATGAAGTTTTACCTCCCTATAAGATCTTGGAGTTTTAGAGTAATCTTTCCGTATGCCGGGGTAGCGCTGCTTGTGTTGGGGATGGTGGCATAAGAATTTCCAGGTGGCTCTTGCTGTACTGAAACATTCTTTGCTTAGTTTGAGCGGTGCTTTCTATTGAAACAATACGGCATTTGTTAAAGGACAGCATGTGATTACTAATCGGTTTCAGACAGTTATTTCCAATAGATTGATTTTTGTCACAGACACATTTGTAGTCACCGGACTGTTCTTGAACTCGGCAATAGCCAAATGAGCTTGAGTCCTTAATACCCAATTTTCTCCCTTTCCAAGACTACACTTACATGACTTTTTAATCCTTAACTCCTGTAAGTTTTGGGTTGGGTTTCTTTTTTTTTTTGGTGGTTTTTTTTACAGATAGAAGAAAAACCACAGAACAGTAGCAAAGGCTTTTGGCTATTTATCTTCTCGTTTATAGAATTTTACATTGATGTGAAAAACTGGTAGGTTTTTTGAGTAGTTTTTTTAGAGTGCAGGTAATAGTTGAGACAGGGCCAAGGCAGCTGATCACTACGTTGTTCAGACTGGTTTTGATTAAATTTAAGTGTTACTAGGTAAAAATGAGTGCAGAGTTCCATAGGGGATCTGTGCAGGGGTTAGATTATTGTTTTAAAAAAAAAAAAAAAGGGAAAAGGGTGATATGTAGACATGTTGATGTGCACGTAAGTGTCTTTGTATTTTTTTCTTTTCTATTGGGGTAGCTTGACAAAACATGGTACAGTTATGCCAGTAAATGAAGCGTTTCATTCATCTGTGACAAATTTCTCTTCCAGCCATGCTTTAAGAAAAGTTGAGTACCTATGTGAGTGTTCCGTTCAGGTTACATAAGTTTTTGGTGTAGCGTGAACTGTTTTATCTGTCTATAATCTTTAGTGTCTACGCAAATGGGGTTACAGAAGATGTGAGGACATTTGTTGGATCAAAACGAATAAGAACAATCCTGGAAAGACAAAGACTCTAGACCCTAAGGCTGTTTTCCAAAGAACCAAGGTAAAGGTTTGACTCCATTTCTCCCCTGTTCCCATCCTGTCTCTTCATACTGATGAAACACCCGGTGCTCCACGGCAGCTGGTGACATGCTTTCAGGAAAGCAGACATGAGGACTTGAGAGTTCTGTTCTGCGAAGTACATTATGTGGAGATAAACATATTCATAGGGTGAACTTCTGTCCCCTTCTTGACTTTTAATCAGTGGGAGGTATAGAAGTTTCATCTACATTTAACACTGCTTGGTAAATTTCTGTTATAGTCCTCTAAATGTGATACTCATTTGAGCCGTGTTGAAATGCAGGTAGCTGAGGAGGGTTCATAGATGGATGGAACAAGAATGAAATCCTGAGAGGGAAGATGGAAACTGAATAGCAAATGTTACTGTATGCTGCCAAGGTTTTGACTTCTGGGTTGTTTTGGTGATGGGTGAATCGTAAACAAGAGGTTAGTCTATTAGCAATAGCTTTTGTGTAAAACGCAAGCTCCTTTCCAGATTAGAGGAGAAAACTTGCTGGCGGAGGAACACCTTTTGAATGGAACTAAACTTAGCAGTAGAACTGGACTAAATTTGAAGTCAAAAGAAGTCGTTAAAGCTGTAGATCATAAAAGGATGTAGTCATAAAAAAATAACTCTGGAAGACTGGCTAATGGTTCTAAATACACGCGTGCAGGTATGTGCCCAGAGATTGAAGCAGAGAGAGGACTGTTAGGGACCACAGCTCAGTCAGCACCTCCTGACTTCCTGAAGGTGACTGTAATGCACAAGTGACAGAATCGGTCAGCTTGGTTTAAATTCAACAGTTTCTTAGGGACGTGTTGTGGAGGACGTGTATTGAAGAAGGTGCAGAGGCAGAGAAAGTATTCTGATTTAAAAGACTCAAGTGTATGTAATTCAAAAACTTGGACAAACGCAGACAGGATTAATAAAGAACTGTTTTGGGTATATGTGGCTTTAACTGTAGCAGTTTTACTGAATACGGAGAGTTGGCTGCCAGTTTAGTCATTTAAAGTGTCATTAACCTCAGGACTCGTTCCACATTCATTAATCATTTGTTAGTGTTAAACATCCTCGACTCTGTCTCAGATCTGCCATTTTTTAGGAGTATAAACTTCCCTTTAAGGTATCTGGAATCTTTCTTTGACTTGCATTTACATTAATCTGAAGTTTGTTTGAAAGTATGTTTTATTAGTTATAAATATTTATATAAGTATAAATATTGTGTGTTTATTGCACAGAGTAGTGCAGCTATGTGCAGCTCGCTCATGAGGGAGAGGTTAAAGCTAACACAGGAGGAGGTGGGGGGGGACTTTACGTCTTTGTTTAGGAGGAGAATAGTTTGTGGTATTCGAGAATTTCTCTGTTATTGAACAAGGGTTGGGCTGAGGTCACTATTTATAATGAACGTTGAAAATTTAGCTAGCTTATTCTGACTAAATAGTCTGTTGTGCAAGATGTGTTTACCAATGATTACAACAGCAAATGCTATCCTATTATGTTTAGTTTAGGCATCTCTATAGATGGATGCTTTATGCTGTGCCACCTGCTGTAGAATCTAAGGTACTAATGAACAACATTCCATGTGTAACGAAAATAAAATGCTTTGGATAGTTCTTCTAAAGACTAGATTTACGAGGCTTTGCCTGATGGGTCGTTTCCTTAGCAGTATTGCGCCTTTTTTATTTAGTTAAATACAAGGTCCGAAAACCCTGTAGCTCGGGAGCGGTTGATCAGCTGCGTAGCTGTGATAGGTCTCCTGTTCTGCCTCTCATATTTATTCACTAACTCTTAAAACACTTGCCAAAAATCTGGAAATGATTATGTAGTCTTGCCTGCAAGTTTTCTTGGAGCCATCTGGTGGCGCTTAGTCAATCAGTGTTTTATGATACTGGGGAAAATCACTCGTTTGAGCTTGATATTCCCAGAAGCAGAACTCTGAAATGAATCTGTCGAACCCTCTTTTCATCCTGTACCAGTTACGGTGATTCCTCACTCATAGGTTCTACGCACTAGTCACTTAAGTTGATCTACAATGTTTTAGAGGAAAGGAGAGCAATGCATGCTACAGTTAAAGAACACTTTTAATGCTGATGGAGTTGACTGAGAGTGCGTTGACAGTTTGATAGTGGTTTTACTTTTTTGATGCAGTGATACCTTCTAGAAAGGAATCTGAGGGTGAAGGCTACTTTTGTAACAGGTACAATATGAAAAAGTAAATCTTATTGTCCCTGACTGGCTGTTCTATGACTAAGAACTTTTGACAGTTATTTGTATGAATAAAGTTAGGATCAGAATGCCGATACAAGTATTAATCATAATTAATAACTGTTCCCTTGCTCTTGCCATCACCTTGTACTCTCTTCCCTTGTGGTGATTTCTCAGCCCTTCCAACTTAAAGCTCTAACTTCTCTGTAACTGAAGAAGTTAAAATATTGTATCTCAGCCTCTGTTTTGAGTTTTGCCACTTCATAGTGTAGTTCATCGAGCCAGATAGCTTAAACTACTCTCTGCTTTGTGTTCAGAAGGCTCTTTTGGTAGCTCCAGCTTATTCTGTTCTTCTAGCTCATGCTTCAGACTTTTCTCTGTGTAAGAGCAGGATCTACTCTGCCTGGAATGTCCTTTTCTCTGCATTGTGCTCAAACCACGGATGTCTGTGCTGTACCAGTACGTGCGGCATGTGACAGGCACCCTTCCGTGTTCTCTGTGCGTAGGAGCACTGCCTCATGGGCATTAAAGGAACTGTGCGCCGCAGTACGGACGGTGACTTCATCCATGCTAATGTTGACATTGACCTCATCATCACGGAAGAGCCTGAGATTGGCAACATAGAAAAACCCGTAGAGATTTTTCACATCATTGAGCATTTCTGCCTTGGACGACGACGTCTTCATCTTTTCGGAAGGGACAGTACAATTCGACCAGGTAGCCGTTACGTTTACTTTTGTCGAATGGTTACATTTTCATTTACTTTAATAACCCTCTTCCGTCATCTGAGGCCGCTTGATGGGTTACGATGGGAGCTGAGACGACAGTGGTTAATCCTAATGCATGATTCTCAAGGAGATGCTTTTTTTGGTTTGTGTGAAGATCTGTCAGTCACAAAGCAGTGTTGTTTGGGAAGTCTATGACAATTACCAATTCTGTCAGTTTTTCAGAAGGAAGTTTTTTGTTAACCGATATTTTCACCTGTTGATGTGTTTACACTTCTCGGAAGCAGGACTTCTTTCTCTAAACTGATTTGAAATCACTACGAGCTTAGTGCTGGTCCTGTTGCCAGTGTCTGAAGACTCAGTGTCTTACACTGGGTGCTGCATCTGGCGTGATAAAAAAATGCATAGAAATATATGGATCAGATTGAAGGTAACTGTGTTTGATTTGTTTGGTCAGGCCTTTCAATTTATCATGCGTAAGCAATGAAGGATTTTTCACTGCAGGAGAATACAGACTAGAAGACTAAAATCTATTTTGACGCCTTTCTAGACTTTGGTATCAGTTGTCAATGGCATTTCTGCCCTAAAGCCTGAGGTGAAATACAATTCAACAGTCCTGTGTCTTTCAATTACCAATGAATGCTTGAATTGACAGGCTCTATACCTCACGGTACGGATAGCGCAGTCGTACTTCCCACACTGGCGGGTACTCTGAGTGTTGGTCTCTGAACAATTTATGGTAGCAGTGTGCCCCTTTCAAAAATACGGGGGGCGAGGGGGGTGGAATGTGAGTGGGGAGAGGGCTATAGCTGCGCTTGCTTTAGGTTCACTTAGCAGTTTTGTGTAACACTGTTTTCCCCTAAATGGAGCTTAATGGTTTGGATGATAGAGGAGAAATGGATACAAGTCTATTCAAGGCCTGGCTTGCCGCATGTGAATGCTAATACTTATTCAAAAATGTTGCTTATTCTTTTGCTGCAATTGGAATAGGATGTGTATCGGTATACAAGCTGCAAGCAATAAGTTACCTAAGTAAATGTCAAGATGGTGTTTCTCTCTTGCTCGTACAACTATGGAGTAGTGATTATAGGCCATTCCTAGTCTTTGACTGGCCTTTGCCTTGAATTTTAATGGTGAGGTTGGGTCTTAATTCTGTTGGTTACTGGTGTGCGTGTGAGGAAGGGACCTGTTTGGTTTTGTAGAAAGACTGTTCAGGTATTACTTCTGCGCTGTTGTAGGTGAATTTTTCTGCGTTACTGTCCCGCAGGGTCATGTTAGTCTGATTCAACTTTTGTATTTTTAAATTTGGTGGTTACCCTGGAATTGCATTGCATACTTTAAATCCTATACTCATCACAGCAGTGGGGACACCTTTTACTCTTTAGTCTTTGTTCAGGAAGTTGGCAGAGCACAGTGTTTTTATCGATTAGCACTTGGAGTTTAGAATGGCTGTTTGTGAATCCTCACAGTGCTCTGAAGTATGAAAACCTAAACAAATAGGCTCTTCCTTTTTTTTTTTTTTTTTTTTTTTTTTTTTTTTTAAATGTGCAGGAAGCAAGGTAAATGTTACATAAATTCCCAGGGTAAAGAGAAATGTGTTAAAGAACTGATCTTGGGGTTTTTATTCTTGTTTTCCTTGTAAGCATGTTGTTGAGATCACTGAACTACGTTTTTCTTCATTAGTATATGATACAACTGAAAATTCAGTTCCCACTGACATTTTTAAGTGGTCTAAGCCCCATTTTACATCCAAATGCTACTTCAGCTCATAACATGAAGAAATAGGAATGTGCTTGTTTTAAATGTCTGCCTGCCTTGATTCACTTGGTGAGGCTGAAGTGCCCACTCAATGTTTTGCATAAACAGGTTAATTTAACTCTCTTAAGCTCTATGTTCCTATCACGTGGGCTTCAACAGAACTGTTATTTTATTGTGCTTTCAGATGTGGGCTTCCAGCGTGCTGTGCTCTTGGCTGCACTGTCACAACAGGTTTCTGGAGACAAAATGACCTAATTCAAGTTCAAATGCCTTTTAAAAGGCAGAGAAGAGGAGGAGGGTGACATTATTTTTAAACGAGATGAATTTACTGATCTGGTTTACAGTCTGGTCCCAGAGGGGCTGGAAAACATTGTTGTGGTCTAAGAAGAAGTAGGAAGGAGGAGGAGGAAAGGGGCCTTGTGAAACCACAGCTTGAATGTTCCCATAGGCATAAGCAATTAAAAAAAAAAAAAAAAAAAAAAGCCCTTAGAAATATGAAACTAAAATCCTAACTTCAGTGACTCTGGCTTTCCCAGTGGTGACCTTTTCATTCCGTTCAGTGCAGGTGACATGTAGGTAAGTGTCTGTCCCCATCACTTGAGTGGTCATTTACTGGGAAACAGGCGGTAATGGCCTTGAAGCATGACGTTAGTTCTTGCTTCTGTTGACTCTGGTTTTGTTCCCCAGGTTGGCTGACTGTAGGACCCACCCTCACCAACAGCAATTTCAACGCAGAAACGTATTCTTCGTACTTCACAGCTCCCAATTCCCACCTGACCGGCTGTACCGAAGAGATTGAGAGACTTCGGCCCAAGTCGCCACCTCCCAAGTCCAAGTCTGACCGGGGAGGTGGTGCTCCGAGGGGAGGAGGAAGAGGAGGGACTTCGGCAGGCCGAGGAGAAAGGGGCAGAGAGAGGAACAGAACTAACTTTCGGGGTGAGAGGGGTGGCTTCAGAGGGGGACGTGGAGGCACCCATAGAGGAGGCTTCCCCACCCGCTGATGACTCTTGGGTAATTGCTTCTTCCCCCCTGTCCTATGCCTCAGCTCAGAATCTTTTTCTAAGAAGTCTTGTTTTTGCTAAAGCGAATTATTCTGGGGACTCAAGCTAGATGACTCTTAACATTGTTTCTGGTGCAAGCGGTTACAGGTAGCCTGCCTTCCGGTGACCAGCCTGGCGCATCACGTCACCTGGCGGGCAGGGTCCCGCGCCTGCCAGCGCTAAACTCGGCCTCCTGACGGATTCTTGTTAAAGCAGAGCGCACCAACCGTCTCCTCAAACCACGGATGGGGCTGAAGCGAAGATACTTGCTCTTCCCTTGTGAAACTTGCAAGGTGTGGGCTTTACTCACTGTCATTTTCTCCAAAACACGGATTCCTCTTCCTCCTTTGGAGGTTCAGGTTTGGACTGACTTGGATTAATATGAGGGAGCGGGCATGAAATGCAGTTCTGAATTGCATGGCCGTAGCAGACTTACTCTCTTATTCATGGAAGAAACAGTGCTGTGTCTGTACTGACACCTATTTTAACTTCTCTGAAACCAAGGAGCAAATTGAATAAACAGAATTCTATTTTTTCTTATTTGGTTTTAAATTTCCCGAATTATTCCTGGGAATAGGGAACAAGTTTGGTTTTCATTTGTGGTGTAATACACTCACTTTTTGTGTCTAGCGGGGAGAGCGGTAATTCTGTGCAGTCGTGTGTTGTGCTTCATGGAAAGCAAGAAGTTGTGCGTTGTGTGCGGCCCAGAACTTCCACGTAAGTTCGGATTGCTTCTCGAGTAGGGGTTTTCACCCACTGTCTGTTCGTAATCGCCTTGTCCTTTGATAGGGACAAACAATTCTATAAAACAATTTTATTGCACAGCAATTGCAACCTAAGTAGCAGAAAGACCTCGTTGGAGGTTGTATTGGAAATGTGATGTTGTAAGAGTGGGCGCTTCCTGAACCTAATCACCTGGGCGACGAGGGCGCAGTAATCGAACAGAGCGTTGTGCTTTTGCCTGTGGGCGTTGCGCGCATTGGAAGAAGGCTGCGGGTGGTCAGCTCCAGAGCACGGTGTGACACGAAGGCAATTCACCTCGGTAGGTACCACGGTTGTTTTTAGCAAAACCACCCCTCTGAACTTCTCCGTCCGTACTTGGTAGAGGGAACAAACCTGGCTGTTGAAGCCTGAGAGTCCTAGGTGTGGATTTTGGAAAATTGGCTTTTAAGTTGCATAATGTTTCTCTATTGGAGCCTAGCTTTTAAATAACTGTCCTGTAACGTAGTGCATTATTAAACTTGTTTATCAAAGCTAATGTTGAAATATTTTTCTTAATATTTTGTGGGTTTCTTCTCCTTGAGGTTTTGGAATTGCTAAGTTTTACTGTGCTTTGCTCCCTACTGCTGTAAACGAGGAGGCAGTAACTGTTCTTTCGGTGCATGAAACTTACTTAGCACCGAAATTTTTGTAGGGTCTGGTCAACTTTGCAGCCTTGGTAGTGTGCTCAGCAAGGGACTGCGGGCCTCCAAATGAAACTCACCTACTGTTTACATTTTGTTTCTTCTGGTGTCACATTCCCACATCTGAAGAGGGACTGCCTTTGAGGGAGGGAGGGGGTATTTTAAGGGTAGCCCTCATCTGAGGGTCGGTGCAGTCTGCCAAGGACTACTTGGAACAGCATCTGATAGAAGCTGCATGCCACAGAGACTCTCTTGTGATTTGTGCCCTAATCATGTTCTTACTCAAAAAGTAAATACTGGAGACACTTAACCTTAGGAAGGTTGCTTTTGTGCTGCTGACAAATCTTTTTTCTTTTTTTTTTTTTTCCTCAATTAGTAGTAAATGTTAACTAACTCCCAATTTCCCCCTTTTAATTAAATGTCCATAGCTGATTAGGCTGCTTCTTAACAGAGAAGATTAGGCAACACTGAAGAGGAGAGTCAAAAATAACTGCTTGAGACGTGCATTGGTGTATTGATTTGCAGAAGTTGGGGTGCTGCTCAAGACTTCAGTGACTTGGGAAATCAATTGCACAGGGTCTTGTAAAAAAATATCCTACCAAATAAATCCCTCTTGAGCGTGCAGAGTTAGGTTTCTCATTTTTTTCCCCTCAAAGCTGAAATAGCTTAAGTAGTGTAAGGAAAAAAAGACTGCTGCTCCAGAGAGTGTTAGATTAGATCTGGATGGGCCAGCTTCACCAGGGAGGTGTAATGTATGTGTTGGTAACAAGCAACTGACCGCACTTTTTTTAATTGAGGTTAAGAGACAAGGAAATAGAACTCTCTACGTATCCTCTATGAAGACAGACACCTGCCCATCATAATCTGAAGGTGCTGTTTCAACAGTGCTAGATTGCCTGTGAAGGTAAGACATGGGGGTGTGTACCCAAAGGCTTGGTGTCACGTACTTGTGGTGGTGGAGGTGACACTTACTTAGGAAATACTGTAGAGTAGTGGGACTGTACTCCCCACCCCCCCAACTATACAGCAAAAACATCTGGTCATTTTTTTAATCGCTGTTGATTTGGACCATGTCTAAAGTGGTGTCTAGAGATGAAAAGCTTTGTAATATCATTACCGGTTGTCAGTTAATTTCTCAGCTGTAAGGAGGAGGAGAACGCTCACAATCAGTGAACGTTTCATTTACCACAAGTAAATGTAGACTCAATTTGAGCATGCTACGCTTGAAGATAAAAAGCCTAACGTGTTTCTCCCTTTCCAATTTTATTAAATACGTAATGCCACCACTCTGGTTTGGGATGCCTGTCTACATCTTGTTATGTCTTTCCATTCTGGAAGAGACTTGGAGTACTTTGAGTATCTTACACCCTACATGAATTAAGTGAAGGATTTGACAATCACACTGTGGCTAAAAGTAACTATATGTGAAAGGCTAGAGCGCCAATGCATTAACCATGCAAGCGTAAATGGTTTGGGGTTTGTGTCCTCCTACAACTTCATTCTGAATAGCACCTCTGTGCCTGAAATCCTGCTCCCTGTAGGCTTGGTAGCGCGCAGGTAAGTGACACGTACGCTTTGCTCCAGAATGCTGGGTGTAAAACAGGTTGCCCTGAAGCAGCAGGGCAGTGCCCTGAACTGACCAAGCAGAAGACGCACGTGGTTGTGGTGCAGATGTGATCTTCTGGCAATCGGCAGACTCCAGGCAATAAGGTAAGGAAACAGGTTCTGAGCAAGCGTGGCTAAGGCAGGAGCTGTCTGGGGGAAACTCATTCATTGCAGTTGGCATGAACTTTGTTCAGCAGCTGAGCACAAACATTTCCCTAATTACTCTGCCTTAGTAGGTGAGAATTGCTGCATCTTCCCACTTCCTGACTCATTTGATAAGTGATTTTTCTAAGACAGTTTACTTACCAGGCTGTTTTGGCACATGTTTTTTGGCACTAGTTTTAGGTGCTCCTGTTTAAGAGCTGTTGGATAGCTTCTGGCAGAGGCTGATAGCATAAAAACCTTAGAGAACATAGTATATGAAAGAATAAACACACGTGATGATTATATTTAATACCTGCTTATGTCTTTACACAAAGAGTTGCTGGTGTTGCTTTACGAAGTACACTGATTTGGAATGGTGACAAATACTTTTTTACCAGGTAACATCTTCAGCTAAAAAGTTCTTGTCTCAGCAGCTGAATTCAGTCTGAGGATCCTTTTGCAATATAGCCACTTGGTTTAAGAGCTCTCAGTCAATGTGCAAGGATACACCTGTTCTGATAAGCTGTCAAACAAAAACTATGCATCTTGACTGCTTCTCTTGGATATTACAATGATTAACACTAAGTAGCAACACTAACACGTTTAAAGGCACTGTTTTTTAAAGAGGCCCAACTCTTATCCTTACTTTTAAAGGTTTTTTTGCTTTGTTTGAAACAACAAGAGCATTTCAAGTTTGGAAAAAGCTCAAACCTCACATGCAGAGGCACTGGTCAGACTGATGAAGTGTATCTGAGGTAAACCGCTCTTCCAAAGGCTCTGGCTAAATTCTACCTTAGCTATTGATATTAGCAGAGGCTTGTTTTTCAAAGCGGTGACTGTTGAATAAAGCAGTCATGTGAGAGGAGGTCACTGTAATAGAACTGGTATTAAACAAGAGGCTTGCTTTTTTTATAGCACCACAAATAACCTTTGATTCATCTGTCAACTGTCTTACAGTTGACCTGCCACTGAAATTCTGAGGGACAGATGTTTATCGAAGTTGCATTGGGAATATTCCAGTTAGCAAACATCCTAAATAAAACCCAACATGTTCAGTTTTGAAAATGCAATTAAATAGTACACTAAATTAATTGCTGCCCTTAAGACTAGAGATTTGTACCATAATAGCATTATGGTATTATCTGCCAAACATAGCAGAAGGATTGCTCGATTACTGTTCTTGTGGTCCACTGTTGTTAAACTTGCTCAAGTCCAGTTATGAACTGAGGCATTTTTGTGTCCTCGATAACGCCTTCCCGGGTGTGGAAGGTCACCCAGAGCTCTGTTTCTGTAGAAGGTAATGCTTGTCTCTTTCAGGAAAAAGGGGATTATTTTTTAGAGATTAGCTTTACATCTTGAAGGACTTCAAAGTACTCAAACTGAACTACATGATTACTGCAAATCTGATTCAACTGTATGCCCTCGCTTAGAAAAAGCAGCGTGCTGTATTTTTTTTCCTCTTCTGTGTGGATTTTTAGCATCTTTCCTGGCTCTCGTACAACTTACGACTAGCAAAAGGAATAATTAGTTTTCTAAATGATATTTTAATAAACATTTACCATATGCTCTTAAGCGTTGACAGTTTGAAATCTGGCAATTCACTTAGAGAAAGAGTCAGGACTCCTAGAAGATTAATACCTGAGGGCAGAACTTCCTTCCTATTCTACAGCTTAATCGGTAAGCTAAATACTCAGTGAGAGGTCGTGTGAAATGAGACTGTACAAAAAGAGCACAGAAAAGGTTGACTAAAGCACAGCAGAAGGCTCTCGGGTACAGTAGAGCTGTGGGCCAGCCTTCAGGCACCAACGACTGTCCCTCTTGCCAAATCAAAAAGAAACGGACAAATGATACTTGGGTTTCCTTAACTGAGCAGCTGGCAGATCTCTTTGTGAACGCAGCATAAGAAATCCACGTAAGACGCTCCTCCATAAATACTCTTGTCTTCTACTAGGAACTGTCGGAAAAGCATCTCCGGCTGCTCCCGCTGTTTCACTATAGTCAGCTGAAAAGACAAAACATACATATTTTTAGGATACAATCATACTAAATGGCAGTACTGTTTTCCTGTATCTATTACTGTATGCTGTTCGGGGCGGGGGGGGGGGGAGGGAGAACAAACCAAAACTAATAGTAGCTGTATTTATGAACAGAGGAGAGTCTAGTGTGAGTGAAGGTTTGCAGAATACAATGGTAACCTTTAGACTTGACTACCTCTGAAAATCTCTTTTGATTAAGGATTAAGCACATTTGAGACGCTTGTGCCTAGAATGTGTGCTGGAACTCACCTGATATGTAAAACCTTTTACAGCTACTGAAAATTGTGTTGAAAGCAGCAGCGTGCTTTTGAACAGGTATGAGGAATGAGTTGAGGCAGAGAGAAGTTACCTTCATCGTGTAGGGCTTCTGGCTCTGGATGTGCTCCAGTATTGACTTCAGTTTCTTCGAAAACGGATTGTCCAGGACAGGCAGCGATGTCTGTTAGAATGAAAGAGTGGCAGGTTGTTATATTCCAGTCGCATCCCTTATGAAGTCAGCAAGACTAGCGGCTGGTGTTTATGATGCGAGTCACTGGATTTTATTCTAAACGGGGAGAGGCCATCTCCTTCACAAAAATCTATCTAAGCCATTTTTCAGTTTTAAATAATCATCCCTATATGAAAATTCATTATCAGGAGAAACTTGAACTATTGCAAAAGTGTTTTGTTCCAATTCTAGCAATGCACCTCCAATAGGACTTTAATATCTGCGAAAGTTTAAGAAGGTTTAAAAATGTTGTGAAAGCTTCTTGCCTGTAAGTGTTCATAGTGTAAAAGCTTATTGAAGTTTTATGTATGTTAAGACACCTGCTGCTGGTCACCTGTTTCTGCTTTTAGTGTAATGATGAAAATGTCTCACTTGTTTCTCTTGATTAGCGGTCTGGTCTTACTAAATCCTAAGTTCTGAAAAAGGGTCTAGTCTCCATCTACTCACGGCCTCCGTGCTGATGTGTGCAAAGGATGGCACGTTGAAGATCCCTTGGATGAGCTCTGTGGGCGTGCTGACTCCCAGCCACAGGAACATACTCAGACCGTTGGCTAGAAGGAAGGCCCCTCCTTCGGAGAGACGTTCTTCGGAGCAGCGGACGGCAGCTGGGATAGCGTCACTCTTCAGATCCAGGCTGTGCTGTGGGGCAAAAATACACAGAGTTGTAGACATGGTGACTAGAGCTCTAATTAGATACTGAAAAGTAACTATTGAAAGGTTTAGTACACCTTAGTGGTTCCTTTCCAGGTCAGAGGAATTAGAAATCAAATCTCTTCTAAGTTAACGCACTGTGTGCAAAGACGACGTGCCGTAAGCGGGGCGACACTTGCACGCCAGTGTTGTTTAGTAAAGCTGGCATCTTTCATTAGCCTGAGCAAAAAACCCTGCTACGAGTACAGTGAGGTTCTTGGAGGGTGCTGATGTCAGTGGTTAATAATGTTACTTCCCCATTTTCCATTAGAGGTTCTACCCTCCCTCCTCCATTTAGTTCAACTAGCAACTCCATCACAGTAAAAATGTAATCCAACGTGGTCGTGTAACGCTTGGCCAGCAGACAGAATCTCTTCTGCATCTGCACAATTCCAAAATCACAGCATACTGAAAACAAAGAGATGGGCAAGCAACATACTCACAATTGGCAGAAGCCGGGGATAGAAAAACAACTGGGTGTCGGCCACCCCCATAGACATGACCAGCTGGCGATGGCGAGCTCTCTCATCAGTTGGAATTTCTGGTCTGCCAACTAGGACGCAGCTCTTCAACAGACAGTTCATGTACACTGGCAGCACCTTCATCGCATCTGGAAGGATGAGCTGAGAGGCAGAGAAGGGGGCTTAGTTAATATATCCCATGTGCTGGGGCATGAGAGCTGGACTTCCAAACATTTAAATAAACCACTGCTTGTTTTCTTTAATCAAAGAGAAAAAAAAACAACAACCAAACAGAAAAGTTTTTTATATGTGCTGTTTCAAAGCAGATGTGACAGCTCTGACTGGTTAATACATTTAATAATTTCTGTTGGATTCTTATTTGCCCTATAGTCATCTCCCTGTAACCTGTAATTTTAGGTACTAAATTAAAGGGGAGTCACATAGGAAAAGTGGGTGTGTTTTCTCCGAACAATTTAGGAAGGAAATGAAGGTCCCCAGTAAGTGTCTCTCTGCTACTATTTCTAACATATTTGGCTCTCACAAACATTAAACAATTCATTCCCCAGGCTTCTGGTTATTGGAAGCATTGCGCGGTGTGTAAAAGCCTTAGTCCTTCTCTAAGTTGATTTGCCAGGACATAAGGGTGAATAATTTAAAAAAGGAAACAACAGTTGCTTTTACTGGAGCACTGAATTTTAAGTCATGTAATTAGGATGTGCTAATATAAAAATACAAAATATATAAATATATATTAATATACTAATATATAAATGTAATCTATACATTACATTCAAGAAGAATAATAAATAATTGGAAAATACAGTGTAAAGGCGATCAAAGGAACTAATCCAAATCAAATGCCTCCAACATTGTCAGAGTCCTTTGGCCTTCCTATTAACTTCAGCATTAATGTACAAAATTGCTAACTGTCCTTCAAACAAGTGCCAGCAAGCTGGCCATTCCTGCTATCTTTTAAAGTGCCTCAAAATCTGAAGGAGATAGATAGATAGGGAAATATTTTGAGAGTTGCAAGAAAAATAAAAGTTAAATGCAAATGGTTATACGATTTGGGTTTAGTTCAGCCACCTTTGGGTGTCAGTCGCTGAAAGGATGTGAAAACACCTTCGTGGTGGTTCAGTTAGACCTCCCCAGCTGTTCTGCATATATAAAAGAATGGGCTGAAAATAATAGAAATGTCTTGAGAGAATTTTCAAGTAGCATGGAATAGAAGTACTCAGGTTCTTAGAGCTTCTTACTACACTTTGGCAAATAAAGGAGTTGTTAACACACTGTTATCTTAATCGCCATGGATTACTGGGGTTTTTTTGGCCCCATCTAGACATCAGGTATTTATCATTCCAGCACGCTGGAGAGACCTATGTGCAAATGCAGATTGTTTGTTTACTAAGATACAAGGTTATTTTGATTTTTTTTGCCAGTAACAGTTGTCTTTGTCAAAAATTAGAATACTAAAATCTTTAACAACATAAAAAGGAAAAATGAAAGCTTTGTGAGTCAGCACATAATTCCAGCAGGAGGAAAAAGGCTGTCTAAGCTCCTCTGTGTGAATATGATCATCAGTTTCCTCAACGCCATTGCCGTTTGTTCCAGAACAGCCGCCTCCCTGTGTTGTAATTGCCACCCTTGAATCCCCCCTGTCATTCATTACATTTGAAAGAAAAGGAAAAGTCTGTCCCGAAGTGTTCCTTTCTGGCAGTGCTGATGTTGCAGGGGTGGGCGTTCATCTGCTGCAAAGCCTGGCTGGGGGAGGACCGAGTTCGGATGGTTTTACCTGGCTTACTGCCGACGGGCTGGCACAGTTCTTCCTGTAACAGGCCAGCATGTGAGCTGTCTGGTTCACCAGGATCTCTCTGACCGTCTTCAGTGGTTGGCTTAGAATGGCTTTAAAAGCTGCAAGTACAGAAGAAGAAAAGCGTGCTAAAGACGGACACATACTCTTCAAGTATCTATATTCTGCCAGCTTCTAATTTTACTAACCTGAGGTCTATGGCTGTTTTTTAGTCTCTTTTACAGACAGCATCTCAGAGGGTGTTTATTCATCTTTGCAAAAAAAAACAAAAAAAAACCAAAAAAACAACCCACCAAACCTCCAACACTACGGTGGGATGTCCATTTCCACTACGGTGCCTGTTCAGTTTTGTGTATTACATGCTTCTAGCTACCTTCACAACCATTACTTCTATGGCAGTATGTCTAAAATACGAAATCTACTTGTCTTTTCAATTTTATAATACTTCAAGAGTTGCTCAGGCTTGGAGCAGCAAGTTACTAAACATGATTTCCCATTAGGTAATCACTTTAGCTTCCTTTCCTCCACCCCAAAGTAAAAAAGGAAACAAGATTGGTCTGTTATAACTTTACCTGACTTGGCAAAGAAGTTGATCAGCGCATCAGTCTCACAAGTCTTGTAGACATCAGCTAACTGGGAGCTACAATTTAAACCTATATTGTGTATGCGAAGTCGTCTTTGCCCGCTTATTGATGTGTAAAGGACAGCACACTGCAACAGAGGAGCAAATTACCATTTTTGTTTTAAAACAAAAAGCTGCTGTCATGCAAGAGCCGCTTGCTTTGTGCGTAAAAGGCACAGAGTTACTGTTGAAGACAGCCTAGCCTTGCAGTGCTGCTTCAGTGCTTCTGTCATCTATAGGCCCAACATACCTGTATTTTTCTTATGGAAGTATATTAGACATTATAGAAGTTACTAATCTTAAAATTATAAAAAAAAAATATGACTGATTGAAAGGCTTATTACTCTCATTTACTGTACACTGATCATATCATCTGAAAACAAGAGACCCCTGATTGTAAATTTGTAAATCATGCTTTGTAATTGTGTAATATTTGAACAGTTCAGATAAATGTATCTGAAAAGACGCCGCGTAAGAGCCGAGAAGCTTGCCGAGAAGCACTCTGCCCATCACATTATCTCTTGGCAAAAACAACACAGACAAACTTCCTAATCTTGACAAGCTGAGTGGTTCTTTTTACACGAGTAAGTTGCTTATGAAGTGAAACAAGAGGTCCTGCTACCCCCTGTATCCTGCATCTACCATGGGCTTAGCTATTAACAATTGAGGGTGTAATTTGAGCATTTCCTTATGACTCCAATTCTACTTCAATGTAACGTTGATACGTCAATATAATGTATGATCCAAAGCCTGCGGGGCAAACGCAGGCTCCACGTTACTGTAGTCTGCCTTGCATTAGGTACTGCCACAAGTCTCCCTCCTATGCAAGAGCTGTAAATGCAACATCTACGTGGCGTATACATCCATCCCTGTCACCGCTGCACCGTGGCTCTAGGAAGCAGCTTCAGGCATAGCAAACTGGCTGTTTCACAGTGCTCTAATCGTACAGGGATTAACTGCTGACCTACCGAAACGTATTTTTAGGGGCAAGCTAAAAGCCAAGCGGCACAGAAATAAGAAGTTCAGATAATTCCGTGGCTTAAGTTTAAAACCTTGCAAGCTGTAACATTTTCTGTCATTAAACAAGAAAAAGGTCATGACTAAACATCTAAAATAGTAAACAACGACCTCCCATTACCTGATAACGGGTGGGATACTCCCATTCCTAACAAAAGATGCATCCCAAGTCTGTTTGTGGGCAATTTACGCAGAGAAATATCAATTATTGCCTAAGGAACTGCTTCTGAGGTCCCATGTTGTGAACTAAGGCGGGACACAAGGATTTAATTAGGTCTGGAACAGCCTGGTGTTTTCAAGGTAGGAACGAAGCTCCTGACGCACAAGGAGCACCACAGCAATAACAGTTTCCATATAAGCAGTAACGAATCTTGTACCACAAATAAACTTGTTTCGTAAAATGGAAAAAAATTATAGCCGATGGTGTTTAGAAAGCATTTTTGGTATCCCTGAACAGAACATGCAGCATAGCGGCAGTTGAACACACTAATTGTCGTAAGGGGCATTGTTTGTGCTTTTGAGGCAAGATGCGACCTTTGGCTAATTAATTAAAACCTTTTTTAATCAGCGGTATTGTGTCACCAGAGTATGTGCAAGCTGTGCCTTGCTCCCAGCAGTCCTACACCATCACTTTTTTTCTGTTACGGCTGCAGAAGTTCTTGCTCACAATTTCATGACATTACATGTAATTAAGTTGTTGGGTTTTTTTACCTGAATTAAGGCTCCAGTGTCTTCATTCAGCTTGTCATCATGTTTGAACTCCACTGTCACTGCTTTGTCACAGTCAACTGCTGCCATCTCTACATCTGTGGTGTTGTTCATGTAAATAGCACCGAAGAAGTCCGTAGCCCTGAAGCCTACAGCCAGATTAAAACAAAACAAATGTATCTTTTTTAATTTAAAAATGGCAAATAAAGTTGACATTATTTTGTGACCGACTTCTTATGGTCAGTCAATTCTGGTTCCTGAAACAGGAACCATTTTCCCTCAGGAGGCCCCACCAACTGTCCTTGCCGATGGCATTTTTTGACAGTTGGGTGAGAGGGAAAAGCTGATGGGCCACGAAGCTGCGCTGGGACGCTGAGCCCACCCACAACCTTTTGCGCTGTTGACTCGGCCACTTTGTGCGTGTACCTTTCTCAAATACTTGCATTTGAGGTGAGAACGAATGCTTGAAAAGTAGACACAGCAACGTCATTTGACGTATGAAAATGCAGGAACATATAACTTACTTGCAATCCAAGCTGCGTGCACAATGATCAGCAGCCTTACTCCTATTTGAAAATGAATTATCGCGGAGGCATATACAGGAAGGACATAGTCATGCGTTTTCTCAGCCTAGCCAATTACTTTTCAAGAGGTACATCGTGAAGTTAAAACCGTTAGCCTGATCTTACAAGTGACCTGTGCAGCACTGTATTATTTAAAATTATACACTATCATATGCATTCATGTTTATTTTCATTCCCAACGGGTACCGTTACCTGTACTTGTCCGAACCCTCATTATTGCATCAAATCCGGTCTTTTTTTCTATGTCCTTCCTGAGGTCACTCAAGAACTGCGGGCTGTCGGCATCGAGCTAGAAACGCAAAGCAAAAGTTGCAGTTCACCACGGGGTGGCAGCAACATAGCGGAAACCCCACCTTCTCCCCCTCCCTGGGACACCCGCACGCGCGCACACACACCCACCCGCGCACACACACCCACCCGCGCACACACACCCACCCACACCCCTCCCCCCCCGACAGCAAATCTCTCTTTCCACATTTAACATCTCTCTTCTCCTTTAAAAAGAGAGAAACAATGTTGATTGTTGTTTCGTTAACAGAAATGTATATATGCAAGTGTCCACCAATTCATCACTAGGCTTGGACATCCAGAATTTCTATTCAAGCAAATTATCTCCCCTAACATCCGTTCTTGCACTTAACCTTGCAGCCTAGCTAGGATTTTATGGCACAGCCTGAAGAATTACAGAGCCGCCTTGCTGACATCACAAAAAATGCTTTTGCAGGTCAGCTCCTGACACAGAGAAAGTCCCCTAATCCCCCCGAGAGATTCTTACAACATTTTAAACAAGTGTTGTTATGGCTTTTTGGGGGGTCTTTATCATAACCATTTTTAGCTGTATATACAGGAGTAACCGACTTCCCTGTTCAGATGCCAGCATATTTAAGTAAGTGGATTCAATTTTAAGATACCAACCAGCTTATTATTGTTTCAAGATATATATATTTGAGCCTGATGTGTCATATCTAAGTTTGAATTTTATTCCCTGGAGTTTATAAGTAAGTTTTCTAGAGTCACTCTTCTTCTATCTTAAATGTCGAGGCACACGTTGAAATGAAAAGAAAACCACCAAGTTCCCAGGTGTTACTCTCTGAAAGGCAGGCGACCTCCATCACTTACCTGGAAATTGTTGTACTTGTACAGTGTTCCTCCAGTGTACATTGTGACAAGACCCATGGAGGCTACGTCCACGTACTGATTTGGGAAGAGGAACAAATTCACGCAGCAGCCATTAGCCACACAATCCCTGGCTAAGGCCTCATAAGAATTTACCTGGGGCTGGAAGAGCGTCTGCACAAAATTAAAAAATACAAGTGTCATAACATTAGATACTGCTGGTAGCCAACCACAACCCAAATGCCCACCTGAAAGGAAAAAAATAAAAGACGGAGTGGAAGTTTTAAGTGAGGCGTGGATTTGATGAAAAACGTGTTGCCCCTGCCCATATGCTCGTACGCAGGGAACCAACTCGGTACGTTCTTAGAGAACTAAATCCCTGCGCAGGCGGGTAGCGAAGGCTCTTGATGGGTGGAATTATTTGCTGCTGGGGGGTTTCCTTTACCGACGGGAACGGCTGCTCTACCGTAGTTTGACTTTGGTGTTGCTGTAGGGCCAATATCAATATGCCTACATAATCAGAGCACCGTGAGAATGGGAATATTACATAATGAAACAATACATCTTTGTAAAAGAAAAGAAATGAAACAAAGATCAAGGCTCTATTACAGAAATTCAGCATAACAGCAGTCCCTTGTTAACTCAGAGTAGAAAATACCTTTTCTTTATCTGTATTGAGCAGTTTTTTGTCATCTCTGTTTCTCAGCTTCCCTGGTGCTTCCGCAGTTGGCAATGAAGAATGGAAGATAAACAATTTTCCAGCACATTCTGCAGCCTGTTTCAAAGACACCATATTGGCATATTTATTACTGCTAAGATAAGCCTCATTTTCATACATTGTGGTACCTCAGAGAACAGTGTAAACTTTCTTCCAGTTCCTCAGAGCTAAACAATTAATTTAGAGACTCAAAACTTGATGGGACTAAGTCCCGAAACCAACCGGGAATTTTATGTGAGTAAATACCTTAGTCTAGCACACAGATACGTTGGCTGATGCATTGTTACAGTAATTTCTACATAGGAATCTAAAATCTTGATGGGCAAAACTAGGCGTACCTCTCTTGGAGACTTTCCAATTGGACACAAGCATTATGCAACAAGTATCAAAGGTACAAATACTAAATTGGGTAAAATTAAAAGGAAATGTAATTTAACAGAAAAATTATTTCTTTCAGTTCAGGCACACTAGTGTTCACTACATTTTTATAAACGAGCAACAATTACATTCCCGTACTAGATTCCACATTCAAATCCACACTAAAGTGCAGGAGTAACAAAACTTGTGATGAACATTTCCTCCTGTGACTAAGAAATGAAGTAACTGACTGTTTTATTCAAGTTTTCTATTCTTATTTAGAACTCTGATGAGAACCTATTTACTGAGGTGACAAACTACTGACAGAAACCCCTGAATTCCGAAGAAGAGGGTAACAACAGTAGCAGTACCGCAGGCATCTCTGTACTACTAACAAGCTTTTCCACCAAAATTTAGGAAGTCCAGTTTATCGCTTACTCTTGCTATTGAGCTAGCGAATGGGAATGAGCGGAATAGAACAGCGTATTTCAGTTGGAAGGGACCTACAAGGATCACCTAGTCCAGCTGCCTGACCGCTTCAGGGCTGACCGAAAGTTAAAGTGAAATAAAAACTGATTAGCAATTCTGAGGTCTTCATCACCTATTGAAGAAGTTGGGTGAAGGTGAAAGGAAGGAAGGAGGGAAGAGGGATTTGTCCTTTTCTTGCTCCCGACTTACCCGCACATCCAGGTTAAAACTCCGATACCCAAGACTACAGACGCAAATCAGCTTTGGTACTCTCTCCTCTAGCTCTTAAGATGTTCACAAGATAAAGATACTCCACATTTCAAAATAAGCTACGGCATTCTTCTGGGAAAGCTAGAGATCTCTTTGCTATGGCAGAAATACAACGGAGGACAGTGTCTAACTTTTAACAGAGCTGAAGTTTTACCCCTAATATTTCAAGCATAGTTATCTTTAATCATGAATGCCAATTTCTCCAATTCCTTTTAAGAAAGGTTCTGCTGAAGACTGAAAGACTTACCAAATACCTATTTGTCACGATAGGCATCGGGAATTACTGACATTGCTTTTAACAAATATTCTAAAATGTATATATTATTTCTAAAAGTCTATTAAAATTAATCTCAAATAGGAACACAATCCATTTATTCTTTTAGACAAGAATGGTTTTCTTTAGCACAGGTATATGCATATTAATAATTCACAGTGAAAATCCTTACAAATTATAACTTTAAAATACTGAGCTAAATAAAAAACTTAAGCGAGAGCTGCTTTCTTTTTATAGCCAACGTCAAAGGAAATTTACAACGATGGCCCTTAAGTTTTTGTAGAAGTCAAGTATTAGGGAAGAGCATTCTGAGGGAAGTGGCAACCAAACGTATGTTTTACACACCTACCTTCTGGCAGTATGAATAAATAACAAGAAAACAGGTATTAATTAAATATTTAAGAAACAGATTTGAGAAATGTCGTGCATTTTCGGTTCAACACATTTATCTACTCAAAGTTCATGCTTTATTTATGCATACACAGCTCACAGATAAATCAACTATTTCAAAACACCACTGGCTGTTTTCTGCCCCTACAAATCTTGTGGTGAACCATGGTGGCATTCTTTTAATTGGCAGCGCTCCATGGAAATGTCAGCGCTTCAGGGGGTGTCCTGGACATACAGAAAGCAACCGGGGATGCATCTTGACCTGTGGATTCATTTTCAGCTGTATTCAAGCTGTGAGAACTTGTCAGTTAAGCGGAAACCCTCCAACCCCCCACCCGATTCAGTCATAAATAGTCATAAACATCTCATTTTGCACAAGAAGTCAGCAGAAGCAGGAGAACAGGCAGGGCAAAATCACATCTTATACTGACTCTTTTCCTGCCCTTCACACACACAAGGGCTGGATATCTGTACAAACATCCAGAGCATCTATTGGTTCTGTTGCAGTAACTAAACACTTTTTTATTTCTCTCAGATGCTGAACGAGAAACGGACTCCTGCTCCTCATGTCCTAAACATCCATTCTATGTAGCATAGGCTCTAAGGACTGGTTTCCCTCAACAAGCAAAATCTGGAAACAGATGTTATGCTGGTCAGTGTTCTCATTTTGACGAAAGCAGTTCAAACGTACTGTTAGAATAACAGAACATTAGTGCTGGAAACAATCAGCGACTTTTTTTCCTCATTTCCCATTGTGATTTGTAGAAGGACTTGGGACTGGCTTTTAGCAAACAGAATTTCTGCAACTTATCAAATCTTATTCTCATTAAAGAGCTGCTTCTCTTACAGAGAGGAACATTCTAACCTTTAATGCCTCCATGCCAGCCTGGATAACAGGAGCGAAGACGGTCTCACCCTCGTTAGTGTCTGCAAACATCTCTGGAATCTGGTCCAACAAGCTAGGAAAGATGAAAGGATCAGTGTCTAAACTGGTTAGCGTATCTGGGATAATTCCCAAACATACCTTGTAACACACCAAGCCTTCACACAGGAAGATGTTTGCCATGCAAATTTATATTAAAAAAGTATGACTTCTGATTGCTCAATTTCTTAGGACTCCAGCCAGCCAGAACAGAGATATATGCATTTTTAAATTCTATGAGACACATTATTTCAAAGCTGGTAACATAAAGCAACATGCAATAAATTAAAAATAGCTAAAAATTAAGGAGTTCTAGTGTGCCGTAAGGACTTAAGACTCCTTAGATCGTATCCAGGTGTACATCATATACATCGCAAGAGGAAAAACATTTAACATGGCACACAGCTGCAACCCCCCTCCCATTTTTAAAGAAGCACAGCTGAAGATGCATGGTTTACAGCTGGCCTAAACATGCTTTCAAATTCAGCACTAGGGGGGTGTTGATACCACTTTTTCTTTGCCTCAAAGGTGGAAATATATGACTTGAAGCACCTGCTGCCTTCTAAAGTATTTCAATAAACACACGTACGCCCCAAAACCCAGTAACACAACTGACTAAAAGGCATAATGCATATCATAAGCGCTCAGATCTTATGCACATATAGAATAATTATACTTTACTTGATAACAACAGATCGCGATTCCTGAAAGTTAACGAGGAAACCATCCAGCAAAGGAACAAAAACTTCTCCAACATCTGAGACCACCATCATCTGAGGCTGAGCTAAGCTGCTTTTTACATTAAAGAAGTGGAGGACCTTGTTATAAGTGACAAAACCAACTCTAATTGCTGAGGATTCTTCTTGCTCTTCTCTGTAAGAAAACCAAAACCAACTGGTTATAATTGTGAAATTCTGACCTTGCAATAAAAGCATTCATTTGAAATGCAAGGCTGCTTTCAGATCATTATCTGTACTGGAAGCAACGAAGCAAACAACAGCCAAGCAGATGTAATGGCCTCAATCTTCGCCTTAGGTCAAATTAAAACACCCTGATAAAATCAACTGCTGTATCATCTACGTTTTTAAAAATATATATTTACGTCAACCCCATCAACGGTGCATCCCATCCAAGCAGTCAAAAGTCCCTAAGATAAAAAATAAACCACGTTGTCCTCAAAACATGGAAAAGAGAGAACAGGACAATTAGTTACAAGATACAATCAGAAAGTCAGCTTTATTTACAATACACTGTAATTCAGGGACGCTATTGATTGATGCCTAGTAAGAATAGTCACCAGGCTTGAGTAATGTCTGGTGACTTTGGTGGGTCAATCTTCTGCTTCAGCAGGACTACACTTAAGCAGCAAAAGCTGTTAGATCCTGTTAGATCCCCCCTAGCTGTCTATCACACAGAAAACACACTGCAGAAATTGCTCATTATTGCTAGTAAGTTCCCAGCCCAACCAAAGCCAGCGAACTGCTGCTGTGAGCTGCGCCTGCAGGAACACCGCAGGCAGCAGGCTCAGCCTGGTTTTGTGGAGGTGGCTCCTCTAAACAGTAGCCCACTCTGCCATTAGCAGCAGTGTTACTACTAGTACTAGTTAGACCCTTACCAGGTTGAGAGTCCTAAGTTTAATGAGCTTTTCCCTAGAAGGCAATTCTATTCAAAAAATTGGGCTTAATTCCTAATAAAATAGCACCTTCTTGTAGCAGGGTGTTCCTCTCGAAAATGACAAACCAGGCCTTTAGCACAAAAGATGCCAGACAGGAGGCCTGCGGTACTTGCAATTGCTACAGGTCAGCCCATATGTTCTGTACAGCAACACTGAACATTTAAGCAGCTGACTTAACTTACGGTGAGATGTCACAAAACCAGCAAATACACAGTCTGTAGTCTAATGCTTTTGCATGTTTGAGAGTTTCATATTCAGAGTGCTGAAACCTGGAAATCCTCATTCAATTCCCAGCTATGCCACTGATTTAATTTACAACCCGAGAGGAAATTATTTAATTTCTCTGTGCCTCAGTTTCCATTTGTAAAAGGGGAACAGCAAGAATTATTGTTTAATCTCACCAGGATGTAGAACTATGTACCACAAATGAGACTGCAGCAATAGGAACCACAGAAATAGCCAAGCTGATTTTATTTTCTTTAGTTTATAAAAGAAGTCACTCGCTGAAAGTTATGATTGTAAAAACTTTAACACCAAGAAACATGCCAATCGACAAACAGGATACCATAATGCACACAGACTCATACAGATGTTACTATCACACCAAAAGTATTTGATAACAGAGCCCTACCATAGTATTTTCAGTTACTAGGCACTTAGGGCAGAACATCTATTATTTACCCTTCGCTCTATACCCTCTGAAGAAACAAGGGAGTGTGAACAGTCACCCTGAGCCTTCGCCACAGTAAAGAAGCCAGGGTCTGAAAACATTTATCCTCCTGAGGAGAGTAAAGCCTTGGCCCCACCAAAATCAACGGCAAGGCCTCCATCCCGTTCCACTGCAACCAACAGACTGCATTTCACAGCTTCACAAATGCACACAGAATCAAAAGTCAAACTAAAGAGGAGAAACAACACAAACACACTTTTACTGCGGTTCTTGTTTATTTTTTCTTAGAGCAAATAGAAAAACCTGTCAGCCTTCTTCCTGGCTATCAAATCTGCTTGTCTTCAGAGAAATAAACACAAAAAATTGCCATCGGCAATTTCACAAGCTTCATCTAAAACCTTGAGCTTGGGAGAGAAATAATTTTTCTCGTCTACAATCTTTAACACTCATGTCAGCCTAGAATGCTAATCTACCATTCATGTTTTACAGGAACACAGCTGGATGAGAAAGGGGCTACCTTGATCTAAAACAAATCAATATTCTATACTGAACACACTCCATAAAGCAGCATTTTAAGTAATTCCTCCAAGATACACTCGTCAAACAGAAGCATCATTTCTCAGTGTAAATTTCTAATCGTTCCCAGCACTCGGACACTATTTTCTTAGTAACATGATTAACAGGGAGCATTCGGGAGCTTGATGAGGACAAGGTATTATTAACTTTCTGCACATACAGCACTTTCCTACTTCCAAGAGAAGTATCCGCATCACCCTAGTAGTCCCAAAGTTGTCACACAGCAGGTATTTGGGACAATTTTTTCAGATACTGCTCTTACCCATGGCAGTACAGACATACTGCCACACTTTGTCCAATTTCTTCTATCATAGTTGTAAAGATTAGCTGTAAATGTAGCAGCCAATTGCCTACGTAGCTCACACGCTACTTAGTTCTTTTTGAAGTCTCAGAATGAGATGTCTGGATCATAGGTACATAAATGCATTCAAATGTTTTGTTTTGTTTTTTGTTTTTTGTTTTTTTTTTTTAATTATGCACCTAAAAATCATATTTGCACAACTAGTTAGCCTGGTCTTCTGAGCTCGTAAGCACAATTTCTATAAACACTTTTCTCTGTATTTCTCTAAATACAGAGTCAGGTGTTTCAAACACCTAAGTTTGAAAACGTCTGCTCTGAAATTTCAAGCAAGCAAATAATGCGGGTTTTGCTGTGCTGCAAGTCTACAAAACCACAAAGTTCTTAACACCAGGTCTTGAGCCAGCTACCTTAGTCCTTTCTTTGCTACCTCTAACTTCTCCCTTTGCAGCCACTTTCACAGGCTTACCTGGCACAGGCCTTTACACCAACGGCCTTTGTGTGACACAGGTTGCTTTGCTACCCCAAGTGTTTCCTCTTAAAGACATGAGCACAGGGTGAATTCCCAGCACAGGGCTTTCACCTCATGTGGTAACAGCAGAGTATTTTTGCAGGTGTCTTTGTCCCGCAACAGAAAATGAACACACAGTGACCTTTCTCTCTCAGCACCAAAATAAAAGTTTCACCACAAATTCTGGTGGAATGCCTTATGATTTTTCTAAATTAATATTGTTTAAGGACAACAGATGAGTCTGAAGAAACTGAAGGACCTGCCTTTTCTTTTTATTTTTTTATTGCTTTTTTCAGTGGACATGAAAACTTTGGCCCGGCAAACAAATTATTTAGCAGCAAATCTCTGCAGAGTGCTGGTGAGGAGAAGAATTAATAGGGCTTTTTTGTGATGTAGGTACACTCGCTTTCTTTTTTCCTCAACTTTCCCTGTTTAAGCCTAGGTGTTTCTAAACTGCCAACTGCTTTTTGTTACTACACTCATGCCTTTTATTATCTTCAGAGTCATGGCCAATCCTGATGGAAAGCTCTGAGATATGCTCAGGATAATATCAAACATTTGTGTCTCCAGTGTAATCTTCACTGACAAAGTACTTGAGAGATGGCCTTACATGGGCATCTGACAAACTAACCCCCCACCCTGGACTGGAATTTCTTTCATGCACAGTGATCCCCGAAGAACATACGATAAAAGATTTTTAATATATCCCAGATTATCTTGAGGATCTCATCTCCCACTCTTCCTCACTTTGCTGTCTCCATTTCTTAAGTCTGTTCTCCCTCTGCAAGTATCGTTATTTGGAATGCATTTTCTTTCTGTATGTTCTTCAATGCTTTTATATGCCTTCGCTGAGAAATGTCTTGTCTACTTTAATTTCTCAGTCTTTCACTGCTCTCATTTAACTATGTGCGTCTGCATTATTTAAACTTTAATGAAAACTATACTAACATACTATACTAAAAACTATACTAAACTACACTAAAATAATATACTGTTATTACTATTGATCAGTAGTAATACTACTATTGTGTGTTTAATGCTCACAAAGCAAATGTGCTATATTTCATAAAACGTTTGCTGCCTCCAAGATTTGTTCTCCTCTCAGATACATACCAGGACAGAAAAGTCTCACAGCACAGCAAGGAACTTTAGAAGTTTTGCTAATTAACAATAAGAGCTAAAGATACAAGCCATCAACACTATGGCTATAGAGAGACTTGTCATTCTTGAGTATTCTGGTTTTGCTATTTCCCCGTTTAATTTAACGAGAAAAGCAGCATTGCAGTAAACAGAACTACAGCAAGTAAAGTCAAAACTACAAGCTGGGACTTTGCTGATAATACCACTAGAGTTCACTACAAGAAAGGAAAAGAATGCATGCTACATGTGCAATTATATGACAGATTCCTTCCATTCATATAATAAGCCCAGACATCAAAGATTAAGAACTGCCAGCAATGTTAAAATTAACATTTGGTCACTATCACCCCAAAAACGCCTGTACCGTAAATTTTGACATTTTCTGTAGCTAGTTTTTACCGCTCAGCACGCAAAGCTGCACGAAAACTGCAGGGTAGTGAGTTAAGCAAAGCACACTTATGTTTCCTTACCTTGGAAGCTTATCTAGCAGAGTCTTCAGTTCATCACAAATGAGTTTAACTAGGCCACTGCTTATGTTTCTGTACGATACATCAATCATGAAGATATAAGCTGGTGGCTTTGGAGGCTTGTTGTTCTACAAGAAAAATGACCATGCACAGGGAAAATTCGACAGTGTCCCATTATGTCGAAAAAATTTACAGGTGGTACCATAATGCAATCTAAATACAGAGTTCAGTTCACGAATAGTAACTATTGCAGAAAGCTGACACATATTAGGTAAAGTCCCCTGGAATAAAACATTATTACTGGAAAACAGCATCCTAATGGAATAAAATATGTAAAGGGTAACAGTTTATTAGATAAGATGAAGCACAAACAATTTCTGCTGGAATCCAAGTGTTTAAACACATTTGCCTTTTGGCTTTTTTCTGTGCCCATACTGGTTTTGCATTCCCCATATCAATATGCAATAGCATTTTGTTAATGTGAATGCTTAAATTCAGTTTTTCTTACCATTTGCCTCTAACAACTCTTAAGTGATTTCTAACCAATCTGGAACCAGAAAATACAACTTAGGTACAGAACCAGAATTAAAATATGTCAGTTCTTAGCAGTACTAAGTGGCGATCATCTGCATCATGTCTGTCTGTCTCGCTATCTCATGCTCCAATGTATTCTGGACAGCTGAACTGCACTTTCAGGAATAAGCTGACTTTCTGTAAGATAACCACGATACACACTACTGACACAAGTTTCTCTAAGTAAGAAAAAGTAAGATGAAGGGGTTTTGTTTCCAAATAAAGCAATGTAATGCTTAAAGATGTACCCAGGAAGAAGATCATACAAAGTGAACACAGCAACAGCAATCATCATGCTCCCTAAGATCAGTTTTCCTAATTCCCATTAAGACGAGTAGTGGTCATTACTTGATGCCAAATTCAGGACAGCTTTTCCATTATACTGTTTCACTGCCTTCATATACGGAGTTCTGACCACTTAACCAAATTATACTTGTTAAACTAAACCTCAGAAAATGCCATTTAAGAAAAAAAATCATCTAACCCTTGAGTTATGACTTATCCACAATCCCTGGCACACTTTAAACTAAACTTAACATTATACTCTTGATCTCACTTCATTTAAACCACGTAAATCAGGATTAATTCCTGTGAACTAAAACCAGGCAGTATTTTTAAAAGCTGTTCTGTTTACTGTACTTGGATTCTACTTTCAAAAACTGTATCAAACACTACTTCTGAACTCTTGCAGCGCATCACCATTTATAAAGAATCCTTGCGTAATTTCTGACAAATATATGGTAGAAATGAGGACTTGCGGTCTTGCCACATCGGCTTAGCAGGAGCACAATAATGCAGAACAGCTGTTATTTGTTAACATTTTTTGTAGCTGTTCATCCTTGTCATTTGATAAGCACAAAAGGAAATGACTTTTCAGTTCTGGTCTTAAATTGGATTTATAAAACAATTAAACCTCTGCAACTTGGAGCAAAACGAAAAATAAGTTATAAAATAGTTAACTTCTGTAAAATTTAATGACTTAGCATTTCCAGCATGAGCATTAATTTTGTAAGAGATTTCTTTTTTATAACATTCTAGTAAGTCTACGGACCGATCTTTGCAACAAGACAGACCATACCAGATGACTTATCAAGGAAACTCCCTGATTTAAGCTATATGGCAAAAGCCACTGCACTGAAAGCTGCGTTGTGATGATGACTGCATCACACAGGGTTGCACTCTGAAGTAGAGAAAAAGAACTGTGAAAATGGGACAGAGCCATTCAGTATACACGGGTTTTCAAAAGTTTAGCTGCCAGAAACCAGCAAAGCTTAACTGAATTTGATGGAGCTACACTGGATGTACACTGAGGATCCCGCATTGTCTTTCTTTAATGGCTCACTACAGTTCTCTCCTATCCTGGGGTTTAACCTCAATTTCAATAAAATAAAATAGGTCGTCTCAGGGATTTCACTGGATTTTGGAGCAGTACCCTAGTGAGAAAGCAGAATTAAACCTGTTCATTTTCTTCATAGCAGCAATAATCTGATGGTCTGAGGAAGTTACTGGTATCTACTTCAAGACTTTGTAGGATCCCGTTGCCTTTCCTAACCTCATCATGACCTCAGCTCCACTGACAGGAAGCAAATTCTGCCTGATTTCGGCAAGAACAGAAAAATATGTCCATACTGTGGACAGATGAAGTCACACTTGCAGTTTTGTAAAACGAGCTAAGGTTTGAAAAGTTTAAGTAATTTATGCTTTTGGAAGGATCAAATACAGTTCTCTAATAAAATCAAATATTTACAGTGACTTGAGTGGGCTTTGGATTGAGTTCTTCAGTGAGTTAATATTAGGAGAGGGAACCCATTCCATTGTAACTTACTGGTCAGAATAGTAAAACTCACTCTTGCCAGGAAAAGATTACAAGGTCAAATTCCCTTGCTAGCTAAGGTTTTCAGTGTTGGGAAGGCCTTTTAGGTCTGTGTCAGTCTTCAAAATCAATAGAAGACATACACCTAAAATGCAACACTGCACCAGAATTTCAACTATAGCCTCTAAACAGTGCTACACGCTAGCTACGACCAAATGAGCACCCCAGGTAAAGACTGGTGATCCATGACTTTGCTGCGCTATTTATTATTCTCACTTGCTAGTCTCACACTCTCCAGCAGAAAAGAACAAAACATAATATTGTAAGCTTAAATTCTCTGCATCTATCTACATTTTCTAGAACGTTCCTGGACTCTGATATTCAGCTTACAAGGGCATTTACTCTACTGTAGGTATTTAAATGATTTTGTTTATTTTGACATAAAATTGCAAATTAGTTTGCACACTGGAAATACTCACTCGGCAATAATCCAAAGTAGCAACATATTCATAAGATCCCAGAGACAGCTCAGGCTTTTCATAGTGGTCTACCCGTCGGCCAATGTGGTCCAGATGTTGAAAGAAGAATGGAGGGACTAAAAGCCAACACAAGAGCAGGAAAAAAATGTTTATATTTTGGGGGAGGAGGGGAACAAATCAACAACTTCTTTCAACAGATACAATGTACTAATGTAGGCTCCTCTGTTGATGATCAAGGGAAGAGTTTAAACACTTATCCAGGTTGCAACGGCTTTTTTTTCCACACATTGGCTTAAAAAACCTCAACCAACCAAACACTCACAACATTCTAGCAATGCCAGCTCCTTTTGTATTTGGAGGATAGGGCATATTCCCCTATAACTGTCCATATTCTGCCTCCTCTATACTGTCAGGCTTGAGTAGGCAAAACTGACCCAGGTCATTTCCACAGGCAGGAGCCTGTTACCCTCAGGATACAGACTTAACAGTGACTATTTTGCTAGTAGATACAGTCTGCTCACAGCTTAATTCAAATCACTGGAGCCAGAGCTCTGCAGAGGGACAGTGGTAAAAACAGCACTTTTCCTCAAGCCTGTACTGCTTTATCCAAAAATACCACTTCACTGGAAATAGCTCTACAAGGGTCACAACCCTGGCCCACTGTACAGCAAAGTGCATTGGGTACATTATATTGGGAACCTTCTGCCACTACAGATAAACGGTGCGGAACTCCAAAGCATTAAGAAATCAAGTGGGTTTGCCACCAACAATTTATATACAGCTAGTCTAATGGTTAGAGTCACATTGGGGAAGAGTCACCTCTGGATTTTAGCTCACTTTCCTCAATCAATATGTATTTAGAATGCTTGTTTTTCACGTTTTGCCTGTAAAAAGTGTGTGCGTGTGTGAGTGGGGGGAATATCTACCTAGTTTGTTGGCCATTTTTAGTCCTCATTAAAGTTTTTTTTTTTTTTAAGTGCTTTCTGACTTGCAATAAAGACACTGTAGTAATACAAAGCATGATTTAAAATGACACTGCAACTTAAATGTCTTAAGATGTTCACAATGCATTTAAAATTCTTTTTATGAGAGTTTAAATTGCTAACAAACTATGAAATTCGTTATCTGCTATGCTTGCATAAACATTTGAGCGTCAGGCAGAAAAGAAGTTGGAACGAGTCTGTCAAGGTTCACATTTCAGAGTTGAAAAGATTACTGTATTAGGGAAAGCACTATACCGCTGTGATCCAGCTGAGGAAATCCAACTCGATACAAATGTCTAGAAAGGCTAGTTCTGGCAAAGATTTGGGATTTAGCCAAGAGCACAAGAACAGTTATGAGTCACATGCAGCACACTTGAACAAATATGGCATGGTATCTTCTGTGAAAACCAACACGTGTCACAGGAAGATTAATAGGTTATTTAACCATTGCATCCACAGTCATGGACAGAACTAGGCTAACGTGGTTCTAAATACTTGGTTCTTGCCAGACATTTAGATGTCTTATTAATTTTTTTCCGCACAAAAGTTGCTTTCCGTTAACAATACAAGCAGCTTTGTAGCCTATGTTGACAGAATATTTTTAAATGAAGTTTTGATAGTATCTGACTGTACTTCCTGAGTCAGCATTATTTTTCATACATTTATCTTTTTACATTGTACTGAACAAATGTTTCTATGGATTTTTCTTGGGTAGTACTTTGTTTTATTTGTGAAATAGGCCTAGTTACTGCATCTCACTAAACTATTTTCTCAGCAAGTCAAGAAAATCATTTTAGGGATATGGTGTCTTTTTACTTTTATGGAATTTGTATGAATAACAGATCAGACAAATACCACTTACCATCATTTATACAATTGCAAAATCCGCACTGGTATCTTCTTCCACCTTCGATAAACTGCATAAAGGGACACATGTAAGCCTTGCACCTGTTGCATCGGATTGGTCCAGTCTCACCATGGTTTACAACATAAAGCGGTGTCTAGATGAAGAGGTACGTGAAATTATAAAAAGCAATGCAAACTTGAAACCAAATAAAGCGAGCTAGAAAGCTACTGCTCAGACTTAACCCTTATTAGAGATCACCTGACCAGGAGACAATGCATTGTTCAGCACTTACCCAAAATCTGCAGTAAGGTCAGCTCAATCCCATAGGTCCCCGAGGGGCTAAATTTACACGTTCACAGCCCCTATTCTGACATTTATCAGGAAGAGAGCAAGGACACACACCAAAAGCTTACAAAGTTTTGAAAGCATTGGAAGTTCAGGGCTTCAGGCTGATTTTCTCTGGCAAAGGGTTTTTACAGTTCACTAAGAGAAATCTGCTGGAGTCAGGTATTTTGCCTTCTCTGTCAGATTGAGCTTTTCCTGAAGAAATCTGTTGCTGCTCATCTATTGCATACAGTCTCTCAAACAGCTATTGGCTAAGAAAGCTTCTAATATTTTGTCCTAAATGTTGCCCCCTCAATGCTGCCATGCTATACTAATGTTGAAACGTTGTCAGGGTCACCAGCTAGAGTAGAAGGTTTAGAAGAAATACTAATATTTATTGAAGGAAAGTACATACAGCAAACAAATACAGTATCTCAAGCACTTGTCAGTTTAATTACACTGACCATGCTTGCTTATAGCGTCTGCCAAAAACCACAGCTAATGGAAGACATTTTCCAGATGCCTCTTTCAGTAATAACCATGCAGCAATTGAAAGATTCCTGCGATTATACTTATTGTTAGAAAACTCATACTTGAAACCACTATAAAAATGGAAGTTTGCTCAATTATTTGTGAAACTCTATGGAACATAAACGTGTTTTGTATTTTTCTTCTTTTCTTACCCCCTTCGATCCCAACTAAAAACCTCTGAACATAAGAATAACAAGAAAAATCCAGAGTTTGGACACATAACAGATCTCTACAAGAGGAAAAATGCTGACAGCCTTTGAATGCTAAAACATTACCACTAGCATATTCACCTTTTTATTTTTTAATTATTCTGTCTCTTCTTATGGAATGGACATATACACTTCATCATTTATTGGAGCATAAGAGTCTTTGAATACCTAGAAAATCATTCATGTCCCTCTAGCATTCACTGCTTAAATATAATTTATTGCTTGTTTATATTTTACAGAGACTCTTTTACTCATTTATTTCTCCAAAGGGTTTAATGCTTTTTGCCAAGGATTTTATACATACGAGTAGATTTTGACTACATGGGTTTTAAGTGCTCCCCCCCTGCTCTACTGAGATACTATTTTACTTTGTGTTCTTCTACGAAAATTGAGTTTAACACGAATTAACCAATAATGTCAGCTGGCAAACTATCAGGGTCATTTATCAGACATGAAAGCCTTGGCTATAAAACCTGCTCATCAGCCACCATCGCTTAATAAGTTTTAAAACTTCTGGGTTTTGTTCATTACTTGGCAATTTTCTGATTATCATTCTGCTGTATTAGTTTAATGAGGCCCAGATCTGGTTTGCAGTTAATATTATTATAGTATCTGACCTGGTAGGGGAAAAAAACAAGACTAAAACAACTCCTGATGCATTTATACACGTTGATTTAGTAATTTTAAACCTTGTTTTGATACATTTAATGTTATCCAAGAGCAAAGAAAAATTACCCTGAAATGATCATATTTTGAAATACCAAAATTAAGACCTTTACATAAAAAGCATGAACAAGAACAATCAAAAAGGAAATACCATGAAGTTCAGGGTGTAGGTGTCTACATTCTTACACACACTTAATAAGTTACCTTTTTAAAGACAGCAGAAATAAAAATATTTTTTTCCTTGTCTTTTCATATTTAGAGTGTAAATTTTAGTTTTCCTCTCCCCTTAAACTTCTTTAAAAAAAAAAACTTATTACAAAGTCCTTTTTAAAATGTGGGGTTAGAGCCTCAGTAGCCTCAAGGTTATGTTTGCAAAGATTTACATGCACGTTTAACTTTATGCATTAAATGGTTGTCTTGAAGTTACTGAGACTATGCGCAGTGCATGAGGTTAAAACATGTGCTCAAGTCTTAAGAAAACAGCATTCAAAGCAATGTTCTGTAAACATGTACTAGGCTGGATTCTGTTTTGTCTTGCCCAGAGAAAGGAAGGATGAAACACCAATAAAATCATACTGCAGAAGCTAGCTATTTTTGATTCCTAATAAGCTTGCAGAAACTTTTTTTTTTAAAAAACGGGAGGAAAAAAAAAATATCAACAAAGCAAAACCAACCAAAAATGCATGCAATAGAATTAAGGATTTTGTCTAACAAAGAAAAATCCTGAAAAAAAGCCCTATGTGTACCTTTATTGATTTATTCATTTGGAATTTTTTGAAATTAAGTGGAATTTACATTTTAGTACTTTCTTTAAATAATTTAAAACATTACATCAATAATGAACACATCTAATGAAAAAGCTGTTTGTATGATAATTTCAGAATAAGCACTCAGACCGAAGACATCAAAAACCTGCTTCTTGATGTGACCAACACAGTTGTGAAAGAAACTTTACCCCAGAAAAGCTGTTATCTTCCAGGGCATTATATCATAAGACTAGATATTCTAACCCTCAAGAGAAAGTCATTTCTCTTTGGGTGTGTAAACTCCTATTGCATTTCCAACTGTCAACTTCCGTCAGGGTGAAGCAACTTTTTTTTAAAAAAAAAAAAAAAAAGGTAGATCTCCATGGGAATGTACATAGATAAATAATACTGTACATGCATTAAAAAGCATAAAATAAAGTAATAAGTTTAAACTAATGAATACATAAAAGAAAAATAGTCATAAAAAAAGACATGGTACTAAATGGGAAAGTCACTTGATGTGCTCCACTCTCTGTAGATGTCACTGTATACCAGAAGATAAAGCAGAGATCTGTTTATGGTCCCATGGAAGTCAGTGGCAAACTCTCATAGGAGCAGGGGAATAAGGTAAAACTTAAAAAAAAAAAAAAAAAAAAATCTTTCTTTGTTTTTGCTTTTTTAAACAAATGCAATACTCCTTTTTCACTTACAAAGTATCAGCATTTTCGTTCTCTCCTCTCTTAAATCTCTACCAATAATAAGTGAATCAAGTTAGGTATCTACCATAACTATTTGGACATTTGCTACTTGTGGACTTGTTATGGCCTTATACCCTCCTTCCCCCTCATCTCTTCACAAACCTTTGTCCAATTTGCCTATTTGGACCACCTAATCGAGAACAGAGACAGACCTCACAAAAAGGAACACTTAGGTAGTGATTGTTGGCATTCCAGTACTATCAAAATATAAATATTTCTCAAAACCAAGGACTAAACTAATACTTGATAGCCTAAATCTGAACAGGACACATAAAAGCCATTCCTTTTATGTAAGCCGAAAGAGTAGAGAAGCAGAAAGAATCAGTTGTGCTGGGAGGCAGAACATTATCATTTTTCAGTTAAAGCAAAGGAGGATTGCACAGAAGAGATGGGAAATGCTGTAAGAGACCTGCATAAACTTTCCCTTCTCTGGAACCTCACGGCTCCGCAGGAGTGCAAGTCCTGAAAGCCGATCTGATAAATCATAATTTATCCCACTATTAGTCCAAATATAACTGGGATAGCAAGAGTTTTATTTTGGAAATATTTCAGCAAGAACATCTCTCAGGAGTCAGAACAATATCATAAAGCAATAGATAGACATTGGTGGCACAGCTCCAAGATGAAATACATCCATAAAAATTTCCAGAGGGACTGTAACCTGCCCTTTAAAGTCTGAAAAAGCTGAATTACTATTGCTTGCTATAAAAATGAAGTCCTGACCCACTCCTGAGGGTTCCCTGTGATGCCTGCAAAGTATCACCATATTCATATTGCAGGATCAGGGCCACAGCTGGAAATTGTAAGCGTAGGAGTAAGGACAGTGATGAAGCTCAAGATTGTCACGGCACATCTCTGGAAAGGCATTCTAAAGAGCAAAAATCATAACATAGAGAGTGTCTCTGGAAAACAAGAGAAGCCCACGCAAACACTGAAGAAAACTAGCTATTTATCACACAACAAAATAAAATATATACAGCACCTGTTTTCTTTGCCAACTGGCATACAGACTGGGCTGCAAGAAAACATTTTGTAGCTGTGCTGCAAGACAAATCTCCACATGTGATGGACACCACGCCTTATCTTTGTCTTTTCCTACCTACCACAGCCAAGGCGGATTCCTATCCACTTGTTGACAGAGACGCTATCAGTACAATGACAAGTCGACATTAGGAGCTATGTTTTTGCCCTTAGTTTGACTCCACCGTCATTAAGGTGCATTTAACACCCCAGCACCGAATCAACAGGAATGCTATCGTATTGAAAAGAGGCCCACGCAACGTGCAAAGTCTGGCTACATCCAAGAGGAACGCAAAAACTCTTTCCATGAGTGTAGTTTTCAGTTAGATCAGTGCCTCTATCACACCCTTACTCATCCCCACAAGAAGGGGAACTTGCCACCAGTTCTTCTATATACTTTTGAAGAACATTACTGCTGGATGACACAGAGGGTCACTCCACACAACGTAACATCGTATACTACCCGCGACATGTTGCCTTTTCAACTGCAAATTATCCTGGGGCAAACGATTCTGAAAGCACCCACCATGAAAACCCACACCCCATGAAAACCCCAGATTTAGGGGATCCAAGATTTCAGGACATGTTTAGATGAAGGCTATTTGTTTCAAAAGGAAGAGTATCTCACAGGTTTGGAAAGCTGGACAGATACGTAAACTCCTGAAGACTTCCAGTATGACAGTTCCTTAAAATTATACTCCATGATCCCAAGTACTACAGCAGACAGAATATTTTATAATTCTGATGTACAGTGAACACTAAACACTGCCTTTCCATGGCTGATTAACAGAAGAGATGACACAAAACTGCCAACTATTCAATCCAGACAGATCACTAAACAGACAAGCTCTGCAGTTTGCCAGGGCAACAAATTCAGAAAGGCAGTGTTTCTAGAGTTATTATTTACAGTGACATTGATGCAGGTCTAATTATTAAAATATTCATATGAGAATTTTAAGATATGCTATATGATATAGTTTTCTAATGAACAGAGGAGAAGGCTGTTGGCCAAGTGTGGTACCACTGCCCCAAGTAAATTTTGTGTTTAATTAGTACAGTAAAGAGATGAGGAAAAAAACTCCTCCGGATAATAAAAGAGAATTTTGAAATGTAACACTGATGTTTTTGGAAGAAAAAACTAGGTCATGAACCAAACTGCCTCTGTTTCCTAGGACCGTTGAAGGGTTTTGTTTTCTTTTATTATATCATCATAGATTGCTTTTGAGAAAGATTAACCAGTCTACAAATAATCCCTTCGTTTTGAGTTGCTTTACTGATTCGCATTAGAATGTCAAGAAAGCATTTCTCTTTGTGATGTTCCTACTGTCTTTTATCAGAAGCTGTTCCCTCTGAAGAGAGAAATTATTTTGCCTATTCTTGGTTTTTAGATGTTGAACGCTATCAGCCTCCTCAGCTGATGACTCAAGCCAATTTGGACTATCTCCTCTGCAGGGTTCACAGCAGGTTCAAGTTTTTTCCGTAACACAGTGCTTTTTCATCTGTTTCCTTGTTTGTTTGAGTAACTGCAGCACAGCTAAAGCATCAAGCATGTGATGCAGTATCTCTTGGCTGTATCCTGATTTTTACAGACCACAAAAACGCAAGAAGCATGTTCAAACCTTCTTGCTCAAAAACCCTCCAGACCCAGGCTGAACATTCACCTACGTACACAGCAGTGCAAAAAATACCATGGCATGGTAGCTGAATTTCAAGTTGACACTGCACATGGGATATGATCCAGTACGTACTAAAATAAGCAGAAAACTAGTTATTAATTTCAGTGGATCATACCTCAGACTATCCTTGAAATCCTTACTCAGCATTCCCTTTTTAAGAGGAGTATTGCAAGTAACTGAACAGAGTTGGCAGCATGAAGAGTGTAAGTAGAGACTACTCTATTCAATATGAGAAGAAGGATTTTAAAAAGTTTGAGGATGGGGGAAAAATACACGTAATAATGATAACATTTTGATGTAAAGAAACACCAAAATTAGTTAGCTTACTTCTTTTTAACTTTTGTATCATACAGGTGATGCGGGGGGGGGGAGGAAAAAAGTTTACTATCCATGCTTCAGAGAGGCACCACAAGTTCTCCTGGTCATGATCCCAGGCCAGGAATACCAAGCGTTAACAAGTCAGTGCTCTCCAGCACTTCTCAGCTTTGAAGTGCTGACTGTTATTTGGATGTAGGGACATGCTGTATCTCAAGTGAAGGTCAGCAGCCAGGATTAACTGATGATATAAGCAGAAGCGTGAAATTGGATAATCTAGAAACCGTGCTGAACAACAGACTTGCAAAATGTTCGCACTTTAAAACAATCAGATCTCAAGCAAGACCTGCCTCGGCCCAGTCTATACTCATCCTGGCAAGAGGGGGAGCTGGTGCAGAGGCACATACACAAGAAGCAAACAAGGGCAGGTAGAAGATACAGACAAGACTACCCCAGGACAGCGTTGTCATTGTCGTGTTGTTTCCCACCCCCTTCCTGTTAGCACCGCTAAGGGCAATATGCACACGTTAAATCACCTGAGAGGACTCAGGTTCATACCTGTACTAATCCACAGTTCCACTTCCCACAGATCAGTACCAGAGACGGTCCAGCACTGCAGTCCTTGTCTGAGATTTTTAGGTATGATTGTCACACTAGCTGTAAAACCATTGAAAAGTAAGACAGGCAAGTTTCAGGAAGCTTCTCCACAGAAATGGTAAGTAATAATTACAGGGGAGGTACTCTAGGTTTATTGATCACAGGAGTTTCACAATAAAATTAGAAGTTTGATTTTCAGTGATTTGTTCTCTGTCTGGCTTGAAATTCATCCCACACAGAACAAAATAAAAGATAATTAGCAATATATTTTACAGAAGTAAAGAGAATTGTTAAGGACACCTCATTCAGGCATCATTTTTATTTTTTGCAGATCACTGCAGGAGAGCTCTGGAGAACCTTCAAAATAGCAGAGAGAAATTGGGCTCCAAATACTGTTACTACTGCTGCCTTCTTGACAGGCCCAGTTTCTTACATGTGCTGTATGGTCACATCAATGTTAGTTTACCCTCACATAAAATTCTTCAAGACTCCTTAATAAATGATAAATCTAACACCACAGTTTAAAATACAGGCACAGCCTGTACCATAAAAAGATAACAGGTAAACTGGCATATCAATTCTGTTTCAGAAGGTCAAAGATCATTTAATGCAAACACAGCTGTGACCATTTCTACCACGCTCTAGAATATCCTTAGGATAGCCAATCAAGCAACACTCCAAATAGTACTCATGGAACATGCAGCTTTAGGTTTAGGGAACAACTATTTACATTTGTAAATAAATCTGTATGTAGCACACTGATCTTTGAAGCAACTCTTCTCCTAGATAAAACTCTGCATCAGAAGAACATTATCAATGTTATTCATGTCTTTGTAGCAAGAACAAAACCAAAACCTAACTTTGGATTTCAGGACCATTCTGGCCTGCTGGGCTATTGTCAGCTTTAAGAGACCAAATATGTGGGTTTTTCCTTTCTATACATACACACACATATATATAGGTGCATAGACAGACGTGTGTGTGTGTATACACATACATATGGATAGACAGATGTGTGTGTATACATATGTGTGTGTATACACATTAAAAATATTTTTCAGCATTTGAGAGAAAAGCAACTACTGACTTAAGATCATGCACGAAAGTCTGATGAATGGAGGTCGTCCTTCCTTCTCGAAAACCTGGAGTTGTTTCTCGTTTTTTAGAAGGCATTCCTGTGACTTTTTAAATTGACTACTCGTGTTTGCATTCCTGAGAACTTTCTACAACAGGAACTCTCTTGCTCCTATTTTTGCACAGCCAAACATATTAAAGAAAGAAATTTTAATTAGAAAAAAAAAACATAGACAAGTTTAAGAGTGTTTTAATTGGAGGTGGGTAAAATAGTTCTGCTTATTTGCAGGCCTTCTTGAACCATGTTTATTAGTAAACATGCCTCTAAGGCTAATTAACTTATTTCCACTGAAATCAGAAAGAACTGAGTGTAGTTAAAGTGTCATGCTGCATTCACAAGCCAACTATAGCTAGCCAATTGCCACAGGAGTACTTAGAAAGTATAAGGAGAATGTTTGTTATGTGAACAAAAAGCAGCACTGAATATCTTCACCTCTGAAGCAAGGATATTTGGGATGAGTTCAATACCCTTTTTAAAAGTCAAGTCCTTTCTACGATGTTAGTTTTGAAGGTCAATAGCAAAACTAGCTTTCTTTTAAAATACCACATCAGGTAGGAATGTTCACACTCTGAGTTTCTCTTCCATGAATACTTTCACTACTATGATAGCTGGGATGCTTCAAGCAGACTCCAGAACCTCCAAACATTAATAATGTTTGTATGCAACTACCCTCCTCTCTTTTATTAACACTGAGCTATATCTGAAATGTCACAAGTAAGCGGCTGTGCTGAACCAAGTCATGAGCTAAGTAATCCTGGGAAGGGCACAGACCTGTTCTATTGCTCCTTTACTCTAGGGCTGAGGAGGTATAATCTATGCCTCTATTCAGCAAACATGGATTACCTAACTCTGTTAAACACCATATGCAAAAGCAGTGCCCTCCACTTATTTCCTGCCCTACAAGAGGAGAAGCTTCCCTTCCCACAGAACTAATGAAGGGACGTTCTGTGAAAGAAGGCTCAGTCTCTCCTATTTTTCTATAGGACAACATGAGAGCCTGCTATGATTAGGCCCTAGATGTAACCACGTGCAATGTATGTTTGATACAAAAAAAAAACCAAAACCAAACCACCCAACCACAACCCCCCCATCATCAGCTTCCTATTCAACTTTAAAAACCCATTTTTTCTCTGTAATTACACACTTTACGTGGTTGCGTCCAAAATACAATACTGCACTAATACGCACAGATCAGTAAAATACGTATAAACTGAAAATGGAGTAACACCTTCAAGTTTAAAAAGCAAACCACACACTTTTCCCCCTGAACTTACTAAATACCAGCGTGTTCTGACTCTGCGAAGTTTCCTAGGTAACCAAATAACATCCCTGACAGCTTAAGGTTAGAGCTTGCAGTCTCATAACGTTTAATTTACTGCTGTTGCTACGATCAAGTTTGGCCAGTGCATAAGAGGAGACAAACACCATTTCAGGAGAGCAACGTGCAGTCCATAGAGGAAAACGCACATGCAGATGGCAGATGCATTCAAGCAGCTATTCTGAGTTAGAGAAGTCATGCCCTTGCGTCCAAGAAGGCCAAGAGTATCCTGGGGTGCATTAGGAAGAGTGTGCAACCTGCTGCAGGTGAACCTGATTTAACAGGGGGGTTGGAGTACATCATCTCCAGAGGTCCCTTCCAACCCCAACCATTCTGTGATTCTGTGGTTCGGAATCCAGCGATAGCCAAAGTAATTTTTTACTTGAGTGTCATTTTTTGTTGGCAAAACAAATTATCAATATTGTTGGCCAGCTAATTAAGTGGATATGAAAGCTACTTTTTATTTCCCTTCTATATTTACTGTTGCTTAATAAGGTTTTTCTTCTCCCATTACCATTCTGACAAACAGACAGTCCCCAGCTTACCAGAAACTAATTACAGCATCTTTAGAAAGGCATTTTCCAAGTCCAAATTTCAATTTTCTAAAAAAATTAATCAGGAACTCTGATTACAATATGACTAAGGTTTATATAAATGTCAAATTTCAAGTCACTGTCCCCATCTCTTTCAGAACTACCTCCTTACCGTAACAACAACGGTGCATGGAACAACAGAAATATTTCAAAGAATACACTTTAGAGTAATTTAAAATGCACACTAAAACCAAGAAGGAAGAAAAAACTAAATCAGGGAATTTACTTGAATTCGAAGTCCTGCTGCTGAAGCCTTTGCTACATTTGGCTCTGAAAGGTCATTCTAGTTACAGAGTGTAGTTACAGCCCAATAGGCTAACAAAAAAACTTTCTCCTAGATGATGAAGTCTTGGGAAGCAATCCAATTCCCAACGCTTTACTACCAAATGCAGACTAGCACTGGGCATACTCCATAAAGAAAGCCTCATCTAATACAGGATTTATGCACCTCTAAATTGGGCATTGCAAAACCTAGCTTACAGGCACTGGCCTCCAGAGTGATATAAAACTTTCTGGATGAGGCACCTGAAGATGCTTGAGAGTTCTGGGCTCTCCATACCACGCATGGGAGAGTCAGGCACCCCAGAGGAGCTGGTGCAAAAACCCCAGACATTAACCTGGCGCTAGCTAGTTGAAAAAATTAAAATAAAATAGCATCGACAGAGGAACAAAGATTGTCAAATACCCATCCTGCTCCATAGTCCAGGCAGACTCAGAACTATCAAACCAGTGTCTCACTGTTCTCTCCCAAATGCAGGCATCAACAAGGATGCTTTGGAACTTGTTTTATTTTAATATCTGGGAAACGGAAGAAATAGTAGTGCTTAGGCTCACACTTACCAGCATGGTATACAGCAATGAGTTCAGGATGTAAGTTTATGCTACCTGGACAGTCTCTACATGGATTGATCGTTCCAAATAGCTCGACAATGGATTGGTTGTAAAAATACCAAGGCAGTCCTAAGAACAAGGAGGAATGTCTGATAGCATGGCCCTATCCCAAAACTAACTGGCCGAGTTGTCACCTACAGCCTGGTATTGGTGCACGTGCTCTCTTTCTGGTCCACTGACTTCCATCTGCAGAAGTATAAACAGAGGCAACAAACTCTTCTGTACAAACTGGCAAATATCTTGGTCATCAGCCCCCCTTTCCTGGTGGGTGAAAGTGTGTTTCAAAGTCATCAGACTAAGTGTCCTAACTATTAAGTTGTATCACATGTGCAGGGCTTCTACTCTCACTGTGTTTTCGAAAAACGTGACAACTAGCACAGATTACTTTGATAGTGTGCCCCAAAGACATTGACAAAACCATTCTCTGCTGGATCTTGGACAATCCAGGGACCAGAACTGCTGAGCACGCGAGGCAATCTGTTCCACTTACAATTCAGAGATAGCAAAATATTAGCTCCTCACTGGTCAACAGCTGCTGGTTTTGCTATGGAGTACTCATTTGAAAGAAGGAAGCTTTTGTTGCCTACACTGGAGAGAAGTCTAGTATTGTCAACAGACATGAAGCTATTTTGAATAACCTAGATATAAAGTGTCATATGAAGTCCACGCAAAGTAAAAAAGGTCATTAAAATTTCATTTCCAGCAGTTGTGAATATGAGAGAAATCTCACATCAAGCCCCAAGTACATATGGGGATTACAAAGTTACAAGCCAACACTGAGAAGGGCAAGACATTTCAAAACAGACAGCAGGGCAAACCCATCACCAATCTCTCTTTCAGAACCTTTTCTTCAAAAAGTTTTCTTAAAACTATCATCTTTTGATAGTTTAAAAAAAGCTTACTAGTAGTATGGACAATTTTACTGTCTAACCATGCAATTCCTGTCTAAAAAGACTCACAGTGTGAAACTGCTGAACTGTACATAAAACCAATTGCCTGCACAAGCTTCAGCGCCCAAAAGGAAAGAAGGCAGCAATACAAAAAGAAATTTTACAAAGAACTTCTGGGTGATCCCAGAGCCACAGACCAGCACGTCCTACTTCCATAGAAAGCAAATTTGTAGATACTACAATGGAGGAGAACATAAGACGACACACAGATATATACAATATACAGAGGAAGAGCTGATGTGGCTCTTGCAGAGGGATGTCATGACATACAGATCTATTGAGTTCTGTCAAGAGTCAGCCACCATGCAAGACAAGTATGACCTAGTTGATATAATGTATTCCTTTTGAAAAAAGTCTTTTGATAGAATCCCTCATCAAAAGCACTTAAATTAGCTAAGCCCTCATGCAATATGGGGGAATGGCCTCCTGTGAATAAGTAACTAAATAAAAAGACAGAAATCAAAGGGTAAAATAAAAATGGTGGCTTTTTACAGTGGGTAGATGTTATCAGCAAGCACCTCAAGGATCTCTTCTGTAGACTGTGCTTTTTAACACGTCCCTAATAGAAAGGAGCAGTCAGTAAGATGCTTAGTTTGAATCATTTCGTATCGCCTGCACACTAAGCAGTCCTCACTCTCCTCAAACCAAAGTTCTGCATGAGCACATAACCACTAATAAATGCATGTGTCTATATAAAAATATGCTTCAAACTAAAGCTACAGCCTGCTCGTCCTTCTTACTAGCTACAGAATACGGACAGCAGAACCTGAGTCCCCACTGAGCCCAGGGCAGATTGCAAGAGTGTGGGGATTTCCCTAATTCTTCATATTTATTTAGCATTTGAATGACTTATTTAAAACCCAAAGGAGTAGACTTGGGGTCTAAAAGGAAATTCACACTCTGGTACTTGACTTTGTTCTTGAAACAAAAAAATATTTATAACATTGCATCATATGCTAGTTATTCACCTCACTCAATTTTTAGCTTCTGCTAACCTTACAGCTCTACCGAGGAAACCGCACTACCATCCCTGTAAAAAACACGGCTTTCCAAACAGCTCAGCTGCACTGGTCATCATCAAAGTTCGCTATCATGAAAACGTTAAATGGCTTTTAGCTCATGAACACCAGCATTTCTGAGAAGTAATTCCATTCCAATTTTATCTTTTAACTAGTTATTAACTGAAGAGAAAATGAAAAGTGAAATATTAAATTCCCACCAATGAATATTTCTAAAAAAAAAAAAGTCAAATAAATAGGAAAGAACATGGTAGAGAATGACGACACAAAACCACAAAGGAGCAAAGAAGGTAATTTAGAGATTTAAATATTTAAAACTATAGATAATTATTTGAAGTTGTTTATATTTGCTTTTACAACATGAAATACTCTTTTAACTACCTTTTGTTAGCAAGTAGTATTAAATGTTAAATCAAGATCACACAGTTTATTCAGGCTCTGGAAACATTCACACATCTCCAAAACAAATTCATGTAGGGCTTGGTCTATGATGATAACTGTGAGAGCTAGTTTATTTTTATAGACTGTTGCTAAAGCACTGGTGGACTAAAAATAAGTTCTGTCAAACAATGATGCTGTATTCTCTATCTATAACAAACAAATACTTTCCATAGATCATCCGAATCAAGAGAGTGAAAATGAACTGTTATTTTTGAGACATAATAAAGAAGGACTTGGTAAAGATAAGATTCAGAAATGTCTAGAGCTGTTAAGGCACTGGGGGGCAGGGGGGTAAGGCATGAATGTTTTAACAGCCTTTGTTTCGAAGCATACATGTAATGTTCACTAGTTTATAATTTTCTAGATTGGCTGTAGGTTTGTTGTAGTAATCTTTGATAGACTGTGTGCCCTCCATGGATTTTGCCCCTCTAACTTCCAACTTGAGGGCTTTTTTGAATAAATCCATTTCACTTGCTCTGTTCTTCTGAAGCTCAGTGCCTATATGCCAAGTGTTGCTAAGTTAGCTGCTCTACCCTACCACAATCTCTACTGAATGGTCTCTACTCATTGTCTGGTCTTAAACTCGCTCTCGCATGCGATTTAACATTACTGAAGTAAAGCCTCCTTTGTGAACTTTTCTCCAGTGCGTCCAGTTTTACTGTTTAAATTTTGATAATGGCTTCTCAAGAATATTTTCATTGTGCAGTTACATGTGAGTGCCTGAAATCCTGCATCTTAGCTGCATTAGATCTTTCTTACTCTTTCAACTATAAATTGTTGTGGAGTTGAGCTTTCCTCTCTTGATGTGAAGACCGATATTGCAGCCTACTGGTATAGGTATATTTTTATATCTTGCTTTGTATTCACTTATGTTGGCCTTGTGCCCTCTCAACTCAATTTCCACCAGACTTCTAGATGCTATGGAACTTCTCAGACACAGTATCACTCCAACAGGTCTCAATTGCCTGTGCAGTTTTTAGCTACAGCATCTTCATCTTTTCATTCCACTAATTTCTGTAATTTTGAATTTGTTCTTTCTCACTGCAGCGGCAAACCCTGTTTGCTTTGGGGTGCCCATGTCCACCCCCCCACCCCCCTGCAAAAAACACGAGACATGCATGAGATCTTTTCATTTAACATCCGTATCTAGCACCATAATGATTTTACTTTGTGTTCCTATTTTCTCCCACAGGGATAATTTGTATCCCATTCTTTACTGGAAATGGAGGTATCTGTTGTACACGTCTTCAAAAGATGCCCCTGTTCAAGTTTGTGTATTTCTCAGCTCCTGACAGCTTTTTCCCAGACCTTAGTTAAAAAAAAAAAAATAAAAATTATTCACTTTGTATGCAAACATTCTCACTTCACTTTTGGAGACAGGACACCAGCCCCTGTGTGTAGACACTCTACTTTTCCCAAAAGAACCCACAGTGACTCATGAACTTAAATCTGCCTTTCAGACATGCTGCAATCCTGAATTCTCTTCTTCCAGGTTGGACCTCCAAACTGGAAGAGTATTTCTGAGAAAAACTGTTAAGTCACTGGACCTAAACTTTTTATTTGAAAGCTCCTAGGATCTTTTATCTCCATCTCCCTATGTTCTTAGTCAAAGGAAACAAATCCTCAAAGCTCAATTTCCGTTTGACTACTGTTTCTATGAATGCAATCGACAGTTTGGTTTTTTTAAAATTCATTCATTAAATTCATTAATTCAAAAACTTCAGGGAGTGTTCCAGGCTCTGTCAGATGAAGCACTATTGATTTTTCAGAGTAAAATCTGAAAGGAGAGACAAACAAAAAATATCTAACTGGCAGAACAAAATGCTACTAACCTGCAGAAGCTACAGTAAACTCCAAACAGAACTTCTCATAGGATCTCCTTGTCAACGAGTAACAGGAACAAAACAGATGACAGCAAAGCGGTGCCATCATCTCCATTACACACACGTCTCTGCCAACTCCGGGACCCTAATTACCTTTTCCTACTCCCTCCTATCCAGTTGCTTTAGATAAAGAATCTCTCAGGCACTCCTTCCTGCTGCCTGCACAGCCAAGAACAGCTCAACACTTTGCTTTGATGGTCAAAGTGTAAACTCAGCAAGAGACACTAATTAGAGCACACAACCCTCCAACTGGTACCAACACATAACACCACTTAAAAGTCATCCACCAAAATGGTGAATGTGTTCAATTAAGAAAGAAAATAAGGTCTGTACAATTGTGCTCTCCTTCTCATACACATATCTAATTCTATCAGTGTCAGTAGACTTAGCTATTTCATTGCTCTTCTACTAAATTTTTGCTGCAGTTCAGATTACACAGTGCCAAACAAAGCATGGATAGGAAAAAATACAATCCGCAGTTCTCTTGATATCATTTAGGTCACCTGGACAGAACCTAATGCTTCATCAATGCAGAAACAATCCTCCCAATGAATCAAAACCCACACTCAGGATTGGCTTCCAGAAAGGAAGAACAAGTCATCTGAAGACTGCACTGAATCCTCATATTATTTGGAAATGGGAGCAAGGTAAGGTTTTTCCTTTGTTTCTAACTGTCTTAGTACAGTAATGGCATAGAAAAAAAAAAAAAAAGACAGACGAATTCTGTGGCAACAGATCACTGAAAATGCATTTTATATACTATTTTAAATTCATCCTCAACTATAAGTGATGACCAAAGCAAAATACCAATTAATTAAAAATTATATTTATGGAACACTCCTAACTATTAGTCACTTGAATGACCCTGATAGCCCATAGCTTTTTAAATATGACTTTACTAACACAGAAAGGCATGGTCTATATAATATGCATCATAATGGATTACGCATACTGTGCAGATTTGCTGGAATCCTTACAGTTCAAGTGAGACAGGTCAGTTTCTCAGCTGTTCCTAACCATATTACCAGCCGCACAAACCCTTTGTGGCCATTTCACATCCACTGTCCACTAAACCCTTGTAGCCATTGCTTTTCCTCCTCCTTTGAAAAGAAACAGAACTGAAATTCTCTGGGTGCCAACACTGAGTATATTAGAAACAGCAGCAACAGAGACATATCTGCAGCTGAAGCTGCAACAAAGATGAATGAAGGGAAACTACCCATTAAAAGGCTAGAAGAAACAAATAATTATCTTAAACAGTTACTATGTACATCATGCCATTTATCAAGAGATAAAGAGATTAGACAGATTCCCACTTTGTACTGAGCCCTGTAACATGGGATGAGCATCACCTGTAGGCATTCTTAAAAGGCACTATCCATAAGACAGGCTAGGTATTCTGAAACAAAGAACATTCTGTGCCTTGCAGTCACTAGTTCCAGGCAGAATGCACCATACCAGGAAATCCAGAAACACACATGAGCCTCTGAATGTATTTTACCACTATAAAAAGCCCAGTTCTTTCAAATTGAGTGGCTTTTCAGAATTCAAGCCGTTATAAATCCCATATGGAAGACCATTTTTATTAGAAGATCTTAAGAGCAAGATCTTATTTTGGCAGCAGCAGTGAAGACAAAGGGCACAGGCAAACCTCGGAAAACCTGCCTCAGCTAAGACTGCCCAGTGCTTCCTACTGTAACACCATCTCTTCAGTTCTTATAACTTTACCAAGTTATAATTGTTCAGACTAAAATTTTCCATGCTGGACTTTTGCCAATTCTGAGAGACATTTTTCGGAGTTTTTTTAGCCTCTTCCAAGAAAGAGGCTAGGGAAAAATACACTGCTCTTTACAGATTAATGAATTCCACTGACCTTTCCAACAGTTTGAGAGCACTAACACTTCAGAACGGGCGGGTCACTGAGTACATCTTTTTGCCAACCCTGGGAAAACCCTCCTGAACTTGGCCAAGTACAAGTGTTTGTACATACTGCTAATTTATGTATGCAGAAGAGATTTAGATTTTAGCAACTCATTGATCACCCTATCAAAACACTATGCAGGAGACAGGGAAGCCATGCATGGGGGACATAAACGATTAGCGGCAGACTGAAAGTGAAAGATGGACAAATGAAGAGCCAACATGAAAGCAGAATCGGTAAGCGCCACCTGGGTACAGAAACTGGGATAAAGGGTAAGAAAGAGTAAAGGCTGGCTGGTAAAGTGAAGGGGTGGAGAAGCAACAGCAGGAGTTTCATCTAGGAGAAAATGCAGGGGGGCAACAAGCCAAGTCTGTACCTTCCCCTCAAGAACTGGAACGAAACCCCAAATTGCTGTCTAGCAGGCAAATGGTGAGACTCAGTATCTGCAGAACCATAATACATCCTATTTCCCTGTGGACCACAAAGAAGATAACTACATACTACCCTGTTAAAATAATACTCTTAATTCAAACTACAGAGGTCTGTTGGATTGGAAGTTATCCATCCTGATAAAGAACAACATCTGTTTTTTTCCAACATATTTTTCAAAAAAACCCTAAGAATTTACAAGTAATAAAACAAAAAGAAAAATCAAAGACTGCAAAACCAAGCACTGAAAGTCTTTGCAATTTTAATTAGGCTTTTCTGTGCATGCATTTTATGAGGAGTTTTTGAAGACACAATCACATAGTACAAACTTTCATGAAATCCCTGTTTTTTTCCCAGCAAACAGCGTTCTGAAAGTAAATTGGTGCAGCACATGAAAACAAACTGCATTCTGCAAACCTTTGTTGCAGAATTTAGAAGCTGTGCAATGGAGGAGGCAGGAGTTGAAGAACAAGAAAGATGATCCTACAGATGATGCGGCTAAATGCTGCCCTTGAAAACTGATTTTATCCCTGCTACTGACAAAATCTTTTGGGGATGCCAGGAAATCTGGGTAACTGTCTTAAGACCACAGGGTACTGCAAACCTGCAGAAATACTTTGCAGAAGAACTAGGGATATGTTTGGAATATGAAGGGTGACTAGAGACAATAATGTGAGAAAAGGAATTGACTAGGTTAGTGCCTCCAAATGAGTGCCCCAAATGGGTGGTTACATGTCTTCTATGACTCAGCTCATCCAAGTAGAAAATACCATTATCTTCTCAGTCTGTTGTGAAATTAAATTATTCTGTAAAGAACTAAATGGAAAATGTAATTCTTGGAAGGTAACTGTCCACATCTTAAAATTAACTTGATACAGTTTGTCATCGTCCTCTTTAAATGTCTTTGCCTATTCCTATGGAGTTTCAGCAAAGCAAGCAACTGACAAAGCTGGCATGAACTAGAGGCAGTTGGGGGAACGCCAGGAACCTAGTGGTTCAGATTACACAGTCATCACTCTTATACCTTTTCTAAACAAAGATTTTTATCCCTTGAAGTTGCATCATGACCCAAGTGCATCTCATAGTTTTCTGCCATCTCTCTACTGTCTTACTCCTTCACAATCAGAGATAAAACACCCTCACCCCCAATCCAATCAGAGAAGAACAAGTCTGTAATATTTAGGAGACAAAACCACATAGGACTAATATTCAGTTAGTCCTTACCTCATTTGATGGAACAATAGCAAAAGGTTGGATGACAGCTGCCAGTGGAATGCGAGCCTGTTTGGCCATATCCGAAGATGATGGGAAGCAGTAGGTAGTACATCGGATGTAACGAGGGCTGGCGTGGCCTAGAACACCCAACATAGCATGCAGAATTAAAGGCTGTTAAAAGGAACCCACCTGTCCCAAACATAAATCAGAAAAATCAAAACAACATAAAGCAACAAGCACATATGCTAAGTTAAATACACGCTTTTTTCCCTCCCGTGCAAGCCTCTGCCCATCTCTCCTCTTCATACATCAGCCTGTTGCCCCTCCATGTGGATAAATCTTTTCTTGCTGTTTGAGTTTAAAACAGAGATTTAAACCTATCAAGAAAACCCCCACAATTATTTGCAGTAAGAGTCTCAATAGAGATTAGTTTGAAACATATCATATCTAAGATCTTAAAATAATATGGATGAAATCCCCAGTGGAAATGTCAACACTGTATATAAAGAAATGCTGCAGACTGATACCTACTTTTAAGAGTCTCTAATGAGCTATCTCTGATTCAGAAAACAGCATAGCTGTGTTAACATCACCATGCTCATTTATCTTGCAAAATATAGTGTGGTAAAATCACCACACCACTTCTTGTGGCACACTTAGCTCAGTTCCCTCAATGAGAAACTCTGCTGTGCACTGCAAACAAGAGCACTGAAAGGCAACAGGAGTTCAGAAATCAGCTTCCTCAGGCTCCTTTTTTAAACCATCAAGCTGCAGCTCTGCTCAGTTTCTTGAAAGGAATTTCTTTGTTCATCAGAAGTGCATCACCCCATTCTCAGATAATGCCAAAAAATCTTGATGTGTTTGTACGTTTTATAAGTTTATCCAAGCACTGATAAATTAATGCTGGACTAAATGATATCATCAGTTTAATCTGTATTGAAATACCAAGTCTGCTGTCAAGAGCAGCACATGGAATACTGTACTTCCAGGTTCTAGGCAGAGGCAAAGGCAGACACACTGGCTAAAGGAAAAAAATTAAGTCAACTAGACAGTTTGTACGCTGTCCCTATCACTTGAATAGAATTTTCCAAAATTCGTATCTTAAAACATAACTGCTAGTCTCTTTTCTTCTTCTAGTGTCCATCTTCTAAAATTTCAGAAGAATCCAAAAAGGATTTTCAACTTGAAATTTAAAACCTTGAAAAATTTTAAGTTAAAAAGAAAAGTTGCCTCAACTATTCATATTATTTTAAAGGTCAGGAAGGGTAGAGGAGGTGCTAACCCAAGGTGTAATAATTCAACTCCCACTTCCCTCCTTTTTTTTTTTTTTTCCCTTTAAAAGGAGTTGCCCATTTCACGTCCAATTTAGAGTAAGGAGCATCATTTTCAGATGAGAAATTTGAGAACTGAGTCTTTTTTTTTTTTTTTTAATTGTATTTCATTTCACCTAGAAAGACTCCCAAGTCAGTAACAAGGACAGTTACCTTGGTCTTGGATTATGCAGTCTGTGGTGACAAGAGGAGGAACCTGTCCTCTTGTGTTTGTAGCATAGATCTGCCCTCCCCTAGAAGCTTTATCATTTTCAATTACTTGAATCTGATGAATAAGAAGCAAGAACAGTATGAGAAAGGTAAGCCATGCATTCAGTTACATTCATAAACAGTTATGCTAACATCTACACCAAGTAACACTATTGACATTGTCTTATACAGAGGTGCTATAAACCTATCACAATACAGGCTTCTGGGACACTTAACTAGAAAACTATACACACAGCTGAGCAGTATAACTCATTTACAGCTGCAGTTGCCTATTGGAACTCAGGGGTTACACTACACATTGGGGTGGATAAGACCTATATACAGTGAACAAATGAGTTGTTTAGAATAAGTATATTGACTGCTAGGAGGACAGACCTCTTTTCAAGAGAGGCTAGCCAGCAAAGTGAGGAGAGTGATGGCGTAAATAAGTCCTTGTTACTGAATCTGACTTTCCATTCTCCCAGACCACACTGAAGTGCAAGGTTGCATCACCTTACTCAGATGCCAGATATACCAGGTTATCTTTTGTATGACCACAGTTGTGCCAGCTGCTGTTCTTCATAAATGAATGTACAGGTAATTGATCAGATTGCAACGGTGGGAGGGGCCAGCCCTCATTCCTCCTGACTAGGCTCCATGCACAGGGTGGTTAAGAAATAAACAATAATCTACATAGTAGATCACCTTCCTAGCTGAGCTATATTTCAGCACTGCCATTTAGAAAGCAGCAATTCAAACTCCTGAGACAAGCCATGCTGGCCATTAGGCAGTATTTCAACACTGGAGCTCAGGGTTTTCATTCCCTAGGTCAGACTACCATTGTTGTGAGCTTTCTCCTAGAAAGAAAGTAAAGGAGAGCGATCACAGAAAACTTTCATTAAAATGAGGCAGCTCTGATCACGTACATGTTTACTCTGCTTGAAGCCTAGTTTATAGCAATTTACAATGTAATGTCATGAAACACTCATGAAGCTGGCTTTACTACTGAACAAATTCTTTTCCCATACACTTCCTCCCCTGTCACTTCTGCACAGTCCCTCACCCCTGTTTAAGTTTGATACTTTCCAGGATATAACTGAAGTTATATAAAGCTGTATTTTGTTGCACACCACAAAGCAGATCACTGACATGATACTGTTATTCCTCCTCTTTCCTCAAAGAAGTTATCTTTTCAGCAATCTGGTTTAGAGTGTAGCCAAACAGCTGTGAGAGGCAAGAGGAATGAGATAGGGAATTTCTGAAACTGGCTTTGCCACTGCTGCTGATATCCCATGGAATTGTATCTTTACACTGCACATGAATTTCTAATAATAGCTACGGAAGTTCAGAAGCCTCTGTTGGAAAGCAAAGAGAGAAGAAAAACAAAATTAGTCGCATAGAGTCTATTGATCATTGTCCAAGAGGTATTTCCTAACACACTGGAAATAATCTGGAGCCTGCAACTTATTTTTTTTCCCCAATAAAGTTTTTGTATTGCAATTTAAATATACAATACATTCCTCAGAGAGCTTGTTATATCTTCTGCTTGATTACTTTTCCCTGCCTCCTTGGCTTGTATACTTATTGCTAACTCTTGCACTAGAAGGAAAAAGGTTTTGCTCTAAAAAAGATCCACTGGCTGAAGAAAGCAAACCACTTTCAGACTTAGCTCTGCAAAGGATCAATGTACGATGGTATTCTGCAGTTAACTGACGTAAATATATCATTGTTCTTGGAAAAAATTGTTGACAAAGCCCAGATGCTAGTTTTCATAGATGCTGTCAGAGCACGTATCAACCTCTAACATATGTATAGAAAAATATAAATCAACAATGGCTACAGATAAGAAGTAAATTTATCTGGCAACACTACTGTAATTATATAATGTAAATATAACAAGAGAAAAACACATGGTCATACTTATTCCTCATTCTGAATTAGCTTTTTGCCCTTTACAGATGTTGACCCAGATCATGTTTCTTTTAAACATGTCATTTTGATCCTCTCTGTGCTGCTTAAACAAACCTTTTAACCTATTTTAACATCGCTGTCATAGTCAAGGCTGTTTATTCTACATGCGTAATTGAAACAAGACATCAGTCCATGCTTTCATGCTAGATCTCCTTCTCCCCCCCCCCCTTTTTTTTTTTTAAATTAGACAAGACCATTTTATCCTTCTTATGTAAAAAGCACCATACTGAAACACTAGGAATGACCGACCTATTATGGGCATTTGTTAATTATACAGACACTTTAGTTTTTCTACACAATGGTTTTCAGTTACATTTAACTTGAAAATTGCCTTTAACAGAGGCAATTGTGGTTGTTACATTAACCTCTAAGTGATTATCAACAAGCATTTTTCCAAAATTCTGGGGATTTTACATCAAAACCATCACGGATAAAACAAATAATTTTTTCTAGAAGGACAAAAGAATATCCCTATTTAAGGAAGCAGGGCTGCTCCTTACTAGACAGTGTCAGGCTTTTACACAAATGTTTTTCCCTCAGCTCAGTGGAACACAAATTCTTTGCTGTACAGCAATACTGCCTCAGCAGAGAAGCGGAAGATTCCTTCACCCAGACCAGCTTACAATGTGGTGGTTAATACACTGTTTAAGTAGAAAGTTCCAGGTCAAAGCTGCAAGACACAGCCTGCTTCAGTAATCCTGACTCTCCGAGGACCTTTTGACCTGTCCGGACAATTGCCAGAACCAATATAAGTGTATGCATCAGAATGTGTTCTCCCCATGAGTTCAGCACATTTTCTCCGTCTATTTCAATCAGCTGTTCTCAATAAAGAAGTTAAATGCAGCCTGCATTTCCTTTGGGCAACAATTAGACTACTTTATTTAAGAAAGATGAACACAACCATAACCTTGTTTTCTCTTTCTCTAACACCATTCTAAGAAGAAGAGACACTGTCTCACTAGTGCATGTTCGGGCCTACTTCAACAGCTGAGCCTCTTCAACCTCTTTAAGCGTTAAGAATATTCCAAGCTACTGAAATCCTTACAAGGCTGCAGCAACTGGAAGGATGCTCAGGCAAATAATTCTAATGGCCTGGGGAACTCCAGAAATCAAACAGTGAGGTGGCTTTTGAGCATGGGACTTCTCCGGATTTCCAGGATTGCAGTTTTAGAGTTCGCGTACCTGCATTCTGCACAAATCCTACTTTAGGTGTCCATTTGTTACTAAGTTTAAGCCTTCCAACTTCCCGAGTGAAAAAGAAAGGTGATAAGCTGCAGAGAATGCAAGTAATCCTTCAGTATTACTATCATATTAAGAATCCTGTTGAGAATTCCTATTAAAGTATTTGGATTCATGGGTTATGTCGCATGTTAGATTACGTCATAAAGCTTCTTCAGTACTACAACTAACATTATGCACTAACTTATCCAAAACTGACAGCACAGAGTACAAAACTGCATAATTAAGAAACCGCAAAAATTGGAACGTATCTTGTGAACCGAGCTGTGTAAGTGCAATTTTATGTTACAAAAAAACCCCACCAACTAAAATAAATACAATATTAGCATTGTCATTCCTTTGTCTTAAATGCAGCAGAAATTTACTTATATAAAAAATTAGTGCCACATTACTTACTGGGCTTGGAATAGAGTCAGGATCAAGCTTCTTCTGCTGTGGACCTGGGAGCTGTGCCAGACCCCCAGGAAAAGCACCAGGATAAGACAGTTGAGATCCTGCCATCTGAGGACCATAGTTTGCTGCAGAGTTACAAATGACAATTCATTTAAAGTATTTAGGTTGCGTTATTAATTTTTAACATCAATATCTGCCATAAAATTCATTCTTACTCAGCTAAATGCAACTTCTCTTTCCCTTCTGTTTTCAGCAAGTAAAAGAAATGGATTACTTTGGCTCATGCAGTCTGTGTTGTAAAGGTAAGCATAAGACTAGGTCTGACAACTTTGGCTCCAAAGTTTTCAGGTTTATGTCAAGTAGGATGATTAGTAGAGATTACCACAGCTAGTCAAACCAGACCATTACATTAGTGAGAATCTCTCCCCTAACATCAGTCAATGCAAACTGGTGTAGTTAGCTGGCTTTTTAGTTGTCAAAATAGCTGTTTTACTGACCCATGTCAGGTGAAATAATTGTATTGTTACAATTCTTTATTGCTATAGTAAAGTATTTTTGAAAGCTGCTTATGACAGACAGTACTATAAAACAGAGAGCAACCTATACCTTTACAGAGTATAAGAAAAACTCCTTTCTGTCACATGTTGTGCCTTTACACATCACTAATCAAATAATTCTGTTCCTGATCCAAATTAATCTCCTTTTTCTTGTTACAGTCTCAACAGAGTGCTAAACTTTTGAGCAAAAGCATAGCCTGCCTTGAATGTACTGACTGACAATGCAAATCTTTCCGTTCTACAAAAAGAGGATTAAATTTTCATTTTTCCAAGTCAGCAGAACATCAACCATGAATGGTCACAGTTCCACCAGTGATGCTCCCTGCATGTTTTGTTTTCAATTACATAACAAACATCCTTCCTTACCTTGCTGAGGATGATATCCAGGCCCTGGAGGCTGTCCTGAAAGCTGTTGCAAGTTAGGATTTGGGGGGGCAGGTCCAGGGATTCCATCTTGTCTGGCCATAGGAGGCAATGATGGTTGAGCACAAAGGCCATTAACGTTATTTGCTGGCGGAGGAACCTGTGATCCAGGTGGTAAAGCCATTTGCTGCTGGGCTGGTGGTGGTGGTTGTGGACCGTGAAAAGACGCCGGATGCCCAGAAGACATGCAAGAGCTCGGAGTAGTGCCAGGACCTGAGCAAGAAACTATGTCAGCTGAGTCAAAAATGATAACCTACTAACACTGTGTGGAAGGTGTTTTATTTTTGCTCAATACATTTACAACATATAGACAGTATTGTATCCAATACTGACAATGCTGTATTCTGGGGATTCTGAATGCCTGTTCACATAACAAATCTGACCTCATAGTTTAAGTCTGAACTGATTCAGACATTCAATTTTGTTTCTTTTGGCTCTATTTTCAATAAAACCCTGCAGCTGGGGTGGACAGTGAAAGAGAGAGGGAAACCAGCCTTTGACAATCCTTGATTAGAATATACATAAATCACCATTTACTTTTGAAATAATATTTAAATTCATAATGTGAAACAACATTCTTTCTACTTAATAATCAATTTCTCTTATGTGGCATGTTTTTGTTAGTCTGCTATTTGCATTTCACCATGATAGGTTCAATGGAAGACATATCCACTCATTTTATCTGGTTTACCACCATCTTCTGGTTTTGATGCTAAAAGATGAAACATGTGGGAATTACTTTGTACACAGCAGCAAGGAATAGTTTTTTGTTTATAAGATCCAGATTCCAATTACAATTAAGAGGACCCTGGAAATATAAGGGGTTTTGAGACTTACAATCTGTAAATACTTATTACTTTAAAAAAACCTACATTTTTTAGTCAAATTTCTCCCCAAAGACCTACGGCAAAATAGTTTTCAAGAAAGCTAAAAAAATAACCAAAATTAGGTTTGGAGCAAAAGGACCAATGTGTTAATATACAAATATTGAAATGTACCTTCTGTCAGACATGTTAACTGAAAAAAAAAAATTCACACACAAAACACAAGCTCATGTTCTCAGCTGGTACAAACAAACATCACTCCAGTAGCTTTACAAGCTGTGAATTGCAGCACTCTGTCAAGTTACACCAACTTAGACTTACAGCTACGGAAAAAACAGAAGAACAAAACCCAATACAGGCAGAGTTGTAAAGAATCTATGTCTTCAGTGGTCTGAAGGGTATCTCAACCTTCCAGTGTGTAACACGAAAAGCAAGAACGTCATATTTTACATAATTATTGCCAAAGGCAATATAATGAAGGCAGCAAGCAAAAAAAAAATTTTTTGCTCTGAATAATGTGAGTTGCCATATATGAAGTGCTCTACAGGTGGTGGGCCACACTTCATCCTGTATAAAAAGGTCTGAGTTAATTGTGCACTTGCAGTTCGGTACATCAAGGTTGAATTCGAGTCTAAACTAATTTTTCTAAGGTGAAGAAGGTGTAAATTTTCACAAGTAATTGTACAAACAGAGGGTCAGACCCATGGTAGTTATGCAGGTTTCATTCAAGTCAAATCAGCAACTTGTAAAGGCAGGGCAGTATAGCATCAGTGCAGCCTGAACTGAAAAGCTCACCTTTACACATATCTTACAAAGATACCAACCACCAACATGATCCTCATTTAAAAAAAAACTCATCCTCCTAAACACACTGGCCTCAGCAAAACAAGATGCTAACTAAATTCCACTCCTTTCAAATGAAATGGTATATTTCACCAGGAAATAATCAGGAAAAGCACATATAACCAAACAGAAAATTAGTGGTGGGAAGTAATTTACATGGAAGAATCACATGATCACATCTTTACCATGGCTTAGTTTTGAGATGTTTTAACCTCAAAATAAATGCAAATACATTTAGATTAAAAACATAAGATTTGGACAAAAAAGAATAAGATAGTTTCAAAACAGAGAGAAACTCTAAAAAGCTGAGAAAAATGAAACCCTGTCTGCATATTATTGCTTATGCCTTGGCTGTAACTGACAGGACCACCAAGTAATTTGAGAAATAACTGATAAGATAGCTGACTTCTATGGAAAGTTCATCAAGCATCAATTCAGAATTAACCCAAGAATATGGATTTAAGGAACAGGATGAGATTAAAAAAAAATAAAAATCTAAGAACGTGAGAAAATGACAGCGGTCAAAGATTTCATTTTCTGTTTATACAGAAATTCAATAAGTTTCTAATTATCATAGTCTTAATAGCTTTAACTGAGAAAAAGTCAATCAGATCAGATAAAACTTATTACCATAGCTATTTATCTGCATGCTGTTGAGCTGATTAGCAAGTTGCACTGTAGGTGAAGTGGATGCAGTATTTGGGTAGGTGGGTTGTGACTGATGACTGCAGGGAGGATAGGAAGGTCCCGTATTGCTTGGAGGTGGAGGGCCTTGAAACCTAAAGGGAAAAATTAGTGCAGTTATGCAAAAAATTACATCAACCAATCATAATTCTAGAAGGTCTCATACTTTCTCAAGGGTGGTGCTGAAACAATTAACCAGAACAGACAAACTCTTAAGAGAGTTCGCTCACGTTCTGCTCAGAAAACATATACTTGTATTAAAATAGTCATGAAGCACGGAGAGAATGCACACTTGTTTTTTTTTTTTAAAAAAAAAACAACAAACAGACAGTACATGTTTGTTTGCATACCTGTTAGAAACAAAGAAGAGTGAGTATGCCATGGCAAAGAGAGAGTGGTAATAACTATATGAAAGCTTGAAGATTAAGAAACACAAGCTTCTGAACATATCGCATCACTCCATCCCCTTTCCAGGCTTATAAAGGAAGATTCCCTACCAGGGATGGGTGAAGAAGATTAGGAGAAAAATCTGTGAAGAGAGGAAATGAAGTGAGAAACTGTTAAGAGTTCCCTGTACTAGAGGAAAAAAGAAGATGCAGGTAGGGAAAAACTGCTTCATGATTCTCAGATATGGAAAAACATGAATGCAAGAAAAAGAGTTAAAGAAAAGAAAAAGGTAACACACGTGTGGCTTATAAAGATATTTTCTACCAGACTACTTCACTCTGGAAAAATAAGATCTCAGACTATCTCTCAAAGAGGATCTGCACGGATTTTCCTACGACCACTTCTAAAACTGAGGAGGGGCGTCACTATATCAAGAGAACTAGAATTCACTTTCCTTGAAATTTTGATGTGGAAATTTCCTGGCCTGGAATAGCATCTCAGCAATTTGGGAATAAAACGAGATCAGGTAAAAAACAGTAGACGTGCAGCTGTCAGGGCAACGACTAGAAGCTAGGAAAGAGAATCAGTATTTTGCTGGGTTGGTCACGTCAACTCGACTCTGTTCACCTTGTTTTTACATCTTCAGGACAACTACCACTTCTCCCTATGCATTAGTACATTGTCTTTTACACTTGATCACCAGTCTCTTTGGGTCCTCTTTTACACAGTGATAACACACAGATAACAAAGAGGCTTCCCTATTTTGATGCCTAAATAAACAAATACGTGGCTTTATTTGAACACAAATAACTATACAACTAAAAAGCACAGAAGCAGATTAAGACTTCAACCAACTAAAACAAGAATGTTGTTAAACGGTGTCAAGTTCACTGAAACTAGAATAGCTATAGGTACACAAACTAATTTCGCCGCTCCTGAGAGGTGAACAAAATACCTAACATTTGACAGAATTAAATAGAAGAGCTAAGCATATTCACCCACTTATAACTACCTGCAATATAACCACTGTGCAATAAAGCCTGGCTATCCCCTTGTATGATCATTTTTCCAAGATTTCTTTTTCAGCTTCCACCTGTCCCTGTTTTCTCCCTTCCTCACTCCTGTCTCCTTCACTTCTTCCTGTGAGCTCTGGAGGATGGACAACAGCACTTCAAACAGACTCTTCATAGTCAATCTCAGACCTAAGCAAAAGAGTAGCAGTCGTCCATCTGAGAGGGTATAACAAAACCACATTATAAAGTGTCTTTAAAGTACCCTGTGGAGCCTTGCCTGTGATCCCGTAACAATGAAGCAAAGACACCCTAACAAGTCTGGAGGGGAACTACAGATATAGAGACACATGCAGCAGCTTCTAGTCAAGACTCACTGTAAACTATTAATTTGTAAATAATAACTTCTTGGTACCTCACAACAAAGGAGAATTAAGACATCAGAAAGTGAACAAAAAACCCCAAAAAACCCAAACAACTTCTATATCAAACAGCACTTATAACACCTTACTGCTCCTTTGAAGCAATGGGTCTAAGATCAAGAAGAAAGAATAATTAATATTAAAACAAACAATGCATGAAAAAGACCTGACTTGCTGTAAAATGGAACTTAATGAGATTACAGATCACACTGTATGATCTGGCAGTTTAACATCACAGGGAACCAAACTAGAAGACCCAGTTCAGAATTAGAATAAGTCAGAACTGCTGAAGATAAAAGGGATGCCATACTTAAATGTCAGTGAAGCAGCCGAAGAGAGGTAACAGGGGGTCAAATAACTTAGATCTCATGTATTAATTCTTGAAAGTCACCTATGTGGCTGTTGCCCTGGTATACTGGGCCCATTTTGGAAGTTGGTCTGGCTGAATTGATGTGTACCAGGTGGTGGAGACCCAACAGGAGCCGAAGATCCAAAAGGCACAGTCGATTTCGACACACCTGCAAAAGAAGAGGTACTTTTATGTAAGAACCCTGTAAGAAAGCACAAGATTGCCAAGAAATACAAGTGTATGGCCCTGCGCTAGCAATAAGAATACCGGCTTTAGGTATGAACCTAAGAGGGACAGTAAGAAGAAAGAATGAACAGACTCTGCAATTCAAGTTGCAATACTGGTAATTCTCTGTCACCCAGTTATCTTTATAGGTAGAAGCAAGAGGTCCCTTTGATTTCAGAGACCACGGTCAGAAAGAAAACTTGGAACAACCTTTAAAAAAAAAAAAAGCCTCCATATGTAGAACCTGTAAACCTATGCTAAAAATGGTTCTTAATTCACATCTAGAACAGTGACTGTGAAGAGACTATAATTTATGTAAACAGCTGTGCTGAATAAATAGCTCTTCAACCCGTATTTCTTGAATTGTTTTCCTTTAAATTACTCAACATAAAAAAAACTGTTTAGTACCAAAACTGGTATTTTTCCCCGAGTATTCTAATAAGCCAATTACCAGAAGTAGTTCTATCTTCTGACTATATTCAGCATTGGATTAAGGTAACACAACTCCTGCTGTCTTTAATAAGACATTTTAGAAAAACTGGGTAAAACTTCTTTTTTCTCTTTTCATAACACAAAAATCAAGAACACCACAGAATATTTAAAAAAACTCAATATACTTGGATACTTAGTTCTGTCATTACCCTACTCCACCATGTCAAATCCTAAATGTAACATAACTTACCATAATCTAAATGTTATTAAAAATTTTAACAAATACTTTTTTTAGATGCTTTAGAGAATACTTCAGATGTTTTCACTATTTTAACTAATTTCCCCCTATGACATCAGGCAAAATATTGAGACGGTCCCCCTTCCTGTCTCCCTATCTTGGCTATGTATATTAGGTTATTACTCATAATACAGCATTAAGCACTGGCGCTTATTGCTTCCTGCACAATGGAATTCACACAGGAAGGTCAGATACCCATCTTACATCAACATCTGAGCATCATCAACAACACAGACAAAGCTAGTGCAGGATCTTGTTGCAGTAGCAGTGTAAAATTGAGCATTTTGTGCTGACACAAGAGATGCAAAATGCCTTCGTAGAAAAGTAGACTCTAAAAACACATTTTAAGCCAATTTCATACCTGGTTGAGGTGCTGAGTATGAGGAGTTAGGGTCCCCGTAATGCCCATAATGAAGTGAAGAATTAGGTGGTCCAAAACCTGCAGAAAAGCCTCCTATTCCTGGCTGGGATTGGGAATATGGAGGAGCTGCAACATAGCCTTGTTGACTCATGACGGCAATATTCTCATTCCAAGTATTAGGTCCTCTTTAAGGTCTGCAAAAGAGAAAGTGACACCTGCTACTACTATTCACTCTTTGTGCGTTTTAAAAGGCTGTAAACTGTGTTCCCAAAAAGACAAAACACAAATCTGAGGGCGAAAAAGGACCTTGTTGCCCTTGCTATTACCAGGCATCTTCTCCCTAAGCTTTCACATCTTGATTCTGATGCTGTTAAATAAAGGGGGAAAAAAAACCCCAAAAAACGAAAACCAGAATTTGATTAAAAGTAATCCAGAAAAAGTTTTCTAATGATGAGAGCATTCACAAGACATTTAATTTCTTTCTTGCAGCTAGATTTTGTTAAGCAGGATAAAGAAACTTTTAGGAAACTTTCAGGAAAGAGTATCCTGATAATTGTAATCATTTAAGATTAGAACTAGAAAATCTGAAGAATTCTGCATTACTAAACCAGATGACTGTATTTCATAAGACTAGGTTTCAAATACAGTGCCCTTGCCACCAAGGGATTTGAAAAGTTATTGAAGTTGTACACTTTGCAGCCTTGATAGCTATCTTTCTCTTTTCCATGTAAGAGAGAATTTTTTGTTTTGACTTCATATTGAATTTAACAAAACCAGAATTCCACTAAGTTTCTTGATGCCCAAATTAAAACTGTTTTGAGAAATGCTGAGGATCCAAACCCTGAATGAGCACTTATTACTTCTGCAGAGTCCCAAGTACACAGGTCAGGTATCCCCAGAGAACTAAAGATACATGATACAAACTAGCATTTTAGATGTTAAATGTTCCTTTGAAATAGCTTCCCAACCACCTATACTTCACATTCTTAGGCTTGAGCCACAGAGTGATCTTTGAGTATGCAAACTGGATGAAAGTAAATCAGGAATTGTGCTCCAGAAGCACACGCAAAGGCACCTCAAAATTACACACAGCTCCAAGAATACAACAGACAAATTCATGCTGCACTGGCACATGTCAGTAGAGAAAAGCTATCCCTATCAGAAAACCCATCTCTAGGCTTCTCGTATTAAACATATGTTTCTGAAAAAAAAAAAAAACCACAACGGTTTTACTAATGTTCCACGTCAGACAAGAGATCACTTAGAGCTGAGTACAGGGCCTAGCCCTCCTCACACATTGCCCGTGCAACCCTCTAAACCACACTCCTCAATGTAGCATAAGATTTCTCAGTTGCAGGATTAAACTGCTTCAGATAGATCATCTCAGGGAGTTACTTTCTATTTCTTAGTTAACAAGGTAAACATGGAAGAAGAAGAAAAAAAACGTTTAAACGGAAGGCTTCTTGCTGCCAGCTGTCCCATCTTTCCTCCCCCGCCCCCATCAGAAAAGACGTGGCAGTGTGAGCCTTCATTGCTCCAAAAGACAGTAAGTCAGCACTAAATTACCTACACACTGGCACAGACATATATATGTTTTATATCTATAGAAAGGAAGAGATTTTCACTTTGAGGCAGCTACAACAGCCAACACCTTCAGCTGCGACAGCATCCAGGGGAAACGACTTCCTCCACAGCTTACTCACTCACACACACAAAAAAAATCTTGCCACGTCGAACTTCCCACAGACAGCATAAACACACAGAGGTTGTGCTGAAGAGAGACAGGAACTCTAACCATAAGCAAAACAATGTAAGTTTATCAAACACAGTTCCAGATTCTATTTAATATTGAGCACATTTAATCCCTTCTCAAGATAGGTATATATACCAACACATGATGAAAACAGTTTGGAGGCAACACCCAAAATATCAATAGAAACTGATCACCTAAGGTTTTAGAAATCAGGTTTAACAAGAGGCGCACAGATTCACTCTGGAAATTGCATGAGAAAGATCAGAGGATCTGCTAAACCCAGATCTTTCCCTGGGTTCATTTACTACAAGTGTCACTACACAGAAGGACACGAAAACATTTTTCTCCCTGTCTCTCTTAACATGACTTTACCTTACACCCCACAGCCTGAGGAACAACACTAACACAAGCACTTCTCCACAATTTAATTTACTGCTATTACAGAACAGGTTGTCATCTTTTTTTTTTTTTTCCCCCAGAGGCTTGCTGTACCTATGCCATGCTCCACTGCACTGCACCTCTGTGAAGATGTAAAACTGCACTATGTGCATGTAGAATTAGGGTAATGGAATCAAAAATAGAGGATCACATTCTCAGCTAACTGAAGGTGAACTATTAACTTTATATTTCTTCAGAGACACTGTGTTTGCTAACGTATCATTTAGGAAGAGGTGCTGTCCCTCCCCAAGGCATGCTGCAATCTCAATTTGACAAATAATCTTTGGGGTGTGTGCATCTACACACACCCATATACACAGAATGGAATATAGCTACACACGTTTTCTATTTTTCTTTTTTTTTTTAGTAACACACTTTAGAATAAGCTATGAAAGCATAAGCTTAAATTCACTCCAATTCAGTGCAAAACCTGCAAACAGGTAACATTTCTATCGCCATTAACTAAGAATTTTAAGTCAGTGCAACATCGCAACAGGTCTCGCTACTCGGTCGGTGCTACCTCCCCGCTCCGCGCAGGACACGTCCGCCTGCCCGCGGCGGTGAGTACCTGTGCCTGCCCCCCCTGCCGGCGCCCGGCTGCCGGGGGCTCCCCGGCTCCGCGCAGGTAGGGTGCAGCTCCCCCGGCTTCCCGCTGCCTCTGACGGCGGTCCCCCGCGGCTGCTCACCCGGCCGCTGCCCCGCCGGCAGGTCCCGATCCCCCCCGCACTGCCCGCTCCCTCAGGCTGAGGCGGCGGACCGAGAGCGCGAGGAGGCCGTTAGGACCGTTAGGACCGTTACCTGGGGCCCGCGCGCAGCCCCCCGCGCGCCACCGCTGGGGGACACTCACTCACCCAACTGCCACGTCTGAGGCCGGCCGGGAGCGCGCCCGGCCCCGCCGGCGGCGCCTGCGCACTGACGGCAGCGAGGCCGTGCCCTCAGCGGGCCGGAGGGGCGGGGAGCGGCCTCGCACGGCACCCGTCGCGATCGATCCGCCACCGTCGCGACCTAACGCGACCTAACGCGACGGGGAAGAGCCACGGGAGCGCTGACCGCGCCGGTGAAGGGTGATCGGAAAGGGTGAAGGGCTCGGAACGAAGCTGGCAGCAGGGGCTGCCGGGCTGAAGTGGCGTCCCGAAGAGAAAGATACCCAGCAGCTTGGTTAGGTCGACTAGAAACTGATACACACACCACATGCACCTTATAACTGCTATCAGCAATTCCTTTTTCCTTCTATATTAGGGGTAAAATTCCCCTTCAAACATAGAAATGTCCTAAAAATATGATACTTTTTCCCATACGTGCTTTCAAAACACATTTTTATCTGTGGCAATATATATACACATGTAAAATTACGCCACCTGAATATCTAGAGTGAAATACGATACAGGTGCTTTACCTGGTTGCATACTCCAGTTTTAGTTACTGTTCAAGCACATTTAAAAACAGTGCCTTGGTTACAGGATAGAGTCAGTGTTTTCCTAATTAACAAACTAGAAACATGGGAGTAACATGAAAAAGATGTACTGGTAAAGTGATTGTTCCTCCCAGTCAACAAACAAACAAACATTGTGCTGTTAAAGTAAAAATAAAAAAAGGAAAGTGGCAGAGGCTTAGCAACAAGAGAAAAAGTCATCGCTCAAAGACAGCTTCATAACTCATATGCATCTGGAATTCAGGCTTCATTGGCTTTCTTATCCTTTGAATGTTTGTTCTACAACCTTAAAGCTTTTGAAAGTAGTGAACCGTTTTACATAGTGCTAAGCCTCAGTAATGGCTACCTCAGACAAGATTGTCAAAAGCATTCATTACTATACAAAATAATTCTGAAAAAAATCCCAGTGCCATTGAAACACATGTCAAAGTGAAGGTACACAGGGGCATCTTTTACATGAAAGACTGACAAGAAGCCTCAGCAAGCAACACAAAGTGGGCAAGAACAAGCCTTGACCTGTTCATTCTTGCTATCCAGATCCACCACCGAATAATTTAAGTTGGTTTTCTACATGTTATCAGAGCCAATACTGTTGGATATGTCAGAGAAAATCTAAAACCTTTCCAGTCTCTCACAACTGTCTAATCAGAATGGAAAATTTAGTCCACGAGGTGACAAGCACCAGTTACACTGGATGTGGTTTTGGCTGCAGTTCTCAGTGACTCTTCCATAAGCAGGATGCAAAACCATGCCTTTCACCATTGCTGTGCTGTAGTTTCACCTGCTGTCCCTATCTCTTTTGCTGGTTACATGGACACATACAACTACTTTCTGTTATGCAAAATTCTTTTGAAATACCATGCCACTGAGGAAAATAACAGCTTTTAAATTTGGACATTCCCTATTTTGTCGTGGAGACAGGCGGGTCACTGTCCCACCAGTCCTGTTGTGTCGAGCTCGCAGCTATTAACAGTACACAGCTGTGGATAATTCAGCACTGAAGAACCGTGCACTTACTTGGCTGCTGAATACTTACTATCAGATTTCTCCTCCTTGAAATCAGCTCCAGTGAAACCGAAAGACGAGATCAGCAAAAGAGAGCAAGGAGAAGCTATGGCATTACCAGTTCTTCCCCCATTTCAGGCCCGCTCTGGAAATGGATCAAGATGCCTCTTTTTTTGAGGATGGAGCCTCGCTTCCGTTGTCCTTTAGCCTGGAACACTGAGACAAAAGGCACCCAGCATGTCACAGTCCAGATGTTTTGAAGCTACAAGTAGTATTTATCTACAGTTTCCACCTATAACATTAAAAGTAATTTAAGGCTTTCAATTTCAGAAATGTGGAAACATCATTAAAGATTTAAGTGCATTCCTGGTCTGGAAAGTAACTTCATAAAAATGAGACTGCAGGATTGCTAAGCTGTTGTCACTTCATTTTAATTAAATCATTTTAATTAAACTGTATCATAAAATCTGAGAATCAGACTGGTTTCTTCTCTATCATCTTCCATAATGAAGATCTTGTAGGTTAAATTACCTTTCTTAACAATCAATTTATCCTGAAGTTGTACCTATGCAATGCTGCTGAAAACTAATGCGATTTCATATATTTCAGACCTAATTTGGAGTTAGTACTGGTGAAGTAAATAGAAGAATTTGTCTGAATCGATATGCTTTTTTCATCTATGTTAAAAAACAGCAAATCTCCTGCCTCTAAAATCTCACTTTTAAAGTTCTCACTAGAATTTTTTCTATTAGTTCTGAAACAAAGAAAACACACAGTCATCCATCAGCTTGGGAGATTATTGGATACAGAATCAATACAGGCTCCGTAGAAGGCTAACTCAAATCTTTCAGAGACCAACATTAAATTTTATTTTTTAAATTATTTTCATCATTTGGGATTGATCTGTTCTGTGAAGTTACTACTGGAGGTCTATAAAAGCCCCTCACGGACAATCTGTGCAAAACTCCATGTCTCTATCTCATAGCACACTGCATTAAGACAATGTGTGATTCCGGGAAACCTAAATCCTAACCTAACCTTTTCATTTAGAGGATGTCCTTAAAATACGGCCTTAGCACAAGCTGCCAGGAAGAATCAGACCACCACCATGATGCATTTGAGCTACAGGCATGTATTTCTCATTATGATAGCTATAGTACAGCTTTTGTAGCATTGTAACATTGATTGTGTCAACACATAGCTGTGACAAGACAAATATCTGCAGTTCAGTGCTATATGAATTTTTTTTAATCAAAATCTATTCTAAACCATTCTCTAGGGGAAGATGTGGGCAATATTGGGTATGTTCTTTAAAGAAAAGACTATTTCATCACAAGAAATAGTTCATAAAACTCCAAAGATTCTACATTTTAAAAGGCTTTTTTTGTTGAAACTGGCTTTCTCCATTGAATTTCATTTGTATGTCCTGCAGACAAAGCAACAGGTTTCCTGTTGCACAACATCAGAAGGGTCCTAAAAGATGTTTACATAAAAAGATTACTTTCTTTTCCTGCCTTGCTTACATATAATCACTAAAATCTTCTTTAATGTTTTGCATACTGTATAGTTAAGATCTATGAAAAACAGTTTACAGTTCCGTGTAAAGCACTTTACAAGCAAAATGGAAATTAGTATTTACAAGGGTTGTATTTGTTTAAAATGAAAGCAAAGACTAGTAAAAAAAGGCAATCGAATTTTGAAGGGATTATGTTTTTCTGAAAAAAAACCAGCGTGACTGTGAGGTCAAATTAAAAATGCGACATGAAGAAAAAGGAAAGATGTCATATTTCAGGAAACAGAACACTACTGTAAGAAGAAATACATCAGTGTTGGGACTCAGTTACATTTCTAATATAAAAAACTAAGCACAATAGAAACATAAGTAAGGGGACAACAGAAGTGAATACTGATATTTTGATTAAACAATCTCAATGGCAATTAGAAAATATTATGGAAACACAGAGAGCAAAGGATTTTCAGAATATTAGACTGATGTAGCTGCTGTTATTCAGGGAAAATAATACAGTCATATTAAAATCCTGGGCATACATTCATTGCCATATATATTTTCTCTTAAGTAATTGGTGTTAATAGTTACTTCCTCCAGTGACTATCCACTATCACCTAGCCCTGCTTCAGCTCAGGCATGGGGCCACAATGAAGGAAGAATTAATTCCTTACCGTTTTTTTTTCTTGCAAGATCAGACACTAATTGAGCCGGTGGTGAGTCAGAGTACGCAGCCCCAAAATTGGGCCTGGCCAGTCAGAGCGGCCACCGGGACGCAATTAGGGATTGCTGAGCACACGGATCATGCAAGCGATTCTCCCTTTTCCCTCCTGCTAAGTACTGACCTCCCGCTCCACAGTGATGGCAAAGGCTGTTGTACCTCTCCGGCTGCTTTCAGCATACCATACACAAAGGAGTTCTGACACCTTGCACTTGTTAAAGTTTCCAAAATATTTTTAGCTAAGAAAGAGTGTAAATCCAATTCCAATTAATAAACTTATATTCTGTCTGTCTGAATTCATCTGCAGATTCATTTAGAATGCTGTGAACTGGGCAATTTTGTTGCACTTGTACAGTTGCTGGTAGCTTTTGAACAGCCGTGTTGTTCCACCCTAGAAATGGCTGCATTTTGTTATACCCTGCAGAGGAGAGGAAGGACTGGGAGCATAGCACTCCTTCCCGGCCCCAACCCTTTTAAACATCACTGGCAACTGGTAAGTCCACAATGACAGACCCTTTTGTCTTCATGGTCCCTGATTCCCCCAAAGAGAGGACAAAAATCAACTCCCACAGAGGGCATTCATTGCCTACCTTGGAGAGTGTTGGTAAAGTTTACTGGCATATTTGCAAAGCAAAAAATTATATTTAGAGAAGAAAAATTATATGCAAGTGAAAGAATATTTAATGCTATTATTTGCTCAGGAGAGATTCTGCGTCTTGTGAAAAGGGCACTTGCCTTAAAGCCAGGGTCCTGATTTCGTGTTAGGTTGGTCCCTATCAGCTAAAACCACTTTCTTTCCCTGAAACTCGGTGAAACAGAAATGATTATAAAATGGTCTATAGTCCACATGTGTGACTTGCATAGAACTTACCACATTACAAAAGCGAATGTGCTTTAGAAAACTGACTGTGGCTGCTTTCTTTAAAAAAGACTTTCTGGCTAGTTCAAGCCCCTGAATTTTTCAATACCTGCAAACTGTGAGGCTCCTCTGCTTACTCTCATTGATTGTTGCTATTTTTGTTTTCTAATTAAATTAACATTCTGGCAACTCTATCTGGAACATTTACAGGAGATAGATACGATGTTCTGAGAAAACTGCTGTGATGTTTCAGTTGGGGAATTCCAATTATCTTTTTAAAATTAATTTAGTAGTGTCTTAAGATGCATGAGAGTGGAAGATTGTACTACCAGTTCTTAAAGAAAGAAAAAAACCAAGACTTGATTACCCTGCTGTAATTGCTACATAACAAACTGTAACATAAAAACAAAGATGAGAACTTCTTATTATAATCTGATGAATAATGTATGCTATATAAAGCACCGTGAATAAACATTAAGCCGTCAGTCTGAGAAAGGACAGCAGAAAGTTATATGATCCTTTCTGTGCTTGCTTGCTGAATGTATGGAATTTCTCAAACTTGGATGTATTTCACTTTTACATTCAAAAGCATCTGAAGTAGCTTTACTACTGTCACTGGCTTTCATTTTATTTTTCCTGCTCACGTATAAAATTTCTGATGTTAGTGCAGTCTTGCTATAGAAGAGTACTCAAATAAGCTTATTATCATTAAAAAAAAAGTAATCGTTTGCATTAACTCTTCATAGAAAACTAGCTATTTGATTTACTCAGTTTTCTCATTGGAAGATATAGGATGAATTTACAGTGTGTTTTTTCTCCTTGTCCAGTTAATAACGCAGTTGTATTTCAGCCAGTGCTAGTGATCATTCAACACACTCTGAGTATAGTCCTACTATGAGTATAGTCCTACCGTTAGTAAGTCCCGTTTGTTCCATATAATTGATTGTCTACTGCAACTGATATGATATTATTTCCTTTCTCCGATCAGTTGATATCACAAGCAGGGTAAGTTGGTTTCTATTCGTCAGTACTGACAAATACTCTAACTGTTGAATCTGTTCCATAAAACAAACAGCTCTTCAAATCACTCTCAAATCACTCAAGATGCAAATACTTTCATGTTTACGTGCACTCACATTCCATGCGCTTCTGCTTTACACCACCATTAATTTGGAAGTAAAATATCTTCTACCTGGAGCATGGAAAAATAAGGTACTATATACCAGTAAAGCATCTCTGTCACTTGTAAAAATATCAGTATTAATTACAAGAGTATTTTTCAAAATACTGGTTAAAAAATAAACATCAGAATTAAATCAAAGAAAATCAGAATTAAATTTTAAAGAAATCCATCACATCATCTGTATATGACAGATGCAACAAAGGGATAGGAGACACAGCTGGCATGAAAATAACAAAGGACAGGAGCAAAAATTCTACATCACGCTTGGTGTCACAGCACGCATACTAGATCTGCTCTGTGGAGGCACAAAAAACACTTATTCAGGATTTGCAGACATTGGCAGTTGTCTGGAAATCTGGCAGATCCACGCCAACACCAGCTAAACAGTAGATTATCACCAAAAGCAGAAGCCTGTACCAAAGACAGAAGGAGCTGAGAAGTCTGGAAACTGGTTCCTGGCAAGAAGATGCAGCGCAACAGGCAAGGATGTAGGATCAGCAGGGGTTAAACATCAAGGTGGTTTTGGAGGGCAGACTTTTCTAATATAACCTGCTCCATTTGGAAAGGAATTAGTTATCAAAGCAGAGAGTTGGAATTCTTGTTCCGATAGCCAGGAATGAAGATTATCTGGATTGCTTTTTAATCTATTGCAGTTATTTGCAGGGGGGGTAAGATTTCATGCAGGGAGGTCCTTGTTGTATCATCTTTGTTGTTACTGTTTCTCTGGTAAAAATCTAAACAGAACCATCCGGATGCAAACAGCGAGCAATGCTGTTAGCCTTATGCAGACGTAACCTGATGCCATAGCAACTTTTTATGCACTGTCCTTTTGCTAGATGCTGTAGTTTGAACCACGAACATCAGACTCGCTGGGGCAGACACTGAACAAAATACTTCACTGTATTTGTAAAGTGAGTGTTAGAAACTGCTTTACAAATCTTACAGCTTATTTTGTAGTACAGAGGAAAGAGGGAAGAACAGAGTACTACAGGAGGATTCAAACTATCAAACTACAAACAGAGATTTTCAGAAGTTCAAGCAGATTTCTCAAGGTTACACTGTGTACTGGCTATTTTCCCCATTTTACAGGCCCAGACCAAAAATTAAATGTGAATTTGCAAGTGTAAAAACAGAACCCAAGCTTCCTGAGACCCATACTGTATTATAACTCAATTGTTCCTCTGCCTCTCCCGTTCCTGTTTTCAGTACTGATAAATTCAGTCTTATGAGCCTTCCAAGTGACAATAATACCTGCAATGCAAAAGTAGTTGATTTTTATGCTGGACTGCGGCCATGCATGTAATCAGTCATTGGGCAATTTAAAACCAACAAGCCAAAGGAGTTAATCACTTTTATGCTAGCTGACAGGAAACAAAATTTAAAAGATGAAATTTGATGCAGGTGAGTATTCATCAGACTAACGTTAAATCTTCAAGTTCTCTTCAATCTTCAGTTCCACATTAAACCATCATTTCAAAATTCAGTAGACTATTTGGGCCTAATTCATAACTCACCTATGATTAAAATATATTTTCTAACTGAATATGATACGGTTACTCTGGATTCATTTCACTGTAGTACATCAGGAGAGAGTTTAGCATGGTATATTTGTTTAGTCCAGTAAGTAGGCATGAAATGTTTGCACTGGGTTCTTTCAGTAGGAAGAGAGGAGATCATAAAAGCAGACTGTCTAAGATGAACAGATAGATAAAAGGTGTTGTGTTACTTAACCGCCACCTTTAAATGACAATTCAAAGAGCAGGGTGAAGCATTACAGCAGAGGTGGGGAACACAGAACACCTACTTATATGCATGTTCCGTTCAAGACTCAAAAGCTTTTGCACAGAAGATGAATTTTGATTCCTGCAGGCTCTATTAAGAAGAATGTGATGCACCCTTTCCCTGCCAAATCCAGAATGAAAATCCCACATAAACAGTTTTCTTTTTACTTTAGAATCTTTTATCACAATTTTCTCAAGTACTGAAGCCAAAAATGTAGTCATCCCATCTCCTGGGAATCAAAATGAAATGGAGATAGACACCTAAGAGCCTCCCCAAGGCCCAAGAGAAAATTAGTTCTTGCTTGCTAAAACACAGCAATAAGTAAAAACAGCAGTGGAATGACACCTGGAAACATGAATTATAGCCCAAAGCCTTACTTCAAGATTAACAAGAAACAGGTCACAAACATTTTTTCCATGTTGACAAATCTTGCAGTGAATGTGTTTTACTTTTTCCTCACAACAAAATCTTGGGGAGCCCTTGTAGCTATTTTGCATATTGATTCTTGGACACATTCTGAAATCCTTGTTTTTCCATCTGTCTTACTGGCCCCCTCCCTTGGGTGCTTTGATACCACCTGTACCTCCAAATTGCCTGGCCCATACAAAGGAGTAGGAGAAAGAAAGGGAGCTTCTGTTCTAGTGTGCAGCTGGGACATGGTGGGGCCAGGTATGCACACCTGGAATCTCAAAAGCCTTCTCAAAAGACTTTGAGAGTCCAGGCAGAAAAAAAAGTCTGCTTCTCTTCAGCCAGTAGTTCAGGAACCTATTTCCTGAGAATCTGGGTCTGGCTGTGGTAGGAAAAGGTAGGACAAACCCCAAAGAAACACTGGAGTTCTCTGCTCCAAACTCGTGGCTTCTTACTCGAGTTATCCATACATTTTTACTCACTCTATTTAATGGTGACAACTCTTTGGCTACAGAGGGCCTTTGATATGTTGCCACCTGGACATACACTTAGAGAGCAGATCTTCATTAATCTACATCCTGACATGGTGAATTGTAGAGTTACAGGGGAATTCTCTCTGCATGAATTTCTATTTATTGTGTTATCCATCAGTAATGCTTAAGGATATCAACTTTGTTTCTGTGTTTTGGAGGAAAGTGGCTTCTTTCACCTGTTTTGTTTTTTTCCCCCACAATAGATCCCAAAACCATAATGATAAAGCCATTACAAGCATCTAAGATGACACCTACTAACATAAGTGCTGAGAAATACCCTCCTGGTAGTGGCATGGCAAACTTCACCTTTTCAGCTGACTTACATTGTCTTCTCAGTGAACCATATATAAATGCTGGGAGTGTGATCCAACACACACACCTGTCAAATAACAATGCCTGTTATTAACTGTGTATGCAATCAGCTCAGGACTGATACAGGAGAGATACTTTAACTTAATAACAAAAGGCATGATTGTGACCGTTGGTAAGTCTACCATTAAGAGGAACAGAGTTCTTATTCCTCTGCATGGACTACCTGCATTAATAAACTTTCGCTTGTGGCTAGAGTTACTATTATTCATGCTACTAAGAATACGACAGGGAACAAAGAGGTAGGGGCAAGATAAACAGGCAAAAGTTTGACTCTTCCTCAATGTCTAAAACTTTGTTAACCTTAGCAGAGCTGGCATGGAGGCGAGGTAATTTGTTTCCATCAGACAACAACAGCAAATTACTTTCCCCCTTCAAGAGAAGCTTGGCTGAGCACTGTCCTGGGTTACCCCTCACACTTGGCAAATTGCAGACTTACAGCTTTTCAGAACGTGACAGTGCAACCCCTTGTATTTCCACTTAGAGAAAGAATTATCGCAGGTTCTAAAACATGATTGGATTTATTTTGTTTCTGAGAAAGTGGTTTCTCACACCAGAGTCAGATTCAGTACATTTCTCTGGTGAGGAACTGCTCATGCCTCTTACAAGTGTGGGCAGAGCTTTCCCATCTGGCCTTAGAGGTATCTAATAATTATCTATGACTTGTATTTTTAATTTCTTTTCTCTTCACTAAGAACTTGGTATTACTGGTTTTTAGTACCTTTACCACTCCACGTCTGTACTTTTAGTCAGCAAGCCCTGTTTAGCTGGCAGTGCACCGCCAAGTTCCTCATGCAATCAAAACATCTGGATTCTATTAATTTCTCTTGTAGGACAAGACAAATTTGACGGGAAAAAATGAAGAGCAATCAGCTTTAATGAATGTTAGCTGGAGCCATGCATTTGAACCTCCCATCAATATATTTCATTCATTTTGTCTCTCATTTTATATCTTTTTTGAAAATTAAATCCTTTCCATGTGGCTCTGTTCCTTGTTGCTTCTGAAGTCAGGAGAACAAAAATTAAGGGTAGGAATTAAGCAGAAATGTATTTTTCTACTTCTGTAAGGTTTGGGGAAAATGGTGTTTAGCTTTGCCTTCAAAATTTGCTTTTACCTTATGTAACTACTGAAACTACTTTCGTACTACTACAAAACAAGAAATGTTACTAGGCAATGATTCAGGACAATAACCTATGCTACGTTGCCTTACATTACCCAGCTTGCAGAAGCCACTTTTTGAAAAAATCTAATTTGAAGGGATATATTAGAAGAGACCATTTTCACTTCATTTTGAAGAGCCTGTATGCCATGTTTTCTTAAGTGGCATGGCTGTGATTTTATCGTTTGTTCCATTATAGCTATATATTTACAAGTGGGTTTTTTTCCATGTAATTAATAAACAAACAAAAATGCACTGTCAAATTCCCCCCCCCCCCCCCCCCCCCGCCCTGCGGATTCTCCCATTTGGCTAAAATCACATCCTACAATAAACTGGGCAATGTATTAAATTGTTTACAGATGATATAGTTAGAATCTACTGGAAAACTGTTAAAATAGACATTTTTAGGGAACTAGCTTACATTGATTTTATGTGAAAAAAATCAGATAGGAAAAGAAAATGAAATGCATAAAAAGGAGGAAATCAGACCATCTGGGTATTTGCAGCAGTAAAATGCTGCCCATAAATTAGAGATCATGATATCCCCTTTCCCTCTCTCTCTTCCTCACTACTAAGGAATGGGTGGAAAGGTTTGCATTTTTAAAGAATCCACAGACCTAGGATACTACTGTAGGAAACTAAGTGAAATGACAGCTTTTCTTTTATTGCTGAATGAAAGACGAACATATGCCTTATTTCTTCTCAAATTTGTAGATTGTCTTCTGAACTCAGCTACAGAACTACTTGATTTAAATTGGATTTTAGATAAATCCACTTATAGTAAACCGGTTCAGAATCATAAATGATTATTACAGTAAGAAAAGAAAATATACGGACAATTGACAGTAGATGAGGTAAATAAAATTAAGTAGTCGTCACCAAGACCACACAGAGCTTTAAACGAATTCAAGGCTGAAATAGCTGACTCTTACTTAAAACTGTTACCTGAGATTAGAGAGTGCCATTTTTTAACAAAAGTGTTCCAAGAGAGATTCAGAAAACAAGCCTGTCAGACTGATATCTATACGAAACAAATAGGTGGAAACCATAGTATGGAACGGTGGACATCTGGATAAATATGACTTATCTGGGAAGAGTTAAAAAGGTTTTCATAAAAGGAAGTCCTCCCTCACAAACATAAGGCAGTCCTTTGAGGGGATCAAAAAACATGTGGATAAGGGTGATCTGATTGATCTTGGATTTACAAAAGGCTTTCAACAAATTCCTTCACCAAAGGCTTTTAAGACAACTAAGCAGCCATACCATAACACGGCTGAGAAGTATAAGCTGATACACATTGGGGAAAAACCCATTAATTCACATCTAAAACAATAAGCTTTGAACTGACTATAATCAGTCAAGATTTTAAGATTTTTAAAAGATAGTTTCATGAAAACATCAACTCAGCAGCATCTGAAAAAGCAAATCAGGTGTTAGCAATGTTGGGGTTAGCAACTAGAGAACAAAATAGATGATATTGTCATGTTATTGTATAAACCCCAACTTTGCAGTCTGAAGACTGTGTGACGTTCCAGGCCCCCATCTCAAAAAGGATGTAGAACTATAGAGGATGTAGAGAAAGGCTACAAGGATAATGAAAGGTATGAGACAGCTTCTGTATAAAGAATGACTAATTATCCTATTCTTCCCTTGAAAAAAGATGACTGAGATGGATATGTAAGAGACCTGTAAAATAAATGCCTGGAAAGCATGGCTGAGGATTGCTTGGTCACAGTTTCCTCTGATCCAAGAAGCTGGGGACGTCAAATGAATCTGTAGGATCCAGACTCAAAGAAGAAAAAGTGATTCTTTATGTCACAACGTAGTTAGGGATGACTTCCTACAATAACCTACAGATACTAGAAGTTATGTAGGCTCAAAAGGAAACCACATGGAAAAGTTCATGGAAGAGAAATTCATAACTAAGTACAGAGGAATTTTTTCAAACAGATCTCATCACAGAAGATCAGATTCACGCCAGAGCTTTACCTGTATTTGGGCACAGATAAATGTTGGGTGAGTTCTGGCATTTGTCATTCGCTGAGTTTATAAAGTTATTTTTTGTGACATAACATTTTTATCAGTTGCTGCCTAGAATTGGATCTTTAGGTTTTAGTGAAATGATGGAGATGGTGGCAGTGGTTAAGCGGCTGTGGTTGCCATTAGCTTTAAATTTTTCAGTGGATTTCAAAAATTATCTCAGAATTTATGCAATTTATTTATGTTATAGAGACCACAGAGACAAAAATGTCATAAGCCCCATGAATGACTCCACTTTTATCATGATGTCCAGTTTCTGACCAGCATTTAGAAATCCCAAAGGATGCAGAGAATGTACAAAAAGATAAGACTAGTATTAAAAAGCAAGATATGCTGCGGCATAAGGATTTAAGAAAGTCATATAAGGCAAATGGGAGTTGTTAATGCCTATGGAGTATTATTTGTTACATTAGGACATAGGAAACTTTGGGTCTCCCCATCATGGGAATAGTTTAGTTACAGACTTCAAATGCTTTTCTTACTGCGAAGCAAGCAACAAATTCTCTCTCAGAAGAAAAAAAGCAGCAGTTTGTTTGGAATTGTTGTTATAAAACCCCCTCAAAATACCAACTAGAAAAAAGTTATTTTTCCTATCTTTGCTCTCCCGTCAGGACCATAGTTGAACTCTTGCCATTTCAAGCAGAGAATCCTATATCAGTTTAAATGTACCAGGTTTAAATGTCCCCAAAGCTTTGTCATTATACTGGGTTACTCTTAGTTTAAAGATTTGGGGTGTTTTGGGGTTTTTTGTTTGTTTGTTTGTTTTTTTAAATATTACATTCTTTTCACAACTTGTTCTGGAGTAATTAGTACTACACAAGATACATACAAACTTAGCAGAAAAAAAAGAATTTTTCTTTGGAGAGCAGAGATCTTACAGCACCAATGATGTTATCTATTGTTGCCATTACTTCCACAAGATGATTTAACCATTTCACCACATAGATTTCACAGATTAGAAGCCAGCAAAACATTAAACAAACATTAAAATATTCAACTTTAAACATGCAAAAAACTAGCTCACAATGTTGCAGACAACTGTTAATTTTGCTTGTAAGAGAAATTTCTCTAATGTTTTACATGGTGGTTTTAGCCAAAACCATTGGCACGATTTTCCTATGTCTTTAACATGCTTCTCTCTGCTATTTTGTCTTAAGGACATCAAATAGATGGTGGGGGATTAACTTCAAGGAACACCAACTACTGATGCTTCAGCAGCTGTACGGAGACACTTCATCTATGTCATACAACAAAATCAAACAGATCCTGGTGTTCTGACTGGTTATTTTTTCAACTGAGCAATGACTAATCAAGATAGTTCTGTTTTATCATTTTACACAGTTCTGTTACACGGTCAAAAGGAGACAGAAGCATCTCTATCTAGTACAAATTCCCATCAAATATATGACCAACCAAATGCAGGGGTGTTTCTCCTTAACTGGTTTTCTACAATAAGTATATGAAGAAGTTCAGAAACAAGAGATCAGATTTGATTATTCCTTTTTACCAAAATGATAAAAGAGAGCCTAATACAAGCTGAAAACACACTAACAGTAATTAAACATATAAATTTCATCATAAATTTGTAACATTTGAAGGGCTAATAAGTATGTGATCCATTTTCCTAAAAAAAAAATTGTTTATTTGTGTATTTACCAGAGTGTCATAGGGCATTTTTTGCAGCTATATACTTAAGAATGTTATCGTGATAGAAGTATCTATAAAAATGTGGATCATTACGCAAAAGGGAGAGAATTTTGTCTAAAGCAAGATTCTGCCTAGGGAAAGACTAAAAAAACTGTCTGCTATAGCAACAAATCAACATTGCACAAGATAATAAGAAGCAGTTAGCCACCTTGAACCGAGTTATTTAAAATGAGGCATCTTCACTCAGAGGTTGTCTAGCAAAATTCCTTTAAAGACCATTCCCTTTCTGAGTATGGCTTCTCTGATAGTGGTTTCTCCAAGTATTTAATTATATGGCAAGCTGTGCTTGTTTTGCTCCTCCAGAGCCTTTGACTTGTAGTCAATAAAGAAAGCACTCTTCCTCCCATTAAATCCTGATATTTAGAGTGTGACATTTTCCTCTGTTTGATTAGGGAACTTGTCTCCACCCAGTCTTTGGGTTACCTTAGCGTCTTCAGAGGCCTGATGAAGGGCTCAAGCACCTAAAAGCCTGTCTACTTTTACGAGCCATCATATTTCAGTTTAACAGAAGATCCTGTCTCTACTGTGATATTTTGCCTTATGGTCTTTAAAGAACATTGCTGTAGTGTAAGGAAGCACCACTCCAGAGACACTTCATTGACAGACACACAGGCCTAGGTTTAAAGCCTCAACTGTTACCAGCTACTTAGACGCAAAGTCGTGTAACTTAAATGCCAAGTGTCTCTTGTTGCCCTGACACCTGTGAAGACCTAGAACCAGCCAACTGAAAACACTGCATACAGGGACCTCAGTGGAATTTAGGCTGTGGGAATCTGACATCAACCCCCAGCAACCTGGGTCACAAACAAGAGGTGTTTGTTTCAGAAACTAGTCTAGCTGTTAAAGATATTTCTGCCCACCTGCTAAACACTCTCCTTTAGAACCAGCTTAGTTCAAAATGCCATGTCATTTAAGCCAAGCTAACTGACTTTGGGCTGAGGTGAGTAGGAGCACTTACGCTGTCAGTTGTTAACACTCAGCTAGGGGAATATTCATCCCTTGCTGAAGAACAGTCTCCTCTTGAAGCACTCCAGCTAGGCCTGGGGGAGCTCAGGTGTTTACAGTCTGCAGTACCCCAAGTCAGGAAGGGGGAACAGAGCTGAACCCAGGTCTTGTAAGGCACTGGCATATTAACTTTCTGCTGAATCTTTTTTTTGTTTGTTTGCTTATAGTAAGGTTCCCCTTTAATGACACAATGCAAATCATCCATTGATAGCATCAGTAGAGAGATCTGATACTTCATTCCACTAATCCTCTTCCCCTCTCTAGTAGGAAAGGCAACAGGCTGCATAAGAACAGGTATTATTAGGGTCCTATAATAATTCAAGTCATTGCTAAGTAGCAGTGCACATTAAACTATACCGAGGTTAGAGAGAACCAGCAAAAGAATCAATTCCAAGACAGGGACATTATAAAACTTTTTTTTTTTTTTTTTTGCATACCTGAAGTGCTGCAGAAAGTGCATGCAGGGTAGAGATGAAAATCATAAACCTAAGTTTAATCTAACCTAATCATAAATCTAAGTGTATCAGTTATTCAGAAGATGTACATGATTCACTCAAGATTCTGCTGTTTTCTTTGTTTGGAGTATGAATGCAAGAAATGGGTAAATTAGACTTTAAAACGTCTGGCACCATTTCCTAAAGTAAACTTACATCCTAAATTGTCACTGGGAAATGTACACTTCTTTTTGCTGTTGTTTTGATTTAGCTGTCACGACAGGCATGTTTAAATACAGTTTAAATAAAAAACATGTTTAAATACATGTTTAAATGTTTTTCTGCCTCATGGCTGAGTCTCTTTGTGTGCATTTCCTCAGCGTTACTTACTTAACTTTGAAGGTGGGCTGAGCATAGAAATCTGACGAAAGAGTGGGCTGTGCCCTTGATCCGAGGGAGCTCTTACATTCTTCTGAATGACTACATTTGTAGTGCAGTACACAGCAGCAGCAACAGTGTGGTGCTCTGGGTCTCCAGCTCTGCCTGGCAGACAAATCTCCAGCTCGCTGAACATCTGCAAGACAAATTTTTCATGTTCTTCTGTAAATGAATGCTGCCTAACTGCACCAGGAAAATGGGCACAGGGGATTATCTCAGCATTGCTATGAGCGGAGGGGCGCCTTGGGGCTTTAGATTGCAAGGTGGCAAGGAGCAAAAGCAGCCTTTGCAAATCGCCAAGGTAGGATCATGAGAGAAAGATGTTATCGGTGTTTTGTGAACACGAGTGAAGAGAATAGTTTGTTTAAATATATACTGCTTCCAGTGAAATGGCTGGTGTGGATCTTATTGTGTTGCTTGTTTGATTTTGCTAACGTGTTTTGCAGAGATTCTACAGGTGCTGATTATGTTTGTTTCAATAAAAAGTAATGACTACGTTTTGGTAGCTTGCAAGTATTGCAAACATTTAAGAAAATGTTAAAGGTTTGAAGTTATGAAACGATGTATGCCTTTCAGCTCCTGTTTGATTCACTGTGTGTTTTTGAATGCACTCGGCATATCGCAACACTGAACGTCATATTAGGAAATGCTGTTTCAGTCATCTCTTTATGATACTTTTTCTACTCTAGGCATGGAATAAATACAGCTTTATCATGAGAAAATGTTCTTACTATTTTGGGAATCCTGGAAAGCACTACGCTGAGTTATCTCTGGTTTTGGAAAGTTATCCAGTCTTAGAAGCAGCTTTAATAGATGCCAAACATGCCCTCTTATATTTCATGAGCAACACTGAAAATTACTGGACACTTCATAAATTATCTTCGTGTACAAAATGAAAGCAAAACAGACAGTAGAAATGCAGAATAAATAAAAAGTAAGAATTGGTAACCCCAAGTTGCAAAAATCATAGTTAAAAAGTAATTTTGTTAAAAATCCGTGCTCACTCCATTGCAACACTGGTGCAAAAATGAAGATTTGCCATGGTTATTAAGGCTTATGTAACTGTATGGAGCTGCATTCTGTTCTCCTAGACAAGAGGGACAAATTTTGTCCAGAGCTCCGAGGTCAGCAAAATACCACTGGCTGAAATGATACTAGGATTGATTATCATACCATCAGTTCTGCCTTGTTAAATTGAGGGAGAGAGATTGAAACGTATCTTATCACCTTTTAGTATCTTGGTAATCCAGTACATTGAGTGTTAAGTTTTTTATACTTTGATATAGTATTTTAGATCAGTAGTTTAGCTATATTTAAGCTCTAACTTTCTTAAGCTGTCAATATATTTATTAGTCAGTTAAATTTAATTTACTGGATCAGTTAACTTTTTCACAAATAGCAGAAACAGTAAGTCTACCTCATGTTATAAAAGAACGTCCTCTTAGTTCTTCTGTCAAGAAAAGAACATCTTTCACTATTATTTTCAATGATTTCCAGCCCATAACATTAATCATATTCAGTAACAGAGCTATGATTTACTGAGTGTATGTATCATTTTTCTCATTACTGTTAAGTTTTTTGTTTGTTTTTATATTTTGCAAAACTTGAACATGTTTAAATGTTTTTCATACCGATGGGCAGCTGTTGCTTTGCAAGTGAAGCCACTGATAAGAGATGACAGTGGAATCCTGCCATCTAGTGAAAACTTGTAGCTAGAACTTAAAGAATTGTAAGTAACGGTAAAAGGCAAGTAGCCTTGATTACATAAAACCAAAAGTAAAAAGCACAGTAGTTTGAACACAAGATTCTCATTAAGCTTTAGTTTTCCTGATAAAAATGGGCTATATGATTTTTTTTTTTTCATATTCACATCCTAGACTGTGGCACGTAAGTCTGGGTTCTGTTTTACCACTAAAATTTGGGACTTGAGAATTAGATACATGATAACAGTTGTGCTTTACTTCTAATGGGAAAACCCACCAGTAAAATATATCTAAATTTAGAAAAATAATAATCTGTATTATTAGGAAAAAAAAAATCAAAGAAGCACGAGTGTGTTTTCCTGTAAATGAACCCAATCAAAAGGCCACGTAATACAATACTTCAGAGCACCCTTTGTAAGCGTACATGCATATCAGCATATATAAGTGTTATAAGCGTGGTGGATTGGGTGCTTTATGAGTTCCAGATCATTCATTTCTCCATGCTTAAGAGTTGGTCAGGATCAGTGAGATTTGAAAACTGACACTAGTATCTGGCCGAAAACCTGAAACTTAAGAGTTGACAGGCCACAGCTTTCTTTGGGACTTACTCTGTCGGCAGGCTTCACCGTCCTCCCCGGGGAGCCTGGGCTCTCTCCGAGGCGCGCAGACATGGGTCTCCAGGTCAGGCACCACCGTCAGGTTGAGGCACGGCGAGGTGGGAGGTCTGCAGCTACACTGTGTGTGACTCTGTGGGAAGAGGCAACGTTTTCAGCTTTTATTCCGTTATCCATGAAAACTGAATCTAATAACTCATGAAAGAATAAAGAATTACCCAACTAGTGCACAGTAATTTTCCTACTGGCTCCCGAATCCAAAGGTTGTGTTTCCTAAACACAATAAAAAATTGTTTTTGCTTTTGTTTTTTTCCAATTCAAGGTTCAGCTTCTCTACTGGTGCATACTAGTGTAGCTCCATGGAACCAGTGAGTCCTTGCCAATTCACACCAGCTGAGATTTTGCCAGAAGCGTGTATTTCTGGTTTTGGTGCCTCAGCTCCCAGGAGCTGGGAAAGCTGCAGAGGGGTTGCTTGCCTGGTTGCCGACACAACCTGAGCACGGTATACCCCCGGACTGCTGCAGAGGGAAGTGCGCTCAGGCCCCGGGCATAAGCAGAGCAGTTGTTGTGATACAGATCTAAAGGGGAAAGGGATGTGAAATGGGGGAAATGAGGTAATCCATGAAAACGTAGCAGGATACAAAAATCCCAAATTCATACTTATCTACCCTGTTGATAAAGGGAATATACTGTTTTTAAAGCTAATAAGTCACTGCAGTTCACTCTCAGAAGCAACATTTACCAGTTTGTTTTATGCCTTTTAAAATATTGTTTTATTACATTTATTAAAAAAAATATGTAAGCCCTCCCCCATTGTGTGTTGCCTAGCTCTTAAAGCATATACGCAAGTAGCATTCCTGCTAAAATCAATGAGTTTTGCCTGTAGTATGAAGTATTGCCTTCCATTATCATGCAAAGTGTTAACAGAGAGATGAGACAAATAGGAAATTTTCATCAGCAAATAATTTTACAACCATTAAATTAGATTCAAGATATTTCAGTAATTTGTTAGATGTGAGATTGCAACAAATGGATTTTTTTTAAAGTATAAGAAGTATCATTTTGTTTGTCCATTTTTAACTTTTTCAAAACATAAATTTTGAAAACATTTGACTCGTTTTCTGTAGAGGCATACAAACGGTTTAACACCCCTCCTCCTCCCAACTCTGGCTCCGTACATCAACTTACTTAGTTACATCCACTAGTGTTGAAAATACTTCATAAAAATTTATTTTCAGTTAAAAAAAATTCGCATACCCTATATACTGTCCAAATACACCATAATGACTTTAAAAAAATATATTTTAAATACTCTGTCAAAAGACATATTGTGCTAAGAAGGATATCTAATAAATGAACATTATTTAAAAAAAAAGAGAATTGGAGTATAATGCTAAGGAAAACAGTGGTTGTATCAATGCACCAAGACATTAAACCATGTCAGTATTGCACTGTAGGATAGCCTTCCCCAAGCAGGAGACGGTTGGGAAATGTCAGTACAACAGTGACCCTAGATGGCTAAGAATTCAAGATATATAAGAGCAAAGTGACACGTGATGTCCTTTCTGTTTCCACTGTGAGATATATGAAAGAATGATTTTTTTATGAATATCATAGACTTTTTTCTTGTAAATTTCTTTGCAGTTTTTACTTTAAAATATATAAAAAACATATGTACAAAATAATGGATGATTTTCTGGACTAGCCTTTGAAAGAAAGTCCTGTGAGTTTTTCTACTAATACTTAACAATACCAGCTATGTTATATATAATAAAGGTATATCCCTTAAGAAGCATCTCTTTTGCAACAGGTAATTTAACAGAGTCGTCCTATAGATGATTTAGATTTATAATTCAACCATGACGTAACTCCATTAAATTATCTGGTTGCAACAGAGGTACATTATTCTCAGCATATTTGTCACCTACACCAAACAGCAATTTGATGAATTCATGGTTTGTATCTGTCAAAGTCCTGCATATTTTAAGTTTGGGAACTTAACCGAATAGCTCTAGTATTCAAGGGCGGTAAGTTCCATGACTCAGACCTCTAAGCACTTCAAAGGAAATTCAGTCCTCTTTTTTCTATCAGTCTCCTAAAAGTAAAAGTGAACAGATGCATAAAAATCCATATGATCAATTGTGTTGTAGGTTTTCACGCTTGAGACATTGGGGAAACTAATGCTATTGAGACAAGGTGCCACACTTGTTACTGAATTCAGATCACCTCAGTTCCAGAAGCACTCTGATCTATATGTAGTACATACAGAGATATTTCTACATACATACACCTCAGCTAGAAAGATGTCTTCAAAGGGGGTCATGTTGTCCTATTTGTTATCTATGAGAGCATTCATCCTGATCTCTCCCTGATTCATCAGTGGCAGAACAATATGTAGTTGCATATAGAGAAACATACAGTGATTTTTTTTTAAAGTGCTGACAGATTTTATGTACTTTTTCAGCAATGTTTTTCAACTAAATTTTTAGAAAAATAAAATAGTAACATTTCCCTTTAATTTCTACCATGCCAGTTTGCCAGTGCATAACTACAATTATAATGCCTATCCTCTAAAATGTCAAGTTATTTGAAAGAACTTAATGGACATTTTGAAACTCTCACCAACGTGATTTTGCACCCTGACAATTTTTGCTCTACTGTGGACGTTTTCTTATGTCCAAACACGCCAAAGATCATGCAATTTTCCATTGTCTTGTAAATGTTAACTATACTTCTAATTAATCCTATGAAATACTTTGATAATTCAGGGTTCAAATCCAATGGCCTCAACTAGGCCTCAGGCAAAACTTACACAGTTTGTGACTATTTTGGCAATTTCTGAAATAGACTGCTGCTGCTGCTGCACAAATAGTAGTTTTACCTTTGGCTCAGTAATGACATGTGACAACTGGCTGCCTGGTCATTTTAGACTTGTGCACTTGTCCATCAAAACGCTCAGATTTCAATTCAAGTCTCAGTTTCATCATTTTAGATTCATTGGAACCTGAAACTGGAAGTGAAACTCAAAGACTTGGGAACAACCTGAACCAACAGTGTGAAAAGTTGATGTCTGAATGTGATCACTTAATGCTGGATGTAAACAGAGGTGGGCTCTGTTGTGGTAGCTTGCCTTTTTCCCTGCATTTATCTGAAATACTTGACACGTGCAGAACAACCCCAAGTGGCTTTGATCAAGTTGACCTTTCCACTTAGTCTAGCAGAAAAAAAAAAAAAGGATAAGACATGTTAGCACAGTTATGCTTTTGATCCCGCGGTAAGGCAAAGCATGTCACTGTCACATATATGAGAGGTTCGTTAGCACACAGTTGGTCCATCCACAAAGTACATCAAAACTGCTGGGTTTAAGGAAACTTTTTCAAGTTCCTGTCATTCTCTTACATTGTCACCATTGGCAAATGCTCACATTTCCAGGCAGAAAAACTAGGTTAGTAAAAGCTGAGATTCTGGTCACTACATTCTAGTTGAGACGTGATAAATACAGCTGTGTTACACCTATGCTCCTAGCTCATTTCAGTGCTAAGTCACACAGATGAGTATAAACCATCAGTTGCTGAAGCAGTGGTTTTTTGCTCTCCTGCTTGCCTCTGCACTGGTGGCCTAGGAGCACCATCCTCCTAGTAAGATGAAGGTAAAAGAATGTTCTGTGGTTCAGATCACCTCCAGGTGACATCAGAAGTCATCTTGGAGTTGGAATTGGTGCTTTGGTGCCGTCTGCTTCTGAAAATATACTCGTTAATGCATAGTCAAGTAGGATCTTACTATACACTACTGTGTTTGAAATGAAAATGCTGTGTAAAGGCTCAGTACTGAGCTAACATGACCCTGCTGCTGTTTCCTGATTTGTATCAATTGACATTTTAAACAGAATTTGAATACAACTTTATGCACTAGCAGTAGACAGAGCAAGCCATGTTTAAAACATGCTAGTTGAACTTTGGCAGCAAAGAAGGGGAGTTTAGAGTTAACCTACACGATTTTAAACACAACTTGCCTTACTTGGACTGCATTTAAAACTGTTTGTTTAAATTTGCTAGCTAATACATTTCCAAACATAGTTTGTCTTTGCAGCCTGGACAAACTCTTATTCTCAAACTCACTCTTCAGACCATCTGACACAGCCGGTATTTGCTGATATTCAGAAAACCCTGGACGGCCTATTGACATATTCTTTCACATAGGGAGTTATGTGGAAAATTGTGGTTTTATTTATCTTTTCTGGAGAGGATTTTGCTTCCCGTACAAGCCTTGACCCAATTTAATAACTAATACATTTTTGCACACATTTAGATGACATAGTTCGGCTTCTATGTAAGTAAATGACAAAACTTCCATTGACAAACTGGCAAGAAGCTGGGCTTTTTAGAGGTTAGGTTAATTTATTTTGCAAAACAAAGGAACAAATGGAAGTTCCCAAAACCTAACTGAAATAGACCACTGCTAAATAACTCTGTTCCTGAAAATCTGCCGTTGCTAGTTAGAAAAATAATGAGGAAAAAAAATTCATACACCTTTACCAGCAAAGGTTTGTATGTACTGCCAAAGGTTAGGGGTCTGCATTTTCTAATTTCAAACTTTTGCATTCCAGCTATTGCGCGTGGAAATGTTTAGTACTGAAGTCCCATCCAGTTGTTTAAAAACTGCAGGCTGAACTAGCACTTGATTGTATACCCTGTTTTGGATATACAGAACTACATACCAAGCTGGTTTTGGCATCCTTTCCACAGTATTTAGGCAAATACAAGCATGCTTTGGATACATGGTAGTATTCATTTGTGCTTGTTTCCAATAGATGCTTTTCCAACTCTCACGCTAGGGGAGTTTTCAATGGAACAGAATGAACAACATAATTCACACTGATTTAAACTAAACAAACTAAAAAAACCCACGCAGTGTATTCCTACTAAATTAGATTAGCTGCTTTGTATAGAGCTTTGCTTCATTTTTTAGTTTCTTTGCTGGAAACATTTAAAATACACTGCATGACATTATTATATTTCATTGTTCTCCATTTTCTGCCATCGCATTCTTATTGTGAATGTGAATGTAATAGTAAGACTTTTGGCCAAGTTCACATTAAAATCTCACAACAGGAAATATTGTTTACAAAGCCCTTTAGGATTGTGTCAGATTGTTTGAGAGGATACAGCTAGCAATTTATGCTTATCATGGAAGGGCTTTCTTCCAAATACAGAACTCGGTGTTCTTCATATTTACAGCAGAAATATTTAGAGCAGAAATTACTTTAAGGGACCATATTTCATGGGTTAAATGCTTAGCACTCTATAAAATGAGACTGATTTGCAGAGATAGCTTCAACGTGAAAGAGGAACAATTCTGTGCATGGAATTAACTGTGGACAAAAATGATAACATTTAGATCGCAGCCAGTACTCACAAGCACCGTTTGTTGGCTGGAACAAAACTGGCAGTAAAAAAAACGCCTGGATATCAGCTTGAAGGTTTTAAATTTCAGACCTAATGTACACAAGTTACACAGTGGATTTCTTTTTCCTTTTCTGTAATTTTTCCCATCTGTCCCCTTTCATTAGAATCTGTAGTCCATAGTCAGTGTGGATGTTAGGATGAGACTAATGCACATTTAGACTGAAACACTTCAGTGTGCACCAAAATCAAAGTGCTATTTTTTGGTTACCTGCCAATACAACATGGTGTTGAGCATGAAAGCCAAAAATCTTCAAAACACCTCAGCACCTTGCTCTCAGTGGGGTGCTAAGAACAGCAAAGTGGCGGCTGCTTTATTCGTTGCTTATGTGGAAGGTAAATTATAACAAAAACCTAGCTCTAAGCTCACCAGAGCCAATGGGCTTATACCCTGAGCTCTCTATCATGTGCTGCTGTCCTGGGCACAGCACAGAATCTTCTTTTCTTGTTTAGCAGGGAAACACTGTCTACAAGTCTTCTTTCTACTTCCACAGAAATGTATTTTGAATCCGTTACGTTTCCTTCTTTGTTTGATATCTCCTTCCTACATCTGGGATGGGGCATCAAATGCACGGGTAACCTTTTGCTTCAAAAGAGTCATCCTGGACTACATAGCTGTAGAATCATTATTTTATAAACTTGCCTTTTTGTAAGCATATTTTAGAAATATGGTCCCATTTAGGAAGCTGGATACTTTGTTTTTTGTAAGCATGTTTTATATTACAATTCATTAGCAGATGAACCGGTGATGGGTCAAAACTATGAAGAAAGCAGATAAACTATACAGCTTTCTATACTGCTGGTTTCATTTCATATGTTCTCTATAGCATAAGCATGCCACGCATGGTATAAATTGCTACAATATTGAATTTCAAGAAAGTTTCTGAAATAAAGATAATGCAAGACAATCATATGTCCACTGTAGCACTTTACAGCAAGAAAAACAAATGGAATTACAGGGGAACATAACTTAATAAGACCAAATTTCCCCTTCCTAGTACTCTCTGCCTAATACAAGGAGTATCAGGAACTGCTTGTTGTCTGCAGGCAAACGTGGCAAAGCTGAATCTTTCTTTTAACAATCTAACAGTTGAAATTGCTATAAAGGAAGTCTTAACAAAGGAGTTACATTTTTTCCCATTAACTCAATGGGAGCTTTGCCATTGACTTCAAAGGGCAAAGGATTGGGCCTTAGTATGTATAATATAGTGCAGTTATTTAATTAGAAGCAGATACCATGAATAAAAATCCTCATTGGGAAGGGTGTAGCCGTTTTTGCTAGGGATCTACTTACTACAATTTTCTGCGTCTAGCAGAAGTCATTCCCTTCAAAGGAACAAAAAAACCCCTTAGACCCTTAGACTTCGGGGTATTCACTGTATACACTGTTAAATAACGTAACTTTTTTCAGGTTATTTGGTAATTGTACATTTCATTTCTAAGCTGTCTTGGAAGTCTTTGTAAGGACAAAGGCACTCACTTGAGCTGAAGACATTTCAGTTTGCATATTTATAAGAGAGTGAAACGATTGCTAATAATAAGTACTAGACTGACATTACTACAAACTAGAGGCCATTTATTAAAAGACTGATGATGTATCAGTGTAAGCTAAGGAGAAAATTTAGACTGTGCTAAACTATCTCTCAGTTGCAAATGTTTACTGGTTCAAGGGATTACTTGTAACTGCCCTCTTGCTTTCTTCAACTCTGCAAATAGACAGGCTTGCATTAGTTGAAAGGAGCAGGTATTTCTTAAAAAATTTAGATACTAGGACTTTGCTAACTCACCTCATTTTGCCTGAGACCTCAGGGAACAATCATACGAGCAGCTCATCTATAAGATTTGAAGTGTAGAAACCTCCAGGTTAGGATAGGGAGGAGGAAAGAGAGAGGAGTGCCAAGCAGCTGTGGGTGGCAACCTTTTCAGCAGGCACAGCTGTGGCTGTGGCACAAGGCTAGCTCCTTGTGGTGGCACACTCGTCTTGTAGGTGCATCTTCAACAGTTCAACTGACATCACTTTGGAAAAAAACTGCTTTTCTTCCAGAAGAAAAGCATCTACATGGAGAATTGTGCAACAGTAATTATAATGGTTGTCTATACCTGTATAATATCAGGTGTTTCCATGATGTACTGCAATGAAGGGGAATCACGTCATGAGTTTTACTAGCTTTACTCAACCACCACTACTGGTGCTCCTGAAGAGATCATCTCTCTCTTTGTCTCTCTAAATCCTTGTCTTCTCTGCCAGAAATTCTTGCTTTGCTTTCTCTTATCATTGTCTCGGTAGTTTTTTTATTTAAATACACAAGTCCAGCTACTTACTTAAGCATCACTTTCAGCGAATTCACTGAAAATTGTGGGCAAACAATGCCTCAGACTTCAAACCTTGTTGCTTGGTTAGAATAGTGCCCATCACTTCCAGTGAACTTCCTTTGGGCTGAAAGAAATACAGAAAACTCTGCTTTGCATGAACTCTCCCATCACAGAAATCTCTGAACTACTAGAGCTTAACAGATGTGGCTGGAATAGACTGATCAGCATTTTGTTCCACAAATTACATTTCCCTGTTTTGCAGAGATCACTTCAAAGACTAGCTGCCATAAGCCACTGATTTAACTACAGAGGATGCATGTGGAAATAATCTGAAAGGGATAAATAGCTTTATATATTATCATATATTCGTAATGATCTTCCCCACACTGAAATAATACTTGCAGAATGGATAGCATAAGACCTGCTTATAACATTTTTCAAATTAGAAAAAAAACCCTATCATTAAGCATGGACGTTTTAAGCAAACTCTAAAATATAATACTACTTAATGCCTAACATCCTTACAGAGGAGCAGCTGTTTGACATCCTTCACTGAAAAAAGCCCAAAGTTTCAGAATTGTTGGCTTTCCAAAAAACTCAATACCTAGGAAATTAGAATGGTTTCACCTAAATTCTCAATCAGTGGAAGTAGTATGCTATGCTGATCAATATAAAATGAGCCATTCACAAACTTGGAGGGTTTTGTTACAATAATACATAATAAAATTACATCATTGGTTTATGAAACAAAATGTTAAAGTGTTATCTCATGGTATCTATACTGTCAGCCAAAGTTAGCCTTTAGATGTGTTGTGCATGTTTAGGAGTATCTAGGGGAAGATACTAGCCATTAAACTGAACTGGAAATCACAACTAGAACATTCTTTCCTTTCAAGCCCCCAAATTACTCTGCTAAGTGAATTAGCAGTGTGCCTTTATGTCCAAACTGAATAATCACCTTTTCACGATGCTGACATATTATTGATTATCACCAGATGGTGCTCTTATTAACAATCCTCAAAGTCATAGGTAAGTGAATGTAAAGACAGTTACACCTTGGAGAAATTCTGGTTGCTAGCTTTACTGTTTTCTTACTGAAGCTGCTAAGTATTGTTCAGCTTGGTACCTCCCGCACCAAATAATTTCAAAGTGTAGAATTAATGCCTTCAAGATAAATACACATATAAAACAAGTCAAGAATCACATAATATCAAATTAATCAAAATCATGCTATCAAATCAATCATTCTAAATCTTCCTTTCACTTCTACTTATTATTCCCTGCATACAAACAGAATGTAATCCCCTTAAGGAGGGCTCCATACATTTATACTAGGGTTTGATTTGTGGTTTCACAACACTATCGTTAGGACAAATTTTGATCTTTAAAAAACTAACTAAAAAGGAATATTTCAGAAGGCCTTAAGAAAGAGGCACTCATAATCCTTGTAAAGAGAAAGCAGAAAAATATTTCTGCACCTATTTTACACCATATTATGAACATTCAGTAATAATATTACACACAACTATTGAATACATGTAATAAAATAATAATAAAAAAAAAGTATAAAATAACATTATATCAAACCTCAGTTTCTTCCAGCCCAATCTGACAATAGCCAGAGCAGACAGGGCTGGGAACCCTGGAGATGTAAGAAGTCTCCCAGGTCTTGTATCAAATTTAAACCGAATTTCAAGCTATATTAAAATGACGTTTTTTCTAAATTCCTCATTATCCTGCTTGCTTTTCCTTTCTCTGCCCTCACTTTCAGTCATGACCCCAATCTGTAATATTAGCTCTTCTAAAACCAGATTATTTTACTAATCTGATGAAGAATAGACTCCCATGAAGTACACCAAAACCAAATGCAAGAATGCATCCTTGAACAGCTACGGTGTTGGAAATCTACCTGAGTTTTGCTGCTTGAGCCCATTTTTACTTAAATAGTTTTGAATTAACAGATCATTTTCCAGATCACCAGGACAACGTTGCCAAAAGATGTCTGATTTCATGGCACAATTTGTGACTACAAAAAGGATTTGACTTTAAAACCTCTTGTCATTCTACAAAAGCAAAAATTTCCCAAACTCTCAGAGTTACAGTTTTCTTCCCCTGCATTTACAGGAACAGTGAAAAACAATCCAGTAAATCTAAATGTAGTGAGAGGACCATGAATGCCTCTTTTTCTATGCTGGCAAGAACAGTACAAAGGGTACGATAATTAAGCCTGAGGAGATAGTTATCTTTGTGGCCTGTCATTTTTGTTAGCGTTACTACACGAACAAACGGAGCACTGAAACGCATGGCCTGAGAACAATGGTGCCCAGCCCCGTACCAGCCTTCTGGGTCATTCACTTGTTGTTTGCTTCCAGGCCTGATTTGCATAAGAGGCCTGGAAAAGTTGCAGAGGCTGGGAATTAGCACAAATTGATATTGGACACTAATTGACTTAAGCAAAAACTAAAGATGCATTGGCCTGTTCAGATCAGGCTTGAATTCAGGCCTTCTGGATCCCTGCATCATCCAGCTCTGAAGAATTAAACCCTGGCATGGTTCATCAGCTGCTGGGTCCTGGGATAAAAATAGAGAGGCCGCAATGGGATCATGTTTTAGCACAATCTTAGCTGAAACTGAAAAGGGTGGGAAGGAACCCTTCCTCTTATGAAAAATACTTTCTTTTCAGGTGATCCAGGCAACAGCATGGCAATCGAGCTTACCTAAAATGAGAGCGATACCAAATCTTTCCCCAAAACCTTTTACTGCCCTAGACCCAAACGTTTTTTTTAAAGGCTGGAAAATATTCATTGTTCCATGTCTATGTGCAGGTGTGTTCCATCAAGAACAAGGAACACAATTTATTTCAGTGACTGGATCAATCGTGCTGGATGCGCGCACAGTGACAGTCACAGCTGTAGGAGTTACCTATGGCCTCAGTCCTAGGCAGTGCCTCTTGCTTGTCTGTTATCCAGCTAAAAAGCTCCTTCTAATAGGTTTCCATCAGATCATTATGAGCAAGCCTTCAAATGAGACTTGTGCTGTCTGGCATCAACAGTTTCCAATGAGCATAATATTTTTAGTAACTCGCAGGTTGTGGGATTGAGTTTAATATCTGGAGATACTGGAACACCGTGTGAATAGGTTTCTTTGTGATTGCCCGTCCCTTTTATATTGTAGGACTCTTGTATATCGTTCTCCTTACTGGGAGAGAAAACGATATGCTACGAAGTCCTCTGGTTTTATAGTTCCATAGCATTATGGAAAGCAGTGCTCTCCCTTAGGGATTCACATGATCTCACGTTATACCTGTATGTCACTTAAAGCAAAACTTACACAATTGGCCCAAGTGAGTTCAGTTTCACTTAAAAGCTTTCTTGAACTTTTTTGATTTCTTTAGTTTTACATTTGTAAGATACTCTCAGGCCAGACAATATTTACATGTGCTCGGGTTTCATTTTGGCCATTTCACTTGGCTCCCTTAGGCCTTGTGTACCTCTAGTTTCTTCGCCGTTTTAACACAATTAGTCACAATCTAAATCAGTATCTCAAATACAGATCCTGCCACAACTGCACTTGACTGGTCAGAAATGTATCTGCGTGACTGCTTTGCTCGGACTGAGCACACAGCTAAGGAGTATTTAAGGCAAAATCCTCTCAGCAGCAGGCCCCAACTCCATCCTTCAGCTAATACTGGTTATTGTGAAGCGCGTATGTGTCTATCAGATCTGCTGAGGTTCTCCTTGTTGAAATATCCATTCCATCTCTGGACCCCTCCTCTTTTTAATGCAGAAAGCTTTGCTGCACTCCCATGGTGTCGGTCATGGATAAACACTTTCACAGAGTAAAAGACCTATGCAACATGTGTGGAATAGGGGTGGGGGGCATGAGGGGAGAGGTTGGACTTGGTCTTCTCTTTCTTCTCACAAATTACAGTAATCTCTGGCATCAAGGCTTCTTTCTTCAGGCAGGGCGGATAAGATAAAGTTTACTTCAACGTACAGATTTCTGGTTTCTTCCACGCAAAAAGAAAAGGACAGAAAAGCAATCCCCTCTGATACAGTGACATTAAAACGCTCCTGCTGTGTGTTTTCTTTAAATTAATTATTAGGCTTAAGTTAATAAGAAGAAGGTAAGTTTCAGGGCAAAATAATAAAGAGAAAAGGAAACTGGACACTGATTCTGACACTGAATTTAATTTATGAAGGTGCTGACCTGTGACATCTGTTTAAAGACTACGCAATCCTTAAAAAGTGTGCTTCCCAAAGAAACCTGAGAAGATACTAGCAGTTCGTATAACAGGACCCTTCCCTCAAAATTCTGTCAGTAAGAGAGGTGTCAGCAAAGTTATAAGTGTTCTGAGGCAATCTGAGTCAGAATATCTTCTTTTAGGTGAAAAAGAGCACGGTACCTTTCTACATTCCTATTCAGTTGCTTAAAATGCTACTCTTGATCTTCAGATGATTTTTAAATGACTTCTTACATCACCAATATGTCATGAAATTTGTATGTGACTGTAAAGGTTTCTTAAACAGCTATAAACAGTGCCATGAGATAAGGAGCTACACCACCCATCGCTTTCCAGTGTATATAGTAATGTGAATCATAGGGAAGCACTTGCTCAGGAAACAAATACAACATTACAGAACTGATCCATATAAATGCCTTTTCAGTTTCTAGCTGTGCCTTCACAAGTTCCTCCTAGCCTCTACTCCCTTCACTCGGTGCTTGGCATTTGGAAGAGTGCCGCAGACCAGGGCTGACTTTGCTATTACCATAGGTTTCCTGACACTCCTTCGAACAATCATTCATGAATACCATGCTCTCATATTGTCAGATGTTCCTTCAGATTACTTTTTCTTTCACAAATAAGCTCTGAAAGCAGCACAATGAGTATGAGAGGACAGTGATTTCCATTTCCTCTTCTGCTTGTGTCTCATGTTTTTAAGCTAGTATTTGACCTTTGTTGGGAGTTGAAGCACTTTCCATGGATCCAAAGGGAAATACTACATGGAGGATTTTGGTTTTGGAGCTGCCACTGCCTGAATTTCAGAAGTCTGTAGAAAAAGTGCCTCTTAACTCTGTACAAGATACAGTTGTTTGTTGCTTTCTTATGTAGTAAAGGCAGTGCTCACTCTGAAAATCAAGTAATGAAGATCTGGCATAGTTTTGGGTTTATACATTCTAAGGTTACGTGGAGGTTCCATATGGCCATAACAACGCAACCAAGTTAGATGCATCATTTAATAGTTGAAAAATGTGCAGGATATCTTGTAGCAAAGTTGGAGCAACACTAGTCACACAAAATGAAAAGGAATGCTGTTGTCCTATACTAATATAACTAGGGCTGTCAAAAAACTTTCTACGACTATGTTGACTATTCTGATGGCAAGTAGGTATTTTATAGCCACATGTTAATCATCTTGAACAGGATGAGTTATTAAATTAAATCCTTAAAATGAGTAGCTCTTTTATGTGTGCTTATATTTTCCAGATGTTTGATACAGTCACGATTATCCTGTTTGTTTGCATGTGCTTGTTTCTTTTGTTGGTTTTTTTTTTTTAGAAAATTCTTTAAAACTTACTATTATTCTAAAATCTGAGTAAGATTTGAAAATCTTTTTTATTTTAGTCCCATAGCATTTTTCAATTATCTTTCTTAATCCTTATTTCTATTATTTATAGTTTTGGAAGAAGAGACAAAAGAACAGCAGCCTATCATGACTTCAGGCTCTAACATTTATTCCAACAACACTGTACAGAGTAGGCCATACCTCCGTGGCATAACTCGCCAGAAGCTGATGGAGCTACACTAGACCTGTAGTGCATTTTCAGCAAAGCTCAGGGGGAATGAAAACAGCTTACATGGGAGAATATGACTGTAATTTGGGGTAACGCAGTATTCTTCAGAACTGTCATACTCTTATAGCAGGTTTCAGATCTCTCAGTTTTCAAAATACGAATGTTCGATAGCAGCAAAATCCAGGACTTAATTTAAACTAATTAAGCAAGTAGGATTTTGTCCTAGGTTTTGTCCCCACTAATTGACTTTAACATTTACATGGAAGTTTAGTGAAACTATAATGCACAGGAACTATGATGTCTTTAAAAAACACAAAGCTTTTTACACACGCTCTTCCATTATAAAAATATCTAAGGTACTGACACTCTCACACTTCAGTTCCTTCTCTTCAGGGAATGGAGATGTACCCACACATCTACTGTGTGTGACTAGCTCATTGGTAGACCACAGTTAACTGATATGCTGCATTTGTGAGCTATGCATCACTTAATAGAATTAGCAACAGTGGTGATATGTTTGTCGTATTTAGTAGTATGTTTTTATAAAAATTATACCTATGCTAGAACTAAAAACTGTGCATCAAACGTAAATAATACCACTTCAAATTGTGATTTCCTTTTTCAAGGTCCTTCCTTCTTGACAAAACCAGTGTTGCAGAAAGTTAACACTGTGCATTCAGTACGTGGCCATGTCCCTGCTGAGTCAGCACCCGAGTAATCCTAGCAAGAAATGTGTACCTGGGGGGTCTCACCACCTGCAGTAATTTCACTTTTTAAAAATCTGTTTGCAGGAGAGAGACTATTTTTAGCGTCCCGACCAAATTCCCACTTGTGCCTACGATCTGATAAGTTACCCTGTATTCCTTTCCTCTTTGAAAGTTTTGTTAGGAAAATATTACTTTGCCTCTAGAAGGCACACATAGTGGTGCTCTTGCTATAGGATTGCTGCATTTCACGAATGTGTGGGCTGCAGACTTCTCTGTATATAACTGCATTCTTGCCTTAGCCAACATGTCTTAAAGCTGGCACAGACTTTGGCCAAAGGTCATTAAAGTACTTCAGAATCTATCTGGGATGAGAAATGCCATATTATGCTTGGGTTAGTACATAATAATAATACTTCAGAGGAAGATAATTAAATAAAATCATAGAAAATGTATGCCAAAGACCTGCTTGAAACAATACTCCATTTTTTTATATTAAGAATTGTTAAAAATGGCAGCATTAAAAACAACTGGCTCTTTCCCAAGGTACATGCCATTTGGCTTTCCTTAAAAATTCAGTCTTTACAGTTTCTGAATAATGTAGCCATTGTAATTCAAGGATGCTCCCCTGCTGGTTTTGATTAATTTATTTTAACAACACAGAAGAAGTCTGCTGTAGCTCCTCTGGTAATATAAACCCGTGTTACAAAGAATTCTGTTGTCTCCACCTCTCTAATAAACTATAGTGTCAGGGGTTCAGAGCCAAATGGATGGCAACACAACTAAAACAATTCATCTCCGCTTTTGCGTCTGAATTTAATATCAGGGTTTTTTCCCCTTCACCCCTTAGCTAGTTTATACCTCTGTTTTTATTTCCGATCTAAGTAACACGTCCAGTGAAATATTTTAATTTGTATGCAATAACACCCATTTTACACATTTAAAAAGAATATCTTGAAAAAATTTTACCTATAGTCAGGTATCTTAAGACAAACATAAAATAACCGTGGCTATCTGGCCAACTCTTTAAAATTTATTGTGAGTCTCATGACATGCTATTTTCCTTACAGAGCCAGATACTGAAACCTGGTTCTTACCCGAGTTACAGCTTTCATTACAATTAGAATACATTTCTGGATATTCTGGGCTAACGGAAGAAGCTTGGAAGGACCACAGTCGGAGAACAAAACGCACAATGAGGGCACCTAAATACCTATTATGGTTTCTATGGCAGAAATTGAGTAGATGTACAACATAGCTGCTATCAAAATAACAGTGGTTTTCAGAGGTCGCAGAAATTGTTGCAGTGATGTGTGACAAGTAGATTATTTTCCCAAATTCTAAGAACATGTGAATACTCTAGCATTCAAGCAGTATGGTGAGTTTTGGGAATCATACAGCGCTTTAACAGAAATTGCTGTGTTAGCTTACTTATACAATTCCATACTCTTGAACTGCTTTCACTCCACATAAATATTAAATACTTCTTTGTTTAAACTCATTTATTTAAAATATTAAGTAAAATGAAATTAAACAACTTCCAAGCTGTTTCTTACAGATTTCTGGTAAACTAGGTGCTCGTTTGACATGTCACATGTGTAATTTCAACAGCACCCCTGTGTGTGAGTGTATATACAGATGCTTTAGGCTAACGTTAAGCAATGTTCTATAGCTATGAATGTTTTTGTAATCCAAATAAAGTAGGTAGTGTTTTTATAACTATCAATTCTTGGGTTATGGAGAATGTCTTCAAATAGAAATGGAAAGAGGTTTATCATTACAAACAGGTCTCATTCCCTTAAAAGGAAGTTGTTTCTTTTTTCTTCTGCTTCTTTGGAGAACTGGCTACAAACTGGGAATGGTTACTGTATGACTCATTTGAGAAGAATAGCTACAGTGTAAAAAGTTCAGAACGGATTTTAATAAAACCAAACCCAATTATCTTCTGTTTTGGGCACGATAAGGACAGTTTTAAAGAGAAAAATATCAAATTTTTCAGAATGCTGTAAATCAACATAGTACTGGAGTGTTTTAAAGGGAAGGGGCAACAGGTCAGGAAAGAATAAAACATTTACCCCTAGTTTCAGTTCTATAGATAAGACAGAAGTCTCCTTTCATAAGCAGACTTTACATTTACTTTATTCTGGTCTGGCCTGGAAGTGAGCTCCTGCGCCCACCAGTGCAAATCACTGACTGCCCAAAACACGCTACAAACTCGGGAATCATCACTCGCTCACGCACAGATGACATGACTTTTCTACTGCACCCCACGTACTTCGGCTACTTTAAAATTCCTCAAAACCCCAACACTGTAAGTCAAACTGTTTGCAATAATAAAATTATTTCAAATAAAACAACATTATTGACATAAGCAGCTATGCTGTGGACATCAGAGACTGCAAATGCTACAAGCAAATATTATTGTATTACTCCCTGCATTGCTTTTCCCCCAATGGCTTAAAGGATACAACAGTAAAGTTAGGACAGAAAAAGGCCCTTTCCATCTTCAACTTCTGTTATTGCTTATGATTCAGCATTTGAAACTTTTGGCATAACATAAGGACCTGAAAAAGGTAGTCTCATACCTTCTAGCTTTTGCTCGCTGTGCCACTCAAAGCAGAGGCTGATCAGAAAGTAGGAGGCAGTACTCAAGTAATCATTGTATCCTTTCCTTACAACCCTTGTTGCAGTTTTTACAATTTTATACAAGAAATCAGGTCTCCAACATGCCGCTTAAAGTTCTGCTTTTCTATGTACTGCAACACTCAAGTATCCTATCTTTCATTTACAAAAGGGAGGGGAAACCAGCGTTATGTCTCACAAAGCTGAGTTTTAATAGGGTTTGTGATTGCTAGTATTAGGAATATGCATGCAATAAGTGCATGCTAGCTGGTGTATGTATTTTCAAGACACAATAGCTGGGTGAGGGATGCTGACTGTTTAGCAAGCATCCCGTGTAAGACATGGAGAAATGCAAATTTTTTTTTAAGTTCAGCACTAGCTGTTTACATATTGCTACTCTAGCAAGAGAAGTTTGTACACAGCACCATGAACTATAAGAGTCTGCTATATAATCCCCTCTTTAAATAGCTAAGTGCTTAGATGTTTTTATCTAAACCCCAAGCAATAGGGTCAGGCTATTCTATTTATTGTGATAGTCAAACACAGTTTGATAGTTAAAGATCTGCTGAACAGCCTGTAATAGTCTGTGTAAGAATATGGTTTGTCTATTTAAAGTGTGTGAGACTAGAAGGGCAACCATGCTAATCATCTCATGTGGCTGCCAAAATTCTGTAGAAACCATCTGGAGGGAAACACAGTATACTGAAAAACATTATTTCGCCTTAAAGTTATAGGCCACCCTAAAGGAATAAAACTTCATGGGATAAGTCAGTAGCTTCAGATCAAGACACTTCTTACTGTGCAGTCCAAAGAATACTATGTAGAAATAATTTACAGTTATTCCACTCTAAACAAAGACAATAATTTGTCAGTCACAACACATAGGTGTCACTATTTTTTAAAGATTTTTCTTTACTTTGTCCTTAGGGCACATATATTTTAAAGGAATTTGCTGCATTCATCACTTGTAGTCAAGGCATATTCTGTGTTCCCTTAAATATCACACAACTATTACGTGGCTTCATTTTGATGTGAAAGTACATGTCTAATATTGGCCATTTATTTAAATTAAAGTTTACAAAAGTGCTAGTAGGATTATTTGGGTTTTTTGGTTTTTTTATTTTTTTTTTTCTTATGCTTGTAGCACTATGGAACTTTTCCCTGAGTGTTCCTCCTAAGATTGCTCCACTGAAGTTAATGGAAAGCGACCAAATGATTTCAATGGGAGTTTCACATTTGGAAAGCAAAAACAGGACAGTATTTTGGCAAGACTGTCCATGTATCTCAATTCCCATTCCTAGGAAGTTTACAGGAATATGCTGAACATTTCAAATTGTTATGAGACTAACTGCATTTGAATCTTCTTCTGAATTTACGTAGACTATCCTGTACCCTTCAAAGCTAAATTTTAAAGGAAAAAAATGCTTCAAAGCCCTCTATACTTGCTAACATTCGATCAGTTGAGAACGTCCTGGCCAAACAAGGTTCAGGGATGTATCACAAGCACTCAGTTTTTTGAAAACCCAAGAATCTTGCATAACTTCAGATGACTCTATGCTTTATGGTATAGCTCAGGCTTTACAGTATACTGTAAAGGAGGACATGCACTGCTGATGCTTTATGAGGTACCTTTGATGATGAGAGATCTACTGTTGCAGCCATAATTTACCATTGCAAGAGACCGTGGAGAGACAGAATTTTAGAATTTGGATATTTTTAATGGGTTTTTAAAAAAATATATTTTGTAGAGCTCACGTTTAAAAAAAAATGTATGGGTGAAACTGTTCTTGCTGCTACTACTGTCCCACAGTGCTCTCTGGTGTGGCAACCTGCAAGGTCAGTATTCGTGAGTGGAGGGCAAAGCGTCCTGCTGCTGGGAATGGGAGGCCAGGTGGGACAGGAGGCTCCTCCTTGCCTATCTAGTGCTCTGCCTCATAGCAAGGGGAGTGATATTGCAAAAGAGAGTCTGTGCTCCTTTTAAAAGGCCTATCCTGGAGCCAGTGGCCAAGGAGCTGTAGGAGGGAAAAGGCTGGCAGCAGAGAAAAGGCTGGCAGCAGACAGGGAACTAATTCAGTTGAATTCAATTAGAGTGCATCAGTAGAACTAAGTGAACTATTAAAGTAAACAGGCCCCCTAAATCAGAAACGGGTATGTCCACAGAAATCAGAGTCTTCACAGATTTGCTTTACAGTATATCGAGTTCTTAGTGCTGTCTAACATGAGCTACTGCATCGCACAGTTGCAAACACACTCAGGACAAGATTATGTTTAGGGTTGCATACATGGCGTTGGCCCATCTTGGTCCCTCTGACACTGGTCATTTTTCAGGATCCATAGCAGGCAGTGATGCAGCAAGGCACTAATTTCCTACAGAGACTGAGGAGCTGCCACCTTAGTTTGTGGGTGAAAGGAAAACAGAAGCGATAGCATGAGAGAACAGGACTGTGAGCAAACCTTTCCTTCCCTCTTCTGCTGAGGACTCCAGCTGAACATCTGCAGAGAGGGCAATGGTTGCTCTAGAAAAGCAAAGACCAAACCAGTGGCCAGGATACAACCCTAATCAAACAGAAATAACCCAACAGTCTACTAATACCTTCAGATACCCTGGATCATTTTTCCTTTAAGCGGTAACTAATTGATTTAATGAGAGAGATTTTCTTATTTAAAAGGAAGCATCCTCAACATTTCCTGGACTGTAGATTTAATTTGTTCAGCAGTGGTATAGGTATTCATCAGCAAGCAAATTTTAATTTATAACAGACATTGCACTTCACACTAAAGCCAGAGATTTGGGAAGAAACTCTGTGTAAGTGACAAATATCTGCTTGTAATTGAGACAAGTGGGTTTTCTGAACAATGTAGGAGTAGGTTTTCCTTCTGCTTAAACTTCTTTCGTTTGACAGTGAATTTTATAGAGACAGTTATGTCTGAGTGTATTGATACATGAGAATACTTAAGAGAAAGTCATGTATTGCACAAGAGATTGTTAGGTCATGTATTCAGGAGACGACACAGATACTTATTAGTGTTGAATAAAAATGTACTTTGTTTTTTGGGAGGTATTCTGGCATTATGATCTCCTGCTCAAAAAAAAAAGAATAATGAAGATAACCCAGGTTAATGAAGAGAACTGAAGGAAACAAGCTTCTCAAAAAGGTTTCTGCAGGAAGCAGCATCCATTTTGCATCTGGAGCAAAATATTCCTCCTTCAAAGGTTCAAAAAGACAAGTTTTTGCAAAGCAGAGTTCTCAAAAGTTTGCAAAAGGCCAATGGTTTAGTTTATATTTTTCCCAGTGCAAAGCGAATGACTGACAGAGGTCAAACATACAATTTGAAAGTTAAGTCCTATTCCCTAGTTCCTTTCCTGTTGTTGCCTCCTCTTAGTGCTCCATTCTACGGGTTTCTCAGTTCTCCTATGCATTATTTAGCAACCTCAGCTCGTGGCAACACAAAATTACACACAGCACCAGCAGAACCCCAGCTTGGTGTATTCTGGAGGCCTAAACACTTAAATTTAGAAAAGCAATAGAGTCCTAGGCTTTCAGTATGTATTTCGGTACACATGAGAACAAAATACAGGTGAGAATACTTCTGTTAGTTTGAGTTAATAAATAAAAATGTGCTTTTAAACAGGTTCCATTCTAAAATGTGAATTCCTATACAAAGGTTACCATCCTGAGTACTGGGATTTAAACCAATCATTATGGAAGAAAACCTAACAGCTAATTCCACTGGAGGAAAATTTCAGTGCTCACAATTTAAAATGTTCTTTTGCTTGCTTTTTTGCAATCGTAAGCAGAAAGTGAAAATGTTTGAAAGCTTTTTTTTTTTTTTTTTCCCCTCCAAGTAACCTTTTTTAGTTATGAACCAGTGGTGCTGACAAATGCCTAATTCTTGCCAGGAGCCAAAATACTAAATGGCAATCTGATGCACAGAACACGAGTGACAATAGGTACTAATAATCAAAGTGTATGTCCAGTTGTGTCCTCCCAAAGAGCTAAATATGGAGTCCGACCCAAAAAGTCAGCAATAATATTCAAGCTTCCTATCTCAACTCATTTCAGACTTCTGCAATATGGGTGAGATAGCTGTAAGATTTTGCACTCATAGATTTTGAGGGGTTTGGATGCCAGGACCAAATTCTTAGCTTGGGCCCAGGACTGTTCCACCAAACTCTTTTTAGAAACATGTTTAGCTTTTGTATTGATGTGATCAGCAGAACTGATTAATGGCAACTGAATTATGCTGAAGAGCTCCAGTGGAAGAGCTGGCTCCAGTGATTGTTGCAGCAGACAAGAAGAGCTGATGAGGGGTAGGAACGAGTGAAGAGTCCACACAGAATAGTCCCATTTGGCATTACAGGCCAGGATCTAAAAAACTTATGAGTCAGATACAGCTTTTTCTGGAAATATTAAAGACCTTGGGTTTCCAACCACTGCTCTTTGTCTGCAAACCTGCCTTTCATCATATCTGAGACACTAAGCGGATCAGGTCTGAACACATTTTGCAGTCAGAGCCTCGTCTAATCTCTCACCTTTCCCTCATCCCTCCCCAGCCTCTAACACCTGTAGCGTGCTGCTCAGATTTCCTTCTGCATAGAGACATGAGTGTACAACTTCTGTCCTTGAATAATCCACTTCTAAATATTCTTTGTCTACCAATCTGTCTTCAAACATTTCGCATTGCTTAGGCTAAGCTACCTCCTAAACTGGGTGTTCCCCTACTTTCTTCTACTCTCCCCTTGTTTTTTGGTCCTTTTCCTCTATCCTTCCACATATATCAAACATCTGTGGTGTTAGGGTCCTCTTTTTGCGAACTTCTACCTTGTGAAACAGCTCTACTGTGCTTCCCCCATTTAGTTTACTGGCACATACACATCTTTCCTGACATTTCTCATTCCTTCACCTGTCAGGTGTTTTAAGGAAAAGAATTGAAGAGGCGTATTTGAAATAAACTGTTCTGGGTAAAGGTACTGAGAAGCCCTCTTACGCAATGAAGACTACAGTCCCGTCTGGGATTGTGAGGATTATCAAACACAGAAGAACAGTTAATTTAAATGTATTAACCTCTTTGCTACAAATACTGTGCGCACAAGATACAAATGATAATGACAGTAGATTAAACTTGGTTCACAAGCCTTCAAACATACTCAGTATGACATTCTTTTTCATTTATGCAGCTGAGCAAGTTTACTTGAGCCAGCAGGTGGGGGGTCTAAGAAAACTATTTGGACTGCATAACAAGGACACATCTGTACAGTTGAGATAGCTTTGAAGACACGCCAAATTTGGTTATTTTTTCTTTTTCTTTTTTTTTTTTTTTTTTTTTTTTTAAATAAGCCTAAGGCTTTTCTAAAAGAATTCCTAATATCACTTCTACCCTTCACACCAAAAATAAACCCCAAATGAAAACAGCATCAGGAACAGTCATGTAAGCATTTTTATGGCTCAATACATAAACTGCTTAACCATTCAAGTCAATGAAAAATTGAATGGAATTAGTTCACATATTATGCATTCAAACAACCATCAGCCAAACACATCTTCGAAAGCATTGATATGAAATACAGAAGTTGCCAGTTCCCAGTGAAAATCACCTATAGATGTTTGCAAACAGCAATATCCAACTACGGTATGCTTCAGTATTTAACTAGGCTTGGCAGGGAGAAGTAAAAACAAAAATATACTCATATCCTGGCAATCTACAGCACGTTGAATTCTACAGCATTAACCGATGTAACCATCTTGTCCTATTTAGGAAATTTTTTTTGTCTAGGTTTCTTTGTTTGGGTTCGATAATGTAACTGCAAGCTGATCCAAAATGACAATAAGCTTCCTTCCAAGTGCAGTACGAGAATGCAGTCACAGACGCATCTTCACTGCTTGTCCGTAAGGAGGATTGTAAGGGGCCTGTTAGACTCTCAAAGACAGCAGTCTATCGGCAGCTACCTTTCAGATAGAATTTGCCAGTATTACTGATTTACTACATTTGTACACAAAATAGTAATGTACATACATTTCAAGATGGTGTATCAAATTCTCATACAACATACATGTTCTAAGCATGCAGTTTGGAAGGGCTGGATTGTATTCAATGCTCTGGGAAAAAGAAGTTACAATTCCTCCTGTGCAGCTAAATTTGGAAAGCAAGAGACCCCAGGTGTGCTCTGCAGTGTTTTATATGCTTGTATCAAGAACATTACGCTACTCAGTACAAGTCAGGCCTATGCTATCCCATGACATAGGCCACTGGCTTTCAAACACCCAGAGCATCCGTGGTGCACACTGAACCAAAACCAGTTTGGACAAGCTGCCTGACAACAGCACTGGCAGCATCGTTCCTAGCAAAGAGCAAACACCCAGACACAGCTGGGGCTTCCTCAACAGTGTGCATGATAGCTCCCTTACAATGGTAAATAAGTGGAAACACTGGGGAGATGTTTGCCATCTTCCTTCTATTTTCTCTGTGCCCCACATTACATAAACGTAAATTTATATGTTCAATTTTAAATTATTAGAGGCTCAGATTCAAATGAACCTATATGTAACTATCTTTTGGCCACATACAGATATTTGCTTTGCCTCCTCCCTTTTTCCAATCTTCTTCCTCCATCACGAAACCTTTCATGTCAAGAGAGCTAACTGGAAACCTTAGGCTTCCAGTTCTCTGTTAAAACTTGCATTTGAATCTCACAAGGATGCAATGGGCAAAGCACGTAGAAATTTCTTTATGAAGACCTACTGATAGCTGTGCTGTTACTTCTGTGCTCGCTGTGAGGGAGTCTGCTCCTATCCTTGCAGAATGATCCAACAATCATCTTTCACAAGTAACTGGACACCGCAGAGCTTGGTGGAAGCATTACACGGAGGGCTGTCATATGTTATCGCAGTCTTATCTTTGAGCTTTTTTTTCCTTGGATGAGTTTATTTTTTCAATCCTAGCACAATTTTGATGTCATTTTTGGCAAAAAAACAAGGCTAGTTTTGTGCGAGAACAGCCCAGTATAGTGTCAGAACCTATTTTCATCTGCTTATTTAAGTCTTCCAGAAGAACATTTTAGCCCTTCCCACCATACAGAACTATGCCTACCTTGAATGGTTTGTTTATTTGTACTCAGGATAGCTAGGCAACAAGTGGGCAACAACTACCCACGACCTGGTGAAACTGCATTGTATTTAGCTGTACATGGCCAACTTTCTTTTATTTCAGAAGATGAAATCGAATGCAAAATCTAGACCAAAAACATAAATTTGCAGGTTCTAATGTTATCGTCATCTCTTTTTTCAAAAAATTAATACCGCTACCACCCAGCATCACCAACAGAAACAACGGTAGCTTTAACTTCTGATCCAAATCCTGCAGATCCTTGGCATAGCCACCTCATACATGCTTCTTTTACCATCAACTGAAAATTTGGTTCCGATTAATCTTTACTCCCCATTAGAACACACTGAGAGCAATGCACCATGACCTACCAGCCACCTAAAATGAACTCTTGCCAGAGGAGGTTTGTGGTACCCGCTAGGCTGTGGCTCTGCATCGCAGGTCTAGCATATTACAAAGCCAGGCACACCATGGAGCCCCACGGTGTCAAGTCTGTCAGGCCGTGCAGTTCAGTGTAAGGTTGGTTCATCTGCCCCTGTATCTCAGTCCTGGAACTGGGAGTGCTGGGGAGCACAATGGCGGGACACAGGAGCCACTCAGACACGTTCAGTCAGGTGGAACCAGATTTATTAGCCCAAGCTCAGTGCTATTGCTGCAGTCCGCAGAGGCAAGGAGGACACTGCAGCCAACTTCGGGAGCAGGGTGAAGTGGATATAACAGAGAACAAATCTTGCCAATTTTTTCAAGTATGGCTTGGCTACAGAACTGTTGGGAATCATGACAGTATAATGTATTAGAATATATTAGATATGCTTGAACAAGTTAAATTTCTTGTTTTCTTGGACAATGAAACAATCTTCCTTCTTTAATGTACTATAAATTACTGTAAAATACAAATTGAGATATTCTGTTGATATGTGGGTTTTCTTTCTGGTTTTGTTTGGTTTGGTTGTTATGCCTGGTTTCTAACAAAGCATAACTTTCAGTCCACATTCATGTCAGCAATGGCCTTATTTGAAACAGCAATTCTTCTCAAGGTGCCTCGCAGGGTGATGACCCTTAATTCCAGACATCCCAGATTTGATTAAAGCCACATGAAACAAGTTCATCTTTGTAACCCTGCACTAGTATATTGCCTGCTTTCCTCAAACACACAAAAAGCCTTTACTAAGACTACACTAACTCATCTTTATGTTGGTCGCATTTTCTTAAACTCCGTGTCTCTATCGCAGTTCAAGCCCCAAAACAGGTACAGAACTGTGAAGTACGCTAGCAGCTAGATCAAAACCAAGATCAAGAATGAAGTATGGAATTCCACACTTATTCCTTTAAAAGCCCTTTTGCAAGACATTTGTTCTATTTATATATGTATTCTATCTATATATCTTTTAAGTAAAACAGAAACATCCTAGCATTTATAAATAAAGCCAGAATCTCAGAATCTCAAGAGTAATGAATATCCACTTTGCTGTGTGTGTACTTCCTACACAAGACCATCATACAGAGGACGCAGCATGGAGCCTGTGTAAAGCTTTGTCTGAATAGTGATTTGTGAGTTAGGCAAGAAGGAACTTTTCAGTGCTGTCTCTGTAAAAGTAGACATATTCCTCTGTGTTCTCCCACAACATCAAAAATATGTGCTGTCAACAACAACAACTATTACAATCATAAGCATTCCTCCTGGACGAGGAGCAGAGTCATTTTTGTTTTAAATCCAAGAACAAAACCATCTTTTCCTATAAGACAAGATCTCCTGCTCTCTTATTCTTCAGAAGTAAACTGTCTTTTATCTTCCCTAGGGTTATATGGAGATGAAATCATACGCTTCAGATCAGTGGCTATTCCTGTCCCTCCCAAAAGTAGCTGGCTAGAAGGGAGAGGAGGGGGAAAAAAAAAAAAAAAAAAACCACCAACAAAAAACCCCACGAACAGAGAACACAAGAGCAAAGTCACAAAGCTCTTCGGGGAACTGGACAAGTCATTAAGAAAAAAAGAAGGCAACACACAACTGCCACCACTAGTAACTGTACAATCATTAAAGAGGCACTGTGAGAAACTACTCTGGATTTATTACCCATTTTAAGACAAGATCAACAACTATAATACACGGCTGTTCAACATAAGACAAACTATGGCCCTAGACACATTATCATAGTGATACAGAGCACCTAAACCCAAACAAAAGACCACCCTTTGTGAACTCTCTTTCCCTGTGGATGATCGCTACCTTCATTACTGCTGTTTTCTTTTTGTTTAGAGCTCAAAAGAAATCTGGTTGGTTTGGTCCCTGTCTTGCGCTCTCAGGTTTTCACATATAGTTTATTAACAGTTGGTAAGATCTTTAATGATCACAGTTTTGCGATTCCCATTTAAATTCCCAACCCCCCTTTTCCTTCCAAAGCAGCTGCTCTGATCAAATACAGGCCTTGTATTGATTCAAGTTTTTTAAATCCCACTGGAGATGACTCAATCCAATGGGACACTCATGGAAATTTATTAATAATGATAGCTTTACTTTTCATATCCACATTAACCTCTTTCTACCCATCTTTCCTCATCGGGGGGGGGGGGGGGGGGGGGAGTCCTACCTGGCACTTAACTTTGTACAAGATAAAGAAATCAAGCATTTCTAAAGTTCAAAGTGCCAGCAGATCCCCAGCTCCATCATAGAATCATCACTGTTCAGTACTTTCAAGAAGAATCCAGAGTGAGTATAAAACATATGAAACAATGTGCAAATGACCCTCCAATATGATAATATCTAATTTATGATAGCTGTTGTTTCTGGCTTCTAGTTAGCAAACTAATGCTGAATGCTATTTTCTTACTTGAGAGCACCACATACTGTTATGTGCTTTTCTGACTTTCACAGTAGATATCCATTGGTGATCACTTGCAATAATAATTAACTTCCAAACCAGCGTAGATTAATTACAGCACATAGAGTAAAATCTCAGCTTCTGAATATATTAAGCACAGCCATAGAATTTACCTTGAACTCCCCCTCACCCCAAAGTTGTCAGACATGGAGGCCTTTTCTTTAAAGAAGATAGAAGGTTCGATTGATAAAACACTAACCAAAACAGAGATTTTCTGATTTATCTTCTGCCCGTAAGCGTGGGTATGTTTTCTCAAGGTTGTGAAGTGCTAATTATCCCCAAGGCTAAAAGCAAATTCCTCATACAATAAATCCTAAGCATAATGCGGGCACTAAAGTTACAATACAGTGTATAAAATGAGTTGATCCTCTAATAGTTCAAATACTAGCTGCAAAAATACTTCTGTTCATTGAATTACGAGACAGAAACCCATTATGAGCCCTGGAAAGCAATTCAATCTTACTCATTTTCCATCAGTGTAAAGAGCTTGCAACCTCGCCTGAACATTAAATTCTAGATTAAAAAAAAAGTAAAAAACCACTTTAAAAACAGAGAAGTAATTTAATACTGTTTTTTTAAATTGTGGTTTCACTCTCTGTAGGAAGCAAATGTTCCTGTGGGGATCACCTGAAGGAATATCAAATATCCATAATAGACTTTAGTACTGCATTTCATATAGTGACGCAAAACTTTTCACAAATAAGCAAGCTAGGAGAACCTTAGTTCAGTTTCAAATGAGCCTGAAATGGCTTTGTTGTTTCTTCAGTTTTCATGTGGAACCAAGTGAAACAGAGCAATTTTAATTTAGTTTTGCAAGGAGAGTTGTTTTAGTTCATTCAAATTCAATGTGACTTTCCAAGCATAGAAGCTGTTTACATGGACTTATACACAGAAGGCAAAACTTAAGTTTTCACGGACATGCTTGTGACTTTGAAACGTGAAGCTATAAAAGCTATATACTTAAGAGTCCATAATTAAATGAAGGACAAGTATCATACCTGCCTTCCTCTTCTAAACATCCGTAAAAGATAAAGCTACTAGTGTTAATTTATCATAATATTTGATTTCTTAAACATTAGCATTAGTTAGGTTTATAGAACAAGCATCTTTGCCCAGCAATTGTAGAATATACATACAACAATATATGTGCATGTACTGTGGAAACATAAACAAACAATTGACAAAACATGGAGTGTTATGCTGTGCATATGTATGCGAGAGACCAGTTTTCTCAAAAACTGTTGGAAGTTTTGTTTTTCAAATCTTTTGGGGCCAAATCTACAGCTCATAAATACTGATTCCTATCTACCTTCTCAGCCAGAAGTAGCATATGACATGCACTAACAACAGTCATAACCCAGCGGAGTGCTCAAGCATATAATTTGTATAAATACACAAGCATTAATTAACACAAAGGCTATCTGCTTACAATTAGATTCATGCTGATATAGTTGGCTGAACCACAGCACATATAACTGTCAGCCAGTACACAATTACATTCCTGTGAACACAGTGTAACAAAATAGAGCCAACAGAAGTCAAAATTTCTTTATATGGATTCTATTGCCACAAAACTTAACGATTTCATATGACCATATGAGACTCTACAACTTAACACCAGTGGTACTTGTTATACCAGTCCAAAGAGCACATCCTCTCAGCATCTAAAACGCACGCCTCTTTTTTTCCCTTTTGCAAGAGAATCATAACTTGAGTTCTAAACTTAATCTGCGCTAAAGTGATTTCAAGTGTTAAACTTCCATATATACTAGCGAAAGAACAGGACAGAATAAAAAGTACACAACAGCCTCACACAGACCATTGGGGAAATGTTGAGTCTCAGTGACAACAACGGAAAAGGTAGGCTTCTGCAGTTAAAATCTGGAGCCAGTCAGGTACAGATGCTTTGTTACCAGTGCCATGAGTTTAGCTTTCCATTCATAGGTGTTAGAAACGGAGATGGGGCTAAAATACACTGTAAAGAATCGCAATGGTTATTTCACATAGACTGTTCAGCCGAACAATAGCAGGAAGGTTGTATCATCTCTCTTTAATGTTCAGAGATGGATTCATGTACAAAGCTCCATGCCACAAAACAATACATTTCTTTAGCAGAATGCGCAACTTAAACTCAGCTTCTTTTCCATCTCACTTGGACTTTACAGTTTTTTAAGAAATTATAAGCGTAAGTTTACTTTCTCCTGCCCTTCTGGGCCCAGTCCTGAAGTCTAAATCAGTCAGCTTAACGTGGCAATTTTTTGTTTTGCCTGTCCCACAGAACTTGCTCTTCTGGCTTGCTATTCACCCAGAGAGCTTCTAAACAGCAATCCTTGGCAAATCCCTTGCAGTTTTGCCTGCAGAAGCATCGAGGGAGAAATCAGTGGCTTACAAAGGAAATTCTAAGAAGGCCAGAGGTGAATGAACATACAGAATTGCAAAACTGTTCTTGTCTAGGAGCTAATTGGGGTCTAGAAAGGAAATTTATAATAGGGATTGCAGTTAGAGCTAGGTGTTGGCCCTCTTTTCCACCTGCGCGTAAGCACTGAAACAGATGATTGCATGGCATTACTACTTTCTGTGTGGGAATCACAGTCTTTCTTTTGTCCATATAATATAGGATCAAGGCCTGGGTCATCTTACTCCTTCCTATCTTCAGCAAAGGGGAAGAGGCTGACCCTTCTAGACTAGGAGCCTCAAAGAAAGCCCTGCTTTTACCAGGACTAGGAGACAGTAAACCACCACTAAATTTAGGGTGTCTCTAAAGCAGAAGTGCTCTACCCCCACAGCTATTTCAGCGTAACTGTGCCAGTGGATATCTCCAAGTTTCTCTGTAGCACAGTGGCACTTTCTGTGAGGTGCTCAAACTATGCCACTGAAAGAAATTTTAGGACAATACAGTGACACCTATATTGGGGTTTCCTAGTGTGTGTACCTCAAGAAGCAGGTCTGCTTCCCCCCCCCCCCCCCCGCAATAATCTTATCCAATATAGACATGCCAGCAACATTTTTTGTAGACCTAGTCCAAGCTAGAATAAATCAACAACCTGAGCAACTCTGTGCTCAGAGACCTGGGCAGTCATTTTCTCCCATCTTCTAGACCACACATAGACATGACTGTTCTCTTTTTTTGTTTCTAGGACACATAGGTTAAAATAATTTTAAAAAGATATCATGTTGAACGTGCAAATCGATAACAAGATATCTTGGGAATGAATGTACCCACATAAAAGACAGACATGGAAAAAGAGGAAAACAGACCTGAGTGAAGGACTTTCTAGAAGCAGGAGACTCTAATGAGTAGGCAAAAATGATATAACGATGCTAAAATGGTAAGAGTTAATAACCTTAGCCTTGTACAGGGAACTGTGGTTCACCATCAGAGAAAAAAAAAAAAGAGATTAAAAACCTGAGTCTTGTTAGACTTTAGAAGTGTAACGTAGATGTAAAGCATTACAAATTATAGCCTTAATCTTATACACGTATCACTTTCTACAGAGTTCAGTTAGTGATTTTTACATCAAAGAAAACTAGAATCAGGCCTGCTGTCTGGCAGCCTGGTGTCTGGCTGAGCCTTAGTTCCTTGTGGATTTACAAGAGTGCTACATCCCAGATCGGGGCCGGCATGGTCTGGCTGCCAATCATAAGTTTATCTTTTACAGTACTGACGATGGATACTCCAAGGCCCGGAGCCTGAGCTGAAGCTCCGAAGTTCCTTGCATACACAAACTGTCAAGCACTGCTGAGGATATAAATCTGGACAATCCTTTCAGAGGATCTTACGGTGCTGCTGTTTCTAATGCTGAGTACCAAAAGGGCAGAGTTACACATGAAAACGCAGGCAACATCTATTGTTAACTACAATTGTTTTAGCATAGAAAATTATCAGAATAGAAGCTTACATAGAAGTTTGGAAAGAAGAGTTTATAGTCTCTAAATGGTATGTGAAACTGCCGAATACGGGGTGGATTCTGTTCCCATTGTAGCCATTGCAAGCTTTTCCCCATATTGCATGTCTATTTATATCTGATTTATCTGGAGAGGAAAAAAAAAACAACCCCAACAAAAACCCACTAGTGAACTAATGAGGACTTTTGTACACAATGACTTACAAGTTTTCCAACTTGCTTTACTCCTTGACATGATTTATGGATTCACCTCCTGCTGTTTAGCTTTAGTACACCACGAGGAACAAGGCTTCCAAACAAACCGAATCCCATTTGTTTGCAACATATTTAGACAACAGTTTCATGGGAATCTCTTTCTGTTGTTCAATCTCCCATTTCACTGAACATTGTCCAAGTACTACTGAGATGTATTCAGTACAATTTTCCTGCTGAAAGAATATATTTCTTTTATCAGTTTGCACAACTATTTTCAACTTTCTGTGGAGAATATTATGGACAGTAAACAGTAGGTCCCACTGTCTTACAGCAGAATATAAGTAATTCTGATTGGAATTAGTATCTATTTTTATAGCCAGCTTTGAAAGAATCAGCACTGAGTCAGGTCCAATTATAAGCAGATTTGTTGGAAGCATTTTCTTTTCAGCAACTATTGTAGTCATCTCAAAATGTGTGTGGGTGTCCATGCACTTTTATTTTTCTGTACTTACTTCGGAGAGGAACTCTCCCTGATAGCTTTAAGCAGTGACAAGCAGGCAAAAAAGTCAATAAATATCTTTATGATCAGGGTAAGTCACCTATTTGAGACTAGGGAGATCCAGCGTGTTCCCCAATAACTGAATTACAAAGGACAGGTACTGCTGATAAGACCATCCACTGTAATTATAGAACATTAACGTATATATTCAATACCTAGTCTGTTTACCTTAAGAACACATCAAAAAAGAAGGTATTTGAGGGCAAAATACAGTCTAAGGAAAAAATAACTAACTTCACCATTTAAAAAAAAACAAACAACCAAACAAAAAAAAAACCCAACAAAAAACAACAATCCAACCTGTTTAGAACAGCCAGTGTAGGTTCACCTAAAATGTGGTAACCCTGTTCTTTGTGGAAAAGAGAAGAATTGGAAAAATGATCTCTCAAATCTGTTTTATTCAGAGATTCCAGGATACAAAGAAATTTATATTAATAACATCCTTTGTAAAAAAGAAAAAAAATACTGGCCATGAGGCACATGGGACGGAAGTGACTATAAGTTTATATTTTAGGATAATGCTCTCCAAAGACTTCTTGAACATTTCCTTGCTTGGCTTTTGTACAGTAAGTATGCTGTGAGATTTCAGGCTGACCTTTAGCTTTTGGAAATGCTGAAGTCTGTGCTTGTAGAACAAGCCTGCACATTTCAGCTAAACAGAAGACGGAAAAAACAGTGAGGAATGTTTTGTTATGGGGTTGACTAGTTTCTTTTAAACAAAGGAAATACTGCTGATTCAACAAAATATAGCTCGAGCTGCCTTAGGTAGAAAGTAAGGGAAATGTTTGATTGGCAAGCAAAATCTAAGTAAAGGACATTTTTCTATACATGGTTGACAATGGTTGCCATTACATAGATGGTAAGTGAAAAGATATTTCTTTTGCCCTGCCTTTTCTTGGGTTTCTGCATTGGATATAGCTTCCACAGCCAATGCCTTTTTCAGTTACATGTCAAATCCAGCTTATTATCCTTACATTCTAACACTCTGACATAAATTCCTGATGAGGGAATGGGGTAGGAGGTCTCATTTACTTACTGAGCGCAATCTGTTGTGGAGGAGCACATAACACGCAAGGAAACTGTCTGTAGGATCATCATGATGGTTGCCAAGCTCCCTGCCAGAGCTGCACTTGCAACTCGTCTCTCTCAGGTTGTACTGAGAGATAGAAAGGGATAATACCCGCCCTTTTGCCCTTCTTCGATCATCTCCTTATCTGCAGAAAAGACCATGGGATGTACGCCAATGTACTAATCAATATTTACCTAATCTAAGGAAAAAACCCCACAACTAACAGTCATTTCCATATGAGTAAGCAAGCTCAATCCTCTTTTGAGTTCTCACAAGTCTACTTAAAACTCTACTAAAATTAGAATGTTGTCCTTTTTAATTCATCACAACCCCAACAGCTTAGGCTGAGACAACGCCAGTGGCTTTCAGACCCACTTTTCCCAGTAGACTGCTTTAAGGGACTTTCATACCGGGAACTATAACTAATGTCTTGTTTGTGCTCAGATCTGGCTTGGGACAGCAGAGTTCCAAAAGAAATACAAGAGTTATTTGTTTATGTTAAGATATAGCCCTACTCTAAGATGTCATCTCATCTCTGATTTCTCCCATAAATTTAGTTCACTCAGAACCAGATGCTTCTTATTCAGACTGATTAATTGTAAGAAAACTTAAGATCTGCATTTAAGGTTTCTCACTTCATCTCATTTGAGTGTGAAAACAGACAAGAAAGAGATGCAGAGAGCAAATGGTGTTCCAGAAGAAAATGGAATAATTTTTCAGTTCACAACCTGAAGAACTCACTGTCAGCTCATCTAAGCACAATACTGTAGGGTAGTCAAAACTGGCTCAAGCTTCTCATGTTTCCTTTGAACATTATTGAAATAATTCATAATTAAAAATTCTCAATACTTTGAATGGAAAAGTTTCTGCATACCAACTTATTCCACTTTTCATGATAGGGTGACTGCCTTCATGACATTTCTCTCATAACTTATTCATTTGCTTCTGCAAGGCCAGGATACATGTGCGTTGCACGTAGGGATGGATGGGAAAAAAATGAGATGCCATTATCCTCATGCCCTCCCCCATTTCCCACAGAAATAAAGAACGAAGATAGCACCCTTTCCTACACCTTTAAAATTTTACTCCATGGTGGAAAAATCATTTCTAGAAGGAACACCAGTGACAGCTGTGCTAGGAACTGCAGAATGACAGAGGGTATGGGCAACCTCTCTAGAGAGCATTTGTTTCTTGTAATACACAGCATTTGAGACTAGAATAATTTTCTGAGCTCAAGTTGAACAATAGGGTGTGGAGAAAGGAGCTCAAAAATCTCAACTAAATCACTTCGCCTAGAATTCGTGTTAAAAGCAGCTCCTTCTCCCTCCTAGAACGCTGCTGAATTAAAATAGGCACAAAAAAAATGACTGAGTAATTGCTATTTTGTACATAAGGTGAGGCTTGGCAAGAAACAAAGATATTTGCAGAAAGTCAGGTGGCTGGCATGGGTCATCATGAATTCTGAGCTATAGAAAAAAGAAAGAAGTCTAAGGGCCTCAAACCTGATAGAGATCATTAACAGTGACAGTCAGAAATAGTGAACTCCAGTGCCTTGTGGGTGTTCAACTTAGTTGATGATTTCCTCATCTTCCTCAGAATGTGAATTTGAGCAGATGAACCTTATGAAGGCTATGTAATCATACAGCATAGCATGCTTTCAGGTATTTCCTCTTTTTGTAATGTACCATAAAGCAAGGAATAATTCAGAACAATCACAGAGCAAGAGGATTCTCTGATAGAAACAGATAATTAGGGTCTTCTGAAGGTGATATTACTGAATGCAAAGCTACTATCATGGCCAGAGGGAGAGAAGAAATTGCCTAGAAAGACAAATTTAAAAAAATGCTTTCAGAATTGGCCAGAAAACGGAGTTTCCATTCCATTACTTTTTTTTGGTGTGTGTATCTTCAAGCATTAGTAGTTTCTGTTTTCATGCATCATGTTTGAAACTGCTGCAGCCGTTGTAATGACAACTGACATAATTAAGCCAACTTCATCTAAGTGAACCATCTAAGTAAGATTGATTTCTACTCAGTTTATTACAAGAGATTTTGAGAAGACATTTCAATAACAAATATCCAGCTGGACTACAAGCAAATGTTAAAAGACAGTCTGGTGCCTTATAAGAAAGTATGTAGCAAATTGTCCCCCTCCCTCCGTACCATGCTATGCTGCTTCTAAATACATTGGTTCTGTTACCTTTCCCTAACAGAAGTTTAAGGAAAACCTGGAGAACAGAGCTGGATGAAGCATAAATCTCTATATTAGTCATAATTAATTGTAGGGAAAGAATTTAGCATTTCATAGTCCACGTGTATCTGTATATACTTGAGGGGCGGTACATAACATTCCCAAACTTAATCCTCAGAGCTGAAGCTTTAGTTTCTACATATGCAATGACTACCCTACAAGTATCATTAGTCTTTTAAAAAATCTCATGCCATTTTGGTACTGGACAGTCTAAATAGGAAGCCAGTGCTGCTGTTGTCACACATTGCTTCTCAGAGCAAGTCTAGATGCAGTAATTAATCAAGTGAATAGGCAGCAGTGCTAAACAAAACAGTTAGCGACTTGTGTTACCCATGCCAGGAAGCATTTTGGTTTCTTCTTACATCTCACTGCATAAATACAGTAACAAGAGACTTTGCAAAAGTTTTTTGTGTGTGCTTGTTTTCTCCTCAGTATTTCGGTCTTGATCTGCTCTTTTAGTATGTAGGGCCTCTTCAACAGAGAAGACTCATAATTAAGTATTCTCCAAATGCAAGGTGAACAAGCATCTGCAGGGGATTAGGCTGACGTCAAAATCACTCCAGATTCTCTATATTAGATATGAACTTGGGTCAGGAAAGAAATGAAGCACTTGTTCATTGAATCATTCTGCCACTTAACAAATCTTAGCCATACTTTAGAAGGTAATTACATTCCCAATAGCAAAAGTGAGCTGAAATCAGTTTTGCCAGATGAGTCTAGATGAAAGGTACTGATAAAGGCACCGGGAGCTATATGAGTCTTAGTTTTCATAACCAGACCTTGTTATAGTCACCAACAGGCTTGCTAATGCAAGTGGAGTAATCTTTTCAAGATGATTGCAGAATCCTCTCTAGCGCAGAATATAGCTTCGTGCATTGACCCAAAAAGAATGGGAGAGATCATATAATACACTCTTTTGTGGCTGCTGCCCTCTTCTGTAAAAGCAGTCTGGACCTTATGGAGTCTAAAGAGCTCTGTGCTAAGTTATTCTAGAAAGAAATGCATTTATCTTCTATTATGCTATTCGCTCAGACACAGAGGTAAAGCAGTCCTGCTTTGGCTGTCATTGTCAAGGATTCATGTTTAGGCACTTTCTCTCAAAAATATGTCTAAGATGAAACAAGGCTGTGTTTAGAGAGTACAATTCAAGACATGTTTGTATGGGCCTTTTCAGTTACTGTGGCAACTACAAATTCGGTAAGGTCCTGTAGACTGGCCTCCTGGCTGTATTTTCCCCTTTCCCATAAGGTTTTTAGATGGTTGCTAGCATCGACCATAGATGTGCGGGGCTGCTTGCACCTTGAGAGATTACAGTACTCCACCAATAATAGCCAAAACCACCCCATATCTACTAACTACACTTATGACCTCTTCCAATTGGACTTTGTCAAAACCTGTCATCATGAATCAGGACTTGTAGCCAGAGTAAAAAAATTCACTCAAGAACCACTGAAAACCAGCTCGTAGCCCTGAGGATTAAATAAGCCTAGGCAATTCCTGACAGAAATTTGCTTAAAAACTCTTCTAAAATCCTCCAGTGAAGGAGTTTCCAGGATGCCTAATACTGCGAAGTCTTTCACCATCCTCAGAAATATTTAATATGCAAGCTTAAATTGTCTTGCTGTAAACTTGATTTCTTGCTGGTTTTAGCCTACAAACAAGAACAAACAATTGTACTGCCTTCTTTAGAATAGTTTCCTGCTGTGAAGAGGTTAAGTCCTCCCTCCCATCTCTACAGTTTGGGTTTTTTTTTCCTCCAGAAGAGAAAGACTGAATACCCTAAATTCCTCCACAGCTTCCTCATAGGTCATGTTTTCTAACTCTTTTAGCATACTTGCTGATCTACTTTGGACCCTTTCCAATTTGCCCACATATTTCTGAACTTGACAGAGTACTCACAGCACCAAATAAAGATGAATAATTACCTCCCATGTTCTACAGATTGAGCTATCCTGTTAATATGGCCCAGGATCATGTTTCCCTCTTTCCTTAAGGAAAAAAAAACCCAACAAACAACAAAAACCCCTACCACCTACCTCTCACTCCAGTCTTCCCTTATTTAATTTAGAAACACACTAAACAGCCCCCAGAACCTTTGCAGCTGAACTGGTGTCAGCAAGACACTTCTTGTTTTTATAAATTCCATTTCTTTCCCAAGTGGAGCAGTTTGCATTACTCTAATGAATTATATCATTTCACTTTGTCTTCCATTTTCCAGATCATTTTGAATGTGGCTCTTGTATAATGCCAACAATCACACCCAGTGGGCTCTCATTAGCCAATTTTATGTGTATACTCTTGCTTCACTGAATGATTAATGAAAAAAGTCATAGAAGGGGATCCATGCCATAAGCCTATGTTTGAATGTACAATGTTACTTTTTTCAAAAAAAAAAAAAAACACCATACCATTTTCTAAAGGATCTAACCTTGCAAAGCGCAGCCAGACAATAACGATAAATGCCTTGAAAGGCTTGTAAGAAAAATCCTTCCCTGGTGTCTATGAGCACAACATTAATAGTTTTCTAATCAAAGATGGAATCTTCTTGCAATAAAGCGTGGTATGCTTTGTGTAAGGAAACACAGAAACTCATGGGAGATCTGTCATTAATGGTAATAGCCAGTTTTCAATCCCATGGGGATTTTTTCCTGCCTAGAGATATTTGGTTAAAATCCTTATGTCCCCACATCAAACATGTGAGAATACAGAGAAGCACAAAAAAATGCTGTATCAGAATGGACTTAGTGAGGACAAAAAAAGAAAAAAATAAAATGTCCCTATCTCAGCTAGATCAAACTTCTGATTCTTAGTCTAAAGAGACTGCATAAATCATATGAGGAAATGTGAAAACAGTACTTACTGAATAAGTACCAATACTTTTAATGTGCAATATGAGTCTGCTATACATCCACTAGAAATTAGTTCAGGATGGCTTTTAATATAGCTGCTTGAATATTTCATATCAAAATATTCCCCTTTGGAAAAAATGAGTTTTAGGGAGACCATCTGTGTTTTCATGAGGAAAAGTCCCAAGCTTTCCTTTTTGTTTGTTTATTTTTGTGGGTTTTTTTTTTTGATTGATTGGTTTTTAGTTGTTTGTTTTTTAAAAACACCACCCACCCCTCCCCGAACAGCTTTTAGTGTTCATATTTCACTTCTGTCAAAAAATATTCAGATATGGAAAACTACAAAAAAGCCACACGGAACTGTAGCCGCAGATAATGTATTTTTTGTGCCCTCAGTACTACTCTCCCTCAGTTTTAATTTTGGCCTTACCCCCTTTTCTTTTTCCCTCTGCTTTGTTTCTCTGCTCCCTTTTGCAACATATCAAGACAACAACTAAAAATTCATAGGACAGTTTTAAGCCACATATGCAGGGTAGCAAACAGTACTCTGGTCTGCAAATAACAGTTACTTAAAAATAATCATAGTTTATCTAATTGTGCCTGTATTGGGTCTATAAAGTGAAAAAATCATCATGATATCTACACAGATTTGTAATTTACTTTGCATGTGCCCTACAGCGGCTGTTTTGTTAGGGAATGACTAGGAAGCGTGATTGTAAAGAAAGAGAATAATAATTTTCCTATGATCAGGCATTTTTATTTTTCTGCGTAGTGGATTCACTGCCCTCTACTGCTTGAGATGAGAGCAAAGCCGTGAGGGAACTTCTCTCAATGAGCCAACTGTAACATAATCTGACTTGGAAAACTTGTAATAAGAAAATAGTAGTCTCACCTGCTTCTTAAGGAGAATGAAACTTTGTACTAGCAGTGAAGATTTCCATTAAAATAACATGCAATTAGAGTGAAGGTCTTTGTTATTATCTCAGAGTAAAATGTTTGAACTACATTATACCGCTTTGTACAAAGAGCACAGTATGCATGTACACCCAAGCAACAGGAGAAAAAAAGTCAGTAATTATCAATAAACTGACATGTAGAGTCTTGGCTCTTCAGTAACATTTAATGTTTAGGTCTGAAGTCAGGTCTGAAGTCTTATAGTAAATGAAGATCTAGTCAATATATGCACTTGATGAAACATGGGTGTTTACTTAAAGTGAGATGTAGTCATCTTTGACTATAAAGGTACCTAGACAACTAATCAGATGTTGACATCTGAAACCAAGACTTTGGGTGTATCCATATAATACAATGGAAAGTGCATGCTTCAGCTCTGGACAAGCTCTTCAAAACCCACTAAAATAGTGTAATATCTCACCTTACTATAAGGTTATAGAACTTGAGATTGAATGGCAATATCGAATGCCACCATCCTACTTCTACTACGTAAGCTAACTTGTTCACAGAAATATTTGGGGCTTCTGGTGGTGATCCACATGATATATAGATCCAGATTTTAAAAGTGCAAGCAGCTTTTGAACTGTGTTCAGTATACAGGGGAATTTTCAGCACAGCATAGACTGTACTGAAAAAAGTATGACCTGTAAATAAATATTTGATGTATTTAAGATGCAATGGCATAATGTAATGGCACTTAGGTCACTGAGCTCATGAGAAATATAACAGTAACAAGGGCAGTAACAAGGTGAAAACGGCAAGTATATTTTTATCTCAAGATAGCAGCTGGTGACAATATAATCACGCCTATTCCAATAGCATAATTTCACATTGCAAATATGCAAATCCCAATTCAACAGCTTGTTGAGCACTTCTCACCCTGTTCAAAACATATAAGTAGTGTCACACTGAAGCTTAAGATGTTCTGGGGATCACAGTGACTTGCCAAGAGAAACTGATGAGGAAGAGAGGCAGCTAACACCAGCCAATTAATAATCCTCAGGAAGCACACTACACTCAGGGTTGGTTTTGCGCATTTTTTTTGTAAAAGTGGATTTCGTTTTAAGCAACTACCACACACTGTATTCGATGAGTCCTCACTGATGCTGCTTCTTAAGCAGCCACATTCAGACTGTATTTGGAATACAGTCTTTACTCACTCATATTGAACACTGCTCATTCCCTGCTAGGTAGCTATCAGTCTTTCCTCCCTCTCCAGATACTGTTTTTACAGTCTTAGTAAAATGCATGGCCTCTTCCCTAGATATGACTGTGTCTTAGCTGTACATGTGGCTGGAGAATGACAGTTTCAGCTATTTTCATCATCACTATCAGCTACTTCAACTACTTTCTATTTTGACACAAGACCTCCTAAAAAGCCCAGTCGAGATCAGTTATTGTCTCCCCATCAGCTACAGCATACATATGGTTTGCATCCAGATGTAACATGAAAATCTATACACTGACTTTTTAAAAAAGAAAATTATCACACACAGTGACCCTATTGTGGCCAAGGCCACCAGGGCTACGATCACGTACATACAACCATTATCTCGGTGCTCTCAAAGACAGAGAGGAAACTCGCCACCCTGAGGGTTGTGCCACACAGACAGTAGCCAGCTATTTCTGCTGACACACTACTGAATGGTTTCTAACATAGTTCTCAGAATAAAAAAATACCTTCCTCCATATAAGGAAATTTTGATGCCCTGGCCAAGCCTTTAGTATTTGCATGGCTGAACATGAAAGTGAACTCTTCACTAAAATCTCAGAACACTATCTCCTGTGTGTTTACAGTATTGATGTATAGTTTTTCTTTAAAGGAATATAACCACCATATTAAAAAGAAAAGAATGGTTACCATACTTAAAGTTGATGTGGATTTTTTTTAAAGCTAGACATAAAAGTTAAACTAGTTAAAGTACAATTTTAATAGTGTCAGTTATGGTTTTATATATATGCTTTATGATAATCCCATATCATTTTTAACATTTTTTTTTTCCGATATCACAGGAAAGCAAGAATAGTGGGGCAAAAGGCCAACAAATTTCCACATTTACCTGGTGTTCATTATATATGATGCTTACATATACAGTTTTAATGACAAACACGTATGATCACATAGAAACACACATTACCAAGAGGAAGTCAGTAAAGATAATATTGAAGTCAGACACTGGAAGGGAAAAAAAATAATCCAGGATACAAACCCCAAAGACTCTTCTGCTCTTCTGAAGAAAATTTTCATACTATTCAAGAAATTATCAGAAATCTTTATTTAGTCTGAGACAAGAATTTTGAAAGAGTGAATACTTGAGAAATGAAAAGGAGCTGTTATAGTCTGGTTGTAGCAAAACTGCCAAGTATAAGATGCCCAAGTGACACACTTATCAGGCTGGCCTCATAAAAACTAAGCAGTCTTCCTTGATACTGGGGCTAGCTAATTCAGAGTGACTGTGGAAAGTTTTGAGCTTCGCCTTTCTGGGCAACAGGATATACACAACTCCTACTGAGGACTGGATATTGACCATCACCCTAGGTTTTTCTTTTTTTTGTTTTTTAAAATGCTTGTCTGCCCACATTACATTGTTCCCACCATTCTAGTATCTTAAATATCATAATATTGAATAAATCATAAAAGAATTACAAGCATTACCTAGACAGTTGCTTTTTCCAAACTTAGAAGTACTCTAATAGAAAAATAATTATTCACATTTTCCCTCAGTCTCATTTCTTTTACCCAATTTGTTTCACTTCTTGTTTTGGACTCTCAGAACAAGCACTATGGCAAATATGTTTCTAAAGCAGCTACACAAAAGGATTGCAGGATTAGTAATATTTTGGAAGTTATTGGTTTTCAAACAAATCCTTATCCTTCCCTGAATTCAGGCTTACACAAACATACACACACAATACAGCTGTCTTCTGTAATATTATGCATTTTGTGCTGCTGAGTTAACCTTCCACTATTAAGAGGAGGCCTGACGAAATCATTGTACAATCACAACTTACAGACCAATGGTGTTTGTTTACAGCATAATGGTGTTGCTTAATCCTATTTGTCTCCTACAGCAGCATTTCAGTAAGAAAATGCTGCTTTTTCCAGAGAGTCTTAAAGAACAGCTTAGGCTTTCCACCTCCCTCACTATATCCTTTAAAGACTTTTTTCCTTTTAATTTGCAGAATACATTATTATCTGACATGACTGGAGAATACTATGCACTGAAAATAGAAGCATGCTTATCTAGAGGTGCATGAGAGGTGGACATTAGAATAAAGTTAGAGAAAAAAATCGCAGAGTCAGTTTCTAATGGTATTCAATCAAATTTTGAAGTTAATATAAGACAACAGTTTGCAAAATCTAGAAAGATAAGCCAATTTGAATGATCAAATAAGTATCCTTGTACTCACCACTTTAGATGATCAATCAATGATGACTAAAATTTCAGGTCTGAAGTCATGTCTCCTGGGTTTTCAGCTCTTTCAACTTTTTTCTTCAACATACCCAGCCAATGTAGGGGAAAAAGCTCAAGTGATGCAAGTTTATATATCTTGCTGTAAACAAACAAAAAGAGAGCTTAACTCAATTAAGATTTCCCTTTCTCTGGTCCAAAAGTTAACCTTGGAGCTTTATAGTCCTTTATTATTGCTTTGGACTAGGCATCTGTATATTAACATATTTGTATTTACATTTTACAAATGGAAGCACTGTATGTAATAGATTTATGTCATTATTAAACAGTTAAGTGTTGATCAAATGGAAGTTTTTATTTATTTAGCAATTACCAGTTCTAATCTCCCTCTGTACAACAGCTAACAAAATGAAAACAAATGCAAGCGCAGAACAGTATCTTATGAGTAGGGCATGAAACTTTCAGTGGAAATCACACTGCAAAAGTTAAATTGAGAATACATTAAGACAACTGACTGACCAGATGTACAACATTTTAACATCTTTTCATTATCAGAAAATTGCTAGGTTTATTAATAAAAACAACAAGGATAAAGTTCACTGCCATCTGAATGCATAGCCAACAAAAGTCAGAATTAACCTCTAAAACCTCAACCAGTTACTTGTTTAGGAAACAGGTAGGGATATGTTTAATCCCAGAAGGAAACTGCTCAGGAACTGGGGAGAGGCAGCCTGAGATTCCTGCCTGAGACAGCTGCGAAGTGGATCAAATTAGGAACATGTCTTTGCTGCAGAGTAAGCCAGCAGCACTGATGACATTTAGGAAGGAAGAGAGGACTGCCATGGGAGGATTTCTTGCATGCTTTCTCAGTGAGGCAAGGGAAGGTATAGAGGCACTTCACAGGAGAGAGGGAGAAGAAAGTTTCAGCTGAAAGCAGAGTTAGTTGCTTCAACACAGACTGAGAAGGATGAGGAGCTGTTTTTTGTGGCACTGCTCCAGGAATGAACATGACATTGCAAAAGGCCTTTAGCAGAACCATATTTTAGAGTTATGACCAAGTTCCTTAAGTTTATCATGATTAATCCCTTACAATTCCTGCAATTATCTTAATTTTTTATAGCTCGCATCCAACCTCTAGATGTTCCAATGACAAAGTAACAGTACACTGTTCTGGCATGTTTGCACCAAAAAAAGCACTCAAGTTCTTGCCCATTTGCCACTATGGGGCAGTGTTGCTTTGTTTAAAAGCACAGGGAGCTGGTACAGTTCACCCCCCCCCCCTTCAGCTAACAGATCTCTTTCTAATTTATTTCCTTTAGGTGTAGTCCCTGTACTTATCACAAATGCCCACAATGCCACTAGTGCCATCCAATTGTTCTGTTCCTTTCCTATATTCAAAAGCAATATAGTTATTATATAAAGCTGATTTCACCAATAAATCTGCAAATGTACCCATCTGCACAGTAGTTTGGCTAGAGCAGTAGATCCCCAAAATACTTGAACTGCTTCTCGTACTTTTAATAATGAGCCAGGACTAGTATGTCAGTATATTCAAAAGCATTCTAAATGCACATTTCAAGGTCAATAATTTTATTTCTTCTGAATAACACATGTCAGAGTATTATTTGTCCTGCTATTCCTGCTTCAGTGCACCTGATGGTGGATGAAGGAGTTTCCCCTAGTTCAGGCTATTCAGCAATTGCTGCCTGTGCTTCTGCTTTGCCACCAACTACTCTGCCCTGTCTTGTCTTCCACAAGACACAAGACTGTTGTCTTTCCTTATGTTACTGGAATGCAGACATCACTTCCAGTTGCTGTGTTTTTTCACTCCTAATTCAGATAGTCTAGCTGTTCATAATTTTATTCACCTGAAGCCAAACAGGTTATGTCACAGCTAGCTAGACAATATACAAACAGAAGTAGAAACCCAAGACAAGTTAAGACCAGCATCAGTTCAGTCCTGCCTCCGAGTTAGAATTCATGGCAGGAGCTGTGTCAGACTACAGCAGAAATGGACCCAGTGTCCTTAATTTAGCTCTTTTACCTCATCTAGTCCTTACTCAAGCAAAACCATATTGGCCCCAACTGCTACGCTAACATTGGCAACAGCTGCTATGTTACCTGGGCTGCCTCTGAAAGTCTGGCCAGATCAGAAAGTCTCCCATGCTTCCCAGACAAGTTATTCCCTGGAAGCCAAACAGTTCATGTTAAAACTGCACTAGAAATGATATTGAGAAAGTTGATTGAGAACACATTAACCAATTCCGTTCAGACCTTTTTCCTATCTATTCATAGAAAAACAGGGATTAAGGGCAAGAGTTGTGTTTGCTGGATGATTCTATGTGAGAAAAAAAAAAGGCTTCAGCAGAAGGCTCCCTAGCAAGCCAGCATTTCAGACACTACTCCGTTCGTCTGCCATTAACTGTGACTTACTATTCTTAGCCCACCTGACCACTCTGTTTTTCTGCAGCACCCAGTCAGTGGTGCACTTTGTACTCAGGATAACTAAGAAAACTGTAGTTGGAAAGACTGAATCTGTAATATCAAATTTTACCTAGTTTCCCATGAAGGCCATTACAGTGATTTGTTGGGTTTTCCTAGTGTTGTCACCTGTTAGCATACTAAGTTGTCTTTTGGCTCCAGACTGTGTTGGGAACTCTCTCTTCCCTCTTGCATCATCACTGGTGGTAAAGAGCCTTCTCTGACATTTTTAATAGCTAAAGCAATTGTTTCAAGAACTTGAGAGAAATTAGAATATTAAAAACCAAATACTGGTGTTTCAGTTCTCATTTCAGTTCCCTCTCTCCCCAAAAGACATCCAAGTCAGTCTCTTTGTGTTTTCCAGTTGTACACAGAATTTTTCTCCCCCACTGAGTAACAAGTATTCTTATATATTACAAAAAAGTAATGGTCCCCCAGCACAGCCTTATATAGCTCTTTGCATAGAATCTCTCTCTAAAAATAGAAATCTCTTTGACATTGAAGCTCCAGGCAGCATGGAAACTTGCATTTCAAGCTGAAGCTTTTGGAAAGCGCGCTTTAAATTTCCTTTACAAGTGTCCCACAAATGGGGAAAATGCATGACCTGTCCTGTCATGACCTTTGAGTAAATGAGATTTTGTTTGCAGCCAGTTCTGTTGCAGCAATACCTTCTTAGAAAGAAGCAATAAAAAAAGAATGCAGCACTGGCCAAAGGTGCTGGATTTACAGCTCTGCAAAAATAACACCCTTTCTTCCACCCCCCCCCCCCGCCCTTGTACACAACTGTCAGCCTTTCCCAGACTGCCTGACTGGGCAAGATACCCTGAGTTAAGCCCAACACTTGCACTGAAGACAGAAGGACAGATGAAAACCAGAAAACAGAAATCTTGCACGTCAGCATAGCAGTTTTTCCAGTTCTCAGGCAGGCATTCCTCTTGGGAATACATAGAAAGGAAAGGGGGAACACAAATCCTCTTGGTCCAGCTTTTAAAGATGCTGACAACTTGCTCCTACTAAAGTCAGCAACAGAAAAAGCCAACTCTGCCAGCATGCCTGAATTGGAGACTGTAAGAATAGGAGGTCTAATTCTTCAGAGCACTAAGTCCAGGAGTACTAAACAGAGCTCAGCACCTCTATGTCAGACTTGCTCAGACACAACTGTGCAAGGGCAACAGCCACAGATGGACTATGGACACAGGAGCCAGAAATCTGGCTCAGCTTCCACAGTTACAGTCTGAGTAAAACAGCATTTACTCAGTGTTCTGCGTACAACTATCCATTTGCCATGCCAAAAAAAGTTATTCTGCCATCACTGTAATATTCCCCTGGCAGCATATTTAACATGAAATTGAAAGTGGTGTTATTTCCAAATTAACAAATACAAATGAGTACTGATCTTAAAATGCAAATGAGGAGATGGGTACATGATTCTAGCCTAACTTGAAAGAGGATCTTTTAGCCTTCAGTCCCAGGGCCAGTCTCATACTCTACTTGCAAGATACTTCATTTTTACTCTGGTTGGCCCCACACTAGAATTCTGATATATACAGCCTTACACAGTATTTTATTTAAGAGCTGAAAGACAGCTCATGAATACTAATCTCCATGTCAATTTTATGAAACATGCACAAATTGACAAATGGATTCAAGGGCTGCCTACACAAGGAAGGACTGAGGAGGTGACAAAGTAAATCTTTGCAATAGACATGCTTACTCTTATTAATTTTATTATTATCTTTGGTTAAAGCCATTTCAGACTAAGCCACTGAAAAAGAAGGAAGAATCTTATGTGACCATTTGAATCAATTCACTATGACCATTTTAAAACTTGAACAAATTAAACTAAGGTAAATTCTGAATATATTTAAGCCTAAAAAAATTGAGACTCAGATAAGGAAATCTTCATGGCAGATTATGGTCTTTAATTGTTTGATTAAAAGCACAGGTCTAACTAACTTGCTCAGTGTTGCTATCAGGTGAATGGCAAAGCCCACAGAGGGAATAGTTTTTTCTCCTAGTTCCCTGGAGGCTTCGGAAACATCTCTTGAGAGTCTCCAGCCACCATTTTCTCCCCTCATTAGGGCCTCCAGCACAAGCACAGAAACCTTGCCTCCTCTGTTGGGAGAGCAAACCAGAAGCAGACCACTGACCTCCCCTGATAGGCATGGATATCCTTGGTGTACATCCACTCTGAGCCATCATTGCTGCTTTCCTGGCCAGCTTTATTTGAGCCACCAGAGAGCGGTGAGGCTGCTGAACATCCAAATTCCCCGATGAGTCACAAAAGAGCTGTCCAGGACTGCAGCCAGGCAATACTGGAAGGCCTCTCCATGAGCCTATGTATTGGCACTTACAAAACATTCACCCAGTTTGGCAGAGCCTTCCTTTCTAAGCATTAACGTGGGTTGGCCTAATATTGCCCTCCGTTTTAAAAGGTTGTTTCAAAACATCACACCCTAAGCGTGAGGGATGTCAAGTAAATTAGAAGACTGGTAACTAAGTTTGCATGCTTTTTTTGTTTGTTTCTTTAAATAGTGAGTCCTGGGAAATTTGTCTGAAACTCTATTTCATGGCTAAAGCCACTAGCCAATACAAATTTGTCCATAAACTGTCTAAGATATGAGGAATCCGGCAAATAGAGAAATATTAGGGAAGAGTGAAATTTGGGTGAAACAGTGAAATAGGCAATTCTGAAATTTGGACAGTAGAGAACTTTCCAGGGAAGTAGAGAAGCTTGAGTCTAGCTGACTTATTTTGAGAAGAGAAAGAAATAGTTCAAGAGAGAACAACATGGTAGAGTTTAATGTGAAATCCTGGTAAAGCTACCATCTTTCACAGAAGACCATTTTCTTTGGTCTAACTGTAAGTTTTATTTAGTTGAACAGTCCAGCTAAAGATGACTGCAAGTAATGGAAGCTGGAACTCAGTCCCTGTATTAAGCTCTCAGTGAGTTTGGGCCACTGTTTGATTTATACTTCTCAAATGACTGGGAGCTTTGTGCTTTCCTTTGAAGATTAGGCATTGGCCACTATTTGTGCATAGTACAATAACTGTTTAATGTATATTATCTAGATGCTCCATTTACCAGATGCTTGTGTTATTTGGTTTCTTTGAACAATCCGATTCATTTGTGCTAATGCAGCCCCAACCCCCCCCCACCCTGTAACATGAGATCTGGCCCAATTGTGTGAGCATTGTACACACAGAAAGCTCTCATAATAAACACAGTGCCACTGCTTTCTCCATTGGAAGTGAGGCAAAGCTTCCAGTTACCTCTTCATGATCCTTCTGGTGTTGACTGAATTGCTGCCTCGGCAGTGAGGCAAGTAGCAAGAAATACATTGGGCACACATTTCGGTATAACCTTGACATCATTGACAGCGATAGCTACAGCCCTCACTGAAACAGAAACCTGCAAGACGGCATTTGTTTCTTCTTGCTGCCTTCGCTGTTCCTTTTGGGAGGATGATCATATGCCATGCTTGTATATTTGCAAACTCATGACATAATGTTAAGGGATTGTCATAAACAATACCATTTCAGGGAATGGACTGAGGAGACTGAATAGCAGTTTCATTTTAACTGTCACTGGAGTAGTTTTGCTCTAAGGATTAAATGTGTCATCTCATATCTAGAGTTGTAATGAGAACATTCCCTCCCTCCTTTTGCTCTGTCTGTTCCCCGTCCCCCCACTTCAAGAGAATTTGGGCATATGACCAATGGAGTGAAAATGAGACAGGGAGCCGCACAGGACAGGGTAATTGATACAGGATATGAAGCTAGGAAGGAGTGGGTTTGACAAAGTGCACACTAGTAGCTGAGTGGCTCATTTGCCTGCTAGTAGGATGGATTTATGGCCTGTATGTCACTGATTAAGAAGCCAGTTGTCATCCTCACCCCAAAAAGCCCCCACACCCCTCATATTCCCCTCTCCACCCCCCCACCCCCCCCACCCCCCGCCAACATTGCTTAGTCTGAAAGGCAGGTCACAGGCCAAACCATCAAATTACACAAACATGCTTTGGACTAAACTGAGGAAAGTACAAAAAGTACAAAGATCTCCAGCAAACTCTTTCCCTCCAAAATGATTCTCCCACCAAGACAGAAAGATTTTCACATCTCAGCACCATTCTTATCACAGTGCTGGTTAACTTTCCAGCTGGCAATAGAGTTTATTCTCTTATTCAAAGAGACTTTTCTCTTCCTTGCTACCTTTGACCCACAGCAAAGAAGATGCCAAAAGTGGTCTGAAGCTCCCAGTGATGTTCCTGGGATGATGCACCCTCTACTATTGCTCAGGTCTGTGCCAAAGGGCAGCCAAAAGTTGTCCTACCAGAAAACTGTGAATTATCAGACTCAGCCTAAAGGCTCTGCATGCTCTGTAATCAGTCATAGCTGGAACTTGCAAATCCGCCTTAAACCTCATTCATAAACAACTTCTCACAAGTTAGTTAATCCTAGATTATTTAGCTTATTTTACAGATCTGAGGTACAGGAAAACTACCTGCAGCTTAAACTCACAAGCCTATCTCAGTTCTCCCGAGACAAACCTCTTGACAGCTCCAAACTTCACAAAAGCACAGAGCAATCCAGGCAAAGCAAGGAACCACCTATTAAACTTGGGACCCATTTAACAATGGCTGAATGCAAGCTTGCTCAGTGTGAACACTGCTCTGCTCTCCCGTTCCTCTGCCCAGAATTATAGGGGTGAGTTAGAAGCAATGAGTAGCACTGAAACCCTCAAACTGCCATCAAGTTAGAAGAATTCAAACCAAACAAGTCCTTAACTTGGCAACAATTCTGCCTTAACCAGAGATGGTAAGTTGGCCTCTCAGCATTGCCTGCAGCATCTGTGCTAGTACCAATTAGAGCCTTGGCTCTGGAGCCTATAACCCCAACTCCAGTCAAGACTGAGGGATGGCCCATCCAACCTCCAGCATGGATAAGTAAGCCAGAACAAATTTTATCCTAACTGATTTCACAGCCTAAAATTACAAACTATTAGCCAAAACAGCACAGCCTGGATCCACACACTCGTCCTCCTGGTATCGTAGTTCTCACTATTGAAATGCAGCAACAGTAAGCATGTTTACTAACCCCACATTAGGCTCTAGGGCTCTGCCAGCATAACCCACTCCAAGAATGGTGCTTATTTGCCAGCTGACGTCCTCACTCATCACAGCAAAAACACCCAAGTCTGGGCTGTTCCTCCAATCCTGGTCTGAACCTGGAACCTCAGTTCCACACTGCCACCTGTAACTGAACACGCTGTCCACATGAGCACATTTCACACATGACAAAGCTGCAAAAGCAGTAAGAGCTTTTGCTCTTTAAGTTACATCAGGAAGTTTGGAAAGCAGTCTCAACAGGCCTCTCAATAGCCAATGTTGATTTTCATTAAGTCAGCACATGGCGCTCTGTGTCAGAGGCCTAGAAAACTCAGGTGTTGTGTCAGTGTTTTAAAAAGATAAACACAAGTAATTATATGTTCTGGTATCAGCTCTGACTATATTAATGGAAGAGTCAGTATGGCAACTCAAAGAATCAGGAATATGCAATTAAATATGCAATCTTCCATAATCATTAAGTTCTGTCTCAACAAGATTAACTCTTCAGGAAAACTTGTAATCACATAGATGTAACATGCTTTTTCTAAAGGACTTGCCATGGCACCACAGATTTTGTCTGAGAAATTTAAAACAGCTCATTCATAAACCACTTAACAGTATGTATTCAGTTTGTTCTAGTTTACAGTTAAAGCCACATGAATATATTTTAGAGCAGAAGACAGTCTCCTGACTCCAGCACCCCACCCTCTGTTTCTGCCTCCTCTCTTTCTCCCCCCATTTGCCTCCAAGGACCTGCAACTCCTGTTCCTAGAGGATGGCAGTTGCTGGCATGGTTCAGGCATACCTGTTTGGTACCTTCCTCATACAGTTATCCCACTTTCTAGTTCTGCAGCTAGCCCATACATCTTTGTTTTACAGCACTGCATGATGTGATACAAACTCAGCAGAATGGACTAGAATATACCTCATATCATGTATCTTGCAGTTAAAGAGGAACCATATGGCCACTTTTCCCCCCTTCCCTCTCATTTATGGGGAAGAACAGAAGAAGAATCCAGTCTTTTTTAAGGAATGGAATTGCAGGTCTGAAAGTCCTTAAGTTTTCAGTTACTTCTCACATACTTTTGCTGGTTTCTACCAGCAGCCACAAGTCTAGGCTAGAAATGCTGTTTTCTTTCTAACAATGTGCATATACCCTGTTATTATCTTAGCACCCGCAAAAGTTAAGTACTTTCAGATGGCAGTTTTCACTTTTTACCTTTCATTTACCTGTCTTTTGCTTGCAATTTGGGTATAAGAAATGTGCCAGTTTTTCTACTGAACACACCTAGTGCATGGTCTTAAGACCATACTAATAGTGCAAGTATATAGCAGTTCCACTGCTGTATCAGTGACAAGAGTTCAGCCCAAAATTAGGCAGTGGATATCATTACCACAAGGACTGTCTATTGTAGTACTTCCAGTGTTGCCTCAAACTGTTCAGTAGCAGATAACACAGGCATTTTTATTCTCTATTTAGTCTCCCTTAACCTTATCATCACAGAAATTCTTTTGTCCAGGCCATAAGCTATACTGTAGTTAAAAGACTTTTGATGCTACCTATGTACGAAAAGCACTCAGTAAAGATGCATTATTTTCTCAATCCCAAAGACGCATTGACAATTCAATTCTCTTTCTGCACAGGGGGTGGTAGGAAAGAAGAAATGAAAATGTAGCTACAATGTTAATGGAGAGATCAAAGTTGGTTAGGATTTAAAATAAGCCAGGAAGCATAAAGCCAGTGACTATTCAAGGAGGTCAAGAAGAAAAGGGGAATGGAAATAGAGCAGAGAATGCACAGCCACACTACTGAGAGGCAATGGCATCATTCCTCACCCTGTCACATGTTCACCAGCAGCACTAGTAAAAAAGAAAATCAGCACAACATTTTAGTTTTGACACATCAACTACAAGTATGCAGTAGTACACCCCAAAAAGGATAATCCATAGCCAGGCTATACGCTAGACATGTTGCACAAAATGAGTAACAGACTAACTGCTGTACCCAAGCTCACTATTGGGAAATTTGCTGTGTTGCCAGCATACCAGATCAATATTTCGGAGGTCATTATCTCATCCCTTCTTCAGCTGCTAGCTTTGGATTTCTGCCAGAGAAAGGCAACCACTAGCAAGATGATACACTTGTACATTAGGCAAAGCTTTTGGGAATTTGAGCAGGCTTTTCTTTTCACTGAGATCAGTCTGCTCTCTGGTTCCAAATGGCACAAGTGCTCCATCAGTATATAAATGGTCAAACATGTCCTTTAACCCTCCCACAACAGTATGTTTAAGGAGTTGTACCAAACTGCATTTGTTGAATATACTTCAAAAAGAGCATTATGGGAAGGAGACGACAGTTACCAGACTGAACCAGTGCACTCAAGAAGTGTGATTTTACATGCACAGTGCAACAGGAGAACTGACTGGATACAGCTAAACAATAAGTAAACCAATAACTAGATGATACTATCACCCCTCTGCAATAATATCCCACAAACTTCTACATGTGTAAACCATGATTAGAGTTTTGCTTTAACTGTGAGTTGGCATGTAAAACCAGAGTCTTCCAGGCAACTAGATCAATGGATTTTAAAGTTAGAGTACCTTCGCTTTATGTAGCTTAACATCCTATATCACATATTTTGCCATAAACTACCATAGTATTATACCACTGTTCATCTTTTCTAATTATGATATTGGTGATAAGCAACTCCCATGAACTGAAAGAGTAACATCCTACCTCACCTTCTGGAAAGACTTTTTAGATTTAATCCAACTGTTCAAGAATTGCATCAGACACTAAAGAACATTAAGGAACAAAAATACGTCTGAACATATTAACTCATTTCTCCTTTGATCTCTCTAACATTGTGTTTTCTCATTCTAAAGTCCATTTAGAAATACAATTAGCTTTACAGACAGACTTGAAAGCCATTTCTACAACAGTGGATGTGTCTAGGAGCCTTCCCTCAAGACCACAAGCAGAAAAGAGTGTGCTGAACTGCCAAATTCCCAATATCATTATCCTGCTACTGGGAAGAATTTGGTGACAGGAAATATTTCTGTGCTTACTTTGCAAGCCGAAGACACTTCATTATTCAATGCTTCCTCTCAGGAAAAGCATTCAGGAGATAGCTTAGAAGCATCTTTGTTCAACCCAATTCATTAACAGACTTTTGCACAGCCTCACTAGTCTTACTGTTCAAATTCTACATACACTCCCCAAAGAATGGGACACAGTGACTTCAAAGGTAAAATATAGAAAACTATGTTTTACTGTACTTGTACTATCTATATTTACACTAGCTAAAATCACAGCACTCCAGCTTTAGCATCTAACATGCTCTAGGGGCAAGGCTCTTTATTGCATGCCCGTACATTCAGAGGAGCTAAGGAGGGCTTGGATCTCACACTCCTGATTGAATATGCCCTATCTGAAGGTTTTACATTGTGGCTTTTACTGTCACTGAGTGTGAAGGAAACTAGTTTGTCTGGTGGAGAAATTCAGTGTGGAGGGGATGGGAACTGGTATCAGCCTGATGCAGACTCATCTCCAGGCAGCACAGATGCAAATAGCTTGAGCCACATCGTGCAGCAGATTCATACTTGGAGGCATGGCTAATGAAAACAGACTACAATTTGGTATACCAGCTCTAAAAAGGTCCTTCATAAGAATAAAAGGTACACAGTCATCATGGATTTTAAGAGTTTGTATACAGAATACTCCTACACAGGTAAGTCATCCCACTCAAACTCCAGTCTATGACACTCTTATCTCAATAGTATATAAACCAGCTTGCTTAAAACTTAGTCCCAAAGCTTGAGCTCTGGCCTGCCAAAAGTGCTGGGCCTTCAGTTTAGACCAGAACTTAGTATTTCCAGTGAATTTACATGGACACAAGGCCCAGACTGGAGCTCCAGGCAAGAACATTTCCTAATTATATGGTTCTGAAAACCTCTCAAGAAACTCCTACACTATGCTACCACTACTCAGTTAAATCTGTGAGTGGCTCAAATTCCCTTTCTGAAGATCTGATGACTCCTTCCTGTTTGCTCATCTCTATCTTTCCGTCTACTGACAACTAATTTCTCTTTCTATACCTATTCAAAGAGGAAACTAAGAACACAAAGGTCATTCAGTTTTCCTCATGTATGGGCACAAGGTCTGATAACTAACTGCAGCTTGCCCTGTTTTATTACCCTGACACGTGGACCAAGAAAACAAAATACTTTGACCTTAGATTTTCCCAGCTGTCTTAGTTGTATCTAAGAAACCTGACATCCTGTTCTATCCTCAGACCTGTATTTTTTCCAGCAGTAAAGGAATCGGTATTTCTGGAAAACTAAAAACCCCGTTGTAACAGTCACTTCATTCACAAGGTACTTCTGTGTCCAGAAGCAGTTCTCAACACAAACAGACAAAACTGATACTTGTGCTTACAAGTGTGAAACAATGTACTGACACCAAGTGAGAAGTTTTAACTGTACTTACCACATAGTTGCATGTTCCCGCCTCAAACCAGTGTAAGGATCACATACCATAACCTGGGGAAAGAAAAAAAAGCCTTTAGAAACCTCCTTATACTAAAAAACTACTAATGGTTACTCAGTTACCTGCCAGACAATCCCTGAAGAGAGATATCTTAATGTTACATGCAGAAAGTCATGTAAAATGGCAGGTAGATAGAACCTGCTTATAGAATAAAAAAATTTCATCATAACAATACACAAGGCCAGCCATCAAAGACTCAAGACTAACACTGAGAACTTACACATGTAAATAAGGTTCACTAAAACCAGCTTCAAGCCTTGAAGGCCATACAACAGTTCAGAAGAGGCTTCAGGAATCAGATAGGATACTCAACCGAACAGTCTCTTCCAGAGGTGACCTCTCAATGAAAGGAACTATTCTGTCTGTATGAGCAAGGGACCTTAAATAGCAGGGAAGTGTATTTCCACTACATTCAGTGGCAATATTTTCTGTTCTGTTGTCTAAAAGCTGCTGGCAAACTAAGAAAGGATCAGTAAATAGTTCTGAGAATAACTCATGGTTTGGAAAGCTTGCTTTGAATTGAGAATATTGCTTTGCAAATATACGTATATTTTAAAGCCACAGAAGTCTTGCTTTAACAGATAAAAGTTTAGGCTAAATGGATTGTGCTTATGCTCAGATTCCTCATTTTCTTAGGTTGGTCGCTTGGTCAGGCTGAACAATCATTGGGCCTGATTGCTCAGCCAGACTACATCTGAAGCACATTACTTAGATGCACATCCCAGACACAGGTGTGTACTCCTAGCAGCACACCAGAATAAGATATACATCATCCTTCCCAAAAGTCACTGGTAAAAGCAAGACTATGAAACATCCTAATAATTTCTTAGTTGCACAATTGGAGAACCAGGACTGCAGAGTTTCAAGTCCATTTGCTTCACTTTAAACTACAACTCATTGACCTTGTTATCAGGTTCAACATGCCTCAGCTCTCTGATCTGCTTATTATAGGGCTCAGACACACAACCAAGATCATCAGCTGGTAAGCTGAGCCCCAGTTGCTGTCTGTGCATCCACTTGCAGCCACAACAAGTAACAGGTGCATCTACTTTAACTTTTCAGCTTCATCAGGATTACATTTTTTGAAGCAAGTTTCCCTGTTATCCTGATTTACCATACCTTGTTTCATAGCACAGAACAGTTTTGGGTTCTATAAACTAAACCTATAATCTATAAATCTAATACCTGCTACCTGGCAAGGAGTCTCCAGGTGACAGAACAGGACTAGAGCTAGCTTAAAGTAAAAAGACTACAGCATACACAGCACAAAGACCGGGCACCCAGCATTAGCTTTCTCTACAAAACCCCTCCTTTGCCCCACACTAGCATAAGCACAGCCACTGTGTATCCCTCAGTTTATTCATCTTTCACTAGTTAAGAAACTGACTGAAATTGCCATATGCTGTAGACATCCATAACTATTCCAGCCCCAGAAACATCCCACAGCTGCCACCAACCCACAGTAAGTTACTATCCCATACTTTTCACCCCAACATACCTGTGCCTTTGGGATGTGATCCCTCACCAGCACACCACAACACCCAGACCTCACTCACAGCTTCCAGCCCAACTCTTTATAGACCCTCCTCCTGAAGAGCCTCTGGACGGCCCCCTCGTTGCAGCAGCTGCTCCTGAGTAGGTGCCAGGTGAGAGGCTGAGGGAGGAACCCTCCACCCTACCACCAACCCTCCACCAACACTTCCCTGTCCCAGGGAGCAGTGCTGCTGCTGCTGCTGCGTGTGAGGGCTTGCGCTGCACTGCTCATAGTGGGGTCCTGGCTCCTCCGTGGTGCTCAGCTAACAGCAAGCATCCAGGCTAAGTTCTTCACAAAGGAAGTTTCCCCTAAAATTAACATCTCTGTGGATATTAGGAATTGTTCAGCACTTGACATTTTAAGCAGCAAGGAGCACTCCTGATAGTGAGAAATTCTGGATGCAGGAGTAATCTGGGAACAAAAAGAAACTACGTACTTCAGGTGAATTGTCCAAGTAATCCAGCACTGCTCTTCACACCCTCTAGCAACAGCGATATAAACACCTGAAATTAGAGAATATTGTGACAAATGGCTCAGAATACCCTGAAGTCTTTATGTACAATTATTTATATACAACACTTTAATACTGTTAAAAATTCAGAAATCTAAAACTCCTTATGGGCAGAGCATGCACAGCATTAACTAAGGTCAATACTGCTGCAATGCCAATACACCTTGTGCAATGATTTCCTTAAAACTTTTGGAATTCAGAGTAAATATTTCCATTGCCATTTCACTGGAAATTTTGTGACTGGAAGAAAACAGAAGCATTCTAACGAGTGCATGATATCTAACCTAAATAATAAAAAGGAAGAGTCCTGACTAAGGGGGAGCAGAAAAGCAATATAGACAGCACCACGGGGAAAGTGGGCTAAAGCTCTTCAACATGCCCCAGGAGCAGCTGGTGTCTTGTCAGGTTCAGCACTAACGGTACAGGCTCAGCTTCGCTGTGTTATACTGGTATTGCAAGCATTCAAAAACTAAGAAATCTTTACAAACATATTTTTCTAGTAGTGAGATCCCATTCACAAATTTTACAGGAATAAACGCTTTTTGTTCCTAAAGAAAAGCCCAGCCCAAAGCAGACAGGAGAAACAAGTAACCGAGGAAGCCCAGGCTGCACTATAAGGCAAGAGCAATCACTAATTTTGGAAGAATCTCTTCTGCTTTACAACCAAATATGCCTTGCTTTAAGTTTCCAAGAACTGGATGAAGGTTTCTTACTGCTTCCTGTGTGACCAAGTTGTATTTCTGCTAACAAAGGCAGTTTTTGTTTCCCAGAGGGCTCATCAAAGGCCTTCTGCCAAAACTTCCTCTGAGAGAAAACTGTCCACTAGACACATATGTTACCAGGAAGATCCTGCTTTCCACAAAAGTTCTTGGGATTTGTTGTTGATCTTTTTTTTTCTTCTTTTTTTTTTTTCCCCCAGAAATCAGAAAAGTTTTGGTTTACATGACTAAATTATTTGTTCATTTTTGTGGGTTTCCAGTGAAGACAAATAAACAAAACCAGAAACAATTACAGCTTGCCTGGCAAGGCAGTTTACATATTGCTGAGTGATATCCTGAGGCTAAAATAACACAAATGATGATGGTATATTTATACCCTAGCAGCAACCTGCTATAATTTACTATACAACCTGCCTTTGCTCCTTTTTTGTCAGTGCTCTTTCCTTCCTTTTATTCCCCCCAACAGAAACACCAAAAAAAAGGATAATACTGAGATGGTTCTATATAGACATTGTTCTAATTTGGGAGGCACAGGTGTCTCTCGGGGAGGCTGGGAGAAAAGGCTGGCATACCCCAGGAGAACCATTAATACGTACAGTATGTGTAGTGTGATCCTGCAATGGCAAAGTCATGTTAAAGGTTTGATTTATGTAGATAAACCTAGAAATATAATACTGACAGGAAATGTGCTTTAACGTGCATATGAACTGAAATGCTACCGGAGAGTGAGGTATAGCGACTTAGAGTAATTTCTTTCCTGCGTGACCAGTCAAAGAAGGGGCTGAGTTTTTGTATGAAGGTCCAAATATCTCACAGTTGTGATCTTTCACAATTCACGAGGCAGCAAAACGGACTGAGAGGCCCTTTCAAGAACTTTAAAAGGAAATTCCATGCCCTTGTCTGTTTTCTTACTACCATAATACTACCAAGGAGTCTGTTTAAAAAATTATGAAATTGGTTGAGCTGTCTAGCAATTCATGTAGATCTATTAACATGGTACATTCGTACTTTTGCTTTTTGACAGAAATCACTTAAGTTATGAAACAGGTAACAGTTTCTCCCCTGAGACAGCTGTAATGGTAATCTATGACAGAACTGACCCCAAATTCTCAGACACTTAATAAAGAAACAGAAACAGGTTTTCTTCTCGCAACCTAGGTATCACATGCCATTTCAGAGTTCACACATTGCTATAATTGCTGTGTTGAAAAAGATTCATTCTAAATTCTTCCTAGCATCCATATTAAATATTCAGCCCTAAGATGTCTTGTAAAATTTTAATAGCATACCCTCCTATTAAAAAAAAATTATAACAAAACCTCAACCCAAATCTTAGCGCATATACGAAGCAAAACACGCTAAACACTGTTTAAACTGTCATTTTTTCCCCGAAGTACGAGGATGTTTATGCTCTTGCCAAAGGCGAGATAAACAGAGCAGCATACCACTCCATATTTGTAAATGTTAACTCTGCAAGGTAGAAACTGGCTTCTGTATGCACCAGGCTTCTGTTTCTTCACTGCTCTAAAAGCCATAATATGACATACGGGTATGTATAAATTGAAACAACAAAGATATATGGCCCCACCACAGAAAAACGTGCAGTCGCACTCTTTATTCCACCTAACATCCCGATTCCAAGAAATTTTTCAAAATTGCCTCCAGAAATGCGTCTTGGGTACCAGGCCAGTGGCCTAATGGTATACGGGGGATAATTCCATGGGTCTGTGGGACAGTTGCACCCTCAGATCTGGTGCATATCACAAATAACTTTCCTAGAGTCAGTGGGGACTGACTTTGCTGCTGTCAGTGTGGTAGAACTATACTACTTCTTTAAAAATTTTCAAGAAAAGGCTATGAGAATTAATAAGGATAACGTATCAGCCCACCAGCTGAATATCGTACAAGGCCAAAGTACTCACACCAACAGGTAGAAGACTGAGAGCAAAGAACCCAAGGACAGCCCTTTTATGTGTATGTGTCATTCTAAAATAGACTCCTGCAAGCATCCTGGTTAATATAACACACTGTTTGCCAAATATGTACTTTAAAAATAGCAGTCAACTGTATGGCATACCTTGAGCGGTGTTAAAGATGTCTAAGTTTTGTTATACAAAGACTATAATAAGTTATAACATGGTGCCAGCGGAAAAAGAAGTGAAACACCAAAACCCAAGCTGCATAAGATTCTTGAATGAGTACTTAACGGGGAAAGTTAAACCATAACAGGCGTGTCTTAACTTTAATAAATCAGGGCACTTACTCAGATGACTAAACATGGATTTAGGATCTCCAGTGGTTCAGATGTTTATAGTCTGGCACCTAAATCTACAGCTGGGCATCTAAGGAAAAGTGTCCGGTATACCAGAAGTCTGTATATCTACAGCTCTGACAGCATGTAGATACTGACATTCTGCCCAGAGGAGCCTGAAGTTATACACTCTTGTTTTAAAATCTTGGCATAGATTTCAGCTCTAGTAGTCTTTCATTTTGGGAGAAACTAGTAAGATTTTTTGCATTTTTGCTAAACTCTGATCAATTGACTGTTGGCCTAAACTTCTATGTCTCCCTTTTTTAAAAACAAATTTCAGCCTGTTTGAACATCTAGCTCACAAGCTCAGTAAAGCAGTAGTTTTTGTACTTGTTAATACTGGCCAGAACAGTATTAACCTCAACTGGGATAAGTTATTAATTTGTGCTACTAGAAATTTATGGTCAATAACGCTGATCCTTTTGTACAGACAAAAGTAAGTTGAGGACATGGTTGCTGCTGTTTTCAAATGAACACTAATTGTGCAATTTGGAATTTGTTTTTGACTCATTGTAGGTTCGCAGCAAGAGCAAAGCAGCTAAGGCTGGACTGTGTGAGGGAGATGAGGTGGTGTCTATCAATGGCAAGCCTTGTGGAGACTTAACCTATGCTGAAGTTATTGTTCTAATGGAAAGCCTGACTGACGTCCTGCAGATGCTTATCAAGAGGTACAGGAATGCTCAGAATGCTTTGGTGCAATTCTGTTCAGTGAACCATGTGGAAAATGCTGGTTTTGAATGAACTCATTTTGCAGACATATACTGTGAGCTTCTGATAGTCCTCTTATTTATGTTTCTAACTCTGCTTGTCTGTACGGAAAAAGGAGGGAAGACAGAGTATTTGATATAAAGGAATTAATGTATATAATTCGAACAGTACAGTTCAGGCACAGAATTAAGAGTACAGTCTCCAAATGTAATGATTTTATTTCTTATTAGGTATTCTTAATACTTACAAGGTGTCCACTACCGTATCTGCATACTGCAGAGTCTTAAGTTCAAATATTCTTTCCACCCCTTTGAAGTACTGAAGTGTTGTTATTCCCCATAGATAGGGAAGTGAGGCTTACAAAAAGCAAAGACTGTATAGATGGAGGAAGTGTGTTCCACAGATATGCCTTGATGATGACATGGCAAATGGTCTTCCTGGGTGGCAAAATGTGTTAGTAGTCAGGAGGGGGAGAGGGTCTGGAAATCATGAATTCTATTTCTGTAGCTGTTAACGCTTCACTAGATGAGGTGGGGCAAGTCACTTACAGCTTTCTGGGTCTCAGCTTCTTCATTTATAAATTAGTGATAGTGAATTTCAGTTTTCTTTGAAAATGCTTTGAGCTTCTTAGAGAACCTTCATGTAAATTTGCAAGCAAGCCACCATTACTGCTCACTGCACATCAGTCTATTCTAATGACTGTTCTGCAATTGTTGTCAGTGTAATGCATGCAGCCTTGAGCTCAGAACCACCTACAGTAAGCACATTCTCCCCAGACTTTGTGAATTCAGACAAGATGAACTCTGAATTGCCTTCAGTGTGGGTAAGAAGAGGAAGAAAAGACCTGAGACTTCCACACTCCTTGTAAGGAACTATGGCTCCCCCCTGAGCTGCTGCAGTTCCCTGTGTCTGCTCTCCCACAGGCAGGACCAGGAGGACAGAAGGGGTCAGGGTTCATCACAACAGCTAACAGAGCAGTGTCACTGGAAAGGCTGAACGGACTCTGGTGCAAAAAAAGCACTTGTCTCTGGTTACCAGGGATGTCTAAACAGCATGTGAAATTCCTCTGTGGTTTCTGCAGCCTGTGCAAATGAACTTTCCTAAAGTGTCCAGTTGTTCAAAGTTACATTCTGCCTTCAAAACAAGATGCTCTCAAGGAGTGCTCATTTTATTTATAACAGATATTTCGCATGGCCTGTCTGTGTGTGTTGTCTTGGGCTGACTAATGGATCAACGTGATGAGATCAAGGGGACAGCAGTAGCTGAGGATTACAGCTTACTTTCTCCATAGTGCATAGCTCTTGTTTCTGGTTCAGCAGTGTACCATTTGAATGATCCACGTGTGACATCTGCATTCTTATGTTTTTAATTCATAACATGACTACTGGAACTGCACTTGTAAAAATGGTATTTGTGGCTGCCCAGCTGTCTTCTTTGCAGCCACAGAAATAGCTCCATATGCTTTGACTCCTGCCTGATATTTCTGATACTTCAGTTGGTCTGAAGGCCACAGTACGCTCTAGCTGAAAGTGACAGCACATCTTCCATTCACTCCATTGCCCCTGCGCGAATGTATGGTGAACAGCAAGACATGTCCTGAAAATCAGAACCAAAACAGAGTGCTTAGAGCACATAACTCAGTGTTTCATGGAATGCAACTGTGTCCGTTAGAAATTTTAAGAAAACTGCAGTTGCTCAACACTCTGAAAGTGACTAAAATGTTCTAAAGAAATTCACTGTGAGAATCTTTTAATTTCTTCTCATCAGCTCATCTCCCCCAACTCCCAGCCTCTACTGTCAGTATCTTCCAGGGTATGGCAGAATAAACTGCAACACTTCTCTTCCCCTGCCACCTCTGTTGTGGGTAGTAGCCCTCTCAGCACTATCACCAGAAGGATTTTTCAGGAAGTGTCTTAGCATCCTCTGAGAGCAATGAGAAGCAAATGCTTCCTTTTCTGAGTAGCCACTTATTAGCAGCCATCTCAAGAAAACACTGGAAATCATGAGGAAAGAATAATGCCTAATTAAAGTGGCGTTCCAATGGTGATCTTTACATAGAAGCATCTTTCACTGGCAGGGAAGAATATTTCTCCTTGGGAAGCTTCTGACTGTTCCTGAACTATTTGCATGAAGGATGAGATTTTCATAGGCATTCATTGTTGGCCTAATTCTGCTCTTACTAAGCTTACTGCGAGGAAAACTAGGCTTTTAAAGTAGTTTTTTAAAATGCTACTTGGCCTTTGATGTCTACAGAAAGTTTTCCCAATCCCCTGTAAACCACAGTCAGTTACTGACCAGCAGTGCCCACAAAATCTTTGGTTTACAGGATCAGAGGAAAGAGACCCTGCAGGGCAGGCACTCTCCAGATGCCGTGGGGGGGGGGCATCTTACTGACCTTCCCGACAAATGCTGAACAGATGTATCCGGGAAACATCGAGAGCGGGGACAGAAACAGAAAGGCTAGCCTGCCCTTTTCACATCAGTGTTAGCAACTCTTGGGCTACTGCTGAGTCTAGAAAGAAAATTTCTAGGGGGAAGTCGGGAGTGCGCTAAGTCCATACCAAAATGAAATGCACCATGTAGGGAGTAAAACATGACTTTGAGACAAACCCTGCCGTGCTCACTCCATGAGTTCTGCTTCCTTCCTGGAATTACACCAGGGGTGTTGTTCCTGTGGTGAGCTGGAAAGACCTGAAACAAAAATAATAATTTGACAAAACAGAATCTTAAATGACAAAAAAGAGATCAGACCCAGTATTCTGCCTCTTGACACATGGATACACATTTATGTCTATATAGAGTAGAAGTATATCCATAAGTAGAAAGGGCCTTTTAAGGTGGAAATCTCTCTCTCTCACACATACACACAATCACTCAGCTACCAATAAAGGCTAACATTTAGCTGGCCCAGGCCCCAGGCCCATATCTTACAAGGAAATGTTTACAGATGTCTGTAATTTATCTGCACTTATGAGCAGTACAATTGATCATCCAAATAGCATAATATGATGGAATCCAGCAGCACTCACAAGGAGCTCCCTAAATTAAAATCTGTCTGACCTTTAGGTAGCTCCGTATGTGGTTTAATGGATGTTCCACATTTTGTGCTATTTGAGGCAGACCCAGATTGCTACAAACAGTATGCCGCATGGCTAGGAAAGCAAGTGACGTTGAAGTTTCTTCAGTGTACTGACAGATTTATTTCTTCTGTTGCTTCTTCCAGCCTTTCTTTGTAGAGGGGTCCAAAGTTTGAGAATACCTGGGACCCTCTTTTGATTTCAGAAATATCCATAATACTTGATATTAATACTTTACTGAGGGTACCTACTGCTTCCCTCATTTGAAAAAGTGCTTTGCCACCTTCTGGTCAACAGAAAGCCTTAATAACATGCTGCAGTCTTGCTGTCCAGAAAAGGTTCTTCTCGACTACTAATAGTAGTCAGTATGGCCCAGAGTACTGAAAGAAGAAGCTAGAGAGTAAGTAGGAGTCCTAACACCAGTAAAGCAGCCTAACTGGGAGGGGGGAATGAATAGTTTAAAAAAGGGAGTTACACTGAGCTATACAGTAGGCTTCAAGAAGTCAAAGTAACATTTGCCAGTTAGAAATACTTATTTTTTAATAACTAGGAAACATTGTATGGGTTCACTACCCTTTTTCACTGGATCACTGGAATAAGTTCAGAATGTTTTAATTACTCCATGACATACAAGGATGATGAACCTCACAGGAATTCTCTGAATATATGTTTTAAGTATACATTCCCCTCCCTCTGATCCTCATCCAGTACTTATCTATTCCTTAGAGAGTAAACTATTTGGGACAGGAACTAGATGTGAGGATGGTGCCCTAAACAGTTGCAGTAGTAGCCACAAAGCCAAAAATTAACCACTCTTCTGGTGTCGTACAAAGTTAATTTTCTCATGCACATGTGAAATATGAAGAAGTATTGTCCCAGAAGTCTCAGCAGCATTTGTCTGGAAACACTATAACAGAAATGTGTCTCTGAAAGCATACTGATGTTAGAAATGATATAATTCAATATTGCAGATGGATGGTAGTAGGATCATAGTTCTACTGTAGTAGTGTAATTTCCCTCTTACCGAAGTGTTGTTGAAGAATTTTGAAAGAGACAAAGATGCTTCAGTTTAAGACCCCTAGATTCTGCGAAAATTCTCCAACTTAAATGCACCTGCTAGCAGGTACCACAATTAATATAGGGGAAAAAATACTATGCAGAAATTGCTTTTGTAACGGTACTTACAATTGCTGTGCTTACAGCAGCTTAATTTCTTGAATTACTTGTTTATGTATGTGCAGATCCTCCAATGGAATAAATGAAACCTTGAGTGCTGAAAGAGAAAATGGAAAGCACGATAACATAACAAATGAGGACTATAGGGAGAGTACTACACTGCAAATTAACACAGCGAAAGACGTACCCCATGGAGATTTATGCATCACAGAGATATACACTGAGACTCACCAGGGAGCAGAAGAAAGCAACATACACTTTTCTGAAATGAAACAAGAGATCACACAAAGCCACAGAATTACTCCTAAAGTGATAGGCACCTCCAAAGTGCTCGTGACAGATGAGGCTGCTTTCAGAGGGAAGACAGAAGAAAGAAGGCCAGGTACTATGGTGGAGCTGCAGTTGTCCCTCTCAAATGACTCGCACAAGGGCACCAATGCTCCTTCTGTGACTCTCTTAGGGGCAGAAAAATGCACCCCTTCAGGAAGAGGACCCAGTGTACAGCAAGACGGGACTAGCCCTGTGATCGCAATTCCCCTGGGCATGAAAGAGGGCAACGTCCAGTGGTCAAGCAAAGTAGTCCAGTTTTCTAGTGGCAAAGAGGTCAAGAGGATCCAAGGGGCAGCTCCATCTCTCCCCAGGGTGGAGGTGATCCTAGACTGTTCCGACAGGGAGAAGGAAGCACCCAGGTCTCTAGCTGAAAGGGGGTGTGTTGAATCTCAAGTGGAAGGAGGGCAGTCAGAAGCACCTCCTTCCCTCCTCTCCTTTGCAATCTCATCAGAAGGCACAGAGCAGGGAGAAGACGACCAGCACTTGGAAAGGGATCACAAACCTCTCAAGCACAGGGCGAGGCACGCAAGTAAGTATGTCCCATCTAATCATTTGCACTGCCTGAGGGTATCTTTTGTAACTTTAAAAATAATTACAGAATTTAGACTGCATTACAAAAAAAAATGTTTAGAGTCTTTTTCTGCAGTTTTCTAACTTTCCCTCTGTCTTTTTCTTTTAAACAATGTTTCTGTTCTTGCTTTATATATTTTTTCAGGGTAATACAATGCTCCTGGTGATGAGCCAAGAGTATACCCATGCCGTAGCAGTGCTGAATAACTTTGCTTAGTAGACTTCAATTTTGAAATTAACTCATGACTTTGTCCAACTAAAAATACTTACATCTCCAAAAAGGGCTGAATTCCACTGGTCTTCTAATGTATATTCAGAGGCAATCTGTAAAATATTAACAAAAAAAGCAAGTTGCTTGCACATGTCTAAGTGAATCCTGTGGATTTCTCCTTTTATAGCAAAAACTTTGTGTTCTCATTTGCATCATCTAAAATCAATGCCATGCCACTGCTCTTAAAAGTTAATAAAAAAGGCTACTAGAAAAGCTCGATGTTGCCTGCAGAAGAGATTTTGACAGACACTAGCATGTGTATAACTGTTACATGATCCTTCCAGTTTTCTCAGTCTTCTCTAGACTGTAAAGTGAACATGCTATTTCTTCTGACTCCCATACTCAGAGGTCAGCTTCAAAATGTGTCCAAGAAGTTTACATGAAAGTAAACTTGCAACTGGATCCAATATTAATTAACCGAGTATAGATACATATTATTTATTTATCTATCTATCTATTTATTTATTCATTATTTTATTCATTTGGAACCTTTCTATTGGTTGCTTGCTTCTTCCCAACAATGTCAAGAATCCTGTCTGGGGATTTAGTAGCAGTATGTCAAAGGTGCTTGAATGTGTGCAGTGATATACTGTAGCAATGAGCTATTTCACATGCAGTGTTGGAATTAGTCTGCTAACCCACTGCTAATTCCTCTGTAAGCATATTTTTAGCATGATAACCATTTGTATCTTATTGGCAAGTGGATTAAACAGTTACTTAATGCCTAAGTGTCTGTATGCAATCCACATATTTTTGGCATATTAAATGAAGCATAAAAGAAAAGTGCACATGCTTTACATTTTGGCTGCCAAGTCAGAACCAACAGTGGGACTGTGCCTGTCTTTAGCAGAGAATTACTTGCCGTGCCTCTCCAATAAGGCAATAGTACAAAGAATGAGCCGACATGTTACATGATAAACCCTGCCTTCAAGTAGGACATGGGTTCTGTCCTTTTCCCATCTCAACTATGACAATCTCAGTTCCTTCTAATCTAGTGGCAGGTCATTATCCTTAGGAACCACTGATTTAATCTATAAAAATGTTTACTTTTATTATTATCATTATTTGTAAAATCCTATCCACACATTAGAACAAACAAATTGCCAAGCACAGGGGAATAATCTGTGCGCAGCAAATACTATGCATGTTTTTTGCAAAATTAGAAGTTATAATGCAGCATTTATGTCTAAACTAGAGAAGAACATTTATTATAGGTGTTCGATCTCTTTAGCAGAAATTTTCTCTGTAAACAGTAATCAGATTATATCTACCTGAGCAGGTAACATTTCTTCTGCCATCTTTTGAAACTATTGATTAAGTAACTATTCCGATAAATTAAGAAAACATACACTAGCAAAATGAAAAGTTTCAATTTTTTTCTTTCCACAGAACTGTATGGGTACCTGCTGAATCCCTTTCCTAGAAAAACACTCACTGCTGATGCAAGTAGCTTATTTGAAACCGTAGAATTTACATGCTGAAGGGCGACCATTTCTGTTTGCAGAGGCACTCAAACACTAAAGCCCATACTTTTGGAAAACGTCTTCAGTGACTATTGTATGCACTTGGATTGTCAAAGGACTGAGCCAAGGATTTTGTGATTTGGCCCTCTCAAAATAAAATATTACAAATTGCTGGTTCGGGTGCCATGCTCTTTTCTCTTTTATAGGTTCTTGTGAGAACCATTGGTCCAGTCATGCTGTCATCTGGCATAATGGCAAAACTCCAATTGTCTTTAATAGGAGAAGTATCAGACTCCATCTACCGACATGGCTAAAAGGATCATTAATAGAAAATATATCACATGGCTTTCTTTAATGAGTTTGCTTTATTTATACTAGCAAAAGATACTAAATAATTTACTGTTCTGTTTTCATATATCAGAGGCACGCTTTTTCCTTTTGAAATTAATTGGAAGGAGACCATTGATTTAGGCAGGAACAGCTTTAAATTCTAGCTTTTTTAAACGGAGAAGCTATTGAGGCTGTCATTCATGAGATGCAGTGGTAGAATATAAGGAAGGGAAAGAAACAGGAACACCACCTGACTAGCGTTGCCCCATGAGGCACATGCTCCATGTCCTATAACAAGGAAGCAGTCATGCTGATGTACAGTGCATCTGTCAGCTTTACAGCTGCATCGATTCCTGTTCCACATGACCTGATGAAACCAATAATCTATGCTTTAAGAAATACATATTATTGATATATGCTAGTGAATACTCTTGAGAAATTAGTTGAGCCTCCTCCATTCAGTTCTTAAATGTGTATTCGTTCTTGCCACATTTTCAAAATAAATATTCTGGAGCTGTTTTATCCTATACAATTTTAGATTATGTTTCAGGCAAGTAATGCTTGTTAAAAGAATGAAACCTGCTTTCATTGGGTACCATGGCCAAACTCTCATGTCTTCCAAGGGGCTGAAAGTTAATAGTAATGGTTTCTGTGTATGCCTTTTTGGACGTATACTCGCTTTTAAATAGCTAATACATAGAAGCATACCGACTTTTATCAACTATACACATTTTGTAATGCATGTCAGTAAAATAAACACATAAATGGCAGAAGCTGCTGCCACCATCAGACAGAACACACTCAGTTTCATTTGGTCTCAGATGTTAAGCAGTCATGGGCCTGGCTGGCTGGGAACGTCTGCTGTAAGCCTAGGAACTGTGGTCAAACAGTTGGTAAATACCAGACCATAGAAACTGAACAAATGAGAAAATATCATCTGCCTGTTCCTGCTCAGATTACGTATAGGAATAAAAATCAAGAACGCTAGAAATAAAGATACACGTAGTGTTCCTGTTGAACTAAGAAAGTCCTAAAGAAAGTGATGTAGCCTTTGAACTTGCATGGGCGTGACTCTAAGGAATGCTGGGTATGGAATTTACAACACAGTTGATAATGTGGGAAAAACTTAAGTATAATGACCTTTCCACGCAAAAGCAAATAAATGTTTTAATATAAGGGAAGGGGACAGTAGGTAAATTTCAGCATAGATAAATGCAGAACTATTTGTTATTAGTCTCCTTGTATTTTTCTGGGCTGCATGCAACTGAATGTGCACTTCAATTCCTTCCATAGGGCTCCGGCGAAGTGAGAGTCTGTCAGAGAAGCAGGTCAAAGAAGCCAAATCTAAATGTAAAAGCATTGCATTGCTGCTGACAGCAGCTCCCAATCCCAATTCCAAGGGGGTGTTGATGTTCAAGAAGCGTCGTCAAAGGGCGAGGAAATATACTTTAGTTAGCTACGGTACTGGGGAGTTAGAACGTGACGAAGACGAGGGTGAAGAAGGTGAAGGTGAAGAGGGGGACAAAGAAAACACTTTTGAAGTGAGTTTACTTGCAACAAGCGAGTCAGAAATAGATGAAGATTTCTTCTCTGACACTGACAACGACGGTAAGATTGTGACGTTTGACTGGGACAGTGGTCTACCTGAGGTTGAAAAGAAGACAAAAAGTGGAGACGAGATGCAGACGCTTCCAGAGAGCACAGGTAAAGGGGCCCTCATGTTTGCCAAGAGACGGCAGAGGATGGATCAGATTACAGCTGAGCAGGAGGAGATGAAGGCACGCACAGTGCATACAGAGGAACGAAGGGAAGCCACCATGTCAGAGAACTTCCAGAAAGTAAGCTCTTCAGTCTATCAAACAAAAGAGGAAGAAACGTCAAGACAGCAGACCTGTGTGAGCAAAAGCTACACAGACATGAGCCAGAGTCATAGCAAAATGATACAACAAAATGGCTTTGGCTTAGCACCAGACACAAACCTCTCTTTTCAGTCCTCTGAAGCTCAAAAAGCAGCGTCCTTGAATAAAACAGCTAAACCCTTCCCTTCTGGGGTTCAAAACCGAGCAGCTGCACCATTTTCACCCACAAGAAATGTCACTAGTCCTCTTTCAGATATACCAGCACCACCTCCTTACTGCTCTATTAGCCCACCGCCCGAGGCTTTATACAGACCTGTTTCAGCTCCCGCAGCCAGCAGAGCTGCCCCAGCTGTGTGGTCACCCACCGAGCCAACAGAACACATAGCATCCCGAGATGAAAGGATTGCAGTGCCAGCCAAAAGAACTGGGATACTGCAAGAGGCAAAGAGAAGAAGCACTTCAAAACCTATGTTCACTTTCAAAGAAACACCCAAAGTAAGTCCTAATCCTGCCCTGTTGTCCCTTGTACACAATGCAGAGGGCAAAAAAGGTACTGGAGCTGGTTTTGAGTCAGGACCTGAAGAAGACTACCTCAGTCTGGGAGCAGAAGCTTGCAATTTCATGCAGACTCAAGCATCTAAACAAAAGGCCCCTCCTCCTGTTGCTCCAAAGCCTTCACTCAAGGTCTCTCCTACTGCTGGTACTCCAGTTTCACCAGTTTGGTCGCCTGCAGCCATGGCTTCTAACAAGGCTCCTTCTTTCCCAGCACCAGCCTCACCTCAGGCAGCATATCCCGCACCACTCAAATCTCCACAGTATCCTCATTCTCCTGCCCACCCCCCAAGTACTCTCAACCTAGCTGGTCCTTTCAAAGGGCCTCAGGCAACCCTAGCGAGTCCAAACCATACGCCCAAGACGACACCAGTCACACCAAGTGCTGGAGGAACAAAGCCACCCTTTGAGATGCCACCGGCTATGAGTGGAAAAGGAGCACAGTTATTTGCCAGAAGGCACTCTCGAATGGAGAAGTATGTGGTAGATTCAGAGACTGTGCAGGCAAACATGGCACGAGCCTCATCTCCAACTCCATCTTTACCAGCTTCTTGGAAATATTCATCTAATGTCCGAGCACCTCCACCTGTTGCTTATAATCCCATCCACTCCCCATCTTATCCTCCTGCTGCTACCAAGCCCTCCTCTAAGTCCGCTGCTGCTACCAAAAATACAAAGAGAAAACCTAAGAAAGGTCTCAATGCTTTGGATATTATGAAACATCAGCCTTATCAACTCGATGCATCTTTATTTACTTTTCAACCTCCTAGTACAAAGGAAAGCTTTGCTAATAAGCAGACATCGAAGTTGTCCACTTCAAAGCACGCTCTACCTTTAAGACCACCTAGTGCTGGCTCTCCTACTAACGTCCGGGCATCTTCAGTGTACTCCGTGCCAGCCTACAGTTCACAACCTTCGTTCCAGTCAAATGCCTCTATCCCAGTAAATGAATCATATTCACCTACAGGTTACTCTACATTTTCTAAGCCAGAAACCACCACGTCTTCTTTGTTTACTGCTCCGAGGCCAAAATTTTCAGCAAAGAAAGCTGGCGTCACTGCACAGGTGTGGAAGCCATCAATTATTGAAGAGTAAACCTTATAGCTGAAACTTAGTGTCCATTTTGCTTGCAGTCAATCGTGTGCAGTGGTAAACTGGCACGGAAACAGTGCCAATAGTATTCCTTAGCTTACTTAATAACGTCAGATGTATCACCTCAAATCTGGGTCCAAAATATTTGAACTTTTTTAAGGAATCAAAATACATACAAATTTTATCACATTTATGCATATTATCAGATGCTTTATACACATAACATCCTGAAATGAATAGATACCATTGCATTAAGTAAGCAGGACACTAGGTTTTTGCTTTAGGACTACTGCAACAGAAACAACAGCAAGCAATATTCCTGGTATGTCAAATTAATAGAGAAGAGCTTTCTTTCTGCTCCCCTCCCCAACTATGTTCTAATGACCTAGGGATTCGAGGACTTTTTTTTTTTTTTAAAGAAGTGCCTTATATAGTAATATGTATTACTAACATAGCATAAAATAGATACAGTATTAGACTCTGACTGATCACTAGCAGAATACAACTGGACAGACCTTTGGCCTGCACAGAGCCCCACTGAATTCAGTCAGAATCTGTCCTGGCTCAAAGGTCCTTCCACAGGAATCTGGTGGATCAGACAGGAGCTTAGTTTGTAAGCTATGTGGATCAGCTGTGATCCAAAATCATGAATTGCCTCTGTGATTTCACAGAGTATGTCCTATAAGAGATGCTGGAGTGTTCTGAAGACTAAAAGATGTGGAAAGACAGCTGGAAACATTGTTAAAGATTTCCCATTTTGGGGAAATTTGACATCCCAAGTGCAGACATATTTTTAGCCAAAGTTTGCCTTGAATCCAGCAAGTAAGATAGAAGCCAGTAAATCAAAATTATTGAACAGTCAGAGAGGCGAGCTGGGTTTTGCAGCTGGAATGTATTGCAATAGTTTCTTGTGAAAGCACAGTGATTGAGAACGGAAGGGATACATATATTCAAGAGTAGTGATTCTTGCAACGAGAGTAGTATATGCCACAGAAATTAGCACTTAAGTGTAAATCATAAACATGACCATGTCTTCCTATTGGTCTCTTGTACACATTTTATTATTTTCACTTGGGGCTTTACAGTGCTTCTTCCCACTTTAAATCTTTTTACTCTGGTCTTACACTTTCACCTTTTACTTGTCATATTGGGAACTAAGTATTGAAATACTGCTACTGTAGAAAATTCTTAAGACTCTGTGGTCTTGAAACCTACTGTATAATACTGCAGTGAATACACAGTCTTGCTGAAATCAAGGAGCTATATTTGAATAGTTTAGCATGTTTTTCAGTAAGCCGTCCTGTTAACATCAGTGGTGCTAGGTCTGAAACAAGGTGCTGTTTCACACAACTAAGGGTATCAAAATCCATCCCAAGTGTGAAGCTAAAGATTAAAGCACCACTTTGTGAATAAAGGTGGCAGAATCTGTCGATATATTTATTTAAACTACCATCCAGCTAGCTACAGACCAGATTATGGATCTTTTATATCATAGAGGTTTTAGTAGAACTATCTATCTTGATGAAGAAAACATTCCCCAGTATGAACAAAATCTGCTTAGTTTGGTCCCATGATGTTAACTCAAACTGCAATCAAACTTGAGAGGAATGCATTTGGTTGTACATGCAGAAAGCAGACTGGAATCAAAAATCAAGCCCATAAAAATCACTCCTATGAATTTTGGACCTCCAAAATCCTACCCTCCCCTTTAAATTTTGGATTGGGATGACTGCATTAGAAGAAAATGACCAAGTGATCCATCTCCCTCTTAAAATTCAGGAGAATGATAGGAAATTTTGGAAAAAAAAAAATAGTTTGGAAAACTCAAGAAAGAATTACACTGCATTTACCTGGAAACAGAAAGTAGCAATATTTTAATCCTTTGGAGATCTCCCTTCTATCTGTTTTCCACTGTCAATATCTGTATTCTTCTTCTATCATTAAACTTGTCCCTTTCCTCTCTGCCTGTTTGGGTTTTTTTTCTTTGGTTTGGTTGCTGTTTTTTTGTTTCACTTATATGTAGAGACTGACAGTATATTTTAGGGGAAATCTATTTTCTATGCTATCCTGTTAATATGAAATCTCCTCCCTCCCCTTCACTCCCCTTTCCCTTCCTCTTCCCCTTCCCTTTCCTCCCTCCTCCCTTCCCCTCTAGTGAAAGTTTTATCTGAAGTTACATATACTATTTTAAGTTTAAGAAGTTTAAGATACTAGTATCTACTTGGAATAAAGAAACCCTACCAAAGACAAGTAGTGCTGCTACAGAGATACACAGAAATCCAGTCAGCCTCATATTGCCTTCCATGTTTTTACTTACAGTTTCCTCCTGTAAAATACATCTGTAAATTATAAGCACACTTCTGTACTTGTTCACCCTACCACCCCAAGAATATTTCCTTAATGAGGAGATTTTTAGCAGTTTTTTACTTCCACCACAAGTGTTGATGTTGATGCATGTGGCTACTAACAAGATACTGCAGCTTACACAGCATGGCCACCAGTTCCTATCAGGCTCAGGTCAGTAACTTTTGGAATTCCTCACCAGCTTCTGAGTATCCTGTATGAAATATGTGAATTACTGAAATCTAACTTCTAGGTTTATATATGCCTACCTGGCATACCACTTTCCAAGTAAGAAATAATAAGCATTACTATTCTAATTATCAGCAGAAGAAACAAGAGGTAAAGCCGGGATATATTCTTATCCAAAAGAAATCAGCTGTCCAGAAAAACAGAAGTCAAGTTAATAGGAGCTAGAGGAGAGCTGTGGGCTGAAAGAGAACATTTCAGTTTCCCGAGTCACCTGTCTAGAACTAAATTCACCTGAAAGACAGAAATGCCTAATTGTCGTCTTTAAAATCATTTGGCTATTTCTTTCATTTTCAGCACAACCCAAAAGTTCACTTAGAAAGTCAAGGAAATCATGTGCATGTTTACAGCAATAAGCAAAGAAGTCAGCTTTTGTGATAGCAGTATAAAATATAGCTACTAGCCTATCTTCTCTTTACTTTGTCCAAAAGAAAAGGAAGTGCATCTATGCTGAAATTCTGGATTTTGATCACATTTTTGCTGTTATTCAAATACAAGTATTTCATATGGCCTATAGCAATGACAGAAGGATTTTTTAAAGCACCAATAAGAGTTAAAAGCAAAAGCCCCAGTGACACTCGTCCTCTTAACTCAGCTAAGATCTTTTGAAAATCCCATTCAAAGCCTAACTCTGAATTCAATGTCATATATACACATCATTCTACATGCATAGTGCTTGGATCCAACTTGGCTTCAAGACTCTTTTTACTAATCAGGTAAGTCTATGTCTTATTAGTATTTCAGAAGACTAGCTTACTTAAAGTAACAGTTTTATCCAAAATGTAATCTCTTGTGAAGCAGATATTTAGAGGAAAGTTGAGCTGTCCATTGCCATGGGTCCAAATGAAAAGCTAATGATGATGTCAAACATAGCTGAAATGTCAAGAAAACGAACGGTTTGTGTAGAGAGGAGCCATATGAAATTTCGCTTTGAAAGGGCAGTGAGCTTCTGGAAATATTCTGCTGAAAAAGCTATTAGAATTATTTTAATATAATATAACAAGGCTACCAAGATGCAATTGTTATGTTTACCGTGTAAGCATATTTAACAGTGAATTTTAGGCCCCCCCTAATAACAATACTTCCAGTATGTTCACATTAAAAGAGGAATTCAAGTGTTTTATGTTGGCTTTAGGACATTTAATTACAGCACATACTGGAGGTATTACACTGCACCAGTTTGGATCTCACATTCTACACAGCCTTTTCATGAAAACAGCTATCTCAATTAAGGGTTTCTATACTTTCAATTTCTGATTCAGTTATAAACCTCTTGTTATAAAACCGGAATGGAAAACTTTTGGGTTGGAGATGAACAGCCTTTAGACAAAAAGTTAAAATTTCCGTTGCAAAAATAAAAGACAAAATTTAGTTCCTGAACAAAGAACTGCTTAACTTCTCCCCCCTTCTCTAGGGGAACCACTCTTACCACGTTCCTGCTCCGCAAAAGATAACATATTATGAAACAAACAGAAAGATATTTCAATGCATTTTTTTCTGTAGGAACATTTACAGAGTAAACATTACCATCTCTTACAAGTAAGCCTCATTCTTTTGCTTTCTGCCCTCTTATGGAAGAAATAATTTTGCCAGTGTCCTAAGACATGTGACAATATCCAGTGACAATAAGCTGCTTGGTTCCAAAAGGACCAGGCCGATGGCGTGGGACTTCATAATACACTCCTATCAAGACTTGCAGCAGGGAATGCCCAATTCTCTCCTAGACACACTGACAATTCACTTTGAGATCAAGCCAATGCCATTTTGAGATCAGCCATCAAAAGGAGGTTTCAGTTAAATTTTGTCTGAAGTCTTCTTGCACTGACCTTAATTTTATATAGCGAGTTTTATTTTATTTCTTTTATTTTGTACACCTAATTTTATTTTACACGAGACATTCAAGAGTTGAGACACAACATCAGCCCTAAAACTGCAGTGACCCATTTTGCTGTCACCACAGCAATCATGTGGCAACGAGTTTATTTTCTTTTTGGCAGAGTGCTGTTATTATTCACACTAAAATGAACATACAGAATTCACACAAATTTGTATTTGAAGTAAAGAAATACTAAGAGGTGGACGTATCAGCAGGCTCCAAAAATTAGGGAGTGAGGGGCTGGTGTGTGGTTCAGATAGGAAAATGAGTGCTGAGTGGCACGGCAGCAATTTTGACAGAAAAAAATACTAGGAGTAGAGGGAGCCAAGCAGTGGGGAGAAAACTCCAGGAAAAAAGCAGAGACTGCACAGGATAAAATACATATCAGAGGATCACGAAATACTGAAGGTACAAGAGAAGAAAACAATCAGCAAGAAGGGTTTAATTATTCTGCACAGAGATGGCTGACTATTTCCAGTCTTCTGTTGAAATTTTCTAGATTAGTCTTGGATGACAGGGTGCTCACATCACTGGGCATGATTTTTTCCCTCTACTATTTACAGAAAGATATTGTGAAAGAACCGAAATACTAATACCCAGCAAAAAGAAAAAAGGGAGCTTTAAAAAAAAGCAGGCCCTATCAATAGACTATTGCTCTGAGAGACAACAGATCTACAAGCATATTATCCTCGATAGCTCCTATCCTAAAACCAGAGTATTCAAAAGTGCTAAGGTGAACTCTGATAAAAGACGATAAGCAATTACAAAGAGAACTTGATACCAGATGATGTGATCTGGGAGGAGCAGTGTTTATCAAGTATCCAGGACAACACCTCAGCAAAGGACCAGCCTTACCATCGTGCTCTGCTGCTCCAGCACCTCTGCGGGGAACTCTCTGTACGCTATGAGGTAGGAAAATACCAATGAAACAACAGCACTCTTCGCAACTAACAATTTGCAAAACCTTTCTCCTCTCTTTTTCCAGGATCCTTTTCCAGATTTCGTAGCTTTAAGAATAAAAAACGATTGGTTCTAAAAAGATCCACTCTTCCAGTCTTGCCTTTTTAACAAAACATGAATCAACTTTCTTTGCCTGAAGTCAAACACCCAGGATTCCACTGATCGCTTTGGCAGTTCGGCATGGCAAGTGCAAATCTTAATTACACAGCTTGGCATAATGTTATTTTATAATGACTCTACTCAGCTTGAAATAGAAATGTTATACAAAGAAGAACTTGACAAGATCTTCAAAAACGTGTGGATTCACAAGCTCTGTATTACTCACTGCTGGTAGATTTCTCAGGAAAATACGTGAGCCGGATAATTTCACAGCACGCTTTGTGCCACCATCACAACTTCATAGTACCCATGACAACAACTGTTCTTACTTTATAGTAAACATTACCTTTGCATGTGATTACTTAAGGGAGGAGTTGGAACCACTGGAGAGCTATGTTTGACAAGTGCTTTTCAGGCCAGTTGCTTAATACAGGAAGCACTTCAGGTTTTTTATCAAATGATTTAAAAAGTAGGAAAAATCCTGAAGCTCAGTGAAATACTATGTTGGAAGGATCTCTACAGAAGCAGACTTGAACTCTTCCTTTACAAGCTAAGAGTAACCATATCATGATATTTCCATGGTTTTAACATTTGCTTCCTTGAGTAAGGCAGGCAAAGACTTTTTCTTTATACAGCATGCTAATCAAGTCTCCTGTTATCCTCGGCAATTTTCAAAGGAAAAAATCTGTTCCAGTTTATGATGATCTTGACAAACTGTTTTTAATTTCAGTGCATGTGAAACCTGCACAAACTTATGTGGTAACATGTTATAATAACTGCCCATTCCCTTAGGCTGAGGAAACTCAGCTATAAGAAAAATAACTTACTGAATCATGCTTACAGACTGACTATCTGGATGAAGGCTTCCTGTGTGGGGTAATCAATGTAACAATAGTAAGTATTTTCAAACAAGAATCCTTCATTCTTTTGTATGTCTTTAAGACAGATATCTTAAAACAGAGAGTCCCCTCGTAATTCCAGGCAATTGAAAGATAAGCTGCTACGAAAAGTAACCAGGTCATTTCTAAACAGGTGTAAAGACTAAAGTGTTGAACAGATGGAGTGTTTCTCTTGATGTTTCCATCCATATCTGAAACAATAGATTTTAACTGATTTAGGAAATGCACAACGAACAGAAGGAGGAACGTTACAGAAACAAAATACACTCCCAATCACTGTAACGCATGTTGGATTACAAAGGGCGACGTGGAGCACAACACTCATTGACTTCAGGATGAGCTTTGACTCCAAAGCAAAGAATTCAGTACATTTATATTAGAAGCAAAAATTTCCCTACAGTAATGACCTATGGACAAATATTTTCAATTTTTAAAAGAAAGTTTTTGAAAAAAAAAACCTTTTTTTTCCCCAAAAAAAGTCATAACTGCTAGTGATTTTTTCTTTGATCTGTGAGAATGCTCCTTCTTATAGTCTCAGTGTGCAGGTTGTTGTTGGTACCTGGCTTTATACTGTGAATAAAAGCAAAGCATGGGCATCTGGGTACACTTAGTTTTCTTCCTAGAGTCTTGGTAATTTCCCCGCATCAGGCCTATAACTTAAAAGTGGAACTTAAGCAGGTGACAAGAAAACCTCAAAATCTGCCTGCAGTTTAATTTTCTTTGGTTAAGTAAACAGTTTTAGATATGTACAGGTATTTCTGCCAGTCCTAGCCATGTTACCCAAATATCTTTTATGAACTAAACTGGGCTTCAAGGGGGTTTTGTGTGTTTAAGACCCAAGGGTTTTCTAAGAACAACAAACCAAACCCTGGAATACTATCATGTAGCATAATATAACCAACAGGGTCCTCCAGCATGGCTTGAAGGACCACAAACAACTGCCATCATGCTGCCCCAGTAACTGGAAGCAAAGGCATGTTGACATCCCACCTGTGAATCAGCACTGGGAGGATGACAGAGGTTTCCAACGGGGCTTCACAGTCTTCTGACAGCAGAGAGGCTGTGGAAGGACAAACTCCATCCCTCTGGGGAAGAAATTTCCCTGGAACTCTGAAGAAAAATATACAGTAGTAGGCATAGGTTCTTTTCCCCAAATGCACCTTCCTTGCCCCATTTCTTAATCTTTTTCTTTTCCTGGCCTCCTCACCGTAGCCTCATTGCGAGCTACACAGGTCCATTTTCCATTCCTTAAGCTTCTCATCCAAGTTCAGGAATGTTGGCCATCAAGTCCTAGTCTCATCACTCTCCAACCCAGCACTGAATACAGATTTTCCTTCTGTATTAAGTATTACCAGCTCCTGGTTTTGCTTTGTCCAGTCTCTTCTCTGTCCTTCCCTTGTCTCTTTCTTCTATGCTGTTCAAAGTCTGCTTCTTGCCCCCCTGTATTCAAATCAGACGTTCTCCCCTTTGAGGCTGCTTGGGCCCAGACAGGAGGTCTTGGGCTCTGTCAAGGGGCAGCTGTGCTCTGCAGTGCATCTCAGTCCTGATCAGTGAGTGTGCAGCCTCAGGTCTGGATCCGATGGTGGGAAGAGACATGGGTATGCACCATACACCTGCATGCATTACTTTTTTGTGGATGAAAACCCAGCTGCGCAGCCAGCACAGGAGCTGTCGAACACCCCAGTGACTGCTCCAGCCTGTGGGGGTGCACACAGCCTGCAGTTTAGACAGGCAGAGAAAGCACAAGGACAGTCTCCTTGTTCTCCTGAGTGGTGTCCAAAGACATCACAGCCTACAGCAGCTTAGACCTGTAATAATGAATAAAATCTTCCTGCCTAACAGAGTATTATCGCTGCTAACAGAGTTCTCAGGAACTAGCTGTAAAAAGCAAGGCGTTCCTACTGAGCCTATATAAGGCTTTCAGCTTGACTATATTTGCATGGAAATATGAGACTCTTCAGATACAAAGATGAGTCTCAAACCAGTTCTAAAGCATGTAGTGGTACCACTTCTCACAGAAAAGGATGCTAGAATTTTTTGCAATTGACAGGTATTTTTCCCTACTCTCACTCTTTGAAATGGTTGAATTATATAGGTTCATGTGGATGCAATGCATCTGAAATGGTTGGATCATTTGGGATGAAGTAAGAAAAAAACAAACAACTAAGACTGAAAATTTCCATTTGAAGATTTGATAAGAAAATATAAGGAACTGGATAACTTATCTTTTAGTTTGGATATGTTCAGCAACAATAGTGCCACCACCTTCAAGTATTACAATATAATTAATATTTATTTTCTTTGGTTTTAGAAAAAAAAATCATTAGCCTTTACTTTGTATCAACTTAAAACCCTTTCATTGTCCATACAAAATAGCAAGGTCAGAAACTAGGACCAACTTTGCACTTGTTTTTCAAATATTCATTCACAAGGCTTCATCTTCCAAGACCTTCCTCTAAGCTGTGTAATATAAATGTCCAGAAGGTGGCAGCAAATATTCTTCCTTGCAAGAAATCGTCTATTCCAAGGAAAGCTAAGACGCCTATGGCCAAAAAAGTTTCAGCTATTTGCTTTTTATAAGCATAACTGTATTGTATTTTAATAATCACATATGGATAAAGAGTAAATGATAATGGAAAGCACTGATTTTCTTTCATTTACACAGGTGCAAACTGAGCTAACTGAATAACTAATTTATGACAGGTTAGCAGCATTCTTTTATGTTTCTTTTCCACATAGGCATTTTGCAGTAGTGAAGGCCTAATTCTAATATCTTACTTTTCTCTTCTACCATTACTTGACAACTAAAAAGGACTTTAGTATCAAAAGCAGACTTTGTCACAAAGCTTATGTAAGATGGTGGACAATAACTGTTTCACTAGTTTGTATACTAATGATGAAAACAAGATTATTCTCACCTGAAATAATACCACAGTTATAAACAATCTAAACTTAGAATAAATTAGGTTCCAGTTCTAAAATTCCCTATAAATTTTGGAAAGCAAGCCCTGACAAGTCAGCTTTGAGGAAGTTAGGATCAGACACGAACTATGTGATTCTAATCTATCACTATGTGATTCTAATCTATCACTAGTCTCAGTACAGCCACTGACAAGGCTTTAGTTGTTAGACAGGTAAGATTCCCTGCCTCTCCAGCCATTCGTATCCCCATTAACCAAAATGCTACATTCCAATTTTAGCCTGCTATGAATTATTTCCAGAGTTTCAAATAAATATATTTTTTCCATTCTATTTCAAAATTTTTGGTATCCATATTGTAAAATAGCTGGCAGAGCCGGCAGCATTTCAGAGAGAAATGTTTAAATTGTAAATGGTTTGGGATGAAAAAAGCTATAATAAGATTAACAGTATGTCCCCCTTGAATATGCAGTTCAGTTTAAAAATCTGAAGTGCTTGTTTTATGTTTAAAAAATAGGAAGAAGGAAAGAATTAAAAGGCATAAAAATCAAGTATTACTTCTTTTGTCCTACCATGTTCTCAGTGATTTGGTCTCTAACTGCAGTAGCCATTACAAGCCCATAGAAAGCAAAATGAGAAATGCATCGCTCTGGGCTTTTTATAAAGACAGAGTCATTTTTTGTACAATTGTTTTATCTACTTCCTCCTCCTTTGTCCCCTTTTCATGTAAACATCAGCCAGGTGCTAATGTTAACTCAGATTTGAACATGCTTTGATATGGGATTAAGGACCAGGACCATAGTAAACAGATAAAAATAAAACTGCCTTAATGACTTAGGCACCTAGGTTAATTCTTTTGAAGTGACTTAATCAGGTGGGAGTCTATGTTGCAGAGAGCTTCACTGAGACATGGACTACTGAAAAGTCCAACCTACTTTTGAAAATAGAACTCTTGGCTTTTTTCAGAAATCTAATATATGTCTCCTTAACTGGTGAAAAGGCAGTTTCAGCATGTAAACATATGAACAGTTTTCACTTATTAAGGAGATGTGCCACCTGAGACAGAAAAGCAGTTATTGTGAAATCATTTCACTAAGTAGTATTTTGCATTCCCATTTGGTCTGTAAAATGAAAAATATCTTTCTGACTCTTGCCTTTAAAATTTGCACTATTTTATGAAACTAAGTATCGCTCTTTTTGTCTTTCAGCTTTTCATAACTATCAAGAAATTTGAAATAGCAGTAAGTTCCCAATAACCAATTTTGCTGGACTATTGATTTAGATATTATTGAATCAAAGGTAGACATTCACACTCCTTCAACTTATATTAAACAGATCTATAGGTGCACGCACCTTTTATAAGTACTGTGTTTACATTCATTCACTGAAATAGTTTCTTTTGGAAATAATATTAAATTCGTTTTCGTTTATATTAATACACAGCTTATAAATATCAAAGATGCTTGTGGCACAATAGATGTTTGCTTCATTGACCAGTTTATAAATAGCTTGCATTTTTAACATTAATGTTAACCTAAAGCTAAAGTTTATTCTGTTTGCACAGACAGCCGAGCAGGCAGCAGCTCTCGTTAGGATTCTATGATTGCAATGGACAGCTCTGAACTGCCTTTCTTCTTCTTGACATCCCAGAATCACCTTCCCTTCAGTAACCATTGTAGAAAAGATCTTTCCCTCTGAAAACATTCACACGAGGCAATGGAAAAGAACAAATTAATCACTGTACAGGGTTCTGGTTTGTTTTGCAGCATAATACTTTGAGTGCTAGTATGGTATTATAATGAATGTTTTACAACAAGATCACAGTAACACAATATGTGATAATGTAATAATTTTGGTAGCATATCACTCTTCTTTCCTTTCTCCCTCGATTTCTGGGAAGAAGAATGGAAAATCTCTACCCCTCTTTTTATGATCTTCTTGTAGCTTAAGGGAGACTGAGGGTAGAATAATTATTCTCTAGTTGCACTTCATATTTCCCACTGTCTCACTTATGATCTGGGCTTTGTGCATTCTTTTTAGTACGTTCTTGTCAAAAGATGTATCTCCAAGAATTAAATATGAAGGGAAAAGAATAGAAAGTATCACTGCGTCTGGCTGCTGCTGTCCAGTGGATGAATGATGACTTCTAGTGATTAAACGTTGCCTGAATTTCAAAGTTTGTGTTTGCTAGTTTGAAGGGGCTGAACACCAAAATAGTGACAGAAATCAGTATATGAATATCAAATACAGATCGGCTTTGAATTTAGAAATGTTCAGACCTAGACTTTCAGTCTAGGAACACCACTGACAATAATAAAAATTAAATGCAATGAAAACAAGGCAATATTGATCATCTCTCAGTTCCTGCATTTGAGACACACTTATATTTTAGCAAAATCATGCTTTTCTACAAGTGCATCAAACCTATTTACCACAGAGTGTGAAAAAATGTGCAATAATATATATTCTGAAACCAAAAATTATTCAATCTCAGAATAAAGTTGGGATAGATAGAAATACTCTATTTTTTCATTCAATGAATTATTGCAGAAGTATGTCACTATGCAATGTACAAAAATCTGCTGTGCAGGGTGCTATTGGATTACTTTTATTACAACAGATACTACCATAACAATCTTAGCAATCAGTAGGCTTAGAGACTAAATTCCTCTTCCTTAAGGTAAACACTGAGGCATTATGGCATACTGCATGTAACTGATGCATTCCCTATATTTCTTCCATGGGTGATGAAAGAAATTCAATAATTTTCTGTGAAACAGATATGAAAATTAGAAAAATATTCCCCTGAATCCAAAGGGTTATAACTGCTTCAAGTTGCAGCCACTTTACAAAACTTAGTAGAATTGCTTCAGGCCAAAACTGGTATTTAATTTTCCTAGATTTATTAAAAATAAAACTAACATAAAATTTTGTTTCATTCTCTCTGAGCTTATGGGAATGTAGATTATGATGACAACTGCTATTTATTTTAGGAAGACTGTAATTCAAAATAACCAAGGCTTACTTTAGCCAAATATATTTTCACCTTCTTGGATCTTCTGAGACTTCAAACCCTCTTCTGCCCACCATCAGCATAGTTCTGACTTTTTCTTTTTGGGAAATGTAGAGAATTCAGCCAGCTCCTTTTATCAATAGCCTCTTCCTTCAAAAATTATTGGTCCACTCTTTCTCCCCATCAAAAGTCAGACAGCCAGACGCAACATTATAACTGGAAATCAGTGAGTAAGTGGGGCGCTCTCTTAACTTTTTCCTCAAATTCCTTCAGGCCCTTACAGAATGGACAAAGTACTTCAGCCTTTTTCCAGGACCTATTTGCCCTCACAGATTTTGTCCTCTCACAATCCAAAAAGATAACTCGGTTAAAAACACACACTGTTAAGCTCTTCCTTCATGGAAGGAGAGATTAATCCTTACTTCACCAATACAACGGAAATAGATATGCAATTTCACATTTTAGAATTTTAAAGTTAAAAAACAGCCAAATCGTCAGAACAAACATCAGAAACAGCTAAATCATCAGAAAAAACAGCCAAATCAGAACGGTATCTAAATACAAGCTACCAAGTGGGAAAGGAGAAGAATTTGACTGGTCCAGGAATCTCAAAACAGGACCAAGTATGCTAAAGAACTGCCTACAGATGAGAATCATCCAGCTGACAGTACCATAGTTTGACAGTTTGATCTTGCAGCAGGAACTTTGTTGCTGTGATTTGGATGTGGGTTGAACAATTTCCCGATAAACTGGCACAATCTCTCACTGGCTAAGTAAATCGGTCCAGTTGCTGCAGGTTATCTGGCAGTCTGTTTTCATCTAATAGAGTGATCTCTGGATAATCCTATTCAGAGCCAAGGAAAGCCATCCTTACATAATGAAACATTCTTCACCTCGTAAGACTTTATGAACTATTTGGATTCTTACCTAGTCATTTTATCCCTGAGAGCCTGTCTAAGGTTAAAAATAAAACAAAACATGAATACAAGGAATTTTAGTATATCCAAGCTTATTCCCAAGGCACTACTGATGTTCCCGTTCGCTGACCACATGTCTTCCTGCAAGGCCTAACATTCTAACCAAACACAGACCCATGCTGCACAAAAGCTAATAAACCAGCAGAATCTCAGACCAAAATGGAGAAAAGATTTTTATTTGCCTATGAGACTAAAATCTTCCATATCCGAAGTATTTTGCATTATTTTTTTTTCATAAGGACCAATTCAAAAGATATAATAATATCCTCCAGATTATCAGTATTTGAGATGCTGCTTTTTCTGCAACAACCCTTACATGCTGAATTTATGATTTACATGACATTAGAGGTGCTGTGGATAGATATGATTTGAAGTACAAACACTTGTTCATTGAGGTCTTCCAAATTAAGGACATAAGAGATTCTCAAGCCAGTAAAACACTCTTCCCCAAATCTGGTTGTCAAAACTCTGCGCTAGTTCCTGTATACTGTATTGTTTGATTCATAGAGAGGTTTTCTCTATGAGGTCATTTTAGCTCTCTTCTGCCAGCTCCCTTTCTTCTCCTTATATGAGAAGAAGCTATCCGTAGAATAGTTTCCATCATCATAGAATAATATCTTATTTTCTGTTAATGATCTTGATTTTCTGTTGAATCTGATCTAACACCTGTACTAAAAAAATTTAGAACTCGCTAGAACGTGAACATTTAATTTTGTCTACACTATTTCTGCTTTTACAAGTTAAACTTCTGCCTTCGTAACATAATAAATGGCCCATTTTTTCAGACAAATGGTGAAATACACTTGATGATAACTCATCATTCTCTGATTAAACTCTGTCAAAGAAAATTAGCGCCTGCTTTATCACCAATGGTTAGGCCAAAAAGATACTTCTGCAACTTGATGAACTCTGGAGTTTTTCTCTAAACATGACAGACTGAAAAGTATCTTTATCTAACTGTCTTGAAATGTCAGATATTTTATGCAACACTTTCTTCAACAGTTATCATTTCCTTCTGCATCTCTGGAATCCTACAAAGTACTCACAGGGCTTGGAACTGGAATCTCGATTAAATAAAGGGGAAATGTTCTGTCTGCTCAGCACGAACAATGTTCTAGAACCCTCCTGAGAGCAGTGAACACAGGTGGACTAACTAGGTGAACCTCTCTGATCAACTTTTTCATCCCCTCTGTACATCCCTCCCTTCTTAGTTTCATGGTTCAGGTTATCAGATTAATTTCTAATAGAAACTGTATCTCATTTTGCATACCTATTTTGATTTTGCACTTTAAAAAAAAGTATTCTTGCCAATAATTTAAACAAAATGCACTAACCAGGCTTGCTGAATAAGCTCTTTTCTGTGGATTCAGTGAAGAAAGAAATTGCAATTCCTCCTTAGAGGAAGGAGAAGTACTCTGACTGGCCTGTCTGGGTCTGCCCTTCATTGGTCCCAAGCATGATCTATTACCTGGACTCTTATTTTCCAGTAAGAAAAAGAAATCCCTTCCATTAGGGGAAGATGTGGAGAAACTTTAATCCATTCTTTACAGTATATAACTTCATCTATGGGAAAAAAAGTTTCTATATTTTCTTTTATTCACTTATCTTCCAAATGGATAATTCTTGCTTTTTATACGCTACCGTCTTAGAGTACTCAGTAGGGATCTGTCTATATGTGATGACCTGATCAGCCACATTTTAATGTTTGATCATCTCAAGGTTTAAATGAGGATGTTTAAAAATTAACTGAGCTAAGTTGCCCAAAATGAAGCATTTTTTTCTGGATAGAAGTAGAACCTCATCAAAATTTGCCATAGGTATGTGGGGGCAGGATTAATAATGTTGGGGAGTTTCCCCTCTGGAACTGCAAACGGAATAGCTGGTCATAGCTAAGAGGTGAAAGGATAGTCCTGTTACAAAGCATTAGTTGTGAAACTTGTCAAAACTCTCATTACATAACTTCTGCGTGTCACTCTACGCTTTTTTTAAGACATTCAGACTGAGCACCACCAAAATGACTGAAAATAATGAAATCAGTACTGTCTGTCTTAGTTTCCATCTCTCAAATACAAGGCTGATAGTAAAACATAACTTAAAAGCCTGTATGAAGCAGAGGTCTTTTAAGTTTCTTGAATGTGTCAAGATCCTGTGACAGAAAAGCCTATAAAACGTGACATTTCTGCGTGCATCTTTGCTAGAGAAGCCTTGATGCCTAGATCATACCTTGTATGATCAGATACCTATTGGCTGGTAGCTAGATCATGCTCACAGTATTTTAAGTTTTGGAAGCTAATTAGGAAAAGTAACACAGGCCAATGTCGTTTGAATGAAATGCTAGCAAAGCCTCTGGCAAAAGAGCCTGGAATTTCACACCAGATTTGAGAATTAAAGGCATTTAAACCTCAGGCTATGAATCAATGGCTGTAAATCAATGAGTTTAGGAACCACAGGTATAGAGACTACGTGGTAAGAACAATGTAATTTGTCTGTGTAACACAAAGAACATGTCTGGCTTGGGGAAAAGGCTGTACCTGTTTCATACGCTGCCAAGTGACTGTTGCAGCAGAACCTTCTCATGAACACAGTTTCTGTTTCAATGTGCTGCATTACTAAGAAGATTAGGATTTGTCAAATATGAGTGGATTGCTCCTATAAATGGGTCGGAATGTACTGAAATTTTGCAGGCATTGCCTTTTAAAGAAGCCAGGTTAAGTAGCGTCATGTAAGGGTATTAAGTGAATGACTGCATTAACGTCTTTCATTTTTTGTATTCATTTTTGTGCCCTGAAAAGTGAAAACTAGGGTAAGTCTAGTAATTTTAGAGTAAGAAATGCCTTTCTTAAAAAGAGAATGCCAAAGATCTGTTCTCGGACAGATCTCCTAGACAGAGTCTGTTATCAAATAAATTAAGCTGTGCCTGCATGTTAGAACACACGCAGAACTGTCACAACATGACTTCCTTTTTCATTATTAAAAATGGTCTTTTCAGAACGAGGCACACTAGCTAAGTAGTGGAAAAACTGCACAGTTGCTAACGTAATTGTACCTTTTCAGTAAAAGCCTGTCTTTAGTCTATTTACTTTCCTCAAAAATTCACTCTGCTCTGTCTTTGTGCCTGTTTCTTTCTCTGCCTCCTTTTTAATACCTCCTCTCTTTCCACTGAATTAAAGTATTAAAAAGTACCCATAGACATAAAAAGGGATTGCCAGGATGTCATGTGCTTTCAGGGTCTGTTGTTCCAGTTTGGAAGTGAAGAAAAGGGGTTTCCTTTTTTGTTGTTTAATAATTGTAACTATATTTGGCATTTTGTTTTCCTAGGAAAGAAGCAGTGGACGCTCACTATCACTTCCTGGGAGACCTTCTTCATACATTTCTCGAGCCGTGTCTCCTACTTCTCCTCTTATATTTCAGCCTGTCCCTGATTACTTCAGCAAGCCAGACGCAGCAGCCGACAGGCCTGGCAAGAGACTGACTCCCTGGGAAGCAGCAGCAAGATCCCCTCTTGGCCTAGTGGATGAAGCTTTTGGGCCCCAAAACATGCAGGAATCTATTGCTGCTAATGTAGTGTCAGCTGCTCGCAGGAAAACACTTCCTGAGCCGCCAGATGAATGGAAACAAAAAGTTTCTTATGAGCCTCCAGCCCCAAGTGGTAGTGTAGCCTTATTAGGAGGGAAGCAATCGCGTAATGTATCACCCCCCAAAAGCTCCCTGTCTGCCCCAAGTGCCACCACGCAGGCTGGCTCTCAGCTGCGGTATGCTTACTGCAGTCAACGGTCCAGAACAGATCCTGATATAATGTCCATGGATTCCAGGTCTGACTATTGTTTGTCAACAGCTGATTCAAACTACAATCCACAGCCAAGGGGATGGAGGCGTCCAACATGAGCAGCTGAAGGGCCTGGCATATTTTCCCTTCTTCCAGCTTTACAAACCTTAGATTTGAGTTGGAGAAGGAAAGTTTCTTGCTGGCCTGACAACCTCTGAACTAAAGAAATGAGAAGGCAAAATTGAATGGAGCTCAGTTTTCACATGACTGCAGGGCTAGCAGCCTCTAGAATAGACTCAGTTTTACACCTAACCTAAGACTGTTCTGTTCATCAAAAGGCAAAAATACACATTTCTTGGGCTGAGGGGTGGGATGAAAGTGGGGCAACCAATGTGCTTGATACAAAAATCTAGAAAGGATGTAGATGGAGACAGTACAAGTGCTTGCAGTTAAGTTAATGTGGAAAAAAAAGGAAAATAAGGGCATTTTAAAGGCAAGAAGTATTTTACAGGATCTTGTAGGTTTTCTGGGTATGTTTGACATTTGAGTACCAAGGTACTAGATATAACCAGACTTGGGAAAGCTCCAATGGAAGTGGAATACTTGGAAGCACTGGCTTTTTTGCCATATGTTTTCTTTATGGCATTTTTAAAGTGAGCTAAGAAAGTATATCAATGAATATTTTTACTGTGGCAATAGTTAAAATACATCTGTGGTCATGGTGCCTGAATCCCTACCACATGTAGATATATGTAATCTTATGCAGTCATCCATTTCAGATGGATTTCAAGACAGTTTCAATGGAGTTTTACATATTGTAATTAATCAAATAATCTGAACACAACAGGAGGAAAGGTGTTATTAATCGAGGTCAGTACCATGATACTTGAACAACAAGAAAGATGAGGAAAGTATTTAGAGTGTATTTAAACTGGACTGCAAGTTAATTTTGTAATAAACTATCGAACACGTCAGAGGCTGAACAGCCTTTATTTCTCTGTGAAATGCACTACTGGCTGAACATTTACTGCTACAGCATCTGGTAATCTGACTGGCTGGGCAGTTATTCTTAGTATCTAGATAGCTCAATGTTTAGAAAGCTTTTGATTTGTATTCTCAGTTTGGAAGACATAGAGAAATTGTTTATCAAGAACAATACCTGTTACCATAGAAATTGGTAAGTGAGAGAGGGTTTACGACATGTGTTACACGGTATGAGTCTAGTAAGAGTAGCAAATATTTGGACGGTTGGTTACAATTAAACTATCTTGATGGATCTGAAGAGATGGTAAATAATTTTTGCTGGTGATACATATCTTGCATTTACAGCTTATTTAAACAATAGATGTATGTGGCTAAAAATATATGTATTCCAAGCTTATTGGGTAGTTTAGATGTTAAAGCATTAAATGGATATCCCGAGTTTTACAAAGTGCTGTGCATCCTCCTCATTTTGTGGGGCGTTCTTCAAGGATCTGTCAAGCACAGTCAACTAAAATTACTGCAGAAGCACTGTTAACTATCCTTAGTCTCAGTAAGGTTGTCAGCTGTGAGTAAAGTGGTTAGATTAGAAAGGACTAAAACATATATGCAGTAAGAAAGAATATATTACAAAATATTCCCTTCTACAAAGAATTTTCCATTATAGCAATTATAAAATATACTTGGTATAAAGGAAAGAGGAAAATCAAACCCAGACTCAGTTGAGCTGGAACTTCCCGTAAGAGCAAATAATTACATTAAAAATACACCCTTAATGAGTTTAAGTTGGCAGTAATTCTCTAGTCAAACAGAAGCCTCCCTGAAATCAACTGATCCTTTTGATCAAGCAGGAAATGAAGACATGGGGGTTGTAAATCTTTAAACTAGGATCATATTGCTATATCACCTCACAAATTTATTTAACAAATTATGAATTTGCGAAAAAAAGACGATTTAGAAAAATTGCATGAACAAGGCTGCCACGTTATGCCTGAAAATGAGCTTTGCACCTCAGAGTCTAACATGCACATGACCAGAGTAAATTTTCCTGCCATACAGGCAAAAATACATTTTTCTTTGCAGAGGCCCATAATGTCCCCTTTCATCATGACTGGGAATATTCCCACTGAAACCAATGGGACTGTGGTAGTCCCATCAGCCTTAAGGCTAAGGATTTGTCTTTGGATCCAGGCCTCTCCCTGGAAATACATGTCAAATTTTCACTTAATTAAAATTCAAAGTGAAAGTCAGTGAAATTTATAATTCGAAGTCATCAAGTCCTTAACTATTCAATAAATACTAGTGCATGTGTATTTCACAGAAGGCCTACATTCTGAAAATTATATAATGCTTACATATTTTGCTGAACTGTGGTCCATATTACCATTATAAAATGATTCCCTGTATCCAAGTCAAGTTCAGGTTTCTGTTTTGAACTGTATCCTTTACATTGTTAAACTGGAAACCAGATTAATGAGTTTGCGGTAAGGCATATTTTTACCCAATACAATTATTTTAATTCGCAGAATCAGATGCCTAACCTTGAAATTCTCATTGAAACTCATGTTCTGAATTCTAAGGTCATACATCTACCAGAAGGAAACGCGTGCTTAATTTTAGGGCACATGCAATTAAAAATTGCCAAAAGTATTTTTAAATTTTGATATTACAAAAAAAGTTACCATACAAAGTGATAATAAAAAGAATTTAATGCTGTGATCACATAGCAATACGGAAAAATATAGTCTAGGATCGAGCTCTAACCGCCCGCCCCCAAATATGCAAAAAACATGTAAGAATGGCAGAATCGGAGAGTTTCAGACAGAATCACTGCCTTTCTGTTAATGTCCCAAGAAAAACAGTGTAGCCTTATAATTTTCTTCTATTCACAAGAAGGAATTGATCATTAATTACTTCTGTGAACGTGAGAATTACTGATGTTGAGTTTCATGTGGCTTCGTATCTTATCATAGATTAACTTGGGTGTTTAACATAAGCTACCACAGATTTTTTTTTTTCCTCCTGCTGAGGATTTACTAGCTCTCTTTCCCATATGGGTTCTCTCATATCTAATAAGGAATGAGTTCACACTGCAGCACTTCCCTCAGTAGCAACACTGGTAAGTGTACCCAGCTGCCTATTTTTACAAGGTCTGTGGGCAATGGATTGTCTTTGAGATTTATTCCACTGCCACATGGAAATGAAACAAATAAACATTTTCAAAGTTATTAATGGGAAGACAGACATACACACAGGCATGCAGACAGACCACATAGCCTTGTTTACAAAGGAAATCAGGCTAAAACCGGATTGAGACAATGTACTGATCTCAATGGAAGCAGCAGGCCCAGACTACTAAATGAACTATTAGTGCATACAGAGCTTTATGAAGAACCACACGGCATTTTTCACTTCCTACTCTTCACCCCACTCCTCCACTAGCAAAGCAGCTTTCTGTCAAATAGTTGTGACTGCTGTGCGTGAGTTCTGAATATATTAATGCAAGTACTTCTTACATTTGTTTTTGAATGCACAGATCTGCTCAGTAAACGTGAGGAAAAACTTCTCTTGGTATTTTAAATACGTTGGGTTTGTGTTCGCCCTCAGAGGTGTCCCTGGTAATATGCAGAGTATCTGAATACACAATATAATTGAAAATTCAGTTTCTTTAGTTATGTTACATGATGATGTTCACAACTCTTGTTCATAATTTGTTTTCATTTTGGTTTGCTTTAACACAACCAAATATCTATTCACATTGCATTTCTGCCTAGTAGCAAAAGACTGTATTATCTTTATAAAAGGCTTTTCACTTCCAAAGACTTTTTGTTCACTGCAAAGGACACTTTATTTGAGAGTGCATGCCAGAGATGTAAATTGTATCATTTAATAAAGTGATTTGACCAATAGGATGAGAGACATAATTTTGTTTGCCCTAAATTCTTGTCTGTTTGTTTAAATAATCTGAACCCAAGTAAAGCCTAATCTCTTTTTTTCTGCACCATTTTTAGATTCAGTGACTTTGCCTTTTGGTGACCTCGTGCTGATATGAGGTTCTAGAAGCTTAATCAGCACCAGGTCAAATGGCAACTTGTCAAATTCAGTAGAATTTAATTTCCATACTGACTAAGCAGAGGAAGGAAATGCAGTGAAGCATAATCTACCCAGGTAAAGTAATATGGGCAGAGCAGTTTTTATTTGAACATTTTCATCCCCACCGTAAAAACCTGCAGCTAGCATCTACTCACTGTAACTACCTGTCTAATTACAGGCATCTAAACCTCCGTTGAGTTCCTGTAGGTTTGTTCATAAGGGCTGCATTGCTGTATTCTTCTGCTGTTTATTCTTAATTGAAACATACTATTTAAAGAAGAAATAAATATTGAGAATAAATTGTGAACCCAGTCTTTACACTATTCAGGCTATTTGGGTGAATAGCTCTTAAGGAAATAAGGACAGCATGTACAATCTATCTGTGAAAAGCCAGATCAAATTTTCACTGTTTACATGAAATGAATCACAAAGCAGTTTTTGCATTTGTAAAGGAAGCAGGATTTTGCCCCCAATAGAAGAAAAATGATTGATGCATGTAAAACTTGGGGAACAGATAAAGCTTGACAATAGCATTTTAATAGCTTTGCTTTACAAAGTATTTACAAGGCTATAAGAGACGCGGTATTATTTCTTTTCATGGTTACATTTTCATTCTTCTTCAGTGAGTTCTTAAATACATTGTAAAGAAAGAAAGCATAAGCCAGATTCACAGTTTAACGTAACTCCCTTGACTTCAGTAATGTGCAACAGATTAAAAATCTCACTACAGAGGCGAACAGTCATTGGTTTTATATGATGTTTCACCCTCCAGAGAATGTACTTTGGGTTTCTTGAAACGCCCTAGATTTTCTGGTGCTTCATCAACATTTAAGAGCGTTTAAAATTACTACAGTGTGGCAGACTGCTCAATTACTGAATGTGAGTCTGGTGGAATGAATATTTTGTGTAATGAGTAATTTTAAGTCCAAAAAGAAAGGTGATGTTTCCAGGCCAGTATCCAGTTTTCATCAGACAGAACATTAGTGCTTTTACATTGTTCACTGGATATATTATTGGATTTTTAAAAAAAGTCTTGTGTTGCTGCTGAGTCAGAAACAGCACTCAATATGCTGTGAAATGTTTGGTGTTTGTTCACATATTTTCAATCCTAAAAAAAGGACTCAAGCATTTTATATTCGAAACAAAATGACCTCAGGAGTGTTTGTGTGCATGCACACCTGAGTTGGTCTTTTTTTTTTTTTCTGGAGAAAGAAAGGTAATGGTTCATTAATGGACATTAACGGAGAACTCGGAGAACATATTGTGCTGCGGTACAGTCCAAATACAGCTGGAAGGTTACAATAGAAGTGACACACATATAGAAAAGGTGTTGATAAACCCCTAGCTATTAATAATATCTAGATCTATTTTCATCTTTAAAATAAATCAAAACCTGAGGATAATTTTGTCCACTGCAGAGCTTCATGATTTATTTTTTCCCTATAAATAAAGAAACCTAAGGGAAGATATGTCAATTGCTGGAAAAATAATTTTGCATGTTGTAAACAATAATTTGAAGCAGACTGTAGACAAGCAGAATTTGTCCAGTGCAAAAAGGGAAAATAAGAAGCTTTATGGCGCTCAGAATCAGAATAATAGATGCATTGGTATCTTTTCCCAGTATGGACAACCTCACGGGACTATGGCAGGTATAAAACAATTGTCACTTTTCAATATTATTAACAATTTGCTAAGCCATCTTAGTTTTAATCAGTCACTTCCTGTTATCAATGGATGCACTTGAGTTTAATCTCAGAAAATCAGTAATTTTTGGAAAACAAGTATCAACACGAAGTCAGCATATGCCTGACTCTATGGTATTTCTGATTTTTTTTCTAACAGAAAAGCTTATAAGTATAAACAGCACATAGCATTTTTGATCGGGTGCTCATCAGCTACTCTGAATTTCAGGTCTGTTCAAGACAGCTAATATTTACAGTTAAATGCACATCTCTTGCTTATTAAATAGCTTGTATATTGGAACACAGAGCTTAAATTGAAGCTCTCTGGTGAATTACTTGCATGCACAAAAGAATAGTTTCAGATGCCATTTTTTAAAAAGACGAGAAACAAATAAATAACTTTTCTAGTTTCAAGAAATACGGATCCACATAATTTCACATCTTAGGTGAAAGTTCAAAATTATTTTCTCCACTATTTCTGTGGAGTTCTCCAACCATTCTTTACTTCCTCTGGCAGTTTAAAACTCCAACAGATTTTCCATGTGGTAGTAAAATAAAATAAAAACATCAGTGTAGACATGGATAAAATTACCTACTGAATAAGAATGCCCTGTGAAAAAAATGCAGTTCAAAGAAACATGAAGAACAAAACAAGGCAACAAAAATCCTTTGACTACATGGAGCAAAATCCTGATCCCAGCTAAGTCAATGGGAGCTTTACTAATTTACCACTTATGTCAGCAGGACAAGGATTTCACCTCACATAGAAATGTGCAGGACCACAAAACAACAGGTCATGAATTCACAAGCACTGAACTGGTGTCAGCAGTTCTGTAGTATTTTGAAGCCTGTAGTTTTAAAAAATGTGATCAGCAAAACAATAAGAGGCATTAATCAGATTTTCTAACGTCATCTTCTGCTAGGAACTTGCTTTTTTCAATGTGCAGAAGTAGGGATAGATATCTCAGTTGGGCTCAAGTTACTGTCTTGGCCTCCCCAATGTGGAGAGGCATTCTTAAAAAGAAATTAAGTCCATCCCCAAATAAATGCCTAAAGTAGGTGGACTGGATGCTAAGTCTACAGGATATTTGGACAGATTAGGATCAAAGAGTTTTTGACAGTGTGGAGAGTGCTGGAAGATGGGTGATTATACATCTCCCTCTCTCTCTTCCTACATATGCAGGTATCTCTTCAGTACAAGTATTGCAAAACCTTCGGCATATAAATTTTTTTAAAAGCCTGAAGCGATTGGGGAAGTGAAATTTTAATTTTGGTCACATTAGGATAAGTACACACTTCAGTTACAACCAACTCTTCATTAAGCTAGATAGTAAAATAAAAAGGCAACTCAGCAAACAAAGAAACAGAATACATGCCCCTGTTTCTGGACCAGAGGTGTTTTTGTGTTATAGTATATCCTGGTACAATGAATTCTGAGAGGACTTAATAGCCCTGAAACCATGCTGCCTGGGCGTGCGATGCCAGCTCAGTCTCAGAAGCTATATAATCATGCTAATACAGTGCTGCACCTGAATTTGCTCCTCATCTAGCCAGACTTGATCAGGTATGAGAAATGAAGTCCCAAGACCCCAGACACATACTTGTGCCACTCCAAACTCACCTAGGTTTACAGAGTTCAGATTGGATAGCTCTGTATTTGTGATACAGATCATCAACAAACCAGAGAATTTATCCAAGGATAGTGAGGAAATGATTGTTGTTATTTTGGTAGCCATAAAGATCTTGAACTTTAGGTGGATACTTTTTCAAAATCGACATGAAGGTTTCTCAAAGGAACAGATCATTAGTCATCTCTTCCTATGTCCAGCTGCTGTTTACCCTGGCAGAATTAGATACAGGTCCCTGTGTTCTGGATCTGTATTACTGGAGTTAGATGTGACTCCTCTGCATTTAACCTTAAATGAATAGCAGTATAAATAAAGGTTTGGATGGCAGCTGCTAGACGTTTGGATGGATAACATTCAGAAAGCAGCAACAGTGACTTTATTTTTCCTTGTGACCTTTATGATAGTTTCTACTCCTTTGAACGCTCTGCCATAAACTGTGTACCAGAGGGCAGAGAACATGAAAGTGCTTTAGGACTAAGTTCACAACTACAGTGAGGATTAAGGGCATTTCCAAGGCACATTGTAACTTTTTTCCCAGATATTAATTTGTTTGTGTCTTACTTTGATATTTATTACTTTTCCCTGGTTTAAATTTTTGCCATTATTCAAGATCTCCCTCTCAGACACTATAGTGTGCATAAGATGCATTGTATTTTTTGACAAAGCATATATACCTCCTGAAAAAGCATAGTTAAGCCAAACAGGCAGTGCATTATAATGAACACTCACCTACATATACCCAGAATGCTCCCAGTCCACAGAAGATGTGAGACAGGCAGAGAGCGAGAGGGAAAAAAATCCCCAGGATATCATGTGTTAACAGAGAAGCAGAAAGATGCTTTTCTGTCAGACTGTAGGACGTGGTAGGTTTCCATGCTTCTATTTCCCCTCTGCATTTTAGGGCCTGGTGCACTCTCTGGAACACCTGACTCTGGTCCCTGTCACCCAATGTCTGGCACAGACAGAAAGACAGCTGGGGGAGTACAAGAAAACAGAGCTAAGACAAGTTAGTAGGCAACAGTGCTAAGCAGTATTCTAAATGGACTTCCTATTCCGTGATGTCTCTCTGCCATGGGAGACTTCATGCCCTGACCAAGTCATACTGGCATATCACGCCAGCAAAAAAAATAAAATCAAAGAGAGTATATTTATTTTTTATCCTCTTTTACGAAAGAGCTAAGCAGACTAGCATGTTATGGACACTCAGTAATGTGAAGACCCTATGCAATCCTGTACTTAGCTGCAATAAGTAAACTGGCTGGTGAATTTCATTTATTTTCTGCTAAAGGACAGTGAATTTGTCACTAAACACTTCAAACTTACTTATAGAATATTATCATGTTTCTTGTCCCTCAAGTTTTTCCAAAACTTGAGCTGTGTTGTTTGGTTGGGCTAGGCTGTAGCTGTTAGATGCTTCTGTTTCCTTAGCTGATGAAGACACAGCTGAGTCTGACACAAAATTTAGCTGGTTGAATTGCTAAGTCAGTATCCATTAACAGCGGTATCTAAAGTTATCCGCAAATCTTCATTAACAGTGAAATCTAATCTTTGTTTAATGGCAGAGGAAGGGGAAGATCCTGAAGTGCATGACTACTGACAAAGCAATTGCCTTTTTCAGAACTCGGATTCCTGAAGAAATGTTTGGTGTATCCCTCCAGTGTCCAACTTTCAAGCCCAAAACAAGATAAGCACTTTAACTAAGTCTAGTGCTGTCCAATAGAGGGCAATGGTACACAAACCATATAAGCTAATATACTATACGCTCTCCCTGACAAGGCCTCTATTCCAATTGAGAAGATACGGTACCGTTAAAAGAGATCAGTCTGGACACCAGATGTCAAACAATGTAATTATCAGCTAGCCCACATATATGCTGCAGCAGAAGCGGAACTCAAATGCCATAAAACTTTACAGTTTTGAAATAAATGAGATGATACAGGAGGTATTCATACAGCACTATTTAATGACTACCACATAGATACTAGCTAATTATTCCTGACCTCAATGCCATGGGGTGGACAGATGTCATTATCTCATTTTACAAATGGAAAAAGTATGACAATGAAAGAACACGTGAATTGCCCAAGGCTGTTGAGACAATGGTAACAATGGACTTCAACACAGGCATTCCTGGCTCTTACCTTCACCTATAATCCACTAACTATTTATAGTAGTAGTGCACACTTAACAACCAGCACAATTACCTTCTTACAGCTCAGAAAAGAAACAGCAAGGAAGCTCCAAACCCTTTGAAGAAACAATCTAGTAATTCAAAAGACTGATCAAGTTATGGCCCAGTCTGCCAGACAAAATTCACCAAATTCTGTGACAGAGAATGTAAGGCTTTGGAGTTGTTTCCTGATAGTAACCATAGCAGAGTGAATAGGGATTAACCTCAAAGGGCAGTAGAGGGATTAGTTAAAAAAATCAGAAGAAATAAAAGGGGAGGCTGCATTTGTCTTATCATAATGGAAGCACCTGTCCTCTGCCATGTCACCACTCCAGTCTCACTTAAAGTCTACAATAAAGCAAACAAAACCCATCCAAATTAAAAGAATCTTTGAGTTTCCCCATGAGCCACTGCCAAATCATCACTGACAATGTCTTCAGTCTTAAATAATTTAAGACTCAGATGGTCTTGATGACGGCTGTTACTAAGGAGCACATGTTTTTTTGTATGCATCCTAACAGTAATGTAAAATATACACACAGCTGCTACCAAGGTGCTCAACTGTGCCACTAAAGGGAAAAGAATAGCGCAGCCATATTCAAAGGCATCAAATGAAGACATGTTTATGTCAAGAGTCTCTTGCATTAACCTGGGGAGAAGGTGACACACATGAAAAATTATGTCACTGTAGATGGTGACTCCTTGAAAACTGCTTTAATAAGAAGTTGCACGATTAATTTAAAAATGAGTGAGTAAAACTTGTCGAACTTGTCACTTCTTTCTCAGCAAAGTGGAGTTAACAGTTAACCTCTGCTTCTAAACAGGTGGCATAATAATAAATGTAGATAAAATCAGTTTGCTGGCAGAGTATTTTTATACACAAAAAGCTTAAAGAAAAAATCTGTTCTAACGAATTAGCAATGGTAATTCCTGGAAACAGAAATCGTCTGGAAAAAAGAGACAGAAAGTACATGAATGGAAAACAACACACCCATTGCTAATGAATCTTCCTTAAAAGCAAAGTAGCAAGGAACAGCCTTAAGATAACTAACAAACGTATAGTAAGCTTATGTGAATACATGTCCACAAACTCCAGCCACTGCAGACACAACGTAAAATATCAGCCATTTCCCTTCAAGCTACTAAGAGTAAGTGGCACAACATTGACTGGAGAAAGAGAAGGAAGTTGGCATAATTAAAATATGTTACGTGGACTGCCAAAAATCATGCAGACATTGGTGTTTCCAGCTTCCTTGCCATGCATGTCCAAGTTGTCTTCCACTTCCAAATAGGATGACAACAGTATTATAGAGCTGTTTATTTTAATTTCATTTCTAACAGTAAATACAATACAGGGAAAAAACCAAAACATTGTATCTGTCCTCCCTAAGATATCGCTCATCCATGTCTCTTCTTTCCTATGGCTAGAGATCAGGGCTATTTATTCTAAATCAAATATCATAGCATCAACATAAATATTTCCTTAGGAAAAAATACTTTCTGCCTTTGTATGTATGTGTGTACTCTCTATATTAGACATAATTTTTTCCCCTGGTGAAATGACATTGAAGAATGGCATCTGTCAGAATTCAAATGAAAGGGAGTCCACATTTCTGGGGAAATAAGCTTTACACTCCTAGCTCACTGTTCAAAAAAGCCCTAAGTCCTGCACCAATGACTTCTATTCTTGCAGTGTATTTTTCGAGGGGAATGGAACTATAAAGACAACTTGAAGTTCCACACCCTTGTATTCAATAGCTTCTTGTTCCTTTTAGTTCTGTTCACTATCCTAAGCAAAAGAGGAATTTGGAAAAGTAAATAATCTGCAAATGCTGGCAGTTTCTATTTGATTTGACAGATAAGCTTTATCTGAATTAAGGCATATAAAAGTGTTGGTACAGGAAGTGTTATTCCACTGGGCACAATGCCCACATTCAGTGTAGCTAAAGTAATGGAGAAATTACTCAGTAAAGTAAAACACACATGTACAATTCCATGATGCGTTCCCATATAGTGTAAGGAGTTTTAATTCCACATCTGTAGGATATCAAGACTGAAAATGGAAAATATCTATGGCATGGTTGGACTCTTGTAAAGTGGAAAATATGAGATGGTAGGAGTTTTGTTTTCTGTTAATCATCTAACAAGCCCATTAGTCGTGGAATGTTTCTAAACAGTGACTCTGTGAAGAAAGAAATAAGAGCAACAACATTAAGAGGGAATAAAGCATGTTTCAAGAGTGAAATATTCCTTCTCCTATTTTAAAATATTTTTTCTTGCAGCCATCTATGCAAAGATGAAAGCATGGATTAAAATTTTGTCTTTGATTCTCCATGTTTAAGAGTTATGTACTTGAATTCACGATTATTTGGATGCAGTAAATTACTTTTTATAAAAAAAAATAAAGGAGCAGACTGATTATTGTGTAATCTGGATATAGTAATCCAGCAAGTATTCCAATGCTGTTGCTCATACTTGGTAAAGAATAGTATCCAACCTATTGTACACTTTCCCAAAATACTGTAAAATACATACTCACTATGGCAATCTGCACCCTGGGGAATCTTTTGTGCATGACTCTCCTAACAGCTAAAGTAAAAAAACGGAAGAAATGCCAAGAATGAATCACAAACTTAGAAATTATCCCCAAAACAACTGCACAGTAGTATAGTAGATGTGCACTACACAATGAAAACTACAGCAATATTCTACACTTCATAGGGGTCAAATTGAAAGGTATATTTGGGGGGTACAATATAGTAACACTTCTTCACTTCTTCAGTTGTGATGTGTTACAGTTTTAAAGTTTATACTTGCTTAAGCCAATGATATAGTATTCAATTTCATGTAATCAGGTTAGGTATTGACAAGCAGAGCCTTTTAAAGTTGTTTGAGAACAATGTTAAAACTTTTGAAAGATAAGGTCATGACACATCTTGGTGACACAGCAACAAAGAAATGCTACTCCTAGTTCAGTACTTGTACGCTAACTTTACAAAAGGAACATCTGCTCAACTACAGGCTTTCTACATTTCAGCCATGAAGTATTCCAATTAACTTAGAAAGTAATGGGATCTCCAGGAAATACCCAAACACTGGAAATGTCACAAAGTAGAACAGCAACATCATCAGTACCATTTAGTGAAAATTCACTAAAGATGGTTGCACCACTAATGATTTCCACCACTAACTGAGTGCAGAAAGTAGTTTCCTACATGTGAGATAGGCAACAGGAAAGCCCAAATATAAAATTTGATTTTTTTTTTTTTATGGTGACAACAATAGTGTTGAACCTTTTTCAAGTTGGGCCTTAGTTTCTGAAAGAAGAATATCCATTTTCACGTGGAGACCACTTTGGTGGTGAGCAAAGGCATATCTTTTTCCTCAGCAAAATTCAGTGTGACAAGACAGAAACTCTTAAGCTTCTTTGATAATGAAAACACCAAACGGAAAACAAGTTTAGCCAGACTATAACTTCAAAATGGGGTCTACACCTCATTTCTGATTCTGGAAAAAACACAAAACCAACAGACCCTACTTCTTCTCTGCTAATACTGAGTCTGCCTATGCAAAAACACCTTGGGAAGAACCTTCACAAATGCCAGAGGTGGACTTAGAGCTTTAGAAGTGTCACCTTACTAGTAAATAGTCATGCTGCTACTTTATTAAACCAATAGTCTCTGAAAGCTTTTAAAACACATCCAGGTGTCCCTGCTTCACAAGCCTGGATGTTAACTGACACTTAATACCTATAACGTCAGCAAACATTGCATGGTTGCAAAAGGAACATCACTTGCTTTGGTCATATGATTGTCAGCTGAAGATGACCAGAAAGTTTATTTAGATGACTTCTTAATTTCCACTACCTCCACTACATAAGGATTTCATTTCATAACACAAAATTGAAGAGGTCAGTAGAAAAGCTTGATTCTTAAGTACTTCATTGTCTGAATGAAATTAACCTATTTTGCCCTAAAACTTCCCATCTTTTTTGTATTGTATATTTGTTTTCCAAAATATAACATGTGCTCTTCCACAAGACCAATGTAAATTCATCTCTCTTCAGAGGCCAAATAAGAAACTAATTTTCCATGTACAACTAATACTGAAATCATTTCTTATATAAACTTTAAAAGAAAATTCAATCTATCCTGAGGGTGAATTTTCCTCAGATCTCTTCACTGGAGAAAACTGACCTCTAGATACATGATCTGTTCCCTGAGGATCATCTGCAACCAGCCTTTAACTTGCAATCTCAGTCTTCCCAATTAATGTCCTGAATAAAAAGAAATAGACAGTTACTGAAAAATGTTGGTCCAAGTTTGTGGTTTTGTAGCCCGTAATCTCTGTTTCAAAAGTCCTTTTGCCCAGTATCACATTGTGAAGTCTAAAAATAACCTAGCCTCTATACTTACAGTGTTGGATAAGTTAGGTCACTAAATCTGTGTTCAAAGCATGTAAATAAAAATTATTTACTTTTCAGAAGTGCTGAGACCCAAAACCAGTAAAATACATAAATGCCCATCATGTCTTAAAATCAGCCTACTGTTTTGTAGCCTGAATATGGTGCTGCCTACGTAATTTTAGACATCTAGATTTTAAATGCTTTCTAAACAGTCTCAATAAAGTCAGTGACAATCTTAAAAAGGAATTTAGAGGCCTGCTGCTTTTTCCCATTTGTATAGGTGCTTTCTAGAAAGTACTCCTTTTCCAGCCAAAGTGTTTTCAGATGTAGATATGACACAGTAGGCTGTAGGATTCAGTATTACATTTAAGACTCAACTGCAGGTCTCCCTGCAACGAATCCACGCAGTTTCCATTGACATTCAAAGAAGCTATGCATGTGCTAAAGGGGAAATCTTATTTGGCAAGTGACACTACCACACAGCATTGCAATCCACTGAGTACAGAGACAAATCCTGGTTTCATACTTTTGCAGTAGCAAAGGCCCCATTAGCAGACACTCCCTTCCCTGAACCAATCATGTATTTGTTTTGATTTAAATATGTTCTGGTGCAGGAAGGGCAGCAAAGGGTAATTTATTTTCACAGAAAAAGATGAGCAGCTATAATGATTAATGGGAACATAATTTTCATAACACTGGGATACTAAAAAGAGAAAGAAATGTGGGACAAGTTATGTAATGTGTACTTACTGAAATATGCTGCGTGTCTCTGAAAGGAGGCATGATCCTGCTCTCTCTGAAGTGAACAGGAGCTTTGCCACTGAGGGAGACCTCAGTTGCTTTAAATCACAAATCAATTTCCCGTAATTTATTCTAATTTACAGTAAAATATTCTTCTGAGTACAGCATCAGGGATAGGTTAAGGAAGAAGAATTAAAAACTACTACACCCAATACCAGAATATCCACTGCATGACATATTCCCACCTCATAAAGAACAGTATCATCCCTGTGACACTGAGGCCGAAAACTCAGTGATACCAATGAGTACAAGAGCTGCCTTGCCCAGAACGACCCAGGATAAAGCAAGGTTAACACAGTTGACCTGTGTGAGGACTGAAGGTTCCTCCAGACTTTGAGACATTAGTCTGAATCATGTACAAATTGCAACTGTACCTAGATGAAGTGTCTTGGAAAGAAATGACTGTTGCCCAGGATGACGCTTCTCTTGGAACTGTGCTAATGTTTCCAGGACAGACTCACCTCAATTCAAGGGCTTGTAACACATGTTCACAACATTTTTCCTCAGAGCAGCAGGAGCATCACATCACTTGTCTGTTTTTCTTGTAAAATAGGATTAGGTGCCTGGTCATAGGCACTCATGCACATGTCTGCATCAAGAAACAGGATTTTTAGCTCGGGTCTGCTAGTCACTGGGGTCACCTTTCAAACCTATATTACAGCTACACAGTGACTTAAGAAAGGGATGCCAAATTATCCGAGTCCTTTCTACTGTAGGCTGCAACTCAGGGAGGAGAACAGCCTCTAGAGGGGTGATGTTCTTCATCCTTCCTCTGTCATGGTAGTGTGGAAAGAGAGGCTTCAATGCTGCGACTCCAGTGAGGGGCTGTGGGGGCACAGGCCGGCTGACAGGGAGAAGGACATCTCTCTCAGTGACACTGCAGTTGCAGATTCTTTGACTGCTGCATGAAGGAGGGAATTGGAGACACTGTGCTTGGGGGTAACACAGCTCTTGTTTGTCTCTAAAGCCTGTAGCAAAGTTACAGTCTAAATCCCATTTAGGGCATGCAGACAGTGTTATGTGCTTGGAGCACAGTTGTGTATCTCCAATGAAACTGGACCGCGGTAGACGTATTTGATGCCCCATTTCCTCACCACACACAAGTTATCTCCCAGGCCAGACGAGGCAGAAGTTGAACCTACAGCTTAACCTTCTGTATCTCACAAGCTTAACCCCTACCTCACTGGCAATATGCATCGACAGTACAAAAATGTTTGTTTTACTAGCCAAGAAGGAAATTCAAGTTACATGGCACAGCCTGAAATTCTGCGAGTAAATCTGTTAGTATTTTTTATGTCAGATACTTCCATTACAGAAAACACAACAAGCAACTCCCACAACTCAAAACGTCCACAAACCCTACAGATCTACTATGCTTACGACATGGTGCATCCCCTTAGTGAGATATCTAGCTGACTCTTAACCAGTCCAAGGGTAGAAAACATTTAGAAAATATTCTTAGAAAGTACATTTGGAAAATATGTCAGCTATGAAATTAATTTAATTTGTTTACTAAATTTATGAAATTAATTTTACCAACTTTGACCTACTATGCTTGGACATGTTTTAAGGGAAAATAAGGAATATCTGATGAAAAAATAACAAGAACTTCCAGTAGCTGCTACATTAGTTATCATCAGTTCTTCTGGTAGAATGTTTGCCAATATAAATTGCATTTATATTTAAGCTGTGTACTTGTGCTATGGCATACCAGCTGGTTGTGAAGCTGCAAGACTGTACTATGATCTGGTTTCCATATTTCTAGTGCTGGGAAGAATTCGGTCAAGGATTAATAATAAAACAGATGGAAGAGACATTTTTTTATTAGCAGAAAAAGAACTTGTTACTTTCCTCAGGGGAAAATAGCAAAATGTTTTTCAGTTAATGGTTATAATAAAGTGGATGCTGATACACTCTAGGGCCTTCTGAAAGTAGTAATTAGAAGTTATGGTAGATTATACTCTTCATGTAGACAAAAGAATCTGCCTGGAACAGGAATAAACCAAAAGAAGAAAATTCTACTTCAGAAGATGACAACCTCTGGCTACAGTTTATAATTATAGAAGAGTGCATGTTCTCCTTTCCAGGAGAATTTAAATAGCTTAAAAAACCTATATGAATAAAAAATATACCTGAATAAGTTTACACCCCAGTAAGTTCATCAGTTGGGGGAAAGAATGAGAGCAAGTGATAAATGAAACCTGAGATTCTAAAGGAATATTGACAGTGGTTGTCAAACCAGAAGTCCACTGAAGTACTACACAGAGGTCCCAGGCAAGATGATAAACTCTACAGAGTACAATGGAGGAACAAACTGAAATAATACTGAACACCTGGTTTTAGCAAAATAGTAAATAAAAATAGAGACATCTAGATGTAAGACTACTGACAACACTTTACTTATAATAAAGTACTTTTCCTGCAACAGTTTTACACTATTTGTTTTTCTTTATTGATAGGCTGTATGAGATGGCTTTGCAATATGGCTTGCTTCTTTTATTTGTATCATCTCTATTCATCTGTTTATTTTATATCTTATAGAAAATGTGCTTGCTTTTATATTTCTTTCAGGAAAAAGCATTTAAAACAACTGAAACACGTCAGCAATAAAACAGTGACTGTGTTAACCTTCTGTAGAATGCTTCTTGCCGGATGCTAATGGTTACCATGAAGTATTAGTATCAGCCACAGAAATGTTTTCACAGCAGGGCTACCTATGGCCGCCAGCCAGGCTGCCTGTTTTTGAAGCAAGTTAAAATGTTGATAGCTGTTCTCTTTCTCAAGGGTGGCAAAAAAAGGAAGCACTAAAGTAAGCTTTTCCACCTTATTTGTACTGTTGTTGTTTTTTTTTTTATACAAGGGTGTTTTCCTGCCAACTTTTTCCTAAGAAAACACTTGGCCACCTGATTCCTTTTTTTTTTTCAATTGACTCTATTTTCTGCCAACACAGTTCCTGTGAGTGCCTGCCACAGACTTCCTACTTAGCCACAACTCCATCTCAACTTCTCTGCGTTTACACTCAGGTGATATTCTCAGGTTGGCAATTTTTATATTTAGTTTAAAATTATTTCAGCATGAAAAGCTATATAAGCCAGACTTAATAAACACAGGCTTGATATTGCTCATGCTTGGATGTAAGAAAAATAGTTCAACCCTTCTTTCTGTTCAAATTTGTTTCTAGCTCTAGAAGCTTTTATTTTGTCCTGCAGACCACTTTCCTGCTGAAGCATTCTCAAACTTGTGCTTCAACTAGTCCAGTCTTGCTTTGGAAGTGTAACCCCTTAGCAATCAGTAGACCAAGCATGCATAAAATTGAACAGGTGTTTACTGGTAGGATCAGAAGTTTATTTTTCTTTAAATCACAAATTATTTTCCCTACTGGTTATTCTCAGTTTTGTTTACCAGTGTTTACCATTTTAAGGCTGATTTTTAAGTGGTGGAATTTTGCTCTCTTTGTTGTTTATTTATAAGAGTTCACACTGTCCTGACTTAAAAACAAACATATGAACTGTAAACCACATATAAAGACACTTGCCCCACTCATAACAAAAGTCTTGTCTTCCCCGAGTTAGTTTCAAACCACCAAACTTACACAAGTTAGAGCAACATTTTAAGCCTGGTGACTGAGTTCAGAGTTGCTTGTTGAGAGAAGCTTTTAAAACACTTTTCAGATAAATTTTATCAGACACAGGTTGAGGAACCCTTAGCAGTTGCAGAACAGCTTAATCAGTGGAGCCACTTGAAAGTTAGACTGTGAAACTGGAAACAACGTTTGGCTGAACACCTCTGTGGCTGAGTCTGCACCAGTGTTGCTCATCATGATGGCATGGCTATAATGCATGTGGTAGCCATGCCAGACTTCGGTCCTATTTCTGCTCTCACAAACAGGAGCTGTACTCGGCTAACTTTTCTGGAGACTCCTCTGATTCTCAGTAGTTTAAGGGAGAAAGAAGCCCCATGCCAAGGTTTTGTTATCTGATGGCATTTCAGCGACTGTCTCCTAACCCCTACTGAAAAGATACTTGCATAATGAGTACCACCAGCACCACCGGGCGTAATCGCCAAGCTTGTAGCTGCCTTAACAGATAGAAAAGAATTAAATGGATATGAAGAAGGCAAGTATTTTTTCTCTGAGTCAGGACTGACAGAGAGCCACAAAGCAGAGCCAGGACAGCAATGCTGCTAAGATTTCAGGATTTAATCTCAAGTTTCAAAGTATTTTTTTTCAATTTCCAGCTCCTGCATTCACAAGAATCTCAGCTTTCCATTAGTTTCTTTTCAGAAAGCTGAAAAGATGCCTGAAGTGCATGTCAGACAAAAATTAGTACGTACCTTCCCCGCAATGCAGTTAAAAACACACATTATTTATAAACCATTGTCCAGCATCTTAATTCTGAATGGTTGGATTTGCCAATAAAAAGCTAGGAAAATACATGTGAAATTAATCAGCTGATCTAATAGTATCAATGGAGCTCATAAAAATAAGATATACTTTGATGTTTGAGTTGGATCTGCATCTTCAAATACTCTAAAAACATACTACATACTTTACCATTATGAAACATATTTTGGACTAAAATTTGCCCCTTCACCTTCAAAAACAAAAGCCCCAAGATACTCTGCCAATTTGATGTTTGCACTCTTCAGCAGACAGAAGTTCAACACCTTGGCAGAATGGGAAGTTTAGAGCCTTTTCATTGAACTCACTTTTCTTTTGGAATGCTTCCTTTTAAAAGCACAGTACCAGCATCAAAAGCTAATGAAATAAAATTGTCAGGTATTTGAATCCTTTACTGAAGGCATATAAACAGATTCACTGGATATGAAGAAAGAAGTTAGAATTAAATGCAGTATCAAAAGGACTTATTTCCAAACAAACATCGACCTGCCAAAGAGATATACATGCCACACAACATTTAAGAAGCGAGGCTTCTCTCTTTAAGAGCTCCTTATGCAGGCATAATACATGTTTGTGACATTATGTCAAAATGTAATGTTGTTATAAGTAGCGAGAAGACTTGTATCCTTTTGATGAAAGAAAAAACCGCGAGCAATATGTCAGCCTCACAGTACAGTGGACCACCCACAGAAATTAATGTTTTCAACTAGCGATCATCAGAAAATGCACACACTAAATTAAAGCTTCCTGGCCAGCTGCTGGCTCTGATTAAGTCTTTGACAGTACAGGCCTGTGGTTGTGGCGTTAGCTCCTGGGATTAAATCAGGCTCTCAGCTTTGTGTTTTCTTAAAATGACAGTCTTTCAACTCTCAAAGACTGGAAATAAAGCATTAAACTGTGAGCCAACTGTAAGTGATACATCTTGAGAAGTCACCCCTAATTTGTTGTTCTTGTAGCCCAAACTACAACCATCCCCGCGGTACTACAGCATCCCTGGGGCTGCTGAGGCAATTGTATCATTCTCAGTGAGGAACGGGGGTGATATTCTGCCTCCAGGAAAAAATGAAGCTCTGCTCCATCACCACCTCTGCACAGAAAGTATATTTCTAATATGCCTGTCCTAAATGCAGAAGAGTCCCACAGCATGGAAAAAATGCTGTTGAAGAAATGCTCCTTGCTTCTTGTACCTATTATTATGGATTATTTAACTTCAGCCAAATACAGACCACAGTCTCCAATGAGTTACAACTATCAAACCATGCATTTCAATGAGGCAAAGTATTATTTAACACATGGTAAACTAGGATGATTAAGCCAGCCTGTAAGCCTGTGAACAAGGGCAATATTTACCTGTCATCTTCCTTTAGGTCATTTTATGTTACAGACAAGGCAGTTAAAACAGGAGGCCTTTTTTTTGGTAGGGCTTGTTTGTTTGTTTGTTTGTTTGTTCGTTTGTTTGGTTTTTCCCAAGCTTTCTATGTAAATTGTTACTAGATGTGATGTGGCAAATGTAAATCCTACAAAATAAACCATTCCATTTTCTTCAAAAAACCTTGAGGATAATGAGAATACTAAATCATAGAATGTATTCTTATGGATCCCAGAAAAACAATGATAGTCTTTGGATCCTGAACAGAAAGACAACACTAACAATATTTTGAAAAGTCTATCAAATACATTATACATTACTGAATACGTTATATCAGTACCTCAAATGTAGTGATCTCTTGCCAGTCTGCCCAACATAGCTACAGAGAAACTATCAATCCAGCACATAACTGAAATTAAAATACTTCATTTTTCAGCTGCCAAAATTTTTTTTTTTCCTCTGAGCAAAACTGGACATATTCACAAAATTGTTTTTTTCCCACACTTTTCATAGGCAGGGAAGTAGATTCCAGATAACTCTACAATTGTTTTTTCATTTAAATGAATCTGAATTTAGAAGTGAAAATAGGGAACCCCGTACTGCCTCTGTCAGAATGCAGGAAGTATTTAATGAAAATTTGTAACAATAATAGGACTTGGTTTCAGTTGCAATGCATGCAGGAGGTTTAGGTTAGCTCATCTTCAGAATTTAATTAAAAGCAGGATTATAGGTCTATCTCCTTCAGGATTTAACTTTTACAAAGACAAAACAAACCTCCCTACTATTGTCAAGAGAAACATTCATTCAGTTAGATCATGCCAAATTTGTGAGAAACGTGTCTGCAGATTTCCCTGAAGGTGAGAGAACTGACAAAGAAAATTATTCAATGCATTAGAGGCAAAAATACAAGTTGGAAAGACCTGTGACAGAAAATGTGACAGGTCTTTTTAAGATTTTGTTTTAGCAAATATACTAAAATACAGGGTTTCTTTAGCAACTCATTGCTTAACAAATGGAACAAGCTTTTTCCTAATGCCAGCCTTTACTTACATTCATTTCTTTGTTACATACACATCACCTGACTTTAGCACAAACCAAGCATGTCCTACACATACATGAAAATCTCCTGTGAGGTAAATCTGGCTACAACATTTTCCGCTTGTCTGTGCTTAAAAAAAATTAACGGTTCTATTGTGACTACTACTGAAATCAAGCACTGCAAAAGAAGACAGTGGAACTTTTCCTCAGAAGGGAAATTCTTGCATCCCTTATTTTGAAATGCTTTATTGACCTCCATGTCTGTAAAGACCAGTTTCATTTTAAAAAGCAACTGTTGGCAGTTTACCTCTACCTAATTTATTCTTTGGCTCCAGTCAGGTATTTCACAGTAACAGTTATACCTGTGAATAGCTGTCTGAAGCTATGATGGATACAGAATACAGAAACGTCAGTTAAGCCATTAATTGAGCAGTGACTTTGTTACTGTGTAGTAACTACACCCCCCCTTTTACAAACAGACATACCTAATCCCTGAACCTCTTGATTTCACTCATATCGTGAAGAAGTCACTACACATATATTAACTTTAATACCCTGAATAGTTCATTGATTTAAATTCATGGCATAAAATTAAGCACATATGGCAGTCAGTCTCAGGATGAATTTAAGCACCTGCTAAGAACTGAGGCATTATTCAGCACTTAAATTGCCTCTAGTTTAAGTCTTGTTTGAGAGGAAACTACAGTAACTCATTCTCTTCCATGCTGAAGAGAAGAGAAAAGAGAAAAAGCGAAAAAAGGACAGGACAGAAAAGGAGAGAAAATCAGGGAGAAATGAGTTACAGAAGTGGATGACTGTATGTAGTTCAGGCTTTTTCCACTTGCTAGCTTGGACCTCCTTTCTGGTCAATTATGCAATTCAGAGGAAGCAGTGTGGTGGGAAAGATCGCACAAGGTGCTGGAAAAAATAATACCAAAAGGAAAAATCTCTCTTGGTTAAACAAAAATGACCTAAAGGAAGAAGGTAGGCTAATGTTGTCCTTGCTTGCAGGCTGACTTAATCATCCTAGTTTGCCACTTGCTAAATAATACTTCTCATTGAAATATAAGGTTTGATTTTGTTAGGATGTCACCTAGTACTGTAATTCTTTGACCTTCCTTAACCTTTACTCATTATTATGGACATTCTATTAGTCATGTATATATATGGATGATGTTTTAGCAACTTGGTATATTTTATGGGGCCCTGAACTTCTTTGAGCATTATAAAGGAAAGTAGCATTCAACAGGATCAGTTCTAGTTTTGCAGCTATGACAGTTAAACATTCTTTACTCCAACTGCAATGACATATGCTCATTTCTATTTCAGTTAATGGCAAAATCTTGACACACTACTAAGTAGTAAACTAAATTCTGGGATAGTCATTCTACAAAGTTTTTTAAAGTTCAACTGCTAAATGATAAAATTTACAGGTAAAAATATCTGTCAGTAAAGTTTCAGGTTGTGTCATCTGTAAGTTGCTGTCACCACTTTTTCTTTGGAATAAAATATACTTTTGAAGTTCAACAATGCAGTAAGTGACAACACATAAAATAGAAAATTGTTTCAAAACAAACAAAAGTACTAGAAACATTCTTAAAACTCTGATCAGAAGCACTTTGCTGAACTGCAGATATTGCCATAAACATTTGGACCTCTACACAAATATCACAAATAAGTAGGTTGAGTTCACAAAACTTCCGAACATTTCAGTGTTTGTGTTCACATTTTTTCCCTCAGAGCCACCAAATGCAACACCTGATATTCTTATGGTATTTCCATTATTCAGATATTAAAATACTGCAAACAAAATCAGAAGCGGGTCCTGGATGCATTAAGTGAAAGCTTGTGAAAATCTTAAACACAAACAAAACATTTGTGTGTAACTGAAATCTGTGAGTACTGTCCCTTTGTGAAGGCCAAACAGGAGCTCGTGGATTTGCTAAGTGCTGGAAATAAAACTGCAAAAATAGAAGCTAATTCCAGTATCAATTCCAACAAAAAGCAAAACACTAATCTAATAGATTAGTGGAACTGTTAAATAATGATTACCGCTAACTAGGGGGTATCTGTTTTCACGTGAATTATACAAAAATTAAGGCTGCAAGTGAAATCTAAAGTCACCAAGTTCATACCCACGCTCTGAGGCAAGACCAGTATGTCTAAACTACCTGCTTTTAAAAATTGCCAAGGACATTCTTTCCACAACATCACTTAGTGTTCTGGTCCAATGCCAGCTATCCTCCAAGAAAGAAAGTTCTTAATATGTTGTCTATACTTCTGATATAAAATAAGATGATTACTTCTTATTTCAAACTTTGTGAACACAACTCACCTCCTTCTTGTGTTTGCTAAGCCAAACAAACTAAATTCTTTCACTCTTTCCTCGCAGGTAATATTCCTTAGCATGTGTTGCCTGGAGTTTATTTAGTTCTGGATATCTTTATGTCTTCCTTAAAGATGATGAAAATATTCCAGCTCCTCAGTGTCAGCAAAATGAGATTATCTTCCTTTTGATATTCTTTTCACAAAGCTAAAAATATTTGCCCTTTTTTGTACTGTGCTAGTGACTAATATTTATGTTGTGATTCAATGTAATTCTTCTGCCATATTGTTTTTGGCAGTTATTCCTTTGTTTCTTTCCCCGCAATTGATTTTTCCTTTTTATGTGCAACTACTTTTCCTTTTATTTCTTAATTTTACTGATTTTGAATTATTTCAAGAATTTTTCAGTGTAATTTTGAATGGTAATCTTACCATTCTCAAGAGCTTGCCATCATCCGAAGTAACAGTTGGCTGAATTGCACATGCTGTTCCAATAGTGTAAAAGCACAATTTATCTTACTAGTGCATTTTTTACTCTATCAAATAATTACTTAATGGAAGTTGGAATAGACTAAACATGGAACTATCCCATTTGGGATGCCTCTTGATATTTCCTCCTGGATCAAAAATTCAAGTTTAAGGATAAGTTCAGTGTCAATCAGTTGCACGCCCACTTTATAATTTCGTTTGGATGTGGTTTTCCTGAATTGCATTTGATTTTTTTATTTTTTTCACTTCATCAAGTTAATTTAACATTTAAATTCTTCCCTACAGATCGCTTGTAATTTTCCTAGGTTGGCATTTAATTGACATTCTCTACTTCATTACTGAAGTTATTAAAGAAAATACTAAGTAGCATGAACCCTTGACTGACTCTCCTGCAATCCCACTTGACAGCTTGGTGGTAAACCACTGAGAACAATCTTAGCCTTTAGCTGAATAGATAAAATTCAACCAAGACTCTGACCACGCTTGCTGGTTCTGTCAAAAGTGGCTGATCCAAGCACAAAAACTAGAAAAGGATTACTAACGAGTAACAGCAGCAGGTAAATTCTGATAGTGAGGATTAAAAGGAACACCTCTTTGGGGCAGAGATGTCTAGGACCTCAGCAAAATGCTTTGCAAAGCTAAGCCTAGGAATAGAAAGGTTGATGAAAAACAATGCAATTTTTTGGTTGGACAGGCAGACTTTTAGGACATTGTATCAGACAGATATATTTTATCTGTCTCAGAGTGCTTCTTGCTCCAGAAGTTATGCACATTGTGTCGGTGTATTTTATTACTCTCCAGCTTCCATTTACAGTCAGAATTCCTTTCTCCTGTCATATCAGGATCCAAGCAATTTTCTGATCAATCCTCCAAGCCAAACAAGACCATAATTTTCCATAAGAAAACTTCCTAGAAGAAATCCAAATCCAAATCAGAAATACAAAAACTTCATCTTGCTTTTACTGCCCCATAATTCAGCTAGCTGCATTCAGACAGGAGGGTAAGGGGGGAATGTCTCCTTCTGCCTCTGTTTCTTTCTGTCTGAAGTTGGTTACCGTCATGAAATATCTGTGCTCCACGTATCACACATTTCTTTGATAAACTGATACAACAGTATCCTGGAATGCTGAATATTACTAAATTTCCAGTTACTGCAGGTTTCTGTTCCTAATGCACAAAGAAAATGAAGAGATTTTGAATAACAGTTTGGAAGGCATGTGCTTCTTGAGCAATTGCTCCCTACCACATATAATACTGAAAAAATTCTCATTTCTTTTTCAGAACAGAGTTTGTGTATCAGCCATCTGTCACTGACTTTAGCCATCAGCTAATATTGAAGCATGGTTTCATCTTTCACTAAAGGATTAGCCCATGCCATTCTCATCTGATATAGTCTTGCCCATCCATATATTTAACAGCTTATTTTTAAATGTCTCTTTCCTCGTTATAACACAGAGATTATTATTCTCAGAGGTGATGAGGAGATGATCTGTACGAGTATGAAGGGAGCATTCCATTAAATCTTCCAATAAGCTCTGAAAGGGATATAAACTCTCTTTGTTGTGGGTGCAGTTGTATCTTTTCTGTTCTCTTCTTTTGCCAGGAAGATATGAGTGGCTGGAGTGTTTGATTCTATATATAACTAGTTGATGTCAGCTGGATGCCAATCCCTTTGAAGAGGATCAGCCCCCAGTTTGTCTCGGTACTAGGTACCATGCAGATCCAAGCACAAGGGTAGAAACCATCCTGGACCAGGCAGGTCACCCCCATACATAACTAACTCCCGAAGCTTCAACTAAAGGGTTGAGATCGCTTTTTTCTGCACAACAAAACAGTAGGGTAAGTGTACTGCTTCCTGAAATATTTTGACATTGTCTGTCCTACAAACTGTCATATAAAAGACATTTATGTAACCTCTTGACTCTGCAATTAAAAAGATGTTTATTTTTTTACTTAGTCAGAAATGCACTTTCTTTAAAGGTGCCAGAGCATCTCATTTAGTTCCTCAAATTCTTTATTAGATTAAGAAATGTCAAAATGTAACATTTCTGAAATCATAAACCAAGATGTAATTAAAATATTAGTTATGATTTGCATCTTTTAATATAACGTGTAGATGTGAGAAGGCCTAGACCACTGACACTGATTTTGCTACAGAATTTATGCAGCCAACTCAAAGTCCATTCCTTCAAATCTTCTATCCATCAGAACATGTTCTAGCATCTGCCTGCAAGCAAGAATTGCCAGTGCATTTTGCACAATCAGAAGCGCAGTATTTCTAAATCAGAAATAACTAACTTCATTATTCAGCCATTCTAAAGGGGCTATTAGAAATTAAAGTTGGCTGAATTGTGCAAGCTGGCTCAACAATGTAAAAATGTGTTGTTTTTTTTCAGCAAGGAAAAATCCTATCAGAAAATCACAATGTTATCACATTCTGCCATGGTCAAAGAGAGGAAACAACAAGCATCAGCCATTATGGATGAAATACACAGAAATGGTATAGCGCTGAACCCAGCTTACTGTATATGCAATGTCCTCTAGCCCTCCCTGATATATTTTTTTAATCATAGAGTTTAACTCTCTTACAGCTTTGTCTCTGGGTGTTTTGCCATAAATAATCTTGTGGGAGTATCATGCTGCCTATGGTAACTAATCCTTTTGTAGTTGCCTCTTTTCATTTGAAAGCTATTTTCAGATGAACAACTGCTGTGGAGGAATGAAGTAATCTAACAGCTGATGTACATTCTGCTAGGATAGCCTTTCAGAATATTATTTGGGGTTAATAACATGACTTCATTCCATTTTAAAAGGCTATCATCTAAGAAACATGCTGATCTGTATCCTCTTTTTTCGCTCTGTTTCACTCTGCTTTTTTACATGAATGATAAAAAATTTTGAAACAAATGTTTACATCTCTGTTCCTTCCTCTCAAACTTTATCTTTGTAACTAACAAATTTTACTAGCATTTGGCAATTCTCTCTAATGCACATCCACCAATTAATCCTATGTGAAGAAATTCTACTTTTCTCTTGTTGCACTGATGAAAATGCAGACATTTATGAGAAGGTAGTTTGGGTAATGGCTTTAAACTGCAAGAGGGCAGATTGAGATTGGACATAAGGAAGGAATTTTTTACAATGAGGGTGGTGAGGCACTGGAACAGGTTGCACAGAGTGAAGTTGCCCTGGAAGGTTCAAGGCCAGGCTGGATGGGGCTTTGAGCAATCTGGTCTAGTGGAAGGTGTCCCTGCCATGGCAGGGGGAGTGGAACCGGATCTTTAAGGTCCCTTCAAACCCAAACCATTCTATGATACTATGATTCTATGAGCTTCTAAACCAGGTTCTTAAAATTACACTTCTGGTGTGACACCTTAAGAAGCAATTAACTCAGTTGGGAATACAAATCTGCTTGGCTTTCATTAGGTATGTGCTGGATGCTTTTGGAGATCCTTCCAATCCTCCCCATGAAGCCTTTTTGTACCATGTATGTAAACGATCAATGTTTTTAAAGTGATAAGCACCCCACAAGCCTCACTGAAAAAATGGGGAGCTCCATTAATATTTAGAATTTGTGAGAATTATACCACTCACAGACGATAAAACACTGAACATTAAATTCCAGTACTGAAAAACTTTCTTGTGGGCTTTTGCTCCAAAGAATTTGGGGATGGTTTCTGTACTCACCCAGTGACCATTGTGATTGCAGGAAGAGTAGGACAAGAGACACAAGATTTTTAGGAAAAGAAGCTACAAGTTTCAGTGCCTGGTCCTAGTCCTGGTATTTCCATATTTTTTTCCTGTAATTTCTATTCCTAAGCAAACACCTTTTTCCTCTTTCCATTCTCCACTGCACACACACTTAAGTCTGAAAGCCAGTCTACCCTTACAGATTTCATTACAACTCTTTTTTTTTTTTTCGTATTGTAAACCCAAGTACCATATGTGCCTGAAATAGCCTATAAGCTCTTCAGGGCAAAAAAAAAAAAGCCTTTCATATGTTTGTTTGGAACCAGGCATTTTACATGGTAAATGTTGCTACTATTTATAGCAATACTAATAAATCTACCATACAGTCCTTGAAATCGTTGGAGTTATTGGATAATCTGTGCTGATGCTTGGCATTTGCCTCACATAATCTGTCCTTTTTATTATTTATGTATTATCAGATTTGCTGTCAAGTTTAGATTCATACACATAGACATGACAGCTTATCCTACAACATATGCTGTGGTATGTGGCCACTGAAGGCAATACTAACTCTTTAAGTGTACATTCTACTTCTCCATCGTCTTTGGATGCCTGGGATATTTAAATGTTAAAAAAAATTATGAAATTTCATTAAATGGGTGTGATAAAGAGTCTGAAATTTATAACTGTACAAGCTCAGTGAAACCAGTTAAGAAACAGAAGGATAATCAAAGCTGCAATCACACAAAGTATACGCTAGGTCTCTGGGACCAAATCTGAACAATTTTTGGAAAAAATAAGGAGAAATCTGGTTTCTTAATTACTAAATTCAGCTCTATTGATTTTTGACATTTTATTTTTCCCCCAGTTGTTAATTCAACAAGCTTAACCTGACATCTGGAGGGTAAACTGCTGTCTTTCTGGGTTTTGCATTGCTATTAGTAATGAAGGTTCTGCACCTGGTAATTACGTAAAAATTAAATGTACTGTTTAAGGCAGTCTCACAGACCTATGAAACTCCCCACTCTTAACAGAGGTAAACAGTTAACAGAAGATTCTGCAGCGCAACCGCTGGTAGCTTGGATTGACACACAGAAAGCATACCTACTACATTTTTGTTTCGCCCTCTTTGTATTATAATGTTTTCAGGTAAACAGTGAATCTCAAATTCCTTGTTAAAAGATATTCATAGCAGAAACACTTGTTGATAAGATACAAAATCAGCCAAGCTTTTATGAGAGTCTCAAAGATTACCAGTCTCTAGGCAAGACTGGCAATGACTGAAAGTCCACGTCTCCTGTTGGCTCACGGGATGTGACCTTGTGTTTCAGAGAAGTTCGACACATCATAAAATGCTGCAGGAATAGACACTAACTGTAAACCCTCTCATGGTCTCAGAAGACAGACTGTAGTAAATCAGTGTGTGGGTGTAGTGATCTCCCCAACCCCTTGGTTCTTCACTGGCAGACTTGGACTAATCATAACATTTCTAAGGCTACTGGCTAGAGGTAAACATGTATGTAAATATATATGTTTAAGGAAGTCCTTGGAGTTCATCAGGTGAGCCTTCAATTACATTTAAATCTCATGTCCAGTTCCATACTGTTTCTTAAATGCATTCTTCAGTAGCTACATGATTAACCGTCTTTCATGATATAGTTAAAAAATCTTATTTCTGGTACTACAACAAACATACTATCTGATATTCATTATTAAAATTTATAATCCAGATTAAGGTATTTAGAAGATTGTAAACTGGAGGATTAAAGGGGGATTAGGCGGTGAATGGAGGAGGAACTATATAAATCATATTTAAAAACAGTCTGTTATGATTTTAAGCACAGGACAGGAAGGACTTGGCAGGAACAAATTAAGAAAGGAAGCTAAAAGGTTAAGATTAGGATTAAACTCTGAATTAAACTTCCAGTATTAATTTACAATGTCCATTTATGACATTGATGTTCGCTTTCTATCATCCTCTAAATGTCCTCCTATTCTCATTCTTCATCACCTTTTCTGCACTGACACTGAAACAATCCCTAGACACATCATAAAACTAGACAGATGATTAGATTTTAGTTGGCAAGGGATTCAAATGAACTTCACACTTATGTTTTTGGGATGCTGCCTGGATTCACAATAGTACACAACTGTGGGTTACAAAGTACCTTGGAGCCTTCAGTTAACATTAACAAGAACAGTACGTATGTAAGGGAACAGCAAGGCCCAAAATAGTTAACATCCAGCATGTCCCAGAAGAATACTGAGTGGTTTGGACAGATCTGCAATCACCTTGGCACCCCAGTCTCTGAGGATGTGCATACTACCCACTCTGTGTAGAACGAAGAAAAGCTTTTTCTACATGAAAATGTTGCTGATTTGAGGGGTACATTTCTTACTCCTCACTAATATAAAACCATCCAACAGTCCATAGCCCTGGAGTAATCTTCAGAAATTACAAAATCAAAATATGACTTGTCGGTCTAAATTTCAGGTCACAGGACAATAACTAGTGCACTTATCTCAACCCCAGAGCCAAAACCCCACCACTATCTGTCACTGATATGGCTACACTGGGCAAGCTGAGTCATTTTCTTCCATGTTAAGAACTCTCTGTTTTGTAGTTACCTTTTAAATAACAAGAGGGCGTTAGGATTCTTTGTGCATACTATTTTTAAAGCAGAAGTGCATGCTCTGGCTCACGATACAGTTAGCTTGCTCTTGCTCCAGTTAAATCTATTGCAAACATTAATTGAAATCCGTATGAACAGAAGTGGATCAACAGTGATGCACCCCAGGGCCCACAGACTTGTTTGATTTACTACATGGAAAACTCTTGTCTATACAGCTTCGGCTAAATATTTAATATACTTGTCTCAATTAAGTTTTCCTAAACGTCAGCAAATCACACAGTTTTTCCAACATAAAGTTACTAGGAGACATATGCCATGTTGAACATGCCATTTACTCAAAATGAAACTCTGCATATGCAATATTAACTTTGACATTAGGTACCTTCTGCAGTTAATTAATTTGTAATGTTAATTTTAAACTGGGTTTCCTATGTGTGCTTACTCTGGAAGCAAGATACAGTGTCTTACATATAATTTGCTTTCATTTCATTTTAATGCATTAAAGTATATGCCAAAGTTCAGAATTTTAAATCCTGTAGGCCGTAAGAATATGTGAAGAATAGAATGTCTTATTATTAAAGAAATAACAGAATGTGACTTTGAATAAGTGGATCAAAGAAACATACTAGACCATTGATATAATTCTCAAAGCACACTGCGTCTTCCTATTTTTCTTCCTGAAGTTCATGAACAACTGAGGAGAACAATTTCAATTAATAAAATGATAAAAATTAAAGTAAGTGGCAACAGGAATTAACTTCTTAAAAATTCTGGTTTTACTTTGTGATCCAATTATTGTTACACTTGTCAAATTCTACAAACTTCTAAGCAAAAATAAATCAGTAGAAAATAGTTTGTTCAGTGTTGAAGTTACTGTATTCTAAGGTTTAAGCTTTATCTATAAGTTGAGGACATGTAGTGAGAGAGTTCAGTCACTAAGCAACAGCTTGCTCATTGCCACCAGCATCCCAGTTTCCAGAACATTACCATGAAGATGACTAGGAGAGTTTCTGCTATTCAGAATTCCCATTTACAGTCCCAATTGATCTCCTCTTCCCTTGCTTATACATTTTCATTTTCAAATTGCCCAGGATTTGAACAAAGAAGGAATTTTTCCCAAGCAGTGAATAAAGTAATATTGCATCTAGTAATTCAGCTTCCTCTTAGAGAGAAATAAAATGTTCTAAACATATCACTTCCTAGAAGCATGTTGTAATTCTTTGTTAGGGCTCTCTTTTTCAACACCTTGAGCTTTATTTTGAAAGCTTCTTTAAAAATAGTTAAAACCTACTATTTAATACATACTTTCTAATGCAAACTTTTCTTAAAGTACAAAACACACCCTGGACTTCAAAAGCAAGCAGAATATTAAAGAATAATTGAAAATAAAATGTTTATAAGCAATAAGAAACTGGTAGGTATGTTTAAAAGGAGTTACCTGCTCATCTCTCCAATGCAGGACACACAAAGCTAACCGAAGGTTTGACGTGGGAACACTGGGCTCAGATGGAATTTTGTTCCTGGTTTCGTCAGAAGCCAGTTTTTACCAGCCTGCTATTAAGATGGTGTGTAGGACATTATAGACCTGATTTTGATAACAGCTGAATGCCATTCAACTGAAGTAAATTTGGAGCTTGAGGTACTTAGCATCTTCGAAAAAACGGGTTTGTGGTGTTCAATACTCTGCTCCAAAATTTTGGAAGAATGATTAATTTCACTAACACCGTATGAAGCTATGTTATGTGTTAGATAAGTATGCATTAACATGTTGTTGGATTTCAGGTGTAGGGTATGCAATATCAGGCATTTAAGAAAAACAGAGGTATGTATTTATCCATTGTATTGCAGTCTCACCCAGCTTAAACCTTGGAAAAAAGGTCAGCACCCCCCGAGATATCATGGTAGAGGAACTATCGACACTCAGCAACAGAGGTGCAAGACTCTTCAAGAGACGTCAGCGGAGATCGGACAAATACACATATGAAAATTATCATTACGTAGCAAACAAGCCAAGAAATGTGAGTATTTTGTAATAACTTATTGATGAAACACAGTGAGACTAGCTTGGGGTTCCTTTTCTGCTCACAATACACATTGTGCATGATTTATTTGTAGTTTCAGGAAGAATAAAAGCAAAATCCTATACTAGAATGAGGCTAACACGAAGTGAGACATTTGTACTTTACTGAGCTCCTACAAACAAATAAAAAATCTGAAAGCCTTAATACTTAAGGACATCAGATTCAAATCATTCTCATTCAAATCTGATTCAGGTTACTAGTGATCAGAGTTCTTAGCCTCTAACAATTGGCTCATTGACTACTGAAAATGAACTAGCTAATATGAAAATTAACTATTTAATGATATTCAAAAGGTTGGAAGAAATAAGAGTCTGTTTCATGCAAGCAGTAAGTATTTTTATTAAAATAGGTTTTGGTCTCAACGTGGTTCCCAGGCAACAAAATGACCCTCACAACTGGCACTAATACACTTCTGGCCTGCCTGTCGCAACAGGGAGAAAAAGGATGGAGCTTGTCACTGACTGACAGATATTCTTCAAACTAGTCCTGCAGGAATTGTGTTAAAGCATTAGTGATACCCTGGGAATCCTCATGGCAGGAACTAAATGCACCGGGCGCCGGTATCATCTGTGGCCTTTGCAAAATATTTAAACCTTTTGCTTAACCTCTGAAAATAGGGACTACAACATTCATAAATTTTACCTAACTCTCCAATGTGCTGCAAGGTTTAATTATTTGAACATGAATACTCTATGCCCAGTCTAATACAGCATGCAAGCAGCCCCTCTACTTCCAGTGTTGTATTAAATGCTGCTTCTCAGTTACATGTATGCATCCCCACTGATTTCAGATACAAATTACGCGACTAAAGAAGCGGAATTTGTCCCAGTACTTTTAGGCTGTTTTGAAGATTAAAAGAAATACGTGCTACAAAAGTTAATTATTATTAAACTCTAGGAAATATTTCTTGTAAAACAGAATTCTCTTTCCCTGAAGCTTTCACAACTAATCATTGCATAGGTGGTGCTATGACTGTGTTAGCATCCAACCCCTACAGAATCCTTACAAAGACTTTGACTCAATTCTTTAATCGTCACTTGGGATAAGAAAAATAGTAACTATATGTAATGTATTGTTGTGATATAATCTAAAGTTTGTATCGGTACAAATAGGAAAGAATTAATTTATTAATCAGAACAGCAAAGCACCAAAGGGCTTACTCATATTATGTTAAATTTTACTAAAGAAAATACACACACACTTGTAAATTAATCAGAAACAATAAAATGAATACCATTTGTTGACTCTAAGTAAACTTTTTGTCTAGTTGCATCTCATAAGGAGGCTTTGGGAGCAGACAGTAAGAGAGGCATTTGCAATTTACCGTTGCCCATGCTAACCAAAATGTTGAGAGATCTCACAACAGTCAGGGAGGCTATTATTGGAGCTGAGTTCATTATTTCCAATATCACAGCTGAAATCCCTAAAATATTTTTATTCCCTTCTTGAAGAAGGAATTCTCCATGTTTTGTTGACTTTATGGTAAATACACTTGTAATTCTGTGGCCTTTACATTTCCCATACAAAAACTTAACTTTACTCGGGCAGAAAAGTATGTCTTAATATCCCGTGTCATAGAAGAAAAATTTTTACGTTTCTTTTTTTATGGTGCAGATATTTCAAGCTTCTTTGGTCACTCACTCAACAGAAATTAAATTACATAGTGATCAAATGGGATCACGTTTGAGTTTTGATAAATCTGCCTTTTTAAAATAAATCTGCACAAAAGAAATCCCATATAAAAAATCTGAATAACTCTGCTGAACACCCAATATCATTACTAGAACACTATTATTTAGAAGCCCATCTATGAATACTGTCCCCCCAATTTCTCCCTCTATTGAGTATTAGAAGCTACACAGATAAATTCTGAGTTCCCCTCTAGTCTACTTCTTCCCACAAAAACACATGCCGTACAGTCAGTATTACATTCTGACACATGAAAAAATGATGCCTCTTTGCTTTCTGTTTCCTTCCCTTAAATGCCTATTTAGCCACCACTGTTGTTATCTTTATCATCTTTATGATTCTGCCTGCCAAAATTAATCTTTCTAACATACTTCAGGATGGCTAGAAAACATACTGCCTTGATCTTTTTTTGTTTCAAGTTTAAGCAAGTATTATTTGTTTGCTCTCCTACTTTAAGAAACTCTTACTCTAAACCAGTCTATATTTAAATTGCTTTTAGCCTATGTGTCATAGCTAAAATAAGATACTGACTTCTTACGAGACTCTAATTCTATATTTATGCAACAATGATTAAGCCTTTGGATGTTTCCTTAGAACCGATGACCCAATAGGAGGGTGGAAAATAACAGCGTATCATGAATCGCCAGAAAGTGACCTGCACTGAAGTTGTTATTTCTATTACAAACAAAGGAAAAGAAAATCCCAAACAAAAACAATTCAAAAAATTCAGTGAATTTGCAACTGATACGGGAAGAGACGCTTTAAAGAATCGGTGCTTTGAAACTCAAACCGCTCAAACTTGCCAGATTTCTTGAATCTTTGGGTAGCAAGGATGCTCTGTCTGGTCCATAACAGCTTCTAGCATCTCATGATCCAAGAGACACATTTTACAGGCCCCCCTGTCGAAGTGATCAGATCTGCTCTGTGCTGTGAACCACACAGCCCACATGCACAGGTAGATTTTGTGGTGATTGGTGCAAGCAGCAGATGGGATGAACTCTCTTTGTAGACTGCATATCAATATTTAAATATGCCAAATTTAGGAAAAGGTCAGACAACTCAGCTGGATGGTTATAAGGCTTTAGGAGTCTTGTGGACCTAGCTCACACCACCTCCAATCCTTTCAATAAAGCATTCACACACTTGTAATACAGACATTTAAAATTGTGCTGGGATATCACTCTTAACAGTGAAAAATTATTCATTTTTGCTTACATAGCCAATGTAAGAGAGTTGTGAAACTCTTTCCTCTTCTGGCTAACAGCCAGAAAATCCTGGGGAGTGCTATCTAGCAAACAGGGTACCAAACAGCAGGACAGTATGCCTTCAGATAGCATACCCTGGGTCTCAGATCTGGGCTGTAAATTGGAGTATCACTCCAACTCTCAACAGAGCATCACAGAGGCTTTTTTTGCCTGTGCTGTTAATGATATTTATTTCTATTTGAATGCAGCGTGGAGAGCCCATACAGGGTGTTACAATGGATGGCCTCAGTGTGGAAGGAATTCCCCAGCATGCCCCAATGACACCTCCTAATACACCTGATCCCCGGAGCCCACCACATCCTGACAACATTGCCCCAGGTAATACATGAGTTTACGGACATTAAATATATTTAGTTCTCATTTCACAGCAGAGGAAGGACCTCTTTATAAAACGGTATCTTCAACAAGAATTTCTTAATGGACTTACTATTAGAAATGGATAAATTTGAGTCAGATAACTAATCAGAATCTCCCCCAGAAAAGTAAAGTGGTGCTCTTCAGTTGCTTCTGTTCACTTTTAAAGATTTGATATGCCTTTTGTACTACTTCTCCTTAAACTGAAAACATACATTAATATCAAGAGAGATTGCTCCTATATTTACTGGTCTTATAAACACTGAGAAACAGATCCTCAGATTTAAAACCGGATTAATATACTGATTTTTCTTTGCCAAACCTTTGTTTCTAATATGCAACACTCTGCTCAACAGTCTGAAAGTTATCCATTGTAGTTTAATTACCCATAAATGTAAATCTGAAGTCACTGTAAGTTGTGCTAGAAACATTTACAGAGGAATAACTTAAAAAGGAATTTGCCTCTGGCTGCATAAACTGTTCTTTTTTAAGTCCTTAACTGTGAGGGTACTGTTGTCTTTATTTAAAGCAGTGAGCTACAAGAAGGCCTTATTTTGTATTCTTTAAAGACTAGAGAAGGCTAATTTGTTTTAATTAATTTATTCAGTGATATAGCTCTTCTTCCTGTTTATGAATTATCCATGAGCAGACTGTGGTTTTTACAAATTCATTCTTTGTTCAGAATTACTCAATGCATGTTTTGTGCAGACCTTTTCCAGTCTATGTAAACTAGGTCAATGCTACTCTGTTAGCAACTGCTAAGCCTCTGTGCATCCATTGGTCAAATACAATGCAAACAGAGGTAATTTCCATTGCTAAGACATGATAGAAATCTTCAAGCCTTTGTTTAGGCAAAAAAGGTCTGGCAAAAGGAGTAGATATTAAACCACAGGGGTTTTTAAGCTTATAGGAGGACACAGCATTAATTTAAAGAGCTAGATGTAGCAGGAGGGTAAAAGGGTAGAATAAATCTCCCTTGTTTTTCAAATAAATAGTATAATTCATATAACTGGATAATCCCTGGCTGGTTTTAATTATTCAAATTGTACATTGAGGTCTGGCTTCCCTCACCCTGCTATTTGTTCCTGCCATATTGTGCTTGGCTTTAGAAGAAAACACACTGAATATGGAATTTATTTATTTAGTAAAATTCTGATCAGAGCCTGATCCTCAGATGATTATGCAGAGAAAACAACTGATTCTTCACTTTTTCAGATGATGAAAAGGACCAGAGAACCAAGTAGGTAGGACATTTTAAAGCATCTAAGGCAGAGGCAAAGACAAAAACTCCATTATAATGACTGTGATCCCAAATCCTTTTAATACTTTTGGAAAATTTCACCCAAAGACTATAGAATTATCCTAGTTTTAACCAAAAGGTTGTTTTTAAAATCTTTTTGTTAATTCAGCCCAAGGGCTGTGTAGCTGTAGCCTGGTTTCAAACAAATGCTTATAATGATAGAAACAAATTTATATAAAACTAAAATAAACTTAGCCTCAAAAGAGTGTGGAATACTTTGGAGCAGTTATCTAAAAGGTTACAAATTCCCACTGCCAGCTTTCTGTTTCTGTATAGCTTTGGCCAGGTGACTTGATCCAGTTGATCATTTTGCCTAACTGTGAAATAAATGATGGTATGTTATTTCCTAGTTACATAGTTTGGTGGTAAGGAAGCAGAAAACACAAAGTATTATCATAATGGTTTTGCCTTGATCACCTTGCAGGATATTCTGGACCACTGAAAGAAATTCCTCCTGAAAAGTTCAACACTACTTCTGTGCCAAAGTATTATCAGTCTCCCTGGATAGAAGCCATTAGGGATGATCCAGAGCTGCTGGAAGCTTTATATCCTAAACTTTTTAAACCTGAAGCAAAGCCAGAACTGCCTGACTACAGGAGCTTTAACAGGTAATTCTGAATGGACACTGAATTTGTCAGTGCAGAGAAAAATTACTATGAAATTAAATGTTTCCACCAGCTGTCAGAAAACCTACCACCTGTGTTTGCAAGTATATGCACAAACATGAACACGCACACAGATTACAAGTGGCAAACAAGAGCATTAAGGAGGAAACTAGTCTCTCTCTGAAGTATGGACCCAAAATTAAATTGTAGAACCAGGAACGTAATATGAATTGTTGAAAATATTGAAAGAAAGAAAGCATCAGAATCCAGTGTACTCAATAAATGGGAAACATGGGTTGTAGCAATGATTCAAACTCTTTTCAGTATTTCTGTTGTTGACTTCAGTAGGTGCAGGATCATAAGATCTATCAGGAAACTCTCAGGCAAAACTTTGGAAGCTGTAGAATGCAAACCACTTTTTTTTTTTTTTAATACAACTCACATGGCTTGTTTTTAGGCAATGCTAGTACAATGAACTTTATCCCTCCACCAATCCCTCACACCAAATAGTTAGCAGATTGCATATTTTATTGCATTTAACATTTGTTATATCTTCTACAACCTTTGGTAACAAATTAACCAATAAAACATTACAAGCAGACTTAAAAAACATTTAAAATAGAACGGGATCTGAAACTGAAGTTATTTATATAGTAGCTAGTATACTAAGGCTTTCAGTAGTACTTCTAGATATATGGACAATATTGGGTTTTGAACTATTTTGAAAGTTTTAAAACACATTCTTACTTATGTCTTTCGCTTTCATTCATACCATTCACACTATCTTTATTTATTGAAGTTACGGACAATTTTTCTCTAAATAACCCCTGTTGAGTTCCAGACAGCTGAGCCAAACCAACACCCTTCCTCAAAACGCCAGACAGCAATCTATTGAAAAATAAAATGGCTCATGGCAATATAACCTTAGAGAAAAATACCACAAACATTGCTTGTGTTCCTGTGATTGAGGTGGGCCTCAACTATGAGTGCAAGAACTAAAAAATTACACAATTCAACATCAAAACTGGCACTGCAGACACTATGCTAATTTTGATTTCCTAACAGCTATATACATCGCCATGTTAATAATTCAGTCTGTGTGGCACACTCTTCTCAGCAGACAAAACAGCAAATACAAGTCAGAGAGATGTGCCACAGCTGCTAACGTTGGAACAGTAACAGCACAGTTTATGTACTATGGTTATTGTAACTGAAAAAAAAAACCCACCACAAAAAAAAAAAAAAAAAAAAAAAACAAAAAGCGCCAAAGATACATATACATGGAATAGAGAGAGAATCAGTTCTCCCTCTCACAAGAGAGATTCTGAGTCCAGCATGCAAGTCATCACTGTGAAAGGTAGGATCAGACAGGGCACAGACGCCCCATTAATGGGGATATGTGTCTTGAGATGGTATCTGATGGCTTCTTTGTGGATTTTTAGCTGCTCTGTGGTCCCATATTCTGTTAGTTGTCCTCTTTACAACACTAACTGTTCAGATTTCTTTCTATGAGGATTTTCTCTATGTATGACATGGGAGAACTGTGGCTCACCACAGTCCTAATTTCTTGAACGTATGTGCATTCATGTAAGGGAAAGGTCAGTATTCTCCCTTGTAACCACCATAAAAACCTAAAACCTGGCACATAAATCCAGATCCAGACTGTGAAATTGGTAAATTCAAAACATAAGGCATACAAATATAACCCACTTCAACTCTCCTTCTCATGATAAATATCCACATCCAGAAGAAAATAAAAGGATGCCTGGTGGACCTAGAAAAGCTGTTACATACAGTACACTCAGATTTATGTTTTCTAGCAAGACAGAGTAGATTCAAAAAGAAATTGAGAATTTGCAAAATTGAAATTCAAGATACTAACCTCTTGGAGAGGATTTTCAAGCCATGACTTATCTGTCTACACTCCTAAAAATGCATAGGAGAGTGGGGTGTCTGATTATGGGATTCAAAACAGACAGCACACTGCATGTAAGCTAATCAACAGAAAACATTACAGAGAATGCTAAACATGACTTAAATTTCTCTTTGCTAAGGCCAGCAGCACCTAGTTCTGTCTGCCTGTCTTCAGGTCAGGGCTAGATTAAGGTCTTCCTTTCCAAAACCAGAGCAGGAGTCACAGGTATTCTTTTAAAAGTTGTATAGACAATACGGTTCATTTCTTTGGAAAGAGCATTTTCCTAGAATGTGGCCAGCCTGGATTTATTTCTACAGGAATGTCAAACCCTGAGGAGAGGTCTAACAACCTGCTTTCTGGCTCTTTCACAGAAGAGATGGGAACACTCTTCACTTCCCTTATTAAGACCTGTGCCATAGTACAGAAAATAATAAACCTCTTTGGGCTAGAGGGAATAAACATCTTTCTCCAGCTGAACAATTAAGAAACTCACTTGGGGAAAGAGAAACCTGGGCCTACATCTGAGTTCCCAGATCTTTCAATGCACTTCCTTTAATTACTGCTTACAGTACGTTAAACAAACAGACTCAGAAACAGAAAACAGCACCTACACTGCTCTGCTATTAGTTGTGTGGCCTGATGTCTAGGCTAAGACTCCTACTCTGTCTGTGCAAGTAATTTTTTTATTTCTAGGTAGCATTTTTGCTGGAATACTATATGTGAGCAGTTAGGTCCACTCTTACAAAGCGATGTCCTCAGACTGAAGAGAATCCAAATATCTTGCAGAACAGCTCCGGTCACAGACATACTACTATTTGACACAGAGGTTCAACACTAACAGCCATGGATTTTGAGTGGAAGTGCCATGATGTGCTATTTTGCTCAAAGCTTGCTGCAGTAGCATATTATGTATCTTTTCAAGCATGGAAGTTTAGGCAAAAGATTATTAATTAGAGAATCACGGATGAACTTTAGTGTAAGACAGGCACAGCTTCCAGTATAGCTAAGATAAAGGCAGATCTGAGCATTTGTATAAGAAAACATTAGGCATCTCAGGAACAGAGCTGCCTACGGGCTTTGTGCACAAGGTGAGATACCTCTTTGGACTTCTGTGTCTAGATCCTACTAAGTCATTCTGTGCATCTAGGTCACAGCATCCTCGACTTCTTTAATTGCACTCTTGGAGAGAAAGCAAATGATACTGTATTAAACAATTGACGTGCAATATAATGGCACCATTTTGTTATTAGTGAGGGTATCAGTCAAGGCTTTCTATCACGCTTCATCATTCAATAAAGTGCCATTATGTTTGTTCTCCTGCAAAACACTGGTAGAGTCATCATTAGTCAGGAGAGGGTGTGGCTAACAGTAAGTGTGATGCATAGGACTCCCAAAGGAAACGGGCCTGAGAGGCTTCCCAGTCCATTCAGTGTTAATAGCACTCAGACTTTACAGGCCATATTCAGGTTCCTTTCAGCTTTCCTGTTGTTACACAACAAACTGTAAAAGCAACACAACTTTAGCAGCTAGGGACATCTGATGTGTTGGAACAGACACATCCATGCATGGTTTAAAAGTATATTCAGCACGAAACAGCATTCAGATTTTTCTTCTAGTGCCAGCAATGAAGAGGTGACTCTGGACCCTGTAGCAGTGCAATTTTTATAAGAGTAGCAGAATCAGAACTAAGGAATTCATAGAGGTATTAGTTGGGGTCTAGTACGCATTTTATGTTGCAGGGATCTTGCAGTGCTGGCAGATCAATGAAGGAAGAAGTGGTGACAGAAAATGTCAAGTACATTTGCCTTCTGAGGCAAGGCTTTCTGTGAGCCAGCCAGTAATGGTTTAATAGCACTAGACAGAGTGCATGATCAGAGAAATTGGGTTCTGAGGATCTCTGAATAGACTGTTCAGACCAGGCTATCCTTCCTCCTTCTGGATGAAAAATGAATCTGTGCTAGCAGAGAAATGCTGCAGAACAGAGCCACACCATTTGACTTCTCTTGGAGATGAATTCCTATTAGGGTTGAAGAACTACTCACTGGTGAAAAATTTTCTTGCCTCTTTTACCAGTGTGGAAGCACCTAGTGAAGGTGGAAGTGAAAGACAGCATGAATCCACATTTGTTCAGGAGTTTGTAATATTAGTTAAATTAGTACCTTTATTCCATATGCTTCTTGGAGCTGGATAAAGTGTCAAAGGTAAGATTATGAGTAACATACAAAGCACTACATCTTACTCACATAAGCCAAGCGAGTCTGACTAGTTCTGCCTCTCCTACCAGCTAAATTCTTGCTCAGCTTTCTCAATTCCCGAAGACTACTGTTTCAAAAACACTACAGGAATCCAGTCCATCTGGACTGGGCTCTGTTTTTATTGATTAATGGATTCTGAACTCTATTGTAAGAATGCTGAGATCCAGAGCCTCAAAGGAATTTTTCGTGCTAACTTGAAGTGATGTGAGATTAGTGGAAGCTGGGTGCTTAGCCAGTTCCTTAGCACCTAAACATCCTGTGAAATTGGCATTAGCTCTTGCACTAAGCTACCATGAAGCTCTGAGCATTTTGCAGGGTCAGGTTCTTTGCTCCTATGTCTCCTTTTTGCACAGAATTAACAATAAGCAGAATGTTCTAAGAATGACAGTCCCATTTTTAAATGTGAAACTCACATTTTTTGTAATCATGTAATTGAAGGTGCTAATCCAGTACAGTTAAAACATTTCTTTAGACTTTCCCAAATAATCAAGTACAGGTAGTCTCCTATGTTGAGACAATATGATGTTCAATAAGAAAGACTGCAGGAAAAAAAAAAAAGAAGCCGTGCTAAAACAACAGCTAAAAATAAACATGGTTGTGCCTCCTATTGTTAAATCATGCACCTACTTTTTAGGAATATGCAAAGTGAATATTAAACAATCTCTTACACTTCCTGGTGCCACTTCCTATGGCTCTGAACCAGCATTTCCGCCCTTATTATGAGCAATGACTACTGGAATTTTTTAGACATGATGTTTAGGCTTCTAGACAATGAATCAGAGCTCAAGTGATACAGTTGATGTGCACACAACACAGGTCATTACAACACCATGTTGTCACACAAGGTATTGCTCACAAAAATATACTGCTGCTGTAAAGGATAATTAACATCTATGAGCCAATTACTGTACTCTCATTTATGTCGATCATCATGTGCTTCTGCCTAGCATGCAAGAATGCATAATTCTCTGAGGCCAGACTTTGTATAGGAACTACATGGGTTTTTTTCCCCACAAAAGACATTTGAATTTCCATAGAACACCCTCCTGTTACCTACAGAAACATTACATATTTAAAACCCAAAAATACTACAGAGGAAGTTTTACACTATAGAATTGTTTTGCATTTTATACAGCTATTATTGTTCTGTTCATACTGATAATCCCTTTAATTTACATATTGATGAGAATTAAATATTACAACAATGTGAGAATGTGTATCTTAATTAGAGCAGCAATTAAAACAATCTTTATTATCCTGTAAGATGTAGATCACTACATTCACTCTGTGCCAATTACCAAGCAATTATTTTTAATCAGTATCATACGGTATCCAATTTGACATTGTGACCTAGAAGACAGTTTCACAAGAAAAGCTTGATACCACAGGCACCTTGTATAAAGAATTTCCTTTGACCTCAAGAGAGTTTAATGCCTGGACTGGCTGCTGCTGCTGCAAAATCTTGTCTTATCTAAATTTGAGAAACAGTTTCAGCGCTTAATCCAAAGCAGCGCTCTTCTTTCAATAAGTGTGCATGCCCAGAACTTTCTTGATTTTTTTGTATCTTACAGGATTGACCCTTTGGACTTAACACCATCCCCTTCAACAAATGCTGCTCATACTGAAATTCAGTGAATTATCTGTGTAATGACACAGCAGTATCATTTCTTTTAGGTCACGGATTCATTTTTCTGAATTAATCTGTTTGTTTCTTTTGTGCGTGTGTGTGTGTGTACTTAATTCTCCCAAGGTTTTGTTTTATCTATAGTTATCTTGCTGAAAATCCTAGTGAGATCTTCAAATGATCTATTTTTGTTTCTGTTGGTATTAATTTCTCTGGGCTTCTGCTATAATACTTGGAGCTACTGGAAATATATACCAGCAGATCTGTTGTTTTGTATCGAACACACAAAACCTACCAAGGCTGGTGAAATCCCATTTCAACAAAAATTCATTTCTGCATGCCACTATGTATCTAGCTTTGCAGAAATCAGGTGCTCATGTGTAGCTTAAAATCTGACACTCTTAACTAGCCAGAACATATCCCAGCAAAGTTATGCAGCTGATCAAAATGCAGAGCACACAGTCTGTTTGGTCACGTTTGCTTATACAAAGGAGTCTGGAAAAACTGACAGAAAAACTCAGGGTGTTTTTTTTCAGCCTAGAAACCTGCAAGTATGGAAGAATCATGGGAGGTATTTGGAAATACTGCTGTTTTAAAATATTTGCAAATGTATGTAACAGTCAGTTCCTGCTTAGTATTTCTTATCTTTTAGTTTCTCAGGCTTATCGCCTGAGGGAACATTTACATTTAAATGACATGAAAAATACTGGCCAAAGACTAGGGGCCAATTTCAGCCAGTGTTTCAAGGTTTAGTTACATAAACATTTTCTTCAGAAACAAAGCTGCTGTAAGAAGTCCTCACCCATTCCCCTCCTTTCCAGAGCCTGTTGTCTTTGGCTGTTCCTTTCTGCTTCACATTATGCTTTACTGCCTCCTCACTTCTATTGCTACAATTGTTGGAGCATAATGATATAAACCAGATTGCTCAAATAATTTGGATTTTAAAACGCTCCTTTGTTTAACCCAGAAGTGGCCCAAGTTTATAGCACAACCCACATACATTCTAACTGGTACAACAATATGGTGCTGAAATGTAGTGTAGTGGGAGGAAGAAGCAACTGGGGATAGGAGAAAACAGGGTGAGAACTTCCTAAACTAATTACCTGCTAGAGAGAATGTGTTGAACTATGTTTTCAGATTTATCAGCTTACCACCAACAAAGTAAGTTTAGTAACTGTGACTCACCAATGACAAGGTTTTCTTGCAACATCTTTTTCCCTCGGCTTTTCCATCCATTTGAATTTTGAAGAAGGCTGAAGGCTTTATCTAAGGGAAAATAAACTGGATCTTAAAGAGAATTTGCCAGAAAAACAATCAGCATACTTTTCCCAAAAGCTTGAAAACGTTAACAAGAAATTGTACCAAATCTGTATCATTAAAATAGCTTGTTCTTTTCAGCTCCTGGGAGGAGAAGAAAACAGGTATTTTTAAAATCACATTTTACTTTTATTTCTCTAATATCTACAGAGTTGCCACTCCCTTTGGTGGTTTTGAGAGAGCATCAAAGCTGGTTAAATTCAAGGTACCAGATTTTAATCTACTGATGCTAAATGATCCCAGATTCATGATCCTTGCAAACCCTCTTGCTACCAGAAGATCCTTCAATAGGACTCCTAAAGGATGGACGTCCGAGAATATTCCTGTAGTGTTCATTCAGCCTTCGGATTCCAACACCGTTCCAGAAACAGAGGACCTGTGAGAGAAGCTGCACTCTACATCATACAAAATGCTGAAAGCTGTACATCCATGTATTTTTGGTCCAAACATTACTATAGGCTACTGGCAAAATTTTTCCTTGGCAGCTGGTGTATAAGTAATAATGTCTGATGCAGTGACTCTTTTCTGGCATCTAGTTTCATCTGTAGACATAATATAAATAAAGTAATTTGGCAAAAGTGACTGAGAAATTTTCTATTTGTGTTTACATGTTCTTCTTTTCCTGCAGCAAAAACTACAACGTTTCTAAAATCTTTGCTTGTCATTTAAGAACAAGCATATTAAGAAAAAAAGTGACACTACTATCAAGTGATTTGATTTGATAGGTATGCTGATCACGGTAAAACAACTGAGCAATACCACAGCACTGCACTCCAAGTACTTCCTGCTCAAGATAAGCTCTGACTAACCAACCTTTTTTCCCCACCCTGCTTTCAGCCAAAGTTAAGAATTTTGTCATTACTTCAGTGACAGCAAGTTTAGGCCATTTTCCTCCTTTCTGACTCTTAGCTTTAATTATGGACATCAATATCCATGTGACCTGGATTTGTTTAAAAAAAATGCAGTAGACAAAGATGACAAAGATCACGTAGTGGTATGAAAAAGTACAGAGGTATTTCCTGGGTAAGTCTAGAATGTTTGTGTTAATCACAACTAAAAAACTCACCAATGACTGGTTATGTCAAACATACCAAATTAGTATCACTGAGCTATGTTACCACGAATGCTTTTGTTACTAGAAAGAAATTTCATATACCTTTTCCTCTACAGCCGTGGTATATACCGGGACTTAAAAGCATGCGAATTTTCTTGCTCTTGATACGCTGGCAAGTTCTGACATTTTAGAAATACAAGTATCAGACTCTTATTAAGCATCTGCAACTACACACGGGGCAGGCAAAAACCAGTAAGAGGGTGCTGTTTTTCAGTGTAATTTTTCAGGTTACAACTACATTCTAGTAAGCGGCAAGCATCAGTTTAATAATTGCTTGTTTCTAAATGCTTTCATGTTTGGTAAGTATCCAACACCTGCAGGTTGAATATTCTAATACACAGTTTAGTTTGTATGTGTTTTGAAAGAGGTCACTCTCATATAGCCTAGATGCTTCTCCAGGGCATTATGATCTCTAAGCATGCATGCAACATCCAAGAGGTTTCTGGGTATCTCAGATACTCATTTTTTCTATAAATCAGAGTACTCATAAAATTTTGCAAGCTCTATGGTAACATGGTAATCAAATTTTATCTCAAAATGAAACCCACAGAAGATGATGATGGTGAGCAAATAAGATGTTTTTCCAGATATTTTCCTTATTAATGGTTCTGGTGGCATTGAGCTACAAAAGTGAGTATTTCAGAAAGAATCTCAACATCTGAAGAAAAGAATGGTAGAATGAGATTTAAAGTGAAAAGATCAACAAAAAGTTTTGCCTGTATTTTTGTTGCTAAAATTTGTGTCTAAAAATGGTTTCCACGTTTCAAATCTGTTTTCAAGGCAGGTAGTTGGCAAAGGAAATTCTGTCGTCTGTTTTCTTTAATTTACTTTGTTACACAAACTGCACAAACAAAAGTACAGGCCCTGAACAAATTTATGGAAGAAAAAAAAAAAATCAACCTCATTGACCGAGAACACTTTCCTAGCAAGTTTGGGGACCTTAACTGTGCACATTGTACAACAATTATACGGACAATGACAAAAATATGAATTCTTCGAGGATAAAAATGCAAAGGCTAAAGAAAAAAACTATAGTGAGGAGCAATGCAAACAATTTCTGGAGGAATTTGTTTTTTATGAGCCAGCATAAGCATTCATAATCTTATTTAAACAGAACTGTGAGAAAATTGGTGCACAGCATATACACAGTGAGGACTGTGAAGAATGGATACATCATTTTTATTGTATATTCTCTAAAAATAACCTATGCATGCAGAGTATGCCACCTTGCTTCTTACACAACACACATAATGGTAACTTTAGTTTCCTATACATCTATGGATCCACTGGCACAGAATGGGCTCAGGAGGCTTAAGATGTTTGAGAAGTACTGAGCCTGCTATGCATGTGTTCAGTTGATGGTTCAAATAACAGCATTAGATATGGCTGGAAATTACCCACAGTCCTTAAGTCCTCAAATTCTGTCTGCGACTTCTGAAATGAGCTGTGTCACAGCAAAACTGGTAGCTGCAGTTCAACACTCGGCTACAATTATCAGCTGCAGCAGAAGAGTAAGAACTCTGTGCCTCCTGCTTTCCTAGCTTTACTACCATAGAGCTACACATACACTAGTAAGTCACTAGTAAGGTGTGCCCAGATCGCTCTTTTTAAAACTGAGGCCAGCTGTCACAGAAGAGTCTGCAGCCATACTATTTGATCTTCCCATACTGGGTGGCTTTTGGCAAACTGCTTATTGGGAACAGGCCCCTGACCATGCTAAACTCCCGAACCACGCTGGGGAACTGTTTGGAAGAGGGAGAATTGGCAGAAGCTAGGACTGCGCAATGTGCTAAGTATTCAACAGCACAGAGGATCAGTGCCAGTGTCCACGAATGTTCCCTGGCTGCATCAGCCTAGATGTAGCCTTATTGTGTAAGTCCCACTGCAATAAACAAATCTCTCTGCCAAAAAACAATTCCTTTGCCACAAAGGAAGATCTCTTGTTAAGGTTGGGAATTCAGAGATTCTCTATTACCTTGAATGGATTTTAGCACCTGCATTTATTTTGTGAGACATGTATATGGCACTTGAAATGTACCCTTTAACTAGAGGAAAGACTAGCTCTGGGTAACTAATGATGAAGAACTTCAGAGAGCAAGATTTGTATTAATTTTTGTAGACAAAGAGATGGCTCTGAAGTGAAAGAATAAAGGTTTCTTTAGTTATAGGTCTGGAAAAATTAACAAATACATATTTTTCAATTTTCAGTGGTCCTTCTAAAAGCTTCTTTTAACTGTAAGAAATACAGCCGAAAGGATAGATTAAATGGAAAAACACATGAGCAACATCTTTACACAAACAAACAATCAAAGGCATATAAATATTATAGAAAATGTGCTTAGAACATCAAGAACACTTTATCACAAGACACTCATATTTGTTTCCAAAAGAGAAAGGGACTGAGGGGTATGATGAAAAGGCAGAAATGTGGTGGGAGTAAATATATATAGTTTTAAATGTCTAGAAGTCTTTGTTCCCAAAGTTTTTTTGGCCTCATTTCTATGTACATTAAGGTACCCATTGCAGCAGTATAAAGGGAACTTCAAAATTCATTTAAATGTTTTCACTAAAAATGTGGTGAATTGAGGAAATAGATCTGCTATTTCCCAACCTATACAAAATACTCTGTAATTACAGTATGTAAAAAAGAAACGAGATGTACACTTCTGAGTAGCTCCATGAATATAAGGGTTTTTTAAAAACATATGCGCCTTAAACCTCTTTTGACATGAAAAGCCAGGGTTCATGGCCTGTACTGTCTGCACTGTTGAGGATAAATTGGTATCAGCAATAATAGTCATCAGGAGGAGTTCATATTTTAACCCTATAGTTATGGCCTGAAACTATGCTTATTGGCATCACTTATGACAATCCTATTCCAGATATGTTGGTCAGACTCATAAAAATTATGTATGCATATATCACTTTGCTTAACTAAGCTAATAGGCCAAATTACCCTAATATGCAAGTCCTACACTGGCAGCACTGAAATAATTTCAGAAGTACTACATACAGTAGATAATCTGAAATTTGTTCTTGAATCCAGCAGGCCACAGTCTCTCTGATGTTGATTTCTGATGACGTGCTATTTGCTTATGTCTGGTATAAGGTATGTTTGCATGAATGGGGTAATAAAAAATCCATATGGTCTCTCTCCCAATTTCAAAGAAACTGGAGCTGATTTGTCTTCTGGTTGTTGTGTAATAGAGATTATGTATCAGCACCAGGAAACGAACAATTCGTGTTGTTACTTTATTACCATCCAGAAACCTTTCTTTTATACCTCATCTTGTACTTTGGATGTATATCTTTTTAAACTGTGTCCTCACTTCTTAGATGTCTTAAATATGTCAGCATGCCTTGGCTGCTTTCCCTCCTGCATAATCCATACAACTGGCAATTGTGGAAATAAATTATTATTCTATTTTCTCAAAGTATCTCTGTGTTTTAATTAATTTAATATGCATTGTCTCAATGAGAAGCAGGAAAAACACACTGGAGATGGAATCCTGATCCCAGTGAAATCAAACAAGGGTTTTGGCACTGACCTCTGTGCAGACAGAATTTCATCATTCATGGCATTTATTGCATCTCAGATGTGTATTTGTGATATTGAAATTTATGCCACGACCAAAGCTACTATGTGTTCAGCGTCAGAATGGATGTTTTGCATTATAGAACTGGGTCTAACTACGTATGTAGTTCATTTTGCATTGTACATATGATGAAGTGCAAACAACCCTAATAATGCCTCAGAAATACTCTGGGAAACTGCATGGAACTGTAGGGAAAAAAAGAGCACGTATCTACTAAGCTCTTTTAAAAATTATTTTCAGACCAGCCATGAATAACCTGCACTCTGCTTCAGTTCTTAGATGGTCTTACTAACCTGCACAAAATATTCTGGGCCATACCTAAGACAACAGGATAAAATATACTTCTTGAAATACAGTCGGACTGTGGTGCATAAAATTCCGTGTGTGTTAGATTTGAATTTCTCAATGTGGGGTCCATAAATTATTAGCAGTCTAGATAGAAATACCAGAAGATCCCCATAGGGCTGACAAGTCACATAGTGCTGGCTCCTTCTTTATTCCTAGAGGCTACATACTGTTCAAAACCAAATAAAGTGCTCTGAATTATTTATAAACAATATGTTTGCCACAGAGCTGTTACGTAATTGGGTGTGAGATTAGATGATAAAAATAGTTATAAAATGCAGTCAGCATATGGATATAGTTTAAGAAACAAAAGCTGCAGATAAAATACTCTTATTAAAAGGAAATTAAAAAGCAACTGAAAGGGTAAAATCCATTCAAAGAAAATAATACATTATTTTAAATTACCTGCAGGCTAAGTGTTCAGAGCAAGTAGAAACTACTACAGAGCTCTAACCCTTCCCTTCAAAAAAGTTACCACGGTTTAAGAGTAGAATAGAGGAGACTCAGAAAACAAAAAGATAAAGAAAAGTTCTCTGCAAGGAAACAGTAATTAGACCATCTAAACACAAATAAAGGAAGTTAGGACAGAGGTCTCCACAAATGGTTTGGAGAAGATGAGGAGGGAACAATAACACAGGAACAAACTGACCCTTAATAAAATGGTAAGAAAGCAACTTTAAAATTAACAGAATAAATACTTTGTCAAGAAACGCCTAGTTGTGGAACCTGGTACTATAGGATGTTGTGGGTCAAAAACTATTAATAACATCAAAACAGGATTAAAAAAATTCATAGTGGTAACTATGCCTATCATGGATAATGGCTACCATGTGATCTGAATCTGGGGCTTATCACTGGAAAATAGAAAGTTGTGTGAGAAAGATCACCCCACATTTAGCTGATTTCTTTCTATAAATATCTTCTACTGGGCACTGTCAAAGATCGATAATGGATTAGAAGGATCTGGCAGTCCTATGAAATACTTTCTGGCTGTTTTCCAAAAATCATGTGTTAAAGCACCATGACAATTCTAGCAAGTGCTGTTAGTACAGATGTTTATTAATTTAAATCAAAATACTCATTATGGGAGCAGTTAGAAGGAAGCCAATTTCCACATGTGAATGAGAACACTTTAAATGTAAGTTAGAATCAGAGAGAGGCAGGGTTAAAACCTCCCACACAGAGTACGGGCGCTGCAGGGAACACAAAAGCCTGACCTCAGCTACGCCTTTGGCAAGACTCCTGATCCCAGGCAGTGAGACCTCACCCTCCTGCATCCACACTCATCATGTTCCACATGTTAAGTACGCATCAGCTCACAGGATGTCAAAGGAATTTTTCAGTAAGTTAGGGCTATTATACAAAATTTAAGGAAAATGGATAAAAGAGAAAGGAAAGTTTCACTTTACTAATTAGAACACAAGAAAAGTCTTGGGGAAAAAAACTCTGAAAAATCCAAGCTTTGTACCTGGGTCCATCACAGACTGGCTTTGGACACAACACATAAAATTTGTTGCTCAGTTTTCCTGTTAATAAAATAGAAATACTAATTCAGGCTGTATAAGTTTTTTGGATTTTTTGTTTGGGTTTGGATTTTTTTTTCCATTTAAAACAAGAAATTTCATGGTAAAAAAAAGAAAGTAAAAAATGGGTTTACATGAGCACATACCTAATATTCCAGGCTATCGTACATAATGAATACAAGAAACATTACTGGTAGAATAACATTCTGCTTTCATTTTACTTGAAATAACATATTTCATTCTACAGTGGGAAGATTTTAACTGATAAAAGTATCAGCAAATTAGTACCTGATGTTTTTAAATAGAAAGATGTAACTTTAGTTTTTAAAAAGTCCAAATAACTTCTTTCTTACAGTTATTTTTGGCCAAAACTATGAACTAGATTCAAGATGAATTCACAAATATTTTGTTTTCAGATAGAAATTGCATTTCCTGTGAACAAACTATTCATCCAAAACACCTGGCCCAGCATCCGCGATACTTTCCTACTTCACAGAGACTAAGTTAAATAACACTTGCAAGAGGCAGAGGATTTATAAATCACTGTAAGAGTAAAAATAAGCCTGAATACTGCGAGCCAACTATTCTTTCAAAAGCAAATGGAGATTAAAATATTCGATGCAGTTTGTACAAAGAACAGCCTGAACTTTGCCAGTTCAGAGCTGGCTGTACTCATTAACGCAGGAATGCCCTCAAGCTGCTTTGTGTGGAAGGTATAACTTAGAACTGGATTTCTCTGGAGTTCTGAAGGACATCTGGACAGGCATTTTCAAAAAAAAAAAAAAAAAAGTTTCAAATCTTCTTCTCATAACATGACAGGACCCTTCTACAAGAAAATACATCCAGTTCCTTTGATATAGTAGCGGGAAAAGAATGGAGAAGGATTTAAAAGGCTTGCGTACGGAATGAGGAGATCTTAGGTAGCAGATAGAGCAGCCAGCTAAGAATTCCCATGGTGGGAAGGCTAGCAGCCATGCAGCAGTCTAGACAGTATCACTCTACTTCCTTTTCCTTTGTAAAGTTTCTCTGTAGAGCCAAGTTACTCAAACTAGGCAAAATATTAACTTTAAACAGGAGTTACTGTAGTCATTACACTCAAGATTACTGAAAGGTGACTATGCAATATAACTACAAATGATTATAAACAAATATTTGAGGCACGACAGGCTCTTCCTAGGCTGGCCTACTGTACGTCAAGAAGCCAAGTAAGGCTTAATTCTGGCAGCTGAATTCTAGCAATATGTCATTCCTCAATTTCTTAATGAGAACATTTTGACTATTTGCTGGCAAGGAAAAAAATAAGAACATGCTGTTCAAATAGGAAGGAGAAGAGCACGCTGACGAGTTACAGCAAGCATTACTAAACTAAAATGGAATGTGCTTATTTTCTAGCAGGGTTTTGCAGTGATACAAATACATTTCACTAACGTATCGATGCTGAAAGGAATGTGATACTACACACAGGTCAAAATAAAAACATAAACTCTTCATATATTTAATGACACTACTTCATCATTCATTCAGATATGGCTTATAAAATAGGCACAGAGAACGGAAAACATAGAAATCAGAAGCATCAGTGGGAAGGAAGCAGTAAAGCAGACCTGCAACTCTACAGTTCCATGAGATGAAGACAGAAGGCTTTTGCCCCAACCCTGCTGTCCTTCTCTTCTAAGAGGCAAGAGAAACCACTAACAGCACACTCTGTTTGGCACAGCACTCATCTGTCACTTGCAGCACAGTGGAGAAATCTGACAATTCTCTCTACCACCTGTATCAGTCTGGTTGCACCTACGGTTGCTTTGAGCTAGTACATATGAGACAGTTCAGACCTGAGCGTGCTCTAACTACAGCTTAACAAAGCACAGGACAAAACAAGTTCTATTCCATAATGTGTCCCTTGCACGTTATAGATCATTGCATCATACAATGATCATATTTTCTCTTAGCAATGTTTAGAAGCTTGGGCAGTTAAAAAACTTCCTCTAATTTCCGATCTAAATTTATTCTTACCCGGCTTTGAGTAATCTCTTAACCAAACTTTTTTTTTAAATTAAAACAAGCTTCCTTTCCTGTCGTATTTGCTTCAACTAGTAAATTCAAAGACTGTAATGTCTTTTACGCTTCATTTGTCTAAACCAAACAATCCAAATTCTTTTAGTCTCTTGTCCACTCCTCTCTTTTAGTAGGGATTTTTTAATTTGTTTTTGTAACTCTTCTAAGTCCAATTTCTTGCATGTGGATTTCCAGATCTGTTTTCAGTTTTAGAGATAAAGTTTCACCAGCCACATGTACCACACATGGCATTAGTACTTCCTTATCTGTACAAGAAATATAGGGCTGAATTTACTTAGGACTGAATTTACATTTAGCACAGTAACATCACATCAGTGGCTCACAGCCACCCTTTCTTTGGCTTATACATCCAGTTCTTTCAAATTCTCTCATCTTCCTTCTGACAAGCTCTGAGCTTATATCAGAGAGCCTTTCCTATTAGTCCCTAAGCACATGACCTTGTACTTTATATTATTCTATTTTATCCCATTTTATTTCTCTACTCCTCAAGGTCATCCAATTATTCCGGTATGACACCACCCTACAGGGACTGTTTCCCAACTTTGTGATGTCAACAAATTTCATTAGCAAGTTCTAGTTTTTGTGCCAAGATCACTAATGAAAATATTAAACAATACCAGCTTCAATATCCATTTTTGGACAGAGCTCTAACAACTTCCCCCTGCCATTCAACATAACATATCGCCACCCTTTCCTCTGAGGTATTTCTTTGCCCGTCTGACAATTAATTTACTAATTACTTCAGTTTAACAATCTTGTTTGTCTAGAAAAGCAGTTACTATATCACAGAAAGAAAGCAGGCAAGTCTGGTATGATCTGTCTATGGAAAAAAAGGTGTTTTATTCTATTTACTTCCACATTTTTATTTTTTTGTTCTCCTCCAGAACTTGTGTTTGGTTTTTTTTTTTTTAATCTGTACACGGAGAAGCTAAAAAGTGCCTGTCCTCTACAAAAAGCCCATCTGCCTTAGTGTCCATGTCCTGTCCATGTTAAAGAAAACTGATCAGTTAAGATGTTCATTTTACCTTTGAGCCTCGCCAAGAAAATCTTTACTCTTGACTCCAGGAGCAAGTGGTTCCTACTCCTCCTTTGCCTGTCCAGAAAAATAGCAGTGACATGCTTTTACAACAGAATCAATAACCGGGGAGTAAAAGAAAAGTTTTAACTAAAGGTTAGAATTGATCTGGCTTTAAATTTATCTGACAACTTAAAAAAACCCATTCCCATAGGTTTCTCTACAATTTAATTAGAACATAGTAGAGAGGCATTTGAACCAGCTAGCTCTGGAAATAGAAAAAAGTATGGAAGTCTCACCGTGGTAATATCTAGAAAGTCATTGTGTTCTCTGATTACTGGGATTTAAATTTTGTACAGACTGAAGCCATATATATTAAATTTACACCTGCAAAATAACTTACTATTTTGCAGTTGAAAACCAGCTGTTTCTGTGCATTGAAGTGAGGCTGAACATTTTTATATTACACTAGAGACTATATTCTGGGAGCTCTGAAAACTTCAGAAAGCATTAAAAAAAAAAAGGATGAGCTAAATCCTGAAATGCAATGAGCACTGAGAACACTTAACAAATCAACTGCCTTTTTTTTTTTTTTTTTTTTTAAATCGGCCCATTTTATAACAGAATCTTGTTAAATTTTTCTTAGGTATAGACTGAGGTGTGGACTCAACTAATACATTTTAAATCAAATAATGTTCGGTTTCTCACACAGGACAAAATCAGTTTTTTAAACACTTGGTAACATTTTTGCATTCTGTTATCTGAAGTATTTCATGTATTTCCAACTTTTAATGAGACAGAGTATATATTATGTAATGTTAACCACTGCATTATTCCTAATTTTATATTCATTGAATACTGCTCTTTTGTCTTAGTTTTACTTCATCTTGGGTTTCACCCAAAAAGCTCAATTCAGCCACAGAAATTGTCTATGTGAATCCAAGGAATGAGCTTTTTAAGGGAACCTCTCTCTCATTCTTTTCTTTTTCTGTTGCAGACATCCATTCTCCTTGGTTTATATCCTAAGAGAAAGCAATAAACCAGACCTGCAAATTTGAAAGGACTGTGCAAGACTGACGCAATACAAACAAAGATCATCATTAAAACTACATTTTCAAGAGCAAGGACGCAGTTTCATAAAAGTGCCCGATACATACAGCATGCATAGAATTTTCTCATACTTCTACTGTTCCAGGAACTAACTTTAAAAACAGAACAGCCTAAAATAGGGGAGGATTTCAGTTGCATTGTTGTTCCACAGAAGTAGATTATTGGACTGGAAACTGGATTAACCAAGAGGAAAAATAGTCATTTGCAAGATTTACGCAACCCCCACTCTTTCCCTCGTTCCTAAAGAATGAACACAATTATGCACACGCAGATCTTGTTCCAGGCCCAGTACCATCAAAAAGTCTGGAGAAGAATGAAAATCAATGTTTCTTTTTCTCAGGGTGAAATTCTAGATTACTTCAATGAAATTGCTTTTGCCACCCCATTGAACATTTTACCACCTGAAAAACTACTGGAAAAGAATTATAGTCAGGATAATGTACAATGAATAAGTAAGAGCAAAATATACTGTGTTTATTCCTGCACCTAAAGGAAGAAGACTTAAAAAATGGTGGTTATGCTCTATGAAAGTGTGTTGAACCGAGAGGACGAGGAAGAAAAAACTTGAACAGAAATGACAGGAAGTTTAGAATCTCAGCCCATGAGACAGCATGCAGCAGGCTCCTCCCTGTAAGTCTGTAATGCCCCTTTATTTAAACTCTCTTGTGGTCTCCCGTGTTCTGTATTACTTTTTTTTAACCTAGCTAAAATAAACCAACACCTAACACTCTCATTGCATCTGAAGCTTAACTTAGAGCCTTTAAAATGAAAAAAAACTGATGCTTTTTCAGACAGGATCAATTTTCTCCTTTCATTCATGTCTTCTTATATCCTCAATTTCTTTTTCCTTCCTTCTCCTCTTCTTACTGCTGATACTAACCTGTTTCACTATTTCATTCTTATTTTTCACCTTTACTTTTGTCATCGCTACTCCATATCCTCCTTCTAAATTGTACTTCTTCTCATTCTGTTCTCAGCTCTCTATGTTTTGCTTTTGCTTAGCCCCTTCTCATAGACGCAGTATGCATGGAGTAGGCCTGCAGCATCTCTGCAAGCAGAAGCACAGCCAGAAAGGCTATGAAGAGCAAAATACCTCTAAACACAGTGCTCCAGATAGGATGAAAAAAAGAGCGGGAAACTAGCTGACTGAACATGTCTGCCTGAATGAGTCTTTAAAGAAATGCTCCACTAGCCTATTTTGAAGAAGAAAATGCATATGGGTGTCTATATAAATTTTAGACTCTATACAGGATGTGAGAACGAGAGCAATCAGGTGACTAAGCTTCATGTGACTGCTTGCTACAGCCTACATAAGGAAAACTTTGCTAGAGTATGTTTAAAAGGAAAGGTTGTGGGTATAGGTACTTATGGTAAGGGAGACTTGAGGACTGGAATATAGTGAGGTAAAGTTAGCTATGAAATGATGTGTCCTTGCTTAGCTTACTGCAAGCTGAAGAGATTTTTTTTACTTGTTCTGCTCTTGTTTTGGATCTTTTTGTGATAATACAGGTCAGCATACAACCTAGAGAACTTGGATTAAAATATTGTTAGGGCTTCCTTTTAGCCCCCCTAGCAAATGCATACAATTATTATTCCATGTTGCAAATAATAAAAATACTATTTACATTTTCTCTGGTTCTTTTACTCCTCTATGGCTCTCCTTCCTACCAATCTGTTTTCCTTATTATGGGTAACTCTTGCAGCACTATGAAGAGCACTGAGATAACTCCTCAGTGAGAAACCACTGCTCCTGAAGACAAATAATGTCTTGGAATTTGAAGGATTTTTTCCTCCTCTCCAGGGAGAAAAGTTTAAATATATCATCTGACAATACCCCAAAGGCTTAGAGAAGATGGAAAATCATGTATTCTTAAGTAGTTTAGCAGTACAGCACCTGGAGTAATCCTTATCTTAATCAAACTTTATCCTGCTACTGTCTATGCAGAACAGGGCCCAGTTTCCCTGATAGCTTTCACATTGCAGGTTCTTCTAGAAGAATGATTTTCTTCATTCTTTTTCTTCTGAGCAGAGTAGCACAGCCTCAGACACTCTCTTAAGGCTCAATTATTACTTCACAAAAACACGATGGCAGTTCCCAGTCACTTGAATTAAACATACTTCTCAATTATAATGGGAATGTCCCACAAGCGTCCTAAAGTCAATGAAAAATGTTACTTAATCACATAACATTCTTTATGATACGCTGGTAAAACAAACTGGACCTTAACAGGCAGTATAATGTCTAGCGCTGAATTACATTCAGTGAAAATACTTTAAAAAAGATTTAACTAATAAACAACACCTTAAATTCTGCATTAGCTTGTGGAATTTTCTGCCTCAGACCCTACACATAATTTGCTAATTTATTTTTTGCAAAATCCCCCAGTAAGCGCAGACACAGTTCCTGTTAAGTATATGAAGTTGATTTCACACGATTATCAGCTCATAAGGAGGAAGAAAGATAGGTGCAGAAGAACAAGAGTAACAATGACAAAATCAATTAGCTACTCAATAAAACATTACTTAACTAATTTTTTAAAAAACACAAAATTTATTTTTCTACCGCTCCAATCTGAGAAGATTTGAAGCAGACATGATTTCTTTATGAATCATTTGAACATGAAGAGGGTAGCAACTGTTTGAAAAGGTTGTAAACATGTTGTTGTAAACATGTTCCAAGTGTTAAGAAGAATATGAAAGAAAATAGAGAACAGGTGCTCCAGTACAGCTACAGGTATGAAAATATTCATAGGAACACTGTGTACGCAAAACACATGATACAATAAAATTATTTCAGAGGAAGGAATCAGAATTTATTTACAGATCAGCCAGTGGCACCAACAGTATAAACGACACTGGAACAGAAAAGTTCCAACACAAAAATAAACCCTTTTGTGTGCAGCTGTGAAACACAGATTTGCAGCGCATTCATCAATGAAAATCACGTATGATGCCTGCAGCTTTAAGAAAAATTATTGACTGCAATTACTTTTAAACCTTTTGATGTCTCCTAACTATGTTAAGATTTTTCTTTTGGTACATAACTTTCCCTAAATGTGCTTTAATCTGGACTGGACATGTGCAAAAACCCAGCCCGCTGGATATGCTGAAGGATCTGGATACGATCTGTCCCCATTCTCTTCCAGCTCTGCGTTTCATGTCACACCCCGATCCGTCCGATCAACCACTCTGCCACATTGTTCTTTCTTCCTTTTGAAAATCTTAATATTGGCCTGTTAGCCATGAGCCAAGCTGAATGGTTGGATTACTGAGTAGAACTGTAAGAGCCTATTTTACTTTACTCTGGATCCCTCTCCTCCAAGTTCAACACCTTTTCAACTCTCCAGTCAACTCTCCAGTTTAACAATCTGTGCTACTAATACTACCAAACTTTACATAAACATCAGTACTAAAACCACGTAAACATTCTTCTGCATCCCTGCATCATGCATAGCACATATCCTGTACTGACAACAACTGCAACAGGAAACCATTTGCCTATGTAGCATTGTTTTGTACTTGCACCATTTATTCTAATTTTAAAATTCTTCTTTTAGCTCATTTAGGGCTTCCTGTGCCACACCTGTGTCATTCTCTGTCTGAACTGTGTGAGAGACTCTATTAAGATTCACTGGTAGAGAATCTTAAAATATACCATAATTAAAGCTCACAGACTACACTTACTCTGAGAAAAAACGAATAGAAGAAACCGATATAAATCCTAAGGGACTTCTAAAAGATTAGCAGTGAAAAACACATCTGTGCTGAAGAAAGGCCAGAGGCAAACAAGAAAGCAGAGTCCACAGAGAAGCAAAAATATCAAAATGAGGTCATAATCAGAATGAGGTCATAATCCTACTTTGGGATTCACAGATGCCTTTGTTTGACTGGCTTTGCAAAGTAGTAATGCAGGGATCAAGGACCAAACTGATACTAACCAAAATGATAAGCAGAATGTTTTTTATAAATACACAATAACAAGATGCACTAACACAAAACTGGATTTTTAATGGTAGTGTTAACGTACTGACTTTTAACGTGTTTTTATCGTAAAATTTCTAGTGAGAACTAGAAATTCAAATACCTATCAATAAACAGCTAAGAAAGAACTACAGAAAAAACTAAGGATGTTCATTGCACCAATATACTGTATGAATCTTAGGACAATGAGAGAATCAGACTTTCAGTTCCCTTCAAAAATCACAAAATCTAGGAAACTTTTCACAGAATGAGAGGCAAACAAATATGCTATCTGTTAAAAAATTAAAAAGTATTTACATGTCAAATACTGGCCATAACATCTGAAAGTCTCAAGAACAAACACTTTATACAAATCCTGTATTAAGTAACTTTTGTGAATATGACCATCCAAATCACTGAAACGTGTGGCCAGATATATATAACAAAAGCCTGGGAAATTGAATTAAAATCTCCCACAAGAATTACTGTGGTTTTTTGAAGTAAAAAGTTGGCTGCTTGATGAAAAATGTTGGACAGTGAAAAACTGAGAAAATTGCGTTTCCCATTGGGCTTCTTACACTAGCAATATAATGGAAGAAACAGTACCAAAAATAATCTGATCAAAATATATTAAAATGGATTTTTTAATGAAAATGGATACGAGAACAACAATGTCGTATTTAAGTAAGGCAGCGAACTAATTTTATGCAGTGCCCTGTGTTCCACACAGTAAGTTCTGGAGCGAAATGCTACTGCAGTCTGGATGACCTAAAGGAGATGTGGGAAGGGAACTTTACAGGGAAATTACTTACTATTGCAGAAGATGCTGTTGAAAAGGTGAACATGCTTTTATACAAATAAGTACTTTTCCAGTCCTGAAAGACCATGAAAAAGGCAACTGGAAGAGAAAGAATACAAAAAGTTGTATCCAGCAGCATGCGCTAAGGACTGATGTTGGGTGTGGTAATACTTGAAATATCATTACTGATCTAGAAATTAAATGTGTTAATTAAATCTACATGTTTATCCAGGAAGATGATAATAATAGTGAAATATAGAAGGTACTTGAACAACTAGAAATATGAGTATTCATCAACATATAATTCCTTTTGCAATAACAAAAGGAAACACCTCTCCTGCCCTCCCTCCCTGAAGTAGAACAGATAAAAATCATAGGGAACACGACTTTGGGGCAATGACCCTCAGGCACGTGACATAGGATCTTTCTGGGCGACATGGAACTCAAATGCAGTGCAACTTTGAGATGCAGGTACGCTTGTTCTGGGTTTGGCTTAAAAGCTGCCTTCACTCCATCAGCCACCCGCATGCCTGTGTGATTTCATGGGTATCTTAAGTCAATGTGCGTAGACAGATATCCTGAAACAAGCACTGGAAAACAATTGCTGGAAAAACAACCGCTGCCTCGTTCATTTTAACGGGTTATTAACTCAAAACCCCAGTGGTTTGGAATAGCCCCAACAGAGGCTTCCTGGGCTGTGACCGGACGACTTTGAGCGCTGCTCCCAGTTACCTCAGGTGCAGCCACGCCGGCTTTTACACTTGGGACAACCGCGCCCTCAGCGAGCGATGAAACGGGGAAGGTGAAAGGCGGGGAATTGCGGTACCCCCTTACCTGGCCGCGGCTCCCCGGGCCCTCTGCCCTCGACAGGCCGCGGGAACCCACAACCCCACCCGTCCCGCCGCCTGAGGCGCAGTAACGCCCGCGGGCCCACTGCGCATGCGCCGCCCTCTCCTCACGCCGCCTGAGGAGACCGAGCCCACCTACCGGGCTTCCTCCGGCCGGAGCGGGAGGCGGCGGCTCTGTGATTGGCCCGGCCTCCTCCAATCGCCTCCCAGCGCTTCTCCCCGCTCCGGTTGTCTTCCCTCAGCGCCCCCGCCCGCTTCCCGCCGCCGGGAACGCTCGGGAAGATCCGGGCTATCCCCCCCCCCCCGCCCAGCCTCCCGCCGCCTCCGCTCCCCGGCCGCCTCACTGCGCAGGCGCAACGTCGGGCGGGAGAGGGCGGGGGGGGGGGAGAGAGGGAAGGCGGAGCGCGCGCGCGCGAGGCCGCCCCCGCCTCCCGACCCGGACTGAGGAGAGGAGAGGAGCGGGGCGGGAGCAAAAGTTGCTGTGAGGGCGGGACTGCACCCGCAGTCGCCGGCGGGAGCGGCGAGGGACGGGAGGTGAGTCGGGGGTAGCGGCGGGGGTCGCGTCCCCGGCGGGGCGGGAGGCGAGGCGGCGGCCGTTCACCTGCTGCCGCCTGGTCTGGCGGTGGCCGGGGGCGGGGAGGGGGGAGTCCTGTCCGGCCAAGGGCGGCCGCCGCGCGCTCGGCCGTTGGGGCGGTAACCGTCGTCTCCTCAGCGCGCCGCGCTGAGGCGGTGAGCGGCCGGGCCGGGGCAGCACCGGCCCCTGCCCGGGGAGCGGCGCTCACCCGCGGGAGGAGGCCGGCGTGGATGTGTTGCCGCGGTGGGCGGCGCCGGGGTTAAATCCCTCCTGAGGACGGCGTGGGTGAGGGTCAGACACTGATGGCGGGGCGAGCGGCGGGCGCTGTCCCTGTGAATTGTGTAAGCGGCGGGGTAAGGCTGCCTTTGAAAGGGGCATGGTGTTCGTGCCGAGACGGTGCGAGCTCCCGTGTTGGCTCTGTAAAAGCCAGAACGTAAAGTTAATGTTTAACGTGGTAGTCACATGCCCGTCAGCGAGTTTTTTCTGGAGTGTTTTCAAAGGCTGTTCAGAACAGGAAATGCCAGTACAGGTAGTATGGAGCTGTTTGAAATTTAATCAGTTTACAGTATTTGGAGGCTGTGTTATTTGCTGTATTCGTACAGATAGAGTTTCAGAGGCATGTAGGTAAATGTATGCAAATTGTCTGCTTAGCATCTGATCCAAGTTTAAGTTTATCCCTTACTTTGATTTTTAAGGCAAATATTTTGAAATCAGCTTTTCAGAGGAAATATGTCTTGTTCTCTTGACGCGTATTTTTCCCTTCCCAAAATAAGCGTGGGTTTTACATATTTCTACTTAATGCTTTATTTTGCACATGCAAAAAATCCCCTCTTGCTTAACTTTGAAGGTACTAGGATTATTTTAAGAACAAAACCTTAATCGCGTGGCTAGTATTGTGCCTGATAGATGATGCAGTATCCCCTTCCCCCTCAAGGCAATGGAAATTGCCTTGGCTGACTTTATTATTAACTGTCCTGTTTTTGTAGAATGAAAGGGTGATTTTAGATATCAAAATAGTGAAAGTTCATGTTACAATCTGAATATAAGTTAGCCTCATTAAGTGATATGTAATCCTTTCTTTCCCTAACAAATTGTTGCAAAGTGAGATGTATTTACTGGTTGGGTTTTTTTAATATCAAATCACTTGTGTAAAAAGTTATTGTCCTGGACCAGTTGGGATGTTGACAGTAAAAACACCTAAAATATGCACTTGACTTTCATATCAAAACGTGATAGTGCAGAATCTTTTTCAGTCATACAGTGTGCATGATGTAGTACTGACAGAATTGTTTGCATATGAGACCCATAGTACTTCAGGGTCAGGGCATTAGCACTATCATGTGTTCCAGTTACATTGCTTTCCAAGATCTTGGTAGCAACACTTTGTCATTTTTCCTTGGTTAATGCCTCTTGATAGAGTAAAACAGTTTAGTCGCTTGGGGGATATAGTGATGGGATTGAAACCCATTCAAAGAGTTCTTCAAAAATGTCATTGTGGTTTAAGCGGGAGCAAGTTTGTCAGGGCCAGGTTAAATGATGATGGCTTGAGGCTGTAACAGGGAGTTGGACCGGATCAGAATTTTACACGTGTGGACTGAGTGAAATATTTATAGGTAGGTTTGTACAGATTTGTTTGTGAAGAAATATATGAAGTATAAGGATTCAGAAGTGTAAGGATTCAGATTTTTTGTCAAGCCTATAAAATATGGGTGGGCTTAATGATGATGCTCATATTACCACTCCTTGTAACTCTGTTATGTAGTTTTTCCTGGTGACTTAAGAAAACAGAAAGCTTTTTGGGAAGGAGCCGAACTCGGTATTTTGTACTTCTGTTGTTACAGTTTGGACAGGCAAATCTGGGATAAAAAGGCAAGTGTGAGAATTATTGTAAAGATACCTTCTATCTTTTTGAAGCTCAGAAAAGAGTACATAGTAATCTTTGAACAAAGCACTTTGTAAAGGAGTAAGAAGGTGGAGAAACAAAAATCTTCTCTGTAGTTTCTGTGTGACGATTCACTGCAAATGCTGGCCCATGTCATGGGTTCGGAATTTGTATTCTTTAAGATCTTTAGTCAGAGTTCCCATTGTAGCTATTTCTAAAGTTGGTTTCTAGTTGTAACAGCCTAGAGAGGCTGAGCTGTGAACCTGTTGTTTTGTTTTTGATGCAAACAGGAAAGTTTTTATTGGAACAGCTTAAAGAAGAAATTGTACACTTATGCAAAAGCCATCTTGGATAGCATCTACACTTCTGGTTTGCCCATCTTGAAAGGATACAGAGAAGTATGACGTGCAGGAGCAGTGGTTTGGCATATGAGGGACAGCTAAATGGATAAGGGCTGGAGAAGAGGCAATAGAGGTCTTTAAAATAGAAAAAGACTGGGTTTAAAAATCTTCAGAGATTGGTTATCTCTTCTAGAAATTCTTCCAACCATCAAACACCCCTTTTTGCCTCTTGGTGACTTCTTGAGTCAGTGACTGAATGCAGAAAGAATGTGTCAGACCAATACCACTGGCTGGTATACTTGCAGATGGGCCCACAAAATCAAGGCTAATGGTCACTGCTGAGAATGGGATTTTTTGTCTTGTCTTGTCTTACAGTGTTGTTCTTGTTTCATGTTATGTGTGTTGAAAGTAAGTGCTATTAATGACGTTTTTCTCTATCTGATGTTCCAAGTAGTGAGAATTTGCGTTCTTGTAAACGTATTTCTTAGACAGCTTTTGAAGTGAATAATATCATTTTCAAAAACAAAGACTAGTGACTATTAAAACCATTAGGTGTATCTTACAGCAAATGAGATCTGTTGACATACAGTTCAACACAACAGTAAAGGTGAAAGGGGACAGGATTTGTGCAGGGACCAAAAAAATTGAGTCAGCCCCATTGAAGTGGATGTAAGAGTTTATTCATTTTGAATTTCAGTCTCTTTCTACATTTTTAAAGCAACTTCACTGTTGTTTTTTTCTTTTTTTAAACATTGCAACCTCCAATATTGTCACAGTACAAATCAGATTTTTGTTCTGTTGATGAAAATTGGCAATTTTAAATAACAAGCTCTTGAGCTGTGGAAAACACTCAAATTCTCACAGTTGCAAGTTGTTGAATTTTTGATGGCTTTAATTCTGTTGAGGAGGAGAAAGTAACCACAGTCCTAATAACGTTGGCTCACTGCAGAAAACTAGTGGTTTCCTATCATTAGTTTATTCCCTTGCAATACTTTTCCTTCGCAAATCACTCTTCCTTCCTAATTTTTGTTGTCTTGTATCTAAATTCCTAAGTTATAACATATATCAGTTTAGAAATTGATTTACCAGAGTTGTCAGACCATTGGGTTGGGTTGCCAGGCTCAGCACAGAGGTGTGAACTCCCAGCAGAAGCAAAAAGCTGTGTTGCCTAAAAGTAACCTTAACATTGGGCATGAGAAAGGTTTGCCATTAGTCATTTATGCAACACACTGAGAGTAGTTGCAAAATGAAGCTGAGAAGATGTAAATAACGATTCTTCAGCCAAATTTCAGGGACACGCACAGTCAACAACTTTTGAACCCGTTGGCAGGTTTCCACCCAATTTGACAGAAGGGATAGAAGTCTTAAAGATGATTATGTACTTACAAAGTGCATGAAAACAGGCAGCTGGCTGGAAGAGAGAGACCTTGTAAGACGTAAGGAGTAGAGTTGGCATATGCCCATCTAGGGAGAAAGCTGTGTGAGAACTCAGCTGTGAGACATAAAACTATCAGGAGCCAGTCACTGATAGTTCCAGTATTCACAGAACCAACTGTTTCTCTCATCAGTTTTATCTAAATGGATAGCAAAGACACCTAAACTCAAATATGCTTGTAGGAATCGATTTGTTTAGGTAAAATAGGAACTGCACTGATTTCTAAGCTAATTTAGTGACATTACTTCTTCTTACATTGAAAAGACTGCGCCAGCTGCAGTTATTTACGTGTTAGGGTATACCAACAGAACAGGTGATAACACGTGTTTTTGCTGATTAGTGTTATTTGTTGTTCTGGAAACTATAAAGGCAAGTGCCAGAAATTTGACAGGCATATATTTTGTCCTGTAAGGCTGCACAACTAAGGGTAGCAAGGTGCTTGATGAGATCATTGATGACTGAAGAACAGTGACTGAAACTAGGCAAGGCAGAAGAACTTAGGCTGATAAATAGATGTTGGTTTGAGAGTTCATAGCCCTGGTTTAGTGTCTTTGGTTGAGAACAGTCATCCAAAATTGATCCTTTTAGTCTGAAGGGCAAGCATATTTCTTTAACTCTCAGCTGCTAAAAAATCTAACGTAGTATGTCAACAACACTATGTGAAATAACTGTTTTGCTGAAAGATTGCACCTGTTGAAGACTGTGTGTGGTTCAATGACTTATGATCTATCCTCAGTCACCCACACCTTTGTCAAGCCAAGAACTTACAAAGAACTGGTAAACCCCCGTGGCTAATAAATGCTACAGTGCTCTTAGTAACACTGGCTTACCACAGACATGCAAGAACAGTCTTCATTTCCTAATTATGGTCCTACAGAGTACTGAATATAGGTTAAGGGAGTCAGTAGTCTGAGTCCCAGTCATCTAAAAGCTTAACCAAACGTTATGGGAGGTGGAAGGAACCAAGGCTGATCAGCAGTATCACTTCTCTGGTTTATGGAGCAATCTACAATGAGGGTAAGCTTGTCAGCAGAGGAATAATACTCTTGAGGGATGGTCCAAATCCAGAAAAATTTGCTGTGACTAAAGAGCATACATCCTTGCCAGCGTCTTCCACAATAGCTTTCTTTGATCTTGGCTTTTTTCTTTCTTCTTCTTTTTTTTTTGTTTTTTTTTGTTTGTTTGTTTAAACAAAACCAAATGTTGAGATATTTGTACAACGTAAATTTCAAAACAAGATGCTGCTATAAACTTTCTCTCCTTAGGCAGAGGCTGTGATAAATGGATAACAGAAGTTAATCCTATTGCTTATGGCACTGTTAGAAGGCTCCTCTACAGTGCCCCTCTTACTAGTGAATAAGAAGCTATGCACCATAGTGTTTGATGCATGGTATTAGTGGAGAAAGAAAGGGTAGTGGAACTTCCTACTCCAGGCTGGGACTTCCTAGTCATGTTGGCCAGAGAACTGTGTGTCAAGGTAGTATTATTTCACAGCTACTGCCTGTTCCTTCAGTTAACTGTGACCATTTGGGGGGAGAAAGAGTAGTAGATAAAACAGAGGGACTAGAGTGCCTATTCAGTGCAAAATTCTAGTTGAGTAGTAGAAGCACAGAGGGATCTTTTAAATGGAATACCATTCTGGTATTCCCTTCCTGTTTTTGTCTTAAATATTTGACACGTTTGAATTACTCTGGGGGGTATGTTTAGTTCAACATATGAGTTTAAAGAATCCATTTGTAGAAAGAGTAATTTGAGAAGGTTGCGTGAAAATAATTTTTAAGTGGTCACTTCTCATCTTTCTAGTGCTGTATTTAAATTTTCAGGAAAAGGTGTACTAATGTTTTGGGTAGTTAAGATAGGCCACAGTAATATAATATCACAATACTTGGGAAAATGAATATCTGGCCCACATATGAAAACTGTACAATGAATGTATTCTGGAATTTCTTAGAATAAGATTGTGTTCACTTACCTGGTGTGATAGTTGAAATTGTTTGTATTCACAGCTTTGTGTATGTGAAATTAAACAACAAGCATCTTAATGTAATGTGACAGTAACATAGAGCTAATTCAGAACCATTTTTTTTTAAATTCTTGCAGCGAATCATTATAACTTTTGTGAAAGCCAGCCCAACACCTAAATGCTTAGTGCATGGGATGTTTGTTCTAGGGCATCCCTGAAATGCAAGACAAAATTACTTTCTACAAGTTTTTAGTGAATGAATGCTCTTTGTCTTAAATTGTAGTGGAAAAGCTCTTGTTTCCAAAACAGCATGTGTATTTCTTAGCAGTTAAAATACAAACTAGGTAAATTCAGAGGTTCTTCCCCCCCATATCCATGCATAAATCTGTTGTTCGGAAGCATGGGAAAATTGTGCTTGAAAGTATGATAAGAAAGAAACATAAAAGTTGATGGAATCTCTTCTACCCTTGTGACTTAATATAAGTAAGTCCCAAGGCTGAGAAATACAGAGGTAAAATTTTTCTGAATGTTTATAATTTTTGTCTGTTGGTCTTAAGAGCCAGTTTCACAGATGTGTCTGTGGTAGCTATCTCCATTTTGCATTTAAAGAAAAAAAGAACACAAATGTTTCCCAAATTTAACGTGACTTTGGGTCTATCATTACACTTTTCTTCAGATGAGAAAATAACTTGCTTATGAAGCAAGGATTCAACTTTTCTCTTTTTTTTTTTTTTTTTTTTGGCCTGGAAATTAATCCTGCCATTCTTGTCAGTCCTTGGATTTCTTTAAATAACCAACTGTAGTCCAGCCTCACAGTTGAGTATGTGAGATCTGTTTCCAAATGAAATTTAGATACCAGAAACATGTCTCTTCTGAAGAACTTCTGTATTTTATCATTGGTATACAGTCTACCTTACTTTCCATCTATTTCCTTCCCTTATTTTGGCTATTATATGCTGAGCAATCTTTACACTGAAATGCAGACAGCAGGGGACAAGCTGGCTGAATCACCACTGTTGGTGGGGTACCACTGTATGAGCAGTTTTGGAGATGAGGTGTCGTGCACTCAGTAGGGAATTTATTTTAGGTTGGGAGCCCCTGACAGTAAGCCTGGTGTTTCTGGGTCAGAACTGTATTGATCCTGTTGCTCCCGTCTACTCCAAGGTAGGAACACAGCAAGGGACATCTCAAGCATGCGTTGGAGTGCAAATACACTTTACACCTTTATGACTACCACAGGCCATCTGTACTGTTCCCAATCCAGTCTCTTTCCTGTTTTTTCGCCTTCGGTGTACCCAGTTTGACATTGCTGATTATCAAAAGTTGTTCATCTTAACTTCAGTTTTGTCTTCTGGGACAGCAGCAGGAGGGTGGCGAGAACCGTATATAATTCTCAGTATGGGAATTATATAAAGTGGAATTAAGAACTCTGTATTGCCAGGAAAATACGTGCTCAAGAAGCTTCTCTGGTATGTCGAGGAGCAAGCTCTTTTTGTGACAAGAAGTGTATTAGGTCAGTTTTTCCGTATGGATATAGAAATATTAAATCAGAAATCAGTAGAAAGTATTTGATAGTTGAAAGAGTTGAATGTAAGATTCTTCTGTATTTTTTTTAATTTTTAACTCAGAGTTATAACATTTTTAGGAATTAAAAGTTATGGTTCCCTGTGATAGCAGGAAACTTTGGGCCAAATGATGCTTCATATTACTAAGCTCTTTTGATGTGTGATACTGGCTTCTTGAATATATATGTATATGGGGTTTTTTTGTATATGTGTGCATAGATATGTATCTGATTAAAAACAGCTATACACTTTAGATTTTTTTCCTTGATTCTTCCTCGTTGATCTTTACTGTAGTGATTCGTTATTTTCTATTTATGTACTGTATGGAAACTTTCTACTGAAAACACTTGTTAAAAATATTTTCTTTAATTGCTCTGTACAGATCATGTTATCACTTCTGCATACTTAACTTCAGATAAATCTTTACTCTTTCTGTGTTAATCTTTGTTTTACTCTTACCTTCACCTCTGTCTCTGTTTTCTTAGAGTTTGGTCCTTTGTAGAAGAATAGCTGGTGTGCTGTGGAGCACTTTGACTTAGTGGGGGGAAAAAAATTGAAGTTGATACTCTTTTTAATTAATTTAAAGTTCTAATAAGATCTTAAACTGATACGCATTTCCAGTTACTCACTACATCTTTTTCTCTTTTTTTGCCTTTCTGGGTTTATTGAAGTGAACATAAAGAAAACAAAATTATCACACAATATTCTGTCAAGGTCAGTCTCCAGTTAGATTTCAGACTCCTTGTTCAGTCCTGTCACAAATAACACTTACTTTTTCCACTGTTATTAAACCAAATTACTTATGGGTGAGATACAGTAGCATCAGTAAACAAACAAACCCCATCTCATTATGCATGGGGCAAAAGGGACTTTTGGTTAGGTTCCAGTTATTGATTTTTTTTTTTGATAATACAAGCAAGTACCAATGTTTCTTTTAAATAAATGGGAATGGTTTTAGGGGTGCAACACTTCGTGCAGGTATTTTTGAAAGCCATGTGATCTGTTTCTGTGGTATCCCAGCTATACAATATTTAAGAGCTGTAGAACTGTTTGATGGGAACATGTTGTTGGTTTTTCTGAGCTGGGGAAAGTTACCTTCCAATTTATACAGTGTTCCAACTACAAAGTTTATTTTTGTTTTTTAGTGCTGCTCACCAATCTTGAAAGGCTTGCACAGTGGAAAAAATTGTAGTGAGAACACTGCAGGTTTTGAAGTATAGTGATACATCTTTAGTATCTCACATGCTTGTAAGATCTAAGGTGAATATCTTTGTTGTAATGTGAGGTGCAAATTTCACTTTTTTTGTGTGTGTTTTGGTTGGGTTTTTTTGTCTTTCCCAAATATGCAGCCTTGATCACTTTGGTTTATTTAAGTTTATTCTATTCTGTGCTGTTACTTCAAATGTTTATGTGGATGATGTAGTAATGCCAAACTGATTGAGTAATCCATTGTTGTGAGATGATCGCTGCATGGGCTTTACATGTGCCTGTGGTGGTGTTCTGGACGATGATGAGTCATTTAACCTTAAATATGTACCTTCAACAACAAGAGAAACAACTCGTTGGAATTTGAAAATCTTGGAATCAGTTATCGGGGCAGCTACCTGAATGTTCTTGCTCTGCTATTAGCTATGTTTTTCTGGATGCTTTAAGAATGCAACTAAGTTAATGACGTATTTATGTAATGTTTACTAGGTAGTACGAAACTTTGAAAGCTGGCTATTAGCTGAGAATCCATCTATAACATCTTAGTAATCTTAAGACGTAGAAATACATATCAGTTCATGTGATTTGCTGGGATATTGATATCAAAACCATCTTAGGCTTTCAAGTGTTGAAATATTTATTTCTTGGTAATCTTTTTATTAGATTTGAAGTTAGAATAACTCATGTTATATGGTCTTTTTATAAGCTGTTGCATATTGTTAGCAGAACCTTTACAGTAACATTAGCGTGGTCTTTAGAGGTGTATAAGAAGTTAGAAGATAATTGATTATGACAGATAAAATAATTTCATTTTTCTGCCTTAAAAACAACTTAGAGGTGGCAATTCTTTTTTCTCCTCTTCCCTGGTTATGGCATCTGGTTGTTTTGGCCATGATCTCTTTTCTGATTTAGAAGGTCTTTAACATTTTGGAAAATTCTATTTTTATATTTTCTGGTTTTTTCCTGTTTCAGATTCACTGGAAAGAGAATGAAATAAACATGGAGTCTTCTAAACTGGAATATATTTCACGGGTCACAATTAAAAGTGAAAAGAAGATGGAACAAAATGAGAGAACACAAGTATAACAGGAGTATAACATCAAGAACTTTCCATTTTTGTGATATATATAAACTTGTGATATAATACAACTAATGATTTGTAGTAATACCTTATGATATCCCTGGAAGGAGAAGTCAGTTACTGTGCATCTTTCTTAATAAGAATAACTTTTAACATGTTTTAACCTTAACTGGACACTTTTTTTTTTTAAGTCTGAGAGTTAAAAACATTGTATAGTGGTATTTTAACTGAGAGATTGATCCTGATAGATGGCTGACAGCTGCTCATGGAAAATGGACTGAAACCCATGACTGGTTACTATTGCACAGAGTTGAATGGAATGCCCTGCCTTTAGAGCAATTCTCTTAGGACCTTCTTCTTTGCCTTGCACCCATCATATCCTCAAATATTTAAGCATAAATATTGCAATTATTAAGTCTAAAAATAATGGCATGGGTGAAATTCTTAAGGAAACCTGGGGGTAACCTTGGAAAAGTTTATCAGCCTGGAAGTATACTGTCCCTTGCCCCTACAAAAGGCTTATTAAACGAACCAGGACAAAACAGCTGCTTTCTTAATAGTGCTGTTCAGGTAAGAAAAAAATTTTATTTATTAAACAGTTCTGGTTTTGTAGCAGCTTAGATGGTCACAGTAGGGAAAGTTTTCCCTTGGCAATGCTGTTTTTACTATTTATATTGTAGTACGTGTATTCTACAGAAAAATACAGCACATTTTTCAACGGTGTTAAATTCAGTTCTCAGTTAAAGTTCTTAATGATTCCAAGTAAGACAGAATAGCATGTCTTTTTGGAATGGACTTTCCAAAAAAAAAAAAAAAAAAAGTGGCAATCATAGGAAAAAAGACAACTGTGTGGAGGTAATTTTATTTAGCATTTCATTTTAAGGAATTGATTGAGAGTATTAAATATTTAATTTTTCAAAAAAAAAAGACAGCATGTTATTTTTTTTGCGTGCATTTAGAATATCAGAAAACTTTCCTTTTGCATTTGGAAACTTATGACTCATAACTTTAAAACTTACTGCTTGAATCTTAAAGTGAATGTTTCTGTCAAACATAATGGTTTTATTACTTGGCCAAATTTACAAGACGCTTTTTAATATGGGGCAACCAGGGCTACTACTTGCATTGAATAGGACACTATTTTTATTAAAATACCATTTTCTCAGAATTAGCACATGAGTCTGTGGTACTGGGGCATATCAGAAGATGCACATATAGTTGAAAGCTTTGATTCTAATCTGAGGAAAGATTTGTGGAATTATAGTAGGAGATATACTTGATACCAAAGAAATATGAGTTGGATTTCCTTTTACTGTTTATATGCATACGTATTACCGACCAACTTCTTGCATGTGTTTACCTACACACTGTTTTGTTTTTACATGAGCTGTAATTGAAAAAATGTTGACTCTTTAGATCTCTCAAGTATAGTTTAATAGTACAGTGACATTAGCATGATAAAAAAATTGAGCTTTTACAAGCCTACTTACAACAGGGAATATGGGGATCTACTGAATTCTGTGACAGAGCAGTGCCAGCCTTTCCACATTGTCTGCAAGTCAGAATACCAGGCAGAGTTTTTAATTTATACTATAGTCTTTTTAAATTTAGAAATTAACAACAACAACAAATTTCTAGGCTGTGCAAATAAAGAGCAGAACAATTTTTTTTTTGTAATGCTTAGATTTTTGGACCTGATCATTTTCAAATTATACAGAATTATTTGCCAAACTGGAGGGGGCTTAATAGATGCATAGACTTCCTAAAAAACTGTAAGTCCTAAAAATGGTATGGGTTTAAACATAGGAGATATGAGAGATACATCTACGTGGTGTGTATGGTATCTAAATATGTCTAAAATAAAAATGTACAATAGATTTAGTAGAATGAGTTTGCTGGTTTACAGTCAATGGGAACAGCATGACCTATATTCTCTTGCAGTTTTGCTATTTTCCCTTAGGGTGCCCTAAAATTAAAACCTAAGTCATTTTTTAGTTATAGTTTCAGACAATCCTACTACTTCACAATCTCCTGCTGTTTATCAGACGGTGGCTGATGATTGGTGACTACCCTTTTACATGGAGGAATGTGTTCCTTTCTTTTCTTTTAACCTTCAGAACTGTGGTTCAGACATTCATTTTGAAATGCATCCTAATTCGTTTTAGCTTTTATATTTATAGATAGGATTTTTTTCCTGCATTTGCAGCTGTTGTGTTACTGTGCCTCTTGAGAACTCATTTTTGGTTTTTGTTGTTTTGTTTTGTTTCTTAATGGGCAACTTTCTGAACTGCTGCATTGATTGTGTACCCAAGACATTAGATACTGAAAGCAGTGTAGTGTAGCCAAGCTGACATTACCTTTGTATAGAGTAGTTACACAAAGAAAAGGTAGAAACATACCTGACTAAGCACCAGGATTATTTTGATCTGTGGAAAAACAAATGTATTTCAGCAATCATTTTAGTAAGAGACCATAAGTATAGACTTAACCTGAAATGATGCTTGCATTTTTCCTAGCAATTCAGTTTCCATGTTTTCATCTTTTTTTTAATTTGAAAGAAAGCAGGAAGGGGGAGAGAGGGAAAGAAATGAAGTAAACCCCATAGTTGCCTTCCTCTTATGTAAAGCCCTAAGAAGACTATTACAATCTCTGTACACAGTTTAGCTTGCTGCTTGTTTTCTTAAGAGTACTTCAGCTCTTTTTCCACACAAAGTACATTGTTTGCCATTGTTTCAAAAAGTTTAAAAAGGAGATCTAAATTTTATGAGTAGTGAATGTGAACCTTCTACTTCCACCTCCACAAGTTACCAAACTAATGGAAAAGGACCGTAATGCTTGTAGCAATGTTGGTGCTCAAGTTGTACATGTTATGTGAAATTAAAAAAAATGGAAATCTACTATATGTTGCTGTGTTAACCATAGAACCTTCAGAACTCATTACTTCTTTTCTGTGAAACTTTATTTTCATAGGTATTATGGCAACTTGACATATTTCGACGAAGTTTAAGAGGTTTAACTGGACATGTGTGTCAGGGAGATGCGTGCATATTTTGTGCTTTAAAGGTAAATAACAATTTTTGGAAGAAACATCTTTCAAAATGAGAGAAAAGATAATTTAACTAATTTTTACTAATTTATGTCCCTGTTATACTTATGTCTGGGTGACTACGTCATTCTTGTGTAAAGAAACAATTCAGATTTAAGGACATTTGTAACATGTTTGTAACAGAAATATTTTCTTGTGTTTAAAGAAGAAATTTTACAGTATGCAAATTCTACAGTCTGCTTAAACATAAAACTTTTGTCTATTGAAATACAGTATAACTTATTTGAAAATTTCTAGCTAGCCTCTCAGATTTTTTTTCTATTTGCATGCATATGATTTTGTTCTTTCCCATAGTGTTTGAATACAGTTCTTTTACAATAACTCTATTACTGTCTGATAAGGTCTCAAGGTTCTTTTTTTACTCAGTAGTTGATGGTAACGGTGCAGAACTTAATTGTTCAGTTTGTAAGTAATGAAAGGCAGGTAGTGGTACTAGAGCACTAATGAGAGCTGGTAACTTTTTAGTGTTCGAAAGTCAGATCTGCATATCTTAACTAGCGCATAAAACTTGCGCTTCAAACAGTTTTGTAACTCATCTGAAGTCTGTAAATAAATGTTGAATTCTGTTTGTTATTACTGCTTTCGCTGCACTGGTATTTGGCTGCCTGCAGTTACTAGAGAAATAGCTGTAAGCATGATATCTCTGAAAACATGTATAGGGGTATTTTTTTTTAGTAGTATACACTTTCTATTCTTACTGCAATTAGACAATAAAGACACTTTTGGGATTCTAATACAGGACTGTAGAATGTATAGTCAAATATGGTAGTAGATACGGTGATACACAGAACTGGGAATCACTCATCTGGAGGGAGCTGAAAGGGACAACACTATTTGACAATGTAGTTCATTGAGGACGTGGTTTTTGATGATGCTAAATTGTAGTCAAGAATAAGCCAAATATTTTAGAGCTTATTCTCGGGGAGTTTCACAGACCAAACCTTATTACTGAGTAAGCGGTTCAGGCAAGAACTGTTTACAGTGACATTTATTTAATCTTTCAGGAGGTGTATAATCTCTGTACTGTGTAGTTTTTTTCAGCCATTTTTAGTGTTTAGCATGATTGCAGTATGGTGCAGCTGATTTTGAACATGTCTCTGTCTTTTTCCAAGTATAGTTTTTTTTTGAAAGGTGCCATTTTATTTCTTTGGTTAAAATGGTTCATTTTAAAAAGGCAACAAGATGAAGTAGGTTGAGACTACATGTATTCAGACTAACTTCCTGAGGCTTTTATTCCAACCTTTTTCCAAGCTCTTGAGTCTACAGAACTTGTTGGGACTTCTTGTTTCACCAGTGTTTTGACGCATATGATTTTCTTCTGTGTGCTGGACACTTAATCTTGTTAGTACATAAAGTCCAGACCATAACTCAGGCATACCTATGTTTTCAGATAAAATCTTGTGTTTGTCTTGGGATGATAGCTTTAGTTTCCTGGAGTTTTGTGTGCATAGGGATTCATGTTCATATCTGATGTTATAATATAGAGTAAACTTTATGGCCTTTTCCTTTTGATTTGATCCATATTACATGTGAAGTTCTGGTCCTATACAGTCTTGTTCAATGCTGCACTGGAACCACCTTTAAGAAATGAAGAGGGATTGAAGGGTGACAATTGCTGGAATGTATGTGTTATGCCACATACTCTTAATGACTAATCATATCGCTGAAATCATAGGAAAAAATAATGTAGCAGTGTCACTGTGCTCAGAAACATGAAGACGGTATAGTGCTGATGGTGTGTTGCAATTGAACCTGTAAGTAATGAATCGTTCCATTCTAATGGTGCACTTGCGAAGACCAGGTGCTTCTTTTTTTCAAGTGAAACCTATCACTTGCTGTACCTTAATACCCTCTCTCTTCCAGTTTTTGGGGCTCCAGTACAAAGTAAGATAGGTTTGGCATCACTTTAAGTCACCTTCTAAAGCCATACACTAGCTTCAGCTGCTTCATAAGGCTGCTGTAATTCAGGACTTGAAATTTTCTTTATTCTTTCCAGTATCTGTTCTTGAGGGATTGTTTATACCCATGATGCATCTTCTTGTGCAATTTATCTAAATGGCTTCCTGTACCTGAGTATTTTGCATTGCCTGGACTGTCATTTCTTCCTATTTTGCTACAGTCCCAAGAATACTGATAAGAAGCAGTATTGCTGCCTGTTCTGAAATTGGTTAGAAAGGAATTAGTTATTGTTTCAACAGTATAGTTGTGATCTGTATAACTCCATGGCCAGTAGCCTAGGTACTGAACTCAAAACATTGTGGTTAACTCATTTGGAAGTGTCTGTCCTCAGTCATTATGTAAACCACTGGTTTTGCTTTCTTGGCTTTTTAGAGATACAGGTTGAGTGATTCTGTTTGTTCTGTGTTCAGAACCTGGGGCGTTTTGATTTTCATGCAGGGTATATGCTGGATGAGGATGCATTTCAGTAACTTGTTTGTGACTTGGGTTGGTTTTTTTGGGTGGTGGGTTTTTTTTTTTTTGTGGTCTTGGGCTATTTTAACCCTTCTTACTTGTTAACGATTAAAGGAGGATATTATCTATATCAGCCTCTCTCATAAACTAAAAGCATAGCCAATAAATTCTGGTTTACTTCAGTTCAATCCATTATCTTTTCCTTTTGGTGGTGTTCTGAGAGTTAAATATGCTCTTTTCTTCTCTGCATAACACTGGGGTGGGACTTTGACTATGCAGGCCACTAAAATGAGCATACATATCTGCATAACTGCTTATCTGTAAATTTTTTTTTAGCTGGACATATAAGGCTCTGTTGCATACCAAAAATGACCTAGCAGCCAACATAAGAAGTGATAGATGTTTTCAAAGCAGCGTTAACTTGTATTACCAGATCTGTTAAAAACTTAATTTTGAATGTTTGCTTTGAGATATTGACTGTAATTTTTATCAGTAGTCCATGCTTTTTGTTATGAGAGGGAAGTTTAAATATTTGACAGACACTTACCCTGGAATGCATCATGGTTAAAACACTACTTTCTGTTAGCACTGAAACTTTGCTTATCTATTGTATCTTTGCCTTCTGTCCAATAGATTTTTTTTTATTTATTTTTTTTAACCATAGGAGGCCTATGTGAAGAATGAATATCCTTATTTATATTTTACATGGCTTCTCCTGATTTGCTTTGTCTTTATTCTCTTCATTTTTCTCTAAAGTTTGACTTAGAATTCTTGACAGTGGAATACACCCTTTAATATGTGCAAATGTTTTCTCATTTGTTTAATAGCTTTTAATTTTCAGTTCTTTCAAAATCAGCCTTCCTTACTTGCTGAATGATATCACTTGCATGCTATCTCTGCCACAAAGAAAAGTAGTAGCCAATTATCTCCTCTGGGAAATGAAGAAAAAATCAAATGCAATTTATTCTCACGTTCTGGAACTGCAGATATTGACCTGTTCTCTCGTATTGTGTGCACTGGTTCAGCAGAGAGCTGATTTAATAGCAAGGAATATCAGCATTCTATCTAATTTATGGGAGTTTTTTGCATATCCATAATTTTATTAAAGATACACTCCTGTCTGAAGTAGTAATGTAAATGTTACATTATTTAGTGAATGATGGGTGTTAAACTAACCTGAATGGTATTACATTATGCCCTAAGAAATAGACATCATCTGTAAAGATGAGGTACGTATGCATGAACAGCAGTTCCAGTGGCCAAATTAAAAAAGCTGCATAATTACAGATCAGGGCTTGTGTTGCTTCTGGGAGCTCAAGCCAATCACTTACATTTTTATATACTTATATGTTGTTTTTCTACTGAATCAAAGTTCGGTTTGGTAGCGTAACTTCTTATAATGGAACGAGTAACAGAACACAGAACCTAAGTAACTTTAAGAGAAAACAGTAATTTCTAAAGTTGCATAGATTTACAGACATTTTACATATTTGCTGTTTAGGCTTTTGCTGCGTAAGAACTAGTGTATTTGTGTAGAACTGTAGTGTCTAGTCAAGTGGCTAATGAAGCTAAGTAATTGTATTTCTTCCTAGGCAATATTTTCACAATTTCAACACAGTCGAGAAAAAGCACTCCCATCAGATAATATGAGACATGCCCTGGCAGAAAGTTTTAAGGATGAACAGCGTTTCCAGCTGGGATTCATGGATGATGCAGCAGAATGCTTTGTAAGTATTCTTTGTGATAGTTGAATGGAATTATGTTAGTTTTGTGGATGGCCTGTTGTTATAGTAGCTCCAGGCTCACAGGTGGGATACATGTGACATACTACTGGCCTTCTTTATGCCAGTTTAGGGGAACAGACCCACGGAGTAAGTGTCTGGTAGTGTGGGATGGAGTAATGTTGCATTTGCTCCCTACTTTCTTCCCTAAGTGTGTAACTCAGGCAGAGGGATATATGAAACATCGTTACTACAGGAAGTCAGTGAGGATGATCTCAATCTCTCCTAAAAGTTTTTGGATGGAGAGAAGGGTTATCTTCTCAGGAGAAGACGTGCCTACATATTTGAATATATAGTCTGTTCCTCCAAGTATTCTCTCATCAACTATTGAAATATGTTCCGTTACAACTAGCCAGCTCATTACTGAAGTCTCCTGCAGAAGAGATTTCCATTTTCTTATCCAAGAGTGGACAAATACTTGAAGATCTTGGCTCTTGCTGCAATTGCTTTCTGCTTTTTTGAAGTCTCTCATTGAAAAACATGAGCCATTACTGTAGCCATAAAAGATGACTCAAGGTTGCATACAATGCTGGTAAAGAAGCCTTTCTAACAAGTCCTGTATTAAACAGTGAAAATTGTTCACCATAAAAAAAAAAAAAAAAACCAAAAAAAAAAAAACAAAACAGTATTAACCTTGAGATGCCGATTTGAGGGACAGAAAATATGGTTGCTGCTTTGATTACTTTCAGCTTTGGACATCCTTTGGGAGTATCCACAAATTAATCCCTACCTGACAGATGCATTTTCATGTACATAGGAAAATCCGGTGAAGAACTGAAAGTGGCTGTTTGAGATCTTGCAGTCAGGTTAATGGATTGCAGTCATGAAGGAGAATGTCTCATTAGTGCTTCATCTAATCAAAGTGCATTTGGACCCCTGAAGTAATCAGCAGTCTGAATGATCTACCTGAATAGATTCACTTCTTCCCATTACCTCTGGTGTTTTTGGCAAAAGAGGAAAAAATGACTATGCTGATTCAGAGGCCAAACTGATGACAATCATAGTACTTTTTTTTTTTTTCTTTTCCTTTCCCTTTCTTTTAAGGTTAAAAGTGAGACTTGGGATGGGATCAGGCATGTGCTATTTATGAGCTTTTTCCATGCTTCTGTCAACAGTACTTGTTGTGTTGGTGCATGTGCTAAACATGATCTGATGATCAGATTGATATGCAGAGAAAAACATAAAAGTGTGAAGAATAACTGAGACAGAGGCCCGATCCAAAAAATATTTCAGTCATTGCATGCAATGACGTTAATATCGTGTCTTACTGTAAGAACAGCTTTTTTAAATTTTTCTTGAAGATTCACTTCCTTCAAAGCAGAATGCACTCTGGAAGAACAGCTGGGTAACTCTTGTCTAATGCTGTTTTGTTAATGTTTGGAAACCTTGAGGTGAAGAGAATTCCCATGCACTGGATTGTGAATAGGGACGGAATTAAACATGTGTTAAACTTGTAGGTGGACTATTTGCAGCCAAGGGTAGTTAGTTGGAGCATTCAGCTGTAATGTTGCTCATATATTCTGACTTCATCAGTTCAGTTCATATTTATATTATTATTTCTGTTTAGGAAAATATCCTTGAGAGGATTCATTTTCACCTAGTGCCAAACAGTGAAACGGATATGTGCACTTCAAAATCCTGTATTTCTCATCAGAAGTTTGCTATGACACTGTATGAACAGGTCAGACCTTTATTACATTGCTTTAACAAATAATTTGTTTCCACTGTCCTGAGTAAATACAAACAGAAGTATTTTTATTTTTGTAGTGTGTATGTCGCAGTTGTGGAGCATCGTCAGACCCACTGCCTTTTACGGAATTTGTCCGTTATATTTCTACCACAGCCCTGTGGTAAGAGCTTTTATTCTTGTATCTCATTTTTCTTTATACACCCTTCCAATAATAAGCAAAACATGCCAGAGAAATACTGTAAGTGTTAAAAAGGAATGTGTATTCCTTTGTTAGGAAGTGTTTTTGAGATACTGTCCAAGAATAAGATTTGGATTTCAAAAGATGCAAGATGTAGAGAGAGCTTAACAAAAAGTATGCATTGCTACTGTTTTACCTCTATCTTTTCTTTTTAGTCATAAGATACAGTTAATTGAGAGTTGACTGTTAATTCTAAAGAAGGGAGATCCACAGTTTTGTCCTTTTTTTTTTTTTTTACAGTAATGAAGTAGAAAAAATGATGGAGAGGCATGAGCGTCTCAAGCCGGAAATGTTTGCAGAATTGCTGCAGGCAGCAAATACTACTGATGACTACAGAAAGTGTCCTGTAAGTAAACAAAGATGTTGCATTACTTTAAGATACAAGGGAGAACTTTTTAGGGTATTAAATCAGGCTAAAGTATTCCCCTAAAAGCAGGATTACCTGTGGCCACTTCAGCGCAGTCCAGCTTAGGGTAAAAAAGCCCTTAAATTTATATTTTATTCCTCCAGTTATAGATACACATGGCCTGTTTAGAAAGTCGAATTACTAGGTCTGTGTTTTATTCTTCACTTCATGTTCAACATAGAGCTAGGTGGTTTTGATTAGTTAGAGCAGGTATATTTTCTGAGTGAAGCTGAAGTAGTTCATATACACTGACAGCTTGACACCATTGTCTTCTATTGGAATAATTTTGTGCTTCTATTGACAAAAATAGTCTCTTTTAGCTTGTTCTACTTAATTTCTCTCTTCCTTAAATGGTTCTGTGTAAACACTGTTAATTTAGGAACCGTAGAAAAGTACACAAGAACATAGAGACCTAAGCTTAAATGATGAAATGGAGGGGGAACAAAAGAGAAGTTGTGATGGTCAGTTGGATGTTTTCAGAGATTTCTGTTTTAAGGTGGTGATTGGATGTAGAAGTTTAGCTGTAGTCTTCATCAGAGTGTTTTTATGATGAAGAATTTTATCCTTAAATTGTTAGAAATAAACACCATAATTAAATTCGAAAATTAGAAGAAGTTGCAGAGTTGTGTTGTTGCACTATTTCTTGTCTAATAACTCAACTTTGGACTTCCATTTTTTAAACATCTTTGTTTTCCCTCCTATCACATTTTTTTCCTTTTTCTAGAGTAACTGTGGTCAAAAAATAAAAATTCGTCGTGTTCTTATGAATTGTCCTGAGATTGTGACAATTGGTTTAGTCTGGGATTCAGAACACTCTGACCTGACAGAAGAGGTTATGCGGAATCTGGCAACACAACTTTATCTTCCTGGGGTATCTGACCTAAAACTTACTATTTGCTTATCATAGAATTTCATTTTACATGTGTTTTAGGTATATGTAAATATATACAATACATATATATATATATATATATATACACACGCACATAGGTATTTTTAAAAAAAGCACAATTTAACTTCAAAGTTTGTCTAATTTTACCGTTCTTTATAATGTGCTGCTTGATGTAGTTTCTGTGAGAGGAAAAAGTCCCGTCAGAAGTGTTGGTCTCGTGCCTAAGTACGAAGATGAATGTAGGTGAATTCCTGCTTGAAAACCTAGGAATATCATGTTCAGTTGAAATTTGTGCAATTATTCCAAAGTATTATTGTTTTATCCTTTCAACTATGCGAAAATAAATGTTAAAATAGACCTAATAAGTGCAGAAACGATTATTTATACTCATGAAAAATTGTGTAATGCAACAGGCTATTTAATACCAATTGCCTTGGTGAAATGCCAGTAGTAGGTCTGGAAATGGAGCCTAAATGTTTTACACATAATTTAAAATATATAACCATTTTTACAGCTGTTTTATAGGGTTACAGATGAAAATGCCAAAAATAGTGAACTTTTTCTCGTGGGAATGATTTGCTACACAAGCCGACATTACTGTGCCTTTGCCTTTCACACCAAGAGTTGCAAATGGGTGCTGTTTGATGATGCTAATGTAAAAGAGGTAAATATTGGTTTTACTGCTACCGAATTTAGTGATCTTTTACTTTTCTAGAATGCATTCTTCTGACACCAACCTTGAAACAAGTCAAACAAATGTCTTTATTAAAATAAACTTTTAGTTTTGTAAATCAGTTTTCACAAATGAATTTTGGAATCGATTTCACTACTTTACAGTTCTGCCTTCCAAATGCTGAATGTTTCAGAATGTTAATGCACTGGTCTACTGTTGAATTTGTACTTCTTTTAATGAAAGAGAAGACCTAATTACTGGCAGCTGTATTCATAGTGTTGATGTTCTGATTGTTAGCCCATGTAATATTGGTTCTAGCCTTTTGCTGCAATTTACATAAACTCACATGCCAAAACGTTGAATCTTAATGTACCTTTAGAATTAGGCATTTGGTACCTGTTGCTTAATAAATTACTCTTTCCATAATTGGGTTCAATGCTCTTGATAAAGGTTTGGGGGTTTGTTTGGGGTTTTTGTTTTTTCTTAGATTGGAACAAAATGGAAAGATGTGGTCTCCAGGTGCATTCGATGTCACTTTCAGCCATTGTTGCTATTTTACGCTAACCCAGATGGCACGGCTGTATCTCCAGAAGATGCTCCAAAGCAGATTATTCACTGGTCTCAGTGCAAAGCAACAGGAGGAAATGGGGAAGACTTGGGTAATTAGGATATATTTTATTTTTTTAATAACAATATCAACTATATTTCTGAAATGGGGATTATAAAGGAGAAGGTAATGGATTAGCTGCTTTGTTCTTAAATACTTTTATCAGTAATTATCTAAAGAGTCTCAAAAGAAAAGAGATTAGTGTATATATTCAGTATTAGAACTGTTTGTTTTGTGTTTGGTAAGGGAATACAAATTGAGACTCATGGATAATGGGGGGGGAAAAGATTTCCATTGTAGATTGTTCATAACTATACATCAGTAATTTCAGAAGAAAATCGTAGTATGTTTGTATATGCAGATGTTCTCATGTGTATATTGGTACACTTAAAATACCTTTCAAAGGCTATAAAAAGACACTTTAAGTAAAGCTTCATACAAATAGGGAGTTATATTTGGAGCATGTGTGTTTGTATATGTGTATGTATACACACCCACAGTCACAGAGCACAATTCAGAACTTTGGGGAAAAATCAGAAGGAGCTGCAGGAAACAACTTCTCTCCGAGATTCATATAGCATGGGCCTCAATATGTAAGAATGCGGTCTTCTGGTTCTGTAGTTTGTACTGCTGTCTTGTGGGCTTTTTTTCGGGGGGGGGGAGGTTGTGGTTTGTTTTGTTGTTTTGTTGTTTTTTTTTTAATGTTAAACATAACATACAAGTAAATTAAATAACAGGCCAATTGAATTTGACATGTTCCTCTTCACATAATGAGTAGCAACAGGACATAGACTGCTTCAGGAAAGAAAGAATTGAGGACCCTATTCCACTACAATCTGTCATTATAAATATGGCAATATATAAAATGTTACAGAACATTATTGCCTGGCATATTGGAATGTGGTGTGGGTTTTTTGAGAGGTTTTTCTTTTGTTTGGGTTGTTTGGGTTTTTTTAATCCACAATTAAAAAGTTTTCTTATTTTTTAATTTAGATATTGGAAACTTTAAATTAGGAAGCCTTTCATTTCTAAAGATAGATATGTTATTTGATAGGATTTGAAAAGCATTCTGCTCCTAAATCAGACCACATGAAAGAGAATGGAATTGGAGACCCCACTAATCAAAGGAGTAATAAAAAACTTCAGCCAGATAATTCAGCATTCAGTAGAAGCCATATTCAAGCTAGTGGTGGTAGAGGTCCAGGTATGTATTCCACACCCCCAACTCCCACCCCTGAAAAAAACCCAAATGTGTTAACTTATGAAATATTTCAGTTGATGGCATTTCAGGTATGTGCTAACCTCTGGACTAGAACTATTTCTAAAGGAAGAATTCCATCATTGACTTGAATGAATCTTTGAATAACAACTAATTTTTAAGTAATATCTGCCATGGAATGTTAACTTTTCTAGAGACCTGTAGATGCAAAATTTTTTTTACTACTCCTCATTATTCCTGCATTAAAGTGGCTCTTGAGGCCTTGATCTGTTTCTCCAACATTGTCACGCCCCTTCCAATCATGTTGTTGGTTAAAAGGCACATAAGAAACTTGGAGCTGATCGATCTTTTGGAGCACATCGTGTGGCTCTGTGGATCGTTGGCTATTTGAGGAACACTGTATTGTGACATGCCAGATTATTTGTAGTCCTGTATATTAATGGACTTTATCTTATGTTTGGAAAGAATAGTAAAAAAGTTGTCTTATCTGTTTAAAAATCCATCCTACCTGTACATCAGGCTTCCAAGCAAACCAAGCTGTCAGAAGTCATATGAGGCAGTGACTTCTGCATTCTTGTCAGTGCCTTTGCTTTGAACTGCTCACACCTCTCAGGCAGAGAGATGCTGCCTTCTCTTGAGATGTATTTCTCTTCTGTCTTTATTGTTGAATTCCTAGACTTTTTAAAACTGAGAACACTCAGCTTGGTAACTTTTTTTTGATGGAGTAATGATTCAAACATGGTCAGTATTTACCTTTTCGGAAATAGAAGGATTTGTTTTCATAAACAGTGGCTCCACTGTTTTATTAAAAGTAAACCTTCACATTTAGACAAGATTAAACTTAGATTCATTTTTTTCAGAATAATTCATAAAATTTGATGTAAATAGTATATGCTTTGAAAATGGCTTGAGCATTCAATTTTAATAAGTAAGAGGTGTTCGTAAGATATGATTGACATAATGCTGCTTTTGTTACTTTCACTAGCTCCATTTAGTGGACTCCTTGGAGATATCTATACATTTATATCTATACTATACATCTCACTTTCTTTATCTGTGTTATGTAATTCATTAGTCTTTTTAAGTAGTACTAATATTAAAAACTAAACATTATGGTAGATAAAGATATTTGTATGTTTTGATGATCAATGACTTTTTAGTAATGATCTTTGACAAAAAGTATTTTTTGCAGCTAAGTTATGTTACAGTGATCAAAAGGACAGGCTAAAGGACTTATCCAGAGAGTGTGCTCAGAAGGCTGCTGATATGAAAAACTTCTCATCTTTACGAAAAGATGCAGACAGAGGACCAAGAAAAGAGTCTGGGAGACAAAGAGGTACGTTTTAAAAATATGACCAGAGAATCAATGGGTTAAATAGCTTCTGGCATCAATACTAGCTGTGCAGATTTTTTTCTCCTTTTAAGAGAACGCCCTGTAAGATTAGAGTTTCTGAGTTTTCAGTATTCTGAAATATGTACTGAATTTGTTGAGATAGTGTAAGGAACTGAAGTACTGTAACGATATCAGTTAAATATTAATGAGAACTTTAATGGAGCTTTTTTCTTTTTCTTCTTATAAGATTTGATTGGGGAAGATCGTTCCAATGTTAAGTCGGGGTCTCCTCCAGTTGGAAATGGACTCAGACACTGTGCTGATCAGCGCATATACAGCAGCCAGGGAAAAGGCTCCTATAAGCATGACAATGCACCTCACCAAGCAAAGCTTCCTGTACAGGTGCTTGGATCAAATAAAACAGAAGCTTTTCCTGCTGGGGAGAAACCTATGATCAGGACCCGGACTGATGGTGTCACCGGCTACGATACAGACACCAGTCAAGACTCTAGGGACAAAGGAAGTAGCAGCAGCAGCAGAAGCAGAAGTAAAGGTTGGAAACCTATGCGAGAGACACTAAACGTAGACAGCATTTTCAGTGAGACTGAGAAAAAACAGCATAGCCCAAAGCACAAGGCAAATCCGAACAGTAAACCTAAGCATGAAAAAGAGAGAAGCTTTAACCATTGGCCAAAAGAGAACCAAATCCAGAAAGGTTTAATGACTATATATGAAGATGAAACAAAACAGGATACAGGAAGTCGAAGTTCACTGGATTCGGAGGGAAAAGGGAATGCTGAAAAAAACAAAGGATTTACAGAGAGAAAAATCCATGGTGATAACTGGCAAATTCAGAGGACAGAATCTGGATATGAAAGCAGTGATCATGTCAGCAATGGATCTGCAAATCCGGACTCGCCTGTTATTGAAGGAATCAATCCGGCAGATGTCAAGAATGTTAAAGAAATTGCTTCCTGCAGGTAATGCTAATACTCTTAGAACTTGCATAGATTGTATTTACAGAAAAATCGGTTGTTCTAATGTTCATGTGTTGTTTCAGAAAAAAAAAAAAAGCAAACATGCTTTGGAACTTTATACACTTGAGGACAGGTATGTAGAAGGCTAGCAATGTATCTAGAAATAAGGATGCGGACAATTAAGTGTTAAGTTTACCTTCACTTTGAGGCTGCAACACTAGTTCTGTTTGGAACCCACTGAGCCACCTTATTATGGCACTGAGCCAGAACTGCCAAGGCCTCCTGCTGGGCAGGGTGTGTTAATTTGAAATAATTGTTACACTTCTTTAGTTTTACAGGTTTTTTAGACTGAGTAACTTGCCATCTGTAATGGAAAACAACTGTCTATATATATCATATCTGTAACAGTTGTACAGACAGGCCCCTGACAAGGAGATGGGAATGTCAGTAGGGGAATCTTGTATACTGTTATGAGTCGTTGTTGTGAAATTCAGTTTTCTAGAACACCTCAGATGTATATTGATCACTTCATAATTGATTGACCTGAATGAAAGAAATCTTTGAAAAGTGTAAAATTACTAAAACTGACCAAAAATGTGGTTAGTAGCTGAATTTCATTAAACTCTACTAAGAATTGATGTATGCTAATAACAAGTATGTTGCCCAGAGGTGTTGTGGAGATGCTTGTAACACATTGGACATGGTCCTGGGCAGCCTGCTGTAGTTGACCCTGCTTGAGCAAAGGAGGTTGGACTAGATGATCTGAAGAGGTCCCTTCCAACTTAAATGATTACGTGGTGCTGCGAAATATAAAGTTATCGACCTTCCAAATGCAGTTTTCTGTATTGTGTGTCTTAAACTGTAGGTGGAACGTAGAACCCATACATTTTTCTTTCGAATCTTGTTTATATCCATAAAATGGAAGAGCACAGTTGAGACCAAGCGTAGTCACAGATTATTGCTAGATTTGAGCAAATTTTTGGACATGTATTTTAATGAAAAGGTATTTTATGGGGGGAAGAGAATAGTAGATACCAGGAAATGAAAAGTCTCTGACTTCTCTAAGCGGAGATGCAAAATTCTAAAACTTATTTCATAAAGTATTGTAGCAAGTTATCAAACCAAATTTTTTATTTAAAGCATACAAAATACAGCTTCTGTATGAAGTGAAATGTCCTTGATTCTTTTGGAACTTCAAGAAAGCAAAATCAGTCATTTGCTTAGTTTCTTTCAAAATCAGTCAATTCTTAGTTTCCTTGGGAATTATTCTGTTTTGCATATAGAAGCATAAATAAGGACATATAAATGGCCATGCCAGGAGGGGCCAAAGGTTCATCTAGCCTTCAGTCTATACCAGTGGCTGGTAGCAGATGCTTATGAAAGATGACAGCAGATAGAGTGGTATTTTGTAAGTGTATTCTTTTAGTCTGTTGTGTTTGGCTGCTTCATGGACTTTCTGACCTGGAGATTGACTGTGGTGTCCACTTCCATTAAAAAACACTTTTTACCCCATGCCTTTATCTATTCCCCTCTTCCCCCCCCGCGCCCCCCCCCCCCCCGCCTTTCCCCTCCCAACAAACTGTACAAACCCCCACTATACAAAAACTTTATGGGCTTTTTATTGGATGATATAAATATGAGTAAAGCTACTCCAAGCCATGTTCATATTTTCAGTGTTTACAGTTGCCTCGAACAGTGATTTCTACAGTTATAACCATGAGTCATTTTTAAACATGCCCAAGAGGTAATGGGATGCCCAAATGCTGCATGTGTCTTTCTGTGAGAGAGAACATGATAAATTTAAACTGTTGTTTAAATACTTGTCAAATAAAGAAAAAAAACTGTACTTTATCAAAATACAAATGACTTCTTGGGACTTTCAGAAGGATTTTATGTGACTGGTAATTAGAATTGACTGGCAATACCCACTAGTTCCCTTCTAACAGTTCAGACTTTGTCTCATAAAAGCAAAAAAAAAAAAAAACCCAAATGAATTACTTGAAAGTTCTTTTAGAAGGTAGAAAAAAAATTACTTAGTGTTTTATTTTTTGTTAGGTTCTTCTCCATTCCTCCTGTTTCTTTCAGTATTTTTCTTGTTTTCCTGTCCTTTCAATAACAAGTCCTTTTTTTTTTTTTTTTAATTGAAAAATTGCTGCTGTGTATCTTCTTCCCTGCCTTACTCTTGGAGAAGGAAGGAATTGGCAGGGTGTTTGTCAGCTCCCTATCTGGATTGGTAAGACATGCTTTTTGCTTAACTAAACCAGCAAGATTTACTAAATCTGCTAATTATTTTTTTTCTCCTCTTGGGTTTACTGCTGTAATCTTACAGTTTTCTTCCAGTTTGAGAAGAAGTTTTTAAATGAAAATCCCTATGAATGAAAGACAAGTGGCAATCACAACTTAGTATAATGATGTCTGTTGTCACAACAAAGTATTAATGAATAGCAAAATGTCAAACTAGGAAAATGGACAAGATAGAATGTTAGCTAACAGTTTACATGTACCTAAGATATTGATACTGATGAGATTTTTGCATTTTTAGAGAACTTAAGCTTGTCATAGCCAGATGCTGCTATATGTTTAACTTTGAAATATTCAGTGTGAACTATTAACACTGAAAAATGTATTTGTTTCAGACATGGGTGATACTGATGATAAATTGGAAACCATATAGTACCACATGGGTAGTATTCTTTTGCTGCACTAAAGTGGTAATTTTAGGTAAAACCTACAAATTTAATTAGGTGACCAGTGGTATCTGTTCAATTTGAAAATCACTACAGAAAACAGGTATTCAAAACTGTCATGCTTTCTTGGTGATCTCTGTTAATAAGCACTTTTAGAAATGTTTATGAAATTCTTTAGTTTACAATGAGAAAAAATGCAGTTGGTAGTTCTTTCTCACAGGTGACATGTCATTCTTCTATTGTTGATAACTTTACAAACAAGCTATCTTTATTAAACAGACTGATGTGATACTAAGGTCAAGAAAATTTGCTTTTTATGTGCTGCATATTAGGCATCCTGCTGTTGTACTCTAGAGTAAGGCTGGGATGAGTGGGTGTCCAGTCTCCAGAACAAACTGGGAACGCTGGCCTCACAAACTGTATATTTTGTTTGTTTGTTTGTATGTATTAAAGGATTCAGGTCATCCTAAATTTCTCTGCATCAGCAGAGCCTGTCACATGTGGGAGCAGTGTTAAAAGTATTAAAGGGCCACCCCTACTATCTTATGTATCTCGTGTAAAGTGTGTGTGTTAGTAAAAAATGTGACAATGATGATAACAAGTCAGTTTCACACAGGCGAAGTTTTTATGCTTGTATGCACTCAAGGCAATAAAGTTTGTGATCATACATCAATAGTTTAAGCCTTCAAATTACATGTATGCTTCTTTTACAGCGAACAGAACTTGTCAACCAGGAAAGCTGACAATGTGTTACATTCAGTATCCCAGCAGAACAGAAACTTTTATGGTAAGAACTTTAACTTGTATAGAGAATAAGAAGTTTTCTAAAAATAATTTAGATGTACCAAATTTTTAATACTAACTTACTAATATCATACAAGAGATGGACGGCCTTCTGATTAGCCTTTTGTACTTTGTAATTTTGCTGCATAACTTAATGTAATGATATTTCATAAAATTGAAAAATATATATACAATTTATCATTGCTTTTTTTTTCTTTTTTACAAGCCATAACCAAATATTTCAAAGTTAGACAATTTGTGTATCAGGTTGGCTGTATTTAGGTGGATTAGACGAAAATTGGCATGGAATTTGTGGCTGTTCTGGCCATGACGTTAGGGTTTTTTTTATATACTTCTTTCAGCAGAGAGCTCTCTCGCTGACTCACCATAGCCTGTGTACTCTGTCTTTTTAAAATGGCAAAAAGAAATCTGTTTTGTGGGGTTTTTTTCCTCCACAGTGAATTCCAAGTTTTATTCTTGTTCACGTTTTTAACCTTTTCAGTGAGTTAGACTGGATAAAGATGGGAAGTGTTCATATGCCGCCTTGGTACATTTTGATGGAAATGCGATGGAGCAGCAGTTCAAGAACAGTATCATTTTTTTCAGGGGCATTTCAAAGCATTCTGTTCCACAAAGCACCTTAATTTATTCAGTTTCTTGGCTTTCTTGTAGAGCAAATGTACAGTGTAAATGGATTCCTAGCTATCTGACATGATATATGGGCTCCCAAAGAGAGAAGTTGGGTTTTTTCAGTGCTCCACCATCATGTGAAGAAAATTGTGTCATGACAGTAGCATCAGTAGTAGTTCCCTACTTCTGTGCTAGGTCATGAATATGCACGGTGAGATTTTACCTGATCTTAGCATCTTTCAGACAGCAGTGGCAGCACTCAGCTCTGTGCTGAGTCATGTAAAAGCATGACATGTCTCCTGAATGGTTGTTTCACAGACTAGGTGATTTTTTTTTTTGTAGCGCTTGGATCTATTTTAAATATGGTATTTTGGTGTGGAAAATGTAAGTATCATTTTGGGAGGCCACAGCTTCTTTATAAACTGTTAAATAGTCAGGATACAATGCTTCTCCTTGCCACAGTCATCCTCTCCTGGTGGGTTTTGTTACACAGCATTTTCTTTATACGTTGTTAGAACAGTATGTCCTTCCTCGTGCATGTCGTATACCACTGCCTCCTCAGGAAGCGGCCTATGCGTAACTGCTTCTGGCTGGTGTAGGTTCTCTGTACAAGAACTGAAAACACTGTTTTTCACTAGTATTAGTGATTTTGCCAAGGCCTGTAGTGACATGACAAGGGCCAACAGTTTTAAACTGAAAAAGGGTAGATTTAGATTGGACATAAGGAAGGAATTTCTTAGGATAAGGGTGGTGAGGCAGTGGAACAGGTTGCACAGAGAAGCTGTGAATGCCCCATCATTGAAAGTGTTCAGGGCCAGGTTGGATGGGGCTTTGAGCAGCCTGGCCTAGTGAAAGATGTCCCTGCCCATGGCAGGGGGGTTGGACTTGGATGATCTTTAAAGGTCCCTTCCAACCCAAACCATTCCATCATTCGATGATTCTGTGATTTTTGGATGACCCTATGCTGGCATAAAACATGCAGTGTAATTCATTTTCACTGGCCTTAATTGGTACTTTCTTTTTAATCCAATGGAAATGATTAAATGTAAATTTTCATTTCTGTTGCTTATATTCTGCTTTGAGAACATATTTCTCAGTTTTATTTTTTTTTAGCAAGTGTGCATGTTCCTTTGTTCCTTCCCTGTCCCCCCTCAAAAAAAAAAAAAAAAACAACAAAAAAAAACATGGTAATTTTGTTCACTCCCTGTGTTTTCCCCAAAAGCATTTCCATGAGCTTTCTTGGTGGATACTAAGGAAGATTTTTTTTTTTTTTTAAATGTCTGGGTGGACTGTGGCACCATTTGTTTTCCTTCAAGATATGAAGCAGTATCAGGAAGAAACACTTGTAATAAGGAAATCTACTTCCTTTTACATACTAAGATGTCTGTTGGGTTTTTATAAAGTTGATAAATGCCTTGGCATATAAATATTATAGGTCAGCATGAGGCCAGCCAAAATCATTATCTACTGTTGCTGGAACAATGGAACGGTGCTTGTACAAAGAGGTGCAATAAATATTAAGCCACTTCCCCAGGAAATGCTTGATTTTTATAGATATCATACTTCTTTTCAAATAATGTATAGTATCATTTCTTCTAAGACTTAAATTGGGGCGGGGAGGGAGTTTTCCATACCACTTTTATCTTTTCTGTCATTATTCCAATTTATTTTTTTTTGTTGTAGAAAGAGAACTAATTTGGTGTTTGTTTATTTTGACAACAACAAAAAAAAAATTGATGTTGCATGGAAGGCAAAGATCTGTTTTTGCTTGACATTTATTCTGCTTTAGTTCTGTACTATACTATACTATATCATACCAGTGGGGAAAAAAACCACACTTGGATAGCAAAAAAAAAAAAAATCACACCAGTGAAAAATACATAAAGGACTCTGACGGAATGAAAAACAGGTGGGTTCAATGTTCAAGCGTAGTAATGAGTACTCTCTGGAGAGAACCATGCACTGTGCTTAAGCATACTTAAAGCTTTCAACATGCATTGTACACTTTCTTTAAAATAGTGTAGTGATTCCAGGTGATCCTTAGAGTTATCATGAAGCATTGACGATAAGATCCCGTCTATTCAGTTATTCCAATTCAGTAACTAACTTTTGAATAGTTTAATAACAAAAGTATGTTTTCTAAATCAGATGTGAAGTTCTCACATGTGTGCATGTTTTGGAAAATAATACTTTTAGTGGAAGTGATTAAGGGACTGAAAAGATCCCTGAAGAATTTGATCATTTGACATGTATGTGTGGCTAAAGATTTGTTTAGACTCAGTTTTTTTGGTTATCTAAAAAGTGTGTCAGGGCACCTTTAGCAAGGACAATAGTAGTCATTTACAGGTATCAGTTGTATTACCTTATGTTCTCTCTCTGAATATTATGAACAAGACATGGATTGGTAGGTGAATACCAAACGGACTCCTAGAAAATAGTGCTTTAAGAGAGAAATAGAGAAATGCCCAGTCCTTTCTGAGAGGAATGGGATGTAAGAAATCTTTGTTAGCCTCTCATGGCAACTTGAAAAAATGTCTCTGGGTGCTTTTTTTGTGTGGAAAACTTCTTATGGAAATAATGTTGGGCTTCTAATTAAGCCTACCATTTGTATAACTGCTTTACCAGTTCCTCATTTTTAACTGGAGCTGAATAAGGCTACTGTTGAGCAGTTGAGGAATTCTGTCCCTGACTTACAAAAATAAACTTATTGTTAGAGCATTATAAAGATAGTAACATTGGATCACACGGTGGTTATGCAGATCAAAAGGCTGCTGGTTTCACTGGTAGTAAGCAGTAGAGAACTTCAGTGCTGAAGCAAATGTCCCACAAGGCCAATGTCCCTAATTTGCGTGATCAAATTTTTGCAGGAAAACATAGATATTAAGTAAGCAGATATAGTATCCTTAATTTATATTAATGAGTTAGTGTTTATGAAGTTTGAACTTGATGAACTGTGGATGCTAATGTTTTTGTTTTATATAGAACATGTGACATGAACAGTGTGAGGACAAAATTTCCAACCTCACATTCTTCAAGTTGAAGAAAGATGACTATAATTCTTAGAAGTTGGAAAGGGCTGTAAAACTTTTTAAATGGATTTTCAGAGCAGTCCATGTGCTAGCTACTGATAATCGTTTTCAAACATAAAGGGGTTTTAGCGGCTTTCATGACAACCCTCCCCAATTCCTAAGGCACAGATGTCTTAATGCAATTGCCACTCCTGACAATTTCAATAAAAGGCATTACTGTTGGGAGGGTTGGGGGGGGAAGAATAAAGAATTAAATCCTAGAAGCCCTGCTTTCTAGATTCCTTCCCTCCCGCCCTCTCCCCAAAGCTCAGAGCACTTCATTCTTGAACTAACCTGTCAGTAGAATAAACAGCATGATTAAAATTGGCCAAGTACTTGATGGCCTCCTATTTAAGATGCAGTATTAAAAGCTGCCCGTTCAGTGATCTCAAAAAAAGGGTGTACTTGGAATCAATGCCTTAAATTAATAATTGCTTCCATTTGAAAATAAATGTAAAGGAGTATTTGTAATATTACAAATCCAGAGGTTTTCCCATTAATAATTATTCAGTTCAATAGCATGAGACAACTCCAACTGAAATCTAGAATCATTTCCAAGCTCTGGTGAGTATGTAAAGAATCCAAGTTGCCTTTGGTTTTTTGTCACTTCAGAAAACCCCACAAACAAACCATAATTCTGAAAAAGAAAACTCATCTTCTTAGGAAAAGCATACATTTATAGTAATAATTTCAAATATGGATCTATACTTAAGAAAATCCAGTTGTTAACCTTATGGTGCAGTCAATGTGTATGACTGTTGTGTTTGAAGAACTGAATAGTGAATTATAGCATGCAGCTACTTAATTTACTTAACACGAAACAGAAACAAATAAATGCTTTTCTGGAGTGTCTTTAAATGATAGATTAAAGATTTTGGTTTAAAAAAAAAAAAAAACAAACCCAAAACCAAACACTAAACTTTCAAGACTTCCAAATGTAGTCAAGCAGCCCATGAAGATTGAAATGTAAAGCACTCTCATGTTTCTAATGCACTTTATTAATGTGAGAAGTTTGCAATTTAAAATAGATGATGCAAAGGTTCAGGATTGGGTTTTAAAATGAACACCTGATAAACTTCTTGAGTGGGCAGATCAGAATGAAGGGTAATAGCTCTTCTCTGTCAACTGTTGCTTCACTTCAGAACTTATTTAAACTCACACACATGCAAGTATGCACCACCCTACCCCCACAAAAAAACCAACAGTGGAACTTTATTTTCTTTTTTTCCAGATGTTGAAAGCCATGGAAAAAAATCCACTAATGAATATATAAGAAATGTTTTGCAACTGAATGTTGCTTCAAAAGGACAGTTTCTTGAATATAAGGATTTTTTCTGAAGGTGGTCACTGTTTTTTAAAAATAATACTCTATTTTGGACAAGTTATAACGTTTACCTTCTTGACTGGGACTATGTTGTTGTTCCATGTTTCCAAAGCTTCCAGTTAGTCTGTCATTTCAACTGAATACAGAAAAATGCCTGGGTTCAGAGAGAGGAATTTGCCACACTACTTGTTACAAAAAGTATTACACCTTGGTTTTTATTGGCAACATAAAAAATCAGGTAATCAAAAGTACATGAAACATGCAGCTAAAACACATTAGAAGGAAATTAAATGTAATGTGTGTGTGTCCCCGCCCCAACTGGGCTTTGCAGATTTTTGCAAACGTTCTGTACGTGTAAATGAAGATACTAGAGGAGAACTTTTCTGTCCTACCTGTTGGCTATAGAATGGCTGTTAATCTTTTGAAAATCTAGATTGGCTATTCAAATGTGAAAATAGATGTTCATAAATCTTAAAAGCAATCTGGTTTGTATGTCAGAAAACAGTTACATTTAATTTATTGGTAAGGATCTTAGACCCATCGATAAGGATGTCAGTCTCCAGCTGAGCACAGTGCTTGTGTATCCCATATTTAGGTTTGCAAAGAACATAGAGCCAAAATTCCCAATTGAGTCTGCATCTGGTTTTAACCATGCATGGATATCCTGTCAGCAGAAGAGAAAATAACACATCTATTTTTAAGTTAGCTGGAATTCTGAAGGCACAAACCACCTGATATCGCTGAGCAGCTTTGGCTGAATGTGTGCCGTGGTCACCCCGAGGAAACCGTTTATTAACTTCTGCTGCCACCTCCTGACCGATTTGTGATACTGCCTCTGGGAAGGGCTGAACGTGTTGAATTCCGTAGCAGTTTGGCTTGGAGTTAAAATTAAAAAATTAAAATCTGTAATCTTCATATCAGGCGATTTGGGGAATTAAAGAGCAGTTGTATGGGCGATTTATTTGTGATTTTTAAGTAGACGTGCTCATTCATAAAAGTCGATATATTCAATGTCTTAAAGTTAAAAACTCTACCTTCAGACACTGTTATCAGGCAAATTATTTAACTCATTCATTCCTAGAACTGTATCCTGACGTTGGGACTGAGATCAAATACTGAATTGGAAATATTCACAGGAGATAATGTGTCAGAGCCTGTGCTTTTTTTTCAGTAAAGTGATTTACAGTTCATTAAAATCTGTAGCAGAATGAAATGTTTTCTGTTTGAAATATCACCTCAGTGTTAGTTAGCTCTGATGCCATGGCCCACTGGAGCAGTTTTGAACTTTCTTTCAGGTTAATTACTTGTCCCTTGCCAGTGTCACACGGGCTCATTCAGCAACAATATTTTCCCACAAGTATTCTTTCTAAGGTTGTAGTATTGTTTATCATGCTGGAATAGCAAGATTATTTTTTTAATTAATTTTTTGTCATCTCAAGGCTCGAAGGAAAGCCATATGAGGGCTTTGTTTCTTGTGCTATATGCCATTGTAGCCTCTACAACCTGTGTTCTTTGTCAAAGATTCAGTATACTTAGTCTTTCGTCAGTTAAAGATGGGGCAGATATTGACCCTCAAAACAAGTATCACTCAACAGCATCACCCAAAGTTTTTAGTTTAGTTCTTTTCTCTTGTTGGGTTTTTGACTCATATGTTCACAAGTCAAAAGTTCCAAAACTTTATCTAAACTTGAGGAAATAACAAGTGAATAAAAAAATATTTTATCTTGGTAAGATTACATCATTTAAGAACAGATACAAAATTTTTGTAGCTTTTGTTGATGAAAGTATAGAACAGCCTGTGTTATCCCATTGGAAATTGTCTAAGTACTGTCTGCTGAACACAAGATTATTCTACTACAAATCAGGCAATGTATGCCACCTTTTTTGAACTTAATTCCTGTTTTTCTGAAATAGGCGTAGTAGTTATATGAATCTAGTCTATATATACACACAAAATAAGGCTTTCTTTGAATGGCTTCAGAGCAGGTGACTGATTATAAGAGGCCAATCATTGCATTAGGAAGACTTCTAATATCTATGTCTAAACAAATAGACTGTTGCTTGTCACTTGCCAAGAGAGTGTTTTATTCTGTGTGGCGTCGACATGGATACTTAAATGCTTCCTTTATTTACTGTTAACTAGGAGCTGCGTTGTTCAGAAATTATGTATTTTTAGAGAATGATTCCTTGCCCTTGCCTGTGAATAAAAGGAGCTTCTAGAGTGCGAGTGTAGTAGTGCTGGCCCAGGCACTCTCATGTTGTGTGTTTAGGGCACGTGACTGGGAGTGCTCTCTGCCTGCTCAGCATCTCTACGAATAGTACAGTTTGCTGTAAGTTTTTAAGCCTGTTTCAAAGAATACATAATGCATTTCTAAAAAAAAAAAAAAAAAAAAAAACCACAACAAACCACCACAACAACAAAAAACTGAAACGCCCCCCAATCCCTACAGTATTCATTCAATTTAAATATTATTTCATGATGTGAAATTTCAGAAATCATAAATAGTTTTTATTTTGTAATTTGAATTACTTTGGATGTTTGAATAAACATGCTTTTATAAAAAGCTGCTTTTGAAAATGTGCTTTTAATTAGATGAAATGTTAAGATGATCTTGAAAACATGTCTATAGGACTTAAAAACTGTGGTAATTACCTATTTTCTGGTAACATTTTAAAAAAAAAAAAGAACACTTCCTTCAGATTATTTGGAATGAATATAAGATCTGACCTTCTGTGACAGATTGTCTTCAAAATGGTTATTTTGATCAATGTCGACTCTTGAAAAGAATTAATTGTCCTGTTTTGTTGTGTGTTGTTTGTTTTTGTAACCTCTGAGGAATTACAAAGAATGAACTGGACTGTATTTCTGCTCATTTTTGAAATAATGTTTTTCTACCCCCAGACTTGAGGAAAGACCAGATCAATTCAGAAGTTAACCACAGACCTCATATTAATTTCCCAGCAGAATTACATGTGCAGGTGCCCAGTCCTCCAGTAAAGAGGTAATTAATACTGGCATTAATTTACTGTGTGATAGTTTGAGAAATACTGAATTCTGTTATATGATAGTAATCAATATTAAGCATGCAAAAGTTAAGGTATTGAATATTTTTGACAGATAATGCCTTTTGTATTTTACATAATTGATAGGGCTAAATGCTCTCTATTTTAATTTTGGTGCTGTCAGTGGAACCAAATAGCTCGCATTGCTTTAAACCATCTTATCAGAGCAAAGGGTTTTAATAGTTTTCTGGTTTGAATGTATATACTACAACAGGCAGTGATTAACCAATTTGTGGTTAGCGCGATAACCCCATAAAGTTTTGAAAAGTTTGGCTGGAAGGGGAGGAAAAGGTAACTTCTGTTTAGAAGCTGCTGCTATGTACCTGTTGTTTCTAATTTGAACTGTAAGTGCTCAGTACCTCCTAAAAATCAAGAATCTAAATACAAATTTAGCACCCCAAAATAACATCTAATACTTGAAAAGTGGATGTGTCAGACAGAGTCACAGGGATGCTTAGAAGAGAGCAGAGGTCACGTTTGACGTAGTCCTGAATGTTGAAGGAATTTATCTTACCTTACAGATATTCAGTCTTGTGCAGAGATTTTTTGGGGCACTTTACATTTCAAATGAAAGAAACCATGGAGTGATTTAATACAACATTTAATCAAATGGCTTATGTTAAACAGATCCCAATTTTCTAGCCAGTTCGAATATTTAAGCAGTGTTACCAATACTGTCTTTGGAAAAAATCCTTGGGTTATTTGAGCTTTTCCTTATGGTTTTTATGGATACTTACATCCTGTGTGTTTTTGTATTTTAGAGCTGAAATGCCTGAGACCAACAGGAAACTTTTCCCATCATCAGCTCTACAGCCAGTTCTTAAAGACATTATTAAGTCAGAAAGTAGGAACAAGGCAAACGAACAGATTTCTTCAGAGTGGCTTAAGCCAGACAAGTTTGAGAAGATGAATGTGTCAGGATATTGTGCTGATGGTGTATCCCACCCCTATACAGAAAACATCTGTGGAAGGAAGCTGATCAGCAACGACTTTCACTCCTCTTCCCAGCCGCAGTCTCATCACGCAAGAACATTTGGTCCCAAGGTGGGGTTGTCGCCTTGTGTGCCACAGAAGCTGTCAGAAAGGCCCGTGGTGCTTCCTGCTCCTGGTGAGCGTGCTGGGCACCCGCTCCGGAGGGCGGATGCTCTTTGGGTGCCTGAAGCAGTGTACCAGAATCTTCCTCCCCCTTTACCGCCGAAGAAATATGCTCTGAATGCTTTGCCAGGATCAGAAAATAACTTGGCAGCTGATGTAAAATTGACAGAAGTTTTGCAAAATAATCCGCTAAGGCAAACAGGTACACCTTTAAAATCTACATCAGAAGCAAGTGTATTTACAAATGAACAAAGGCTTAAAGAGTCGTTTCAAGGGAACGAACCATTTGTTCATAAACCGGATTCTCCACCTCGCTTATCAGTTAATGACTTTTGGACTGTGTCTGAAAACTTATTAAAGAAAGGATCTCGTCATACAGGACCAAGTGCTGGCTATATGGATGGAAATGATAGCGTATCCCTAACAACTTATTTTTCAGTAGATAGTTGTATGACTGACACATACAGGATGAAATACCATCAGAGACCCAGGCTGTATTTTACAGATAGTGGCAGCTTTCACAAAGAAAGGCATCCTCCATCAGCTGGAGTAGAGCTGAATGCTACATATCATACTACTCTTGAGCCCAGGCATCCCACATCCGAGCAAAGGTACGAGGCAAATGTAGAAGGCATACATTGCAGTAGATAGATCCAGATTTTTTTTTTTTAAGAATCTGACTTCTGCATTTCATGTAGCCTGTAAATGGGCACGAACCTTGAGTCTCTGTGTGTGTGATAACTAGGTACCCAGTTGACTGTCCTTTGCTTAGGAGTTATGACTGTTCAAATGAATATGCAAATAGAGGTGAACAGAGGAGAAGAGGTGCTAAACTTCTGGTTCTTTGATTTGTTATTCTAGTTGCCTTAATGCTTACCTCTGTTACTCAGCTTGTCTTCTACAGTTTTTATTAAAAATGGTCCCTTTGGGTGTATACATTTTACAGCAGTGGGATCAACTAGATGTTACTAATTTTGTAAGAAGATTTAATTAGTTGCAGTTTTAAAAGTGTTCCTTCAGACTGTGGTCACTACATACTTAGACTAACAAAAGGGATAAAACATATTACCATATATAATGCAGTAAAAGTAGTTACAATAGAGCAGTATTTATCCTGATAGCTAGCAGGACGTGACATGGCTTTTTTCAACTGTCTTCTCTGAGAGTCTGTGCTTTCACAAACCTTCAAGTGTCTTTAACACAAGTTTACCCAGAGAATTTCTAACTTTTTATTTGAAAAGCCTTAATAATAATAATTCTTTAAAAACGGTTCTGGTTTGCAAGTGTTAAATAAGACTTTCAAAGGGAATTCAAGTAAATTGCAGTAACAGACGGTCCTATTAATAAACCTGCTCTATGTTAGTGTACATCTTTAAACATACTTAGCAGATTTGTTCATCCTGTAAGCTATATACTTTAACTTATTAAAATTAAATTTAACCACATAAGCTACAAACCGGTATAGCAGAATAGGGTGTTAATTTTAAAATACAGAGCTATCATGCAACTATGGAAGATTAATTTTGTAAGGTTTTATTTACTACTTATGTTCAGTTCTGATTTATTCTACAATTGCATGCAAATTCAATGCTGCTATTTATTGAAATTCCTATCTTTTTTTCAGCTTGACATTTTGAGCAATGTTTAATGGGGATCAGACATTTGATTTTACTGACAACATTTTTTTCCTGTTCGGAGCAGTCCTACGCATGGATACGTTCTATATTAGCAGATCAGGCTGACTGAACCTGCAGGCATTCAGACTGCAGTGGCTGAGTGAGTATGAAAAGAAGAGGTTCCCCTCTTTCTCTGCTCTAGCACTCTGCCCTGCAGTTTTGGCATTTACCATGTCGTTTGTTAATCTGACTTATTTCAGTAACAAAGAGGAGGATTTATTTGGCTTTTATTTGGTTAGTGAAATCAGTGTACAGAACTAGCTAGTGAGTGCTGAGGCTCAGCACATGGCCCAGTGAGGGCTGGGGAAGAAGGAAGGGTGAACAGGATTTCACCCTTGCGGCAGCCCTGTGTGTTTGAAATGACCCACCGTGTCTTGTGGGGTCAGAGGCAGGGGCTTAGAGTTCTGTTTCAGTCTTACCGTAACACTGAACAATGTATAATTCAGAATTAAGGTCAGCAAAGCCGGACACAATCCAAAAAGGCTAAATTTTGCCATTATTCATATTAGAGTGTTAACTTGGGGTGCTGCTGATTAAACATCAATGCCTTTTAGTTATGAAAATAATGCAACGTTAAATATGCATAACAAACTCTTGCTTATACTTGCACTGTTAGTCAGAAAGGTGTTTTTGTTTAGAAACCTTATGTGAGTTTTAGTGCTTCAACCAAATGTTGGCAATTGTTCAGCACAATTATCCAAGGTATACATTTAAACAGTAGCTTTGGTTATTCTGTGTCAAGGTCAGGTTTTTTTAACTACATGTAACTTACAGTAGAACTGGAACATGATATATGCAACGAACCCGGTATCTCAGATTAATCTTATTTCTACCTTCTTGATCAAAATTTGTTGTAGCACTTGGGAAAAATTAAATTCTAGAATTTGTAGTGCAAATAATATGCATGTTTAGGTATGGCTGCTGGTAAACAGCAACTTAAAAAAATTACCCTTTTGTAAGAAAATCAGTTGAATACAGAAGAACCACCCTGAAAATGTAAGAACTTGGAAGATTCCTAATTGTAATATTTTTGAGAGAGATTTCAGAACCTGTAAATTAAACTTTTCTAGTTCATCTAGCAATGTTACATAATATACATAGCCAGTTAAGTGAAACTGTGTTCTAATACTTGTGTAAAGACAAAATATTGGAATTTGTAAATAATGTATAATTTGTAAAATGTTTTGCAAAAATCTTGTATTTGAAATGACAGTATTTTTATGTATGAATAGCACGGCAACAACTGTGAATGATGTTAGAACACTTATTTTTAAACATGCATAGCAATGTTTGTACTTCTGTACAATGAGCAATATGAATGCTTGTTACTGATACCAATGAATTTGGCTTCCAGTAAGCACAACTGGTAAACTTATTTTTAAAGTAGCGGCAGTAATTTGGATGTACTTCAGTCTCCTTGCTTTGCTTGAAACAATCTTACCAGACACCTTTCTACGTGACCCATGTTTACCAGGTATTTAATTATAGTAAATAGACAGCTAATCGAGGCACCTTTGTTTTTGTATTTGACTCTGCACTCCATGTATGTATGTACGTAATAGTTGCTAACTAATATGTGATAACTTGTTTTAACTTACCTAGGGTGCCTATTTATTTTTTTATAAATGTCCCCTTCTGGCTATAGATTTGTATCAGAGCCTAGACAATTTTTGTAACAGTAAAGACATGAACAAGTCTTGTAATTAATATATTTTTCAGTCTTTAGAATTATTTTCTTGCAAAGTTCTGCTTGTTTAAAGTATCAGATCAAAAAATAAAATATCTGTCTTCTGTTCTTTTTCTACTCCACATTTTTCTCAGGAAAAAAAAGTTGGCTTTCCAGAACTACATTTTTAAACAGTGACAGATAATACTGCTACTAATGGTTGAAAGTTTTGCAGAGATGGTGGTTCAGTACCTTTTTTGAATAGTAAAATTCATCTTCTGAAGTATTTGTGTATAAAGCTCTTAAATCTATTTAGCTTTCTAAATACCTATGAAATGCATAAAGCAATTTTAATACCATAATCCCACAGACTTGGTGACAACTGATTGATTAGTTACACAAGCTGTCTTTCTACTTTTCTACCTTTACTCTATTAGAGATAAGTGAAATTTGCCTTGATATATGTATTCACCTGCTCCAGGAGCGTATGAAATAGCTTGAGCCCAATGCATCACAAGCCTGTGCTTTGTTAGCTTTGTTTTCTGAGGTAAGTAAAACCTTGTATGTCAGATCTGGCTGAAGAGGAAAATGAAATTACTAGAAGATACCTTGAAATTTCTTTTAACTTTCTAAAGGCTATGAAGACTCATTTTCACCTGTCTTCCTTACCAAAAGAGAAACGGAGCAACATTACAGTGCTTCCCCAATAAGTTGTTCCCTTGAGATTTCCCTGTGAAATCATATTGGGGGGCGGGGAAGAGTAGTGAACTTGTCTCTTTAATAGCTTCACTTGAAAAATTGGAAACTCCATTTTTCTATTTGTGAGAATGCAATCACAGTTCAGTGCTCTTCTGCACCCACGAGTCAAGAACTCTGAAACCGCTGACTTATTTTGTAGGTACCAGCAGCCAAGATCATAATTGCTAGCAGGTAAAGGCATCTCAGTTCTTAAAGCATAGGTCTGATACATAAAGAAAACCACTCTCGATGGAAGAATTGTCTTCAACACTGAAAGGAAAATAAAGGGAAAGAGAACATGCCTACTTTTGCATCCCGAATCATATTTAACCTGAGAATAGCCTGTTTTCATTTAATGTGTTAGAAGACACTGAAACACTCTAAACTTCAAAATCTCTGACATGCAGTTATTTTATTATATTTGTTCCTGAAAAGAACCCAACAACCATGAATTGCACTTCTCAGAATTAGAAACTAGTATTCACAAGCGAAAAATACTCAAACTGAACCACCTTCATCCATAGTCGAAGACTCTCTTCTCCAAAACCTGATCAGATTAAAAAGCCTACTCCAGGTACTTGGCTTCCTTTCCTTTCTCCTGAGAGTGCAAGAGACTCCTTGATTTAACACTGTTTTGAAAGTCTCCCTATAGTGAGAGGAAATTTTGATGGCCACACGGAAGTTGAAACCTATTACTTACCTATTACTGTCTATTGACAGTCATCCCTGGAAGGTACATGGAAGAGGGTACTTAACATGTAACCTGCCAGCTACTCAAGAAGGCTGTTCTTGCAAGCTTGCTCCTTCACTGTTCAGAGCAAGGAAATGGGAACGTGTTTTATCTTCATCATCAAGCGAGGACAGTAGGCTGCTACTGCTGTTAAACACTGGCATGTTTCAGAAGGCACACTAACTGCTCACGCTAGAATCTCATGCATGCTGTGGTATAAAGAGAAAGGTATAATACAAAACCAAACAACCAAACCCTTAGTTTTGGAAGTAAAACAGCTGGGTAAGCTTCATCTATTGAGGGGAAAAGGTCTGAGTTACAACTTCAGTCTCTGTAAGAGCTGGGTTTTATTCTTGGCCAGTCTACAGTCTGTCCTTTCAGTTGGTTTTATTCAAACAGTACATATTGTCATTTCTGCTTAACAAACCTTTAGGCACTAAATTACAAAAGCACAGTCAAGCTCTCTTACGTGACCTTTAAGGCACAGTTTAGAACACAGAAACAGGACACAGGTAAAAACCTGAACAGTGATACTTGTAACATAGCCAGAGATATATTATGATATAGTGTATATATCTGCCTCTTGCATTCAGATGCAAGTAGAGTCATGTTCCCAGTTGTTTATACTGCACAAATGGTCCTCTTCCACTGCTTGTTTTCATAAGGTGCATCGTGTGATTAGATAGTGGCTCTACAGAGAACAGAAAAAGCCTCGTTACTTTTGCAGTGCTATATGATAATTTGGAAGATACAGCAAACATGAAAAAAAGTGTTAAGCATACTTTCTGATCCTGTATTTTTGGAAAAAAAAAAACAAAAAAACCAAAAAAAACCCAAGCTCCTGGTTGTTTGGAATTAGCTTTACGTTTCTTCGGAGGTATTTGTGCTTTTCCAGGCCTTTTGAGGCTTTTCCAGGCAACGAAAGCCAAAGCTCCCCCCAGCTGCCCGCTCCCCTGCCAGGAGCCGTAGCTCGGGCACCCCAGCCAGGCGCGGGCCGTCCGGCTGCCGACAGCAGGAGCTCCCCTCCCTCCGGTCACCACCAGGCCGCCCGCCGCCCCTTTTCCCTCCCGCAGCCGGTGCCGCGGCGCAAGCGCCTCCTCGCCACTGCTCGCCCAAGCCCGCACAGGCCCGGGAACGCCTCGCCCCGGCGGCGGCTGACCTGGGCCCGGCGCCCTCACGGCAGCAGGTAGATAAACACGAAGAGCGCCAGGTCGAAGAGGATGAAGAGCCACAGGTCCAGCCAGTAGGACTGCCCCGACAGCGACCGGCCGCCATCCGCCGCCGCCGCCGCGTCCGGCTGCTGCTGCTGCTCCCGCCGCCGCGCCGCCGCCTCCATCTCCTCGGAGCTCGCAGCGCGGCACGGCGGCACCCACCGCGCAGGCACCGGCTGCTCTTCCGGGTGGGGAGCCAATGGCAGCGGAGCGCACGTACTGCCGCCACGCCCCGCGGCCCTTGCCGCCCTTGCCGCCTCACGTCGCGCCCCGCCCCGCCCCGCTGAGGGAGTTGGCGGTTCGTGACGGTTAGTGGCGGTTGGTGACCGTTGGCGCGCGAGGGGCGCTGTGCGGCCTCTGTTGCGACCCGGTGGCGGCCCTGGTGTTTTGCCTCCTGTTCCAGGCACGGCTGCGCTCCCTCGCGGCTCTCCTGAGAGGCTGCCGGCGCTGTGGCTCCTTTCCCGCTCATTGCTGAGGAGCTAACGGCGACGCCAGGCCGGGCTCGTGTGGTAAAGATGTTGGACATGGAGGGAGCGCCTGCTTCTCCTGCTGGTGTTGGGAGAAGTGATGCTTGTGGAGGCTCTCTCTGAGCCGGTGACTGACATTTCTGCGATAGTACCTGGGCACTACGAGTTGCTGCTCCCTGCCAGTCCTCAGGGCGCTTGGCCAGGTGAGAGAAGGGTGAGGGGAAAAGCTGGTGGTCAGTCCTGTCAAACCATGTTGGCCTTATTCTGTTAAGCTGCCTTGGGACTTGTGTGGAAATAAACATTCACAAGTTCTTCCTGATACTCTGGAAGAAACTAAAAGACTTTTTGAGAAATCCTGTTGTGAAGAAGTTGAGGAAAATTGAAATTGTTTTACGATGCGCTCCTGTCCTTGAAGGTTAGTTGGAGCTTGTACACCCTAATGAAACATGGAGAAGTTCGTGTAGATAGTGTATACCGTGTGCTTTATTTATACAACACACAGCTGCTTAAGAAATTAAATTAAGCTGCACAACTTAATGCCATGCCCATAGCTGGGAGGTACTACCCTCAGACCAGCTAGTGCACTCAGTATTAAAAGGAGTGCAATTATTTTCATTGTGTCTAGAAGAGTGACCAGAAACGTAGGAGTATACTAAACAAAAACTTCCTCATTGTAGCTATTAACCCTTTTTAGCCTCATATTAAGAGAAAAGTCAATACTTGCTGTAGAATGCAGAGCAGGTGTATCTGATCAAACTTCTCATAAGCATACACTTAGAGGTAGCTATTTTGCTTAATAAGTTCTATCATTAGAAATAAGGATGAACTCGAATTTGTTTTTATATTGCAAATATCAGTTAAGCATATGTGTGTTGGGTGAAGTACATTAGAGATTTGGGGGGGAAGCAATGACAATGCTTCCCCTTAAAGTCTTGTATCCATCGGTATTGCCTCATTTGAGCAAAAGGAACTGTGGATTGTAGGTTTGCCCAAAGCAAACGATTTCCGATTTTGTTGCAAAGTAATGTAATTGTGAAATTCCTGCCTAGGAAACAAAAGTCTCCTAGTCAAATTTATTAGGCTATCTTATTCACATTCTAATATAATGATCTTATTTGTTAGTTTAGCAAAGCTCTACCACTCTCCTTTAATTGATGATCCACATCCCTTTCATTGATGATCTTATCTCAGGTATTAGAGGCTGAGTCTTTAAAGACTTTTCCTTATTTTTTAAGTATAGCTGCTGGCTACATCTGTCTTCTGCAGTATTTGGAGTTGTTAAATACTTTTGAGCTCTCATCTTTTCTTTTTTTTTTAAATAAATAATTATCAGATTACTTTTCAGTTTGTGGCCCTGTATGTAATCCAGAATTAAGTAAAATACTTTCTCAAACACTTGAAGAAGAAATATCCTAGTGATTATTGTAGCCAATCAATCAAACAAATCTGGTAACCTAGATCAAAATAACTGTGAATCAGGCGTTGATACCAGGCGTGGGCTAGAGTTTGACTTTCTGTGCTAGAAAGGTGCAAGACTTTTTAAAGCATCAGCATACTCAGGGAAGAAAGAGAGAACACACTCAGAAACTTAATATAGCTTTCATTCCAGCCAGTGACATCTCTAAAGAAATAAAATGGCATTCTCCAATTTCCTGAAACCTTTGACATGTAATTGTTAATATATTTCTATGCAATTTAGAAGCAGTAATGACATGCAGCTGATAATGAAGGTCAAACTCTATAACAGCACTTCTATGGTTAGGGCTTCTGTCTTATAGTTTAGTCTGCTTTTTCAGTGTGCATAGCTTAACTGAAAGAATCTGTCAGCTTATTGCAAGCCATTATTCTTTATCCCTCTCTCTTTTAAAGGCTTTAGTATCTAAACAAAATAGCCTAGAGATAGACAGAATTTTGTAATAGTGTTGTTTCCAGATTTTAGAGTGGTTTTTTTGTTTGATGGGGTTCTTTTTAGTTTTTCATACCTTTGCTTTTCAGTTTTACATCTCTTTGTAATTGAAAATTGAAGGACTGTTTAAAATAGTATTCTCTTCATTGCGATATATGTGGTATATCTATCCACTGAAAGATGATTATGTGAAAAATATCTACACTGGAAGTTGCATACAAGCAATATCTGGGGGAGGAAATCCAAATTCATAAAGAAGGATGATCTGTCCTACTTTTAATTCGAATACCGTTTGCATCATGAAAGCATTTTGGCAGTAGAGGGAGCTATGAGACGCTGAAGACCACAAAAACACAGGCTAAGATTCAGTTACAAAAATAACTGAAGGAAAAAATGTTTTTCTTTTTTATTCGTTTATGGCCAGCAAAAGGACAGTCAAGGAGAGCCAGGAAAACAGGGGAGTAAATTTTGCGAGGTATTTTAAAAACCCATTAAAATAATAATGTAAATGTACCTGTTCAGAAATAATATTTGAAATTGGACCTGTAACGGCATGTGAATAAGCACGTGGCAGAAGATTATGTAGCTGTTTGCCATCAGGGAATTTTGTGACGAAGTGCTGTGAGACTTTACAGATATGGCTGCATTCATATTTTGGGTTAGACCTCAGGGCTGTCCTCGGATCCACATGGTATTGTGACCTTTTAGCAAAGCCTTACATATAATCAGTCTCTTTCTAGCTGTGGCAGTAGAAACATGGGTGCAAAAAGCTCAGAAGCCAAAAAAAGAGCTCGGGGCATATTTTCTGAAGGACAAGAGTGCTGGCACCACACAGGTTTGTTCTGCGGATGTCTCAGAAAGGGTCCAGGGCTGGGAAGCAGGCTACCCTGTAGACATGGGGACAGGACTAGATGACCACCAAGAGGCATAATTAGAGGGACACAGCAGATCTTAACTAGTGCTGACTCTCGAGAGGCAGTTTTACTGCAACCCTTAGGAAATAGCCCAACTCAAGGGAGGTGAGGCTGGGTTGAAAATAGCACTTACAGACTGGACAACATGAGCAGAAAATGGTGCATATTTGTCACCCATCAGAAACACCAATGTTTGAAGTCAACATAGTCTGAAATCATTCTTTATCTTGTTAAAATACCTTCAATATTTTTATTCATGTCCTGAAAGAAACTCACTCAGAGCCTGCTAGTACTCTTCCTGTTGCAGAATGATTTGAACCCCTAATAAATTGGAACAACTCAAAATCTGCATGTTTAAAAGCATGGTCATACTTTTAGAAACAAATACTATGAAATTACTTCATGTGAGATATCTGTATATCATCAGTACATGCTTTATATTATTCCGATTGATATGAGCATGGTATCAGTGAGATATCATTTAAGTCCTCCAAGCGAGCTGTATTATCACACCATCTTTATATTTACATAGAATAGTCTTAGAGACTTGGGTGTTGTCAGGTTTCTTTTAGGTTTTGCCATCCTAATTACACAATATTCAATACACAGAGAAACTGTTTATCAAATATTATGGTAAGGAAACTGCCATTTGAGAAAGTGCAAAAAAAAAATTAAGTTCTGCTTATAGAAAATAGTTTCTGCAGCCTTTTACAGTATGACACTCAGGTAGGACTCGGTACAAATAACATTTTTGCATTTGTATCAAATTGTAATTGGATTTTGTTTATTCAAGGCAAAACAGTAAACATACGGAAGTAGCCCGTGTTTTCAACAGGGCTGAGTAATTGCAGCTTAAGAGGTGCTGTGAGGGCATAAAATGAAAAAAAAGCAGAGGATATGTAGAAAATTGGTCTTTTTTTCATTAGTTTTTGATTCTGGTGCTGTTCTGGATGAAGTGCTTAGCCCCTTTTGAAGACTCTCTTGGCTTCAACTCCTTCATATACGTAGGTCTGTTAAGAAATTAAGAAGAAAAATCAGTGGCTGCTATTACAAAGTTTTGTGTCACAGATGCTATTGAGAGATCATCAGTAGTGATTTAATTAATTGTGACTGGTGACCACGTGGGGCCTACCAGCCCTACCTGCAGGCTCTGAGGAAAGGAACGTAAGGAAAGCAGTCTGTTTTCAATAGGCGTAAGTTCTCTATGCAAACATTTGAACCACCACGGGACAGCTTTTGGGGGCTTCAGAAAAAACCCAAAGTGTTGAAGTGCCGTATTCCCAATACCACTGAAGGGCTGGACGGTATGTTTTTGATATCTCAAATCTCCATAAGGTTTTTTTTTTTATTTATTCTTTTAAGAAGCTGACTGGCTAGTGGAGAGGGTCTTAAAGCATTACAGTTCAGCTCAGTTTCTGGCTTTACTGCAGAGCTGTGAAACATTTCCCTTTTTTCTCAAACTTAGCCTTTTGTGCCATCATCCCCTGCCCCAACCCCAAACTTTGTTTTAAAAGGGCAGTTATCAGCCATTGACAGCATTAGCCTGTAGTAAGCTCCTGTGGTAAGGCTTTTACAAGGCAGACACTTTGAAAAGGGCCTTCAGTCAGGACACATCTATATAGCGTGTATATCTATCTATCTATCTATCTCTGTATATCTTCTGTATACAGCTTATATACAGCTGATACAGTTCACATGGGTAGAAAAATGTAAAAATCACGGATTGTGAGTTTTATTTTAAAGTTTTAAATTTTGATGGATTACTTGACTTGAGATTTTAAAGATAAATGAGGTTATTTGGCTTGAAGAAAAAATGTCCTACTTTCAGAACAGCTTTTAAATTTTTTTCAGTTTGTTATATTGTAAAGTTGTATGTAAGTGACTGCTTAACTCACCTGAACAAGTTCATCACCTACGATTTCTCTGTATGCTGTGAGTAGTTTTCCATTATCTTTTCTGGTAAATTTTCCTACAAGTTTATTTCCTTCCATGCTCCAAGAACCCTATAATGGGAAAAAAAACCCCAAATATTTTGCAATAGATATAACACTGATTTGATTTAAAGACTGCAGGAATGCTTAAAAGTGAGAAGAGATTAAAACAGTATAATAATGCTTTTTTGGACATTGATGGAAAGGCTGTAAAAATGAGATTTTAATAACACCACTAGTTTATTTAATTGCATAATAGTCAAGGTAAATTTTTTTAGTGCTCAGTACACCTTATTTTAATTAATTGTATCAACAGAGAAAAAGTAATTTCTTATAAATACCCACTCTGCACTCTAGGTGGTGTATTTGAGTATTATAAGAAGTAAAATTGGCATCACCTGGATTTCATTGTGTGAAAATTGCTACATATTCTGCTTTTTGGGAACTCTGTGGAACCCTGAGTTTCATGGTACAGTGTTGAACCATTAACAGTTAAGACTACCTTGTGTTTTGTATATAAGCTGCAAGCATTCCTGAACAGTCACACTTTAAAAGTAAAATTTAAATTAAAAACTAGGAAGACAAATCATTTATCTTGAAACTGTACTTCATAAAGTCATTATAATATAATAAATATATAATTATATAGAAAGTCTCTTACAGTAAGTTCAGTCCCATCAGCCAGACTGTACTCAAAATTGACTCCCAGAGTGAATTCAATATCTATGGTACGGAAGTTGCTTGATTCTTTGATAGTAAATTTGTCTCCATCTTGTTGAATAGTGATCTTCAGATTATCATGGGCTCCTAACTTTCTTTTCATCACATTAACACCTAGAAAAATCAATTAACATCAATCAGAAAAAAAAAAACAAACAACCTAGAGCATTATATTTGTCTCTTTTGAGTGACTTCTGTGTGGTTAAGTGAGTTTATTCCAGCATTCTGACCTGAATTTTTATTCTTCTTAATTTTTTATTGAGGCCATATTCACCAGTACAGATATAATAAAAACCACTATCCAACTGGAATGGTTATGTTTGTATACATATAATGCAGAGTTTCTACAAAATTTTAAGTATCAGGACGTTAAAATGACTTGAATCATGTGTGTCTATAAAACTGAAGAATGATGATTTCCTCACTGTATAATTTTTAAATTAGTTTAATGTTATCAAAATAATATTCCTGCTATAGAATTGTACTTAAAATTTATCATTCAAATTCTCTGAGCGAGCCTTTTCCTCAGGTCTAGACTTAGAGATTCTTTCCTATGCTGAAATAAATCTGCTGGAACTAGTTAAGTTGCTTAAGATTAACATAAAATCAGAACATTTCTCAGTATCTTTCTCCCCTCCCCATGGAATCTTTTGAAAATAAATGCGGTACACTATGCAAGCACAGAGCAGCACACAGCAAAAGGACAGGCTAGCCAGGAGGTAGTTCACAGACAGCTCAAGTTCGTATTCAGCCATAGTGGTATTATTCTTGTAGAAGGCATTGGAAAAGTAAGACTTACCCATCGCCTCCATGAACTTTTCATAATTTTCATTTCTGTCGATTTTCCAAGCACCATTGAATGCCATGTTTCTGTCTGTAGGAGGACTGTTCTGAAGAAACAGATCCTTGCAAAGAGAATTTATGTACTGGCTTATCTTGAAAGCAATTTACAGGATGATGTGGCTGACTAAAGCTCAACTGATGCACTGATCTTTTCAAGGAGAAGTTTACTGTAGTTTAATCAAATTTCCAATCGTGACCACACTGCTGAATCTCTCCGTTACTGCCCCCAAATCATGACAGTATCTTTATTGCTCATCTTAACAAAGAATTGCTAATCCATTCATTTTATTCACCATATTTGAGTTGTAGTAAAAATTGGATATCTAGTGAAAGCAATAATTAGACTAAGAAGATGTCTTGACATTTTCTCTCTGTTGTATCTTCATGCTTGTCTTTCTGCAACTGGAGAAAATATATGTACCCAACAAACCAGACACAAATCTCTACTCTGTCTGTTATAATTTGGTAGAGATCTGTTCTGCTCAACATAATAAGCACGGGGCAGAGGATTTCCTGAATGTCTGCAGGTTCTTTCAGAAAACTATTCACTTGCTTCTTGTCTAGTGCTGAGCTGTGAAAATTGGGATGATATTCTGTATTTATGTGCTCACTCTTTAGTATATAGTTTAAATTCTGAGCAGTTTCTACAAATTTTTTTCATTATAACGCATTCAGTGAATACTATGTGCATCTAACCCATTCCTACAACAGAAAAAGATGTGCAGCTAAGTGAATTTACCTGATGTGGTTGGTTTCCATAGGTCCCAGATTTTGTCTGTTCAATGATAATGCAGACCATGAGTCGTCTTCTTCCCCCACTCCCCTTCCTCTCCGATTGGTGCTACTTGAAACTGACCAAAACTATTGCCCCAGCCTTTTTCTTTACCAAGTTTAGGGTTATAATTATTCTGTTCACATGGATGGCATCAGCTTTGCTATCTGTTAGCTTCAAAATGTGAATGTAAATCCTGAACGCCAAATTGGATTTTGCTTAGCACACAGGTAATGGGTTGTGCTCTACTTACCAAATTTTAAGTGTCTCATGTTATCATAATCTTGTACACCTATGGATTGCAGCCTGGATCAAGAGGTTTTACTGAAGTATAACTATCATTTAGAACTTTGCTAGCAATACCAGAATAGTGTGGCTTTTCACTCCAGTCAGCTTCATTTTGAAATCGGTAGTAATCTGGCTAACAGACTGGAGAGGAACAATAGCTCAACAAGTATTTCTCACTTGATGAAAAGAAAAGAAAAAAGAATGTAGGTTCATATTGTTGCGAGTGATGTAGGGAAAGGTGCCATACTTGCAGCCAAAACAGGGTGCTAGAAGCTGAGCATGCATTAGAGTTAAAATTGACTTTTCCAGACCCTTTGGTCTTTTGAAAGATGGGATTTGGTGTGAGCTAGGCTGTTGTAGTTGTGAAAAGCTCGTGTCATAGCCCATGCCCAGTGCTGTGCTTATCATGGATGCCCATCTTGCCCTTCAGCCAGCTCAGAAAATGGGCAAAATGAGCTTCTGTTAGAGTCAGATTATCTCTTTTTATTGCATTGGAGTGTATCTTGACCTTTGTAGTTAGCATCATCAATCTGTATAATTTATTTAGTATATTTATTTAGTATTTAGCAACTACAGCTATTCCAGTTCAAGAAGACTCTCCCAGCAGTAATTTGCAGAGGTTATCTCAGATCTTCCAACAGAGGTCCTTTTATGAGTGTTTCCTAATTCATTTCATTTGAAGTGAGCCACCTCCTCTTACACAGCAGATGTTTCAAACCTGCGGTTTTTGCCTAAACTGCGTGGGGAAGAGAGGGGAATGGGAAGAATCTCATTCGCTAAATGAATGGTTGCTGTGAGGGCGCAGTACCCCCAGCATGGGGTCACGCTGAATGTGCTGGAGCACTAAGCTGGTGAGCCAGCACAGCCCCAGCTGGGAGAGAGCAGGAACCCACAGCCATGTCCCTGTTCTGTGTGGGAAGGTTCACCTGCAAATGCCAAGGACTGGGGTTGTGGACACGTGTCCTCTTCAGGCTGCAGCTTGTCCTCTTGTCTTCCACTCTTCCAGCGGCTGTCGTTTGCCTTCCTCAAAGCTGTGGTCTTCCATCTTAGAAATGCCTTTTTTTCTCTAAGGCTAGGAAGAAGCAGAGCCTGCCACTCTTCCTGTACTAGCTACCTATTCTTTCCTCTTCCTACCTCTTATAATCCTGTCTTGGAGGGTAAAGAAGCCTGCCAGATGGAAGGTGTTCAGGCTGTTTACTCTTAATGGCGGTAAGGGAAGTAGCTCACAATATCTATTTAATAACACCATTTAGGTCTCATTATGTAGTTTTTACATGCAGTTTCTTCTTACATTTTAATGCAGTTTTTTATCACCTTGACTTACATAGAAGTTCTAAAGTAAAATTTGCAAAGAAGTATGCATAACTTTGGGAGAAAAAATCCTGCCTCTATATAAATATTAGAATTCCAGAATTAACATCTTTTGTGAAGGACAAAATTGAAATACTGCATCTCACTGTGAACTGGAGCAGTCAGGTACAGGCAAAACATTTGACTTAGGGAAATACATACATGCTAGCCCCTGTAATTGGAACTGGGTAAAAATCAGCCAACTATAAAACGGAAGCTGAGTAGTTGCGTTAGCTTGGTGCTAAATCCAAACTCAGTGTCTCAAAAAGTGTCATAGCCCATGCCCAGTGCTGTGCTTATCATGGATGCCCATCTTGCCCTTCAGCCAGCTCAGAAAATGGGCAAAATGAGCTTCTGTTAGAGTCAGATTATCTCTTTTTATTGCATTGGAGTGTATCTTGACCTTTGTAGTTAGCATCATCAATCTGTTTAATTTATGTAGTGTATATATATATATATATATATATATATATAAAAATACCTGGTGTCTGGTTATAGTTCATACAATTTATTGTTGCTTAACAAATTTATTAACTGTCTTTACAGTCTTTGCAGAAGTGTTCTTTCTGGCAGTGCTGTAGTGCGACTTTTGAATCACTTCTGTTCTATCTGCTAGAGAATTGTGAAATCTAACAAATGGGAAATGACCTTCTATTTTGAGCATTTCAGGAAAGCTTTTCTACTTTTATAGGTGGGTTCTGCATTCTCTTCAAGAACCTGCTGATTCATTTCATTTAAGAAATGCTAAGGTATCTGAAGTGGTGTTTATATATTTAAACAGAACTGTTACGGATTACTTTCCTCATTTGAATCCAGTCTATCTTCTTAACCTCTGAAAAAATTACTCAGAGTAGTGACATTCTGGAGGTTAAGTACAAATATCTACATCAAACTTACTTCAGCAGTTTTTCTGAACCTTAAAAAAGGGGGAGGGTCTTCTGGAGCGAGTCCTCAACTAACAGGAAGATCTCTCAGATGTGCTTTTCCGGTCAGTTATCTCACAACTTGCCTTTCCCCCCTTGTGATTCTTTGGTCTCCCTCAGAAGTCGACCAGCCGACTCCAAACCTTTTCATCATGGGAGCAGTGAGTATCTGTGTCCTGAATTTCATATCAAAGCTTGTTGCTCCCTTTCTGTCCCATTTTTCCCTTCCTTAACGTTTCTTTTCACTAGGCATGAGTCCTTAGGATCCGGTTCAGATCAGGCCCACAGATCTGTCAGTTAAGTAAGAATCTCCACAGGTGGTCAATATTTACGAGTTTCATGGTGTCTCTACATCGGTTAGCGCTGACAGCATAAAGAACTGTTCTTCTCTGAGGTCTGATGGAATGTCAGTGCTAGAAAAAGCAGGTGTCTTTTTAATCTCTCACAATTTACACGAGTTACTTAGGACTATTAACACGCTAAAATCTGACTTCAGTTTTCTTACATGTGCTGGAATCATATGATACACACTTTATTCAGAGTTCTTTTGAGTTCCTTTAAAAGCTGGGCTTCCTTCTAAAATTATAATTACAATTGTTTTTAAAGATGTTGTTGTTGTTGTTGTTGTTGGAATATTCCACAACCTTTTTCCTTTTTCTGTCTACTTCTTCCTTATATGGTTTTCAAAACTACAATTTTTGCTTAGATGGTGCATTGGAAAACTTGTTTTTTAGTATTGCTGGTTGCATGAAAGTCGTGAAAGCTAAGGGTGTGTATTCCTGGCTTTGTTCAACGTGCCAGCTTCAGAACAGTGAAAATGGACAAACTTACTAACTTTGAAGTTTGATCTTTAGATGAGGTGGATGGAAATGAATTATTAACTTATATGGTCATGCCAATCTCATCATGCCAGTCTGTGATTATGGTGGTTATGACAATGAGGTTCCAAAGATCTGGTTATGACAATGAGGTTCCAAAGATCTGGGTGACACAAATGCTTTTGCAGTGGGTTATATTCATCTATCCTATTTAATGTTTTGTGGCTTATCTTCAAGTTGTTCTGCATAAAATTAGCTAGGACAGTAGAACTCAGCTTTACCATGGAGTGATAATGGCTTGGTGCCAGCATAAATATAATACACTTCTGTAAATATTATTACATATAATACTACATATTAAGAGAGAGATGAATCCGTGTTAAAACCATGCAGATTAACTGGTTTCTGTCAGGTAGTTGTGTACTGATTTGGCAGTGTTTATGTATGTCTTGGGATGGATTGCAAAGATGGTTGGGCACTTAAGTCATTGAAGTGCCCCTGAATCCCTTATTGTGAAGTTTTACTAAGCATTTAAACCACAATATTCAAATTTATATAGATATGATAAATAGATAATTCTATGCCAGTAAAGCCAACTTTAGCATAACTATGGGTGGCCTAGCAACAAGGAGCTCAATGGAGCCTAACTAATGCCATCTCTTGGATAAATAATTTCAAAGTATGTATTGCAATTGGATGTTGTATTGCAGCAGGATTACATCATACTTGAGCTAGATTTTGTTCTGCTCCAGCTGCCTGTTTGCTAAGTTTCTGGTTTTATTTTGGTTCAAGGAGAATCTCCTGAATGCTGCTAATATGCAACCTATTCAACATAAAGATTCAACATTGGAAGATTACTTAGAAATTTCCAGTGAGTATAGATCCATTTGTCTGATTAGTTAGTAGTGGGCTGTGAATCTTAAAACTTACTCTTAAGTGTCTGTATACACTCCTTTTTAATTTCTGTGTAGTGGCTCTGATCCATAAAGTGCTGCATGTTTTTGAGAGTTGATTATTGGAGAGAACTGTGAGTGCATGAGCTAATAAGCACCAGGTTAAAAAAATCTAGAAGCAAAATGCAGGATTTTCTTAAAGCAATAACAACTCAAGTATTTACTTCATCCGTTACTGCATGCCAAAATGAATCGTAGGATTACCTAGAATAGTAGAATCTAGCCTAGTTTCAATGAAAAGAGGGTGACAGTGAACAACTGCCAATAAAAATGTGTGATTTTTCCGGTAAAGGTTATATGAATCTCTGAGTATTAGTGCCATTTGTCACTTGTCACATAGAGACTGATATGTCAGTTGACCCATAGGGCTTCGTGTCAGGATTATCTAAGGTATTTAAATGTATATCTTAATACTCTTTTCCGATATTTTCCATGCAAATACTTAGTATCAGGCAAATTTAGGGAAGTAGTTTCTTTTTGTTCAGAATATGAAATGTGATCAGAGGGTGGGGTTGAGTCCAATGAGCCAACAATGTACAGTATTGAAAGTCTGCATCAGTCTTTTCAGTTACTCCAAAATTTGAACTGGACTTATAGTTCATTTCAACATAGCTATTTGCTGATAGTACACTTTTGCTCTTGATTATGATATAGCTCCAAACTCCACCAAAGATTACTGTGATTATCTGGATTAGTGACTTGAATCTAATCTCATCTGTAAAATAGCAAGCTCAGCATAATAGCAAGAGAGCACCCTATATGGCTCAGATATTTAGATATTTGTATATCCAAAAGGAAAAGATGGCTTCAAGACAAAACATTCTTTTCTTCATGTCTCGCGTAAAAGCAGAGCAGACACCCAGATCCTGGTTCTATTTCCAGCTCAGAAATGGACTTTCTATGTGACCTTGATCAAATTAACCCCTCTACTTATCTGTAAAATGAACTTCCCTTCTATTAAAAAGCCGTGTATATCATAAAATAACATGCCAGTGACTTGATTAACTACTACAAAAAAGGATTCTGAAGAAATGCCTATATGTGAATGTATCATGTGTAAACTAGTGGTATGATTTAACCATGGATTTTACTCCTAGTTTTTGTTAAAGATCTTTGTTAATGTTAAACAAAAGAAACCTGGGTAAAGTATAGATCTCTTTATCAGCCATTATTTTGCACTGGGTGGGCAGTAGCAGGCCATGGCTGAATTGATTATCTTCATATTTCAGCAGGAAAGAGGATTTTGTCTTTACTTGATAGTACAGATTCAGAACAGAAAATAATGCAGCTGTTTGGAGAACAGTTCAGTCTCTCAGGAAGTGTAAAAATAAATTTCCATGTTAAATAAAATAAGAGCTTTGGAATAATGGGTGGGAAACATGCGGCCAGGTATTTCAGGAAATTCTGAATTGTAAATACTGAAATGAAAATTTACTGTGTTTATAACTTGTGATATTTTTCAACTGAAATTGAAGTTCTTAAGTTCTGTACATATTAAGAAATGCTACTCTGCTCTGAAGGGCTGAAAAACTCAATGGCTGTCAGATTCCATAAATTTAGATCCTAAAGCTTACTACTGTAACAAACTCACATATTTGAATTATTTCCAAAAAATCTTAAAGGGTGAGATTTCATGGGAATGTGAAATGCATGTCAGCAATAGCTGTCACACTGTTACTAAAAATATGGCTGGAGGAAGGAGCTATTGTCTTTTCCATTTGTTAAAAAGGCATCATAGTTGTGCAAGGTGTGAAAGACTGAATGTAATATTCTTTTTCACCTCTTCAACAAAAACGCCTTTGTTCAAGGTTATATTCTTTTCTGGGCTGGGTAATAAATGTATTCTGGTACTCCTGTTGAAAACTGCGCCACTTCTCAGAAATGAATTCAAACATTCAGTAGGCTAGCAAAGGCTAAGCAGGAGCATGACTCAGTTGGTGAGTGGGCTGGAAAGACTGTAGTCCCAGGTTACCTGGTATATGTAGATAGACATAGACAGTTGTTCAGTTGCACTCATAAATTGCAGTTGGTTCAGGCAAACAGTACTTGGGTTTTGTGCTGAACTAAATCTGGCCCTTCATAACTTTTTGAATGAGACTGTTGTTTTTCAGCAATGTACATACTTTTTGGTTTTGCCTAGAGCTAAAAAAAGTCAAGCCAGAAGTGTTGCGGTGGAGAACCTAATAGGCAAAGAACAGAAATTGCCAAGAAGCCCACTGGTCTAGAATTACTTCTAGGATTGGCAGTTCACAACATGATGAGGCTTTTGTTGTCAAAAATAATTTCTTCACAGTTCTGTTTGAAGTCATTGGGTTGACTATTTACATCTCTCTTACATGCTACCCCAGGAATTGATATTTGGGGGCAGAGGATGAGGATGGATCTGTATAACAGTTGTATTTGCTGGTTCTACTTACCAATAAATAAACTGGTTTCTGACAGCTCCTAATAAGTGTAACTGCAGTGCTCTCTAGTGGTTAGTAGCAGTGCATTATTTTTTGCGGTTTTTAAACGAGAAGTACTTTACCACTGGCTCATCTCAGTAGTACTTATGTTATACGTATCTTGATATTAATAGTGAAGTTTTTCTCTTCAGGATTTCTAGGACCTAAAGAAGTTATTATAAATTTACAGAAGCAATGATTTGAATCAGGGAACAATGAGGTGTTGAAAATTCAACCTCAATAACGTTAATTAACAAACAGTAAAATTTGACATCATCCTTTTTATTTTAAAAAGCATGAAAACAGTACAAAGAGAAGAATGAGGAAATAAGTAATAAGCATCAGTTTGACCATAGAAAATAACCTGATTCTATATTCTCTATCAGCTGTACAGTAAGTAGGACTAATGATTCTCTTAAGTAATGTAACTAGTTTTACTAAGTAGTCATAGGACAGAAGCAAGCGAGAACACGTAACATTCAGAAGACCTTAATAATGCTTAAAGGCAAAACAGAATATACAGAGTAACCCCCTTAACCTAGTACAAAAATACTGTGCCCAGAAACTATGTATTTGTTCAAACATTTTTAAAAGATAAAAGAATACAAATGGACAAATTCAGTGGCTAGTGACTGTGATTAAGATTTTTATTAAACTATAATAGAAATGTATATTAAAACTATTTACAGTGCATTTCACACTACATTCTTTAAGAGACACACGCAGGTGTCTGCCATGTGAATACATAGAGGGCTCAAATTCTAACTTCAGTTACATCTGTAAGGTACCTTGGGCATCAGCAGGAATAGCTGAATACAACGAAGAGCAGGTGAGGCAGGTGTTACCAAGGGTAAGAGTTTGGTCCCTCTTTATAGGTAAAAAGGGTGGATTTGACCCATTCTTTCACTTTCTATACAGCTCAATCCAACTCCCACTGAGGTAAATGGGAATCCTGTAATTGATTTCAAATGGGCATTTGAGCATGCCTTAGGCCCTAGCATGACAAGCTCATGCTGTGAAAGTTAGTGGAAACTAGCTATTATATAGCATTGTCACATAAATATACATTTACAAACAGTGGTACTTAGATATGAGTTTCTCTATGGAAACAAACTTCTTTATGTGGAAAATACACCTTCCCATGCAATTTCTATTCATCTAGCCATGACAAAGATAAAATATCTTGCTGTCACAATTTGCTGTATTTAGCAAGTGTCACTAATTACCAGGCCAGATTCTGTGATGTTTCTTGTTCCTGTAAAAGTCCAAACCAAAAAATCCAGCCCTCATTATTTATCATACTCTGGCCAAACTAATTTTTTTATTCAAGATCCAATGTTCAAGCTTATCTTTCAAATTAGTGCAAGTCCCTCAAGAAGTACAGCAGGGAACTGTGAAATAAAGCTGAAACCTTGTGGAATGTAAACTGCATGTGATTTGATATGAAAAAGAAACTACAGCATCACAAGAGACAAGACTCCTAACTAAAGCTAATGTATAAATTTGCCTGAAATACAAGGTCTCTATAAAACCTTTAAAAATGTATGAATTTATTATGAGTGAGGCATTTTTTCCATCCAAACTCTCTGCTCTCTTCTCATGCATAACTGCGAGGGGCAACAATCAGATCACTCAGGCAACATCCCCTGATTTGAAGCGGCTAGACCTGATTCTTCATAATCTTTCTATATAATGGGCTGTAAAATCAGTTACCTCGTAATTTTGAAAAATCTTATATATGAATTAGACCGTATTGTGATTTTGTCAGTTTATGCCACTCCCAGATAAAATGCATTGGAGTGGAGTTCAAAAGTTTATCTTTACATGCACACAGTCGTCAGAGGGTGATGAATAAAATCAGCCCTCAGTCCTCTCTAAACTCCATTAAGTCTCCTAAACTCCATTTCAGCTTGTTTCTTGTATAATCCACACTGATTGCTTTAGCTAGACAATAGAAGTTGGAGAGAATATGTTTGAGATCCGACTAAAATAATTAGATACACAACTCATGAAATCAATGGCAGCTGAATGGCTGTGATCCACTAGCTGGATTAGAAAATGTTGAATCCTGAAGGCAATGAATTTCAGGCAGAAAACAGCCTTTTTTCATATTGTCACCTATCTACATTATGGAAGGAATGAGCAATTTCTGCAAACAGTTCACACAAAGCTATGACACAAAACCAGCACACTCTGACTTTGTCTTCAGGCAGAGTAAAACACTATATAAACAATTCGATTGCTCTCTGAAATTTCATTAAGTACAGCAATCTGTGCTTTCAAGGTTCTTAAACCAGTAGTTTAAAGTGTTTGGTTTTGTAGAAATATGTACAGATACAGGTGTATTACAACATTTAAATGGTTTATTTACTAGGAACTGTATTTCTATGTACGTTCCAATATTTGTAGTGGAAGAGATTCTGCGGGATAAATGTGTACAGATATGTAATTAAATATATGAACATACTGTAGAACTGTGTTCATTTTAAGTGAACTTTGAAAAAATGCAACATCATGTCCATATTTTTCAAGTCAGAGGTATGAATCCAGCGCTCCTTTGTAGTAGTTATAAATTTATGCCATAATAAAGCTTTGCTGAATACACAATATAGCAAAGACATACTGGGATCTTAATGTAAATGATACGTCACCACACTGTAATATCACCATAGTTGATTTGCTGTGTTGTCACCATGAATTACTAGTCTCAACCATACTAGAAGGAATACACCTCTATATACATACACTTTATTCATATTTATATTAAATATGTATCTCATCAGTTAGCGTAATAATTATATTTCAGTATCTCAAGCGTTCAAGGAAAAGAATATACAAGGACTATGCAAATCCTGAAGCAAAGTTTCCTATTTATCAAAAAGTACCTAAAAACATTTTTTTTGGGGGGGTATATTGCGGGGGCAAGCTGCGGTCATTTTTCTGCATAGCTATGACATACTACATATATATATTGTACTGTGTATGCATATAAATACACATATGGAGCACTGCATAACAGTAGCCCTAGAATTCTTAATTATTGTTGAACTCCATACTTTTGAAAATCCGGAAAAAAAATCAGGAAAAATACTTTTGTAGAAAAACGTTTTCAAATTCAGCTGCAATAATATATAATTAGTAGTCATTGGAGAAGTTTGAGATAGGATTTAATCAGTGCCAAATAACTTAGGTTGGCCGAAATGCTGCAGACTGTCAGAATACCTTATGCTACCTTTTAAAAAAATTGACTATGAAACTTACTGTTGTCCAACATTTTGAAACATTTGCTTCATCTTTTTTTAGCTTCCAGTATAGTTTATCTAAATGCAGAGACTGATAAAAAAAGGCTGTCTTTCTGACCAGCTCTTACAAGGAGGGATTGATAATTTCCTGGGAAGAAGAATTTATTGCAGTTTCCAACTAGAATTTTCTGGATTACTGTGATTGATAGAAATAAACTCCCACACTTCAAAGTACAATCCCAAATGTATTACTTTTGCCTAATACTATTGCTGATTTTAACTGAAAAATCATTACTCCATATTAAAAAAAAATAACATTTTCTGTGTCTCTGTGCAGCTGAAGTTACACCTACTGCTAAACAATCTTAGATTGCTGACATTAATCTCCTAATCCTGCCTACCCAAAGAATAGTACTCTCTTGTATTACTCTTTTGGGATTTGTCTAACGTGTATATTTTCTTGAATTGGTTCCCAATTCAAAACAATTTTTATTAGTCATCTTCATTAAATAAAATATCAATGTTGCTTTTTTTACTAGTGCAAGTTAATTGATTTCTTTCTTTTCTGAACATTAACGCCTCATATACAAATGGCAAATCCCTGTAGCATTCTCAGCTATTTTTGCTTTCGGTATTCTTTTTTCCTATTCCTTTAAGACATTGTGATTAATCATTGTTAACATTAACTAATGCTAAAAATTATTTTTAAAAGATGTTAACATAAAACTTTCTTCAAAGTGGTCATAGCCATTTCATGATAGCACTGGCCTAAAGAATCAGTCATTGATAGTCACCAGAAGTGTGCCACTCCTGCGTCGTTCTGATTCAGTTTTTCATCTCTTGCTCTTGTAGTCACATTCCCTTCTACTCTTCCTGTCCATCGTTTGGTCCGTTGGTTATGATGATGTTAAATTCAGCTTCCAAATGAAGTTAAAACCAGCATATAAAAATGGTGCTGTTCAGTTTCCATTTCTCTGTGTGCTTCTTGCAGCTTTCTATGGGAGCCGTTCTTCCATGGCAGCCTGTCAGTTACGTTGTGACATTACATCAATCTTCAAGTAGTTTCCATTATTCATGGATAATTATGACGCTTCTACCACAAAACTCCTAAGACCCCTATTGCCTAGTAATTCACAGGGTTTTTAAAAATTTCTCCAAATGTAAGACATTTGCTAAGACATTGCTCTAATATGAAAAAAAACTACTGGGTGCACAGATTCTGGGGCTTTTTCACTTTGAAGCCCAGTTCTGTCTTCTGAAAGAGGTTAGCATAGTATATGCTGGATGAGGCTCCCCAGAGTTAGTCCCAATCTTTCCTCTGAACTTCTGGGAAGAGAACAGGCAAGACTGCTCATTACTTTTATAACACAGCAAGATTGGAAGAGGAAAGAAGGTGTGTAATGCAGTAGTCTTTAAGATACTGGCCACAACATGATCACTAAACAACTATATACATCTATGAAGTAATAGCCTCTCGGGGACAGTCAAGTAACTGCACTCGTACCTTCTTGTGGAACAGGGTAGCAAAAACTACCCTTGCAGATCTTTTTCCATCTCAGTCAGATGTAATAAAAGAAACATACTATCTTTAGATAACCTTGGCATATACATGGTCATGCTATATCCTGAAATGTGGGAAAATAATACAGCAGTGGCAAAATACAAGCCAAATTCATACAGTGTTTAGCAAAATGCAGTACTCCCCTATTACTATGTCTTCTATGTGAACTTAAGCTTGTGGTTGTTAAATCAGCATCTCAGTTCCGTTTGGCTTGATTGCTTTCTCCATTAATCAGATTCTTCTCTTGTTGTTCAGCTAAGGATTGCCATTTCTGCCTATTTTTTCTACAGCCATCCAGTAAAGGGTAGCAGGCCTCTGACACATGCGTTAGGGCCTGAAATAAATTAAGAACATGTAAAACAGATTACATTTACAACAAAATAAGTGTTCTTAAAGATGACCATGAAAGCAACCAGAATGATTGAAATATGAGGTTTATCTATAATTGATACTGAACTTGTATTTTGAACTTCAAGGAAGGCCTGCTGCTGCACATCAAACATGAACACAATTACCTGGCACTAGTGCAGATTAGACTGAGCCGCGGTGTCCATACAGCACTTGATACATAGGTGCAGAAGGAACGACGATAATTTTGTTGTATTAAGCAAAAGTGACCTGTCCAGTATTCCTAGTGAAGTACTATGCATGGACTTTGTTTGCAAGCCAGTCCTTTGAATTTATAGCAAAGTTGGTTGTAAGGATGACCTTGGAAAGGTAATCAGACACAGAGCAGGTATAGTCAGTGGGACCATATTCACTGACAGTGTTATCAACTGATTCAGAGGAGTTCTCCCAGAAATATTTGAATTCAAGACAGTTAGCACACGACACATAAATAACATTTGACACTTTAGTGCCTTTTAGGAATACCTGTGACTGAAGTCAATCATGTATTTTTCATGATGTGGCCGTGTTACTAGATCAGAGTGAAGGAAAACTGGATTCTGATATTTAAATATAGAATTGAAAAAATAAATAAAAGAACAATTAATAAGCATTTTTGTATGTTTTTCTTTCCTGATGGAAGCGATGAAAATGTATCCTCACTCTATGACAATCAGTCCTTACTTGCATAAAGGGTTCTTTTGGCTTTTAGAATGAAGTCACACTATTTAGAAGTGTAAAGTGGCAGTTTAATAGTTCAGACAGTGTGTGACAACAAGGTATGGGAAAGAGTGTTGGAGCCCACTGATTCTATAACTACTGTGACCAACTGCAAAGTACACAGACAAGAATCCTGGCCCCTCTGCTAGTCACTATACAGAACATAAAATCAGTCAGAATTTCACATGGATTTCAGGTCTCATTCAAATAACACGAGGTAGCAATGTCTAATTCTCCCGTAACTTTGCATAGGGACCCTACTGAATTATCAGCTTATATAAATCTTCATAGTTCCTTTTGGCTTTATAGGCTGCTTCATTAGTTCTAGTAGACTTAATTGAATTATTCTTGATTTATACCACTATAATAAGAATGGGGCTGTCAAATATCTCTGGAGTTTTCCTGTTTTATTTATCTGAATATATCTAAACAGCATTTAAAACTGCTAAATGCTGCTTTTTTCAATTAAAAAATGAAGAGGACGAAACACATTTCTCTTATTTTTTCAGATTTCTGAACTTAAAGGGAAGACTTGTAGACCATTCAGTTTAACTGCACTGGTTACCTAGCTAACACAAGCCACAAAACTTCATTGGGATCTGACCTACTCTGAATAACATGGTAAGTCACATACTTGCAGTGCTGTATTGGGAATTCCTCTCTGTTTGCATTGTGTGTCAAACTCCTACTGACTGGATGAAAGCTAAGAAAACAGTGAAAAGGCTGCCACTACAACCCTGTTTATTGTTTCCTTTTGTAGCATTAGAACGTTGGAGAGTGAACTGTGTGCTTGTTCATTTTCAAAGTAACATTGGAGTTGTTTATGTGTTTTACCATTTATTACTCATTGAAGAAAACAAAAATCTGTGTAAGCAGGTAATATTCCCTACTTGTACTCCAGTCAAAATAAACAAACACTGGATCAGCTCAAACTATATCCCCTTCCTTGGATTTACTAGTACTGTTATAGGTTTTGACACTTCCTCATAGGCTTCCCATCCTCTTTAGCGCTCTCTGCCCCTGCAGGTAAGTCACTCTCACTTATCTGTCCGGTTAGGGCACCCGCTGGCATACTCTGAGTCTATTTAAAGTCCCAGACACTGTCAGCCTGTTACGTGCTGTTCCAGTTCAGGTCAGACTTTGAGACAAGATGACAAGTAAGAGTGATACACTGAAAGCTGTAAGAGGCAACATGTTCTGAACAAAAAGATGCTGCTTAGACCCCCTCCTGTGGATGTAGCATCTCCTTCTTTCTTCCCCAATTAAAGAGAAGGGAGAAGACTCCAAACATTTGTAGGTGCTTTTGGCTGCTAACCAGGAATGGTTTTGTATTCACTGTGGCATACAAAGCTGCAGTTACAAAGTGGGGCACAGTAGCTAGAAATTACTCATGCACGTCATTTCCTTGCAGGAACTGTACAGGAGCTGGGTAAAGTTTGGACTAGTATCACTTGGTAACTGTTGATGTAAGCTACAGTGCATATTTCAGAGTAAATAATTGAAAATTTTTGTGTCTTTTCATAAATGGAAAGGTAAAGCCCTCCCCTAACAAGAAAAAGTATAGAAGTTCAGGCTCTGGAGCTGTGGGCATTCAAACCTGCTCAGGTGTTCTATTCAAAGAATTTTCTGTTAGTATAGTCTGTACCTTTCCAGAGATACTCAGTCTTCTTTCAACAGCCTGCCTCCTACTGGAGACAGTTTTCTGAGGCTTCCCAACAAAGGCTGCCTTATTTTCGTGACAGTTTCTACAGCACAGAAACATGTGAGTTTCAGAGGCAGCAGCTAGTAGCTCCCTCTCCTTCCTCTGTCCTTGTTTCCTTCCAACTGGTGGATACGGATTCTTTTTAGAGAAGTTTACTGTGTAAGAGGGAAAAATTTGAATAATCACCTTGTTCCTCCCACTGGAAGATTCTTAAGAGAGGCTATCTGTTCCTCACCGTTCTTTTTCTCACCTCAGTTCCTGTAAAATGCTTGCTACAGTCCCAATGAACAGGCTTTCACTCTAGTGCTTTACTGGTTTAAAAAAATCAGAAATCAGTATGTTTGTTTCACACTATATCTGACCAAGTATCTGCTTATACAGTCTGTGACCAGGATGAAAAACATTTCAATGAATTCTCTCATGTGCTGCTTTTGTGTGTGATGAAAGAGAAAGAAAAAAACGGGATGGGAAATGTTAAACTCGGGTAAATTTCCTATACATAGCATATCGCCTTTTGCATGAAGAATTCTGAATTCTTTAAAACTCTTAAACAACACTTTTTATCAGTGTACTACATGGATACCATTCTTTTCCTACATAGCAAAGCTTTTTTGACTTTCCCTGATGATCATAGCAGCTCACTGGAGCTGCTGGAATCCAGAATATAACCCAGGGATCTAACACCAAGTGCACAAAGCACAGTAATTACCACTAGGTTTTAAAAAATTATAACAAAATACATTCATCAGGCAAACATACCATTAATGATAACTACTAAAATAATAATTTCTTCAACTGAATAATGAGCCATATGTAATATATAACAAAAAAAATCTTTTTTAAGTAAGGGACTGGTTTTTTATTTGATTTTTATTCTAATTTTAAATCTGCATCTATTAGGGGCTACAGCAAGCTGTTCTGGTTTTAGATTATTGCAATCTTTCTTAGGCACCATACCTCATACAGCTGCAAACAAACAGCATCTATGAATCCAACCTGCATGCTGGGAATTTTATTTTTCTTCTCTCTGTTCATTAGATCCTGCACAAAAGAAGTAAACAAGCTCTGTGTTTAAATGTGTTAAATAAAAAACCCAACCAATACCAAAGAGACAGGCTGGAATTAAAAAGCAGCACCTTAAAAAGCACAGCAGGTTCAGCACAGCAGGGTATCAATACATGTGTTACAATGCAGGTAATTTGACTGCATAACTTGCCTTAGGAGATTGTCTTTGGACTGACAGAGCCCAAACAGCTAGACAAATAGACAAGCTTACTGTTTTTGGATAGGTTGCAAATAGGTACCAATTTAGGAATCTATTTCCAATTTAGGAATGTATTTCCTAGACAATTTAGTAATACCGATTTAGAAGAAATAATGCTGTCTGTTCTTCCGGCTCAGAGATAATGACACACTGTTGGTGTCTGGGAACCGCAGAAGACAACTGACTACTAGGAGGACAGGGAAGGAGTTGGCCCTGTATTCTGCTCAGTGGAAGAAATTGTGGCTTTTGAAAGGAACGTGAAGTGCTGTTTGTAGAAGCCATTTAGAAAGAGGTGATTCCACACAATACTGCCACTTACTGTTGGTTCTATGTTGAGTTCCTTCCGCTCTTTATCTCCTTGATCAAAGAACTCGGTAGCTACAAGCTCAGCAATCTGTAAGAGATTTCACACATTGAGAGCTCTAAAGTTTGCCTGCTACCTACAATCAAAACTGTTTCCTGTGTTTCCTGTCTCTCCTTAGGATATATCGAACTGGGACCCCCCATAATGACACTCTCCAGCTTAACAGCTAGCTTTTAGAATTCTTCATGCACACATCTGTGCATAAACAAAACACCTGCGTGTGCTGATATTTACTCTCACAAAGCAAAGTGAATAAAATGGCACACAGGCATCTTACCACTGATAACAGCTGGAATGATCAACACATAGAAAAAGGTCGGGTGATACTAGTGTGTTGACTGCCTTGTAGTAACTCAGAAATGTTGGAAAGAACAAAGATACCTGATTTACCTTCAGATTACTGCTAACATGGTGACATAGCTAAATGCACTGATCTTGCTACAAAGACCTGAGAAAGTCTTCAGTCCACGTACAGCACTTTGAAGGACTGCTTCCTAAGGCTGTGCGTTCCACCATTGCCTTTGCAATAAGGCCTGGATGGGGGAAGCAGAAGCTGTTATGTGGAGTTTGTATTTGGCAAATCTTAAAATTAAGCATATACCCGTTGCTGAACTGGCCATGGTTTGGTTATGGCTGATAAATCACAAGCAGTCATCAGCATTGCTCTGTAGAAAAAACAGAAAGAAATCTATGAATTACTGTATTGTGAAATGTATGTAGCCACCAAGTCAAGTGATTAGTAAAATAGAATATAAAATTCCAAGGAACATCAAAGTCAGAAAAACAAGTGAAATTAAAGCAAAGTTATAAAGGTATCTAAGGCTTGATGATGTGGTAGACTTTCACCTGTGTGAAATGAGCACACAGAAATGAGCAAATCTGGACTGGCTCATTTGGTGGATTCACGTCAAATGAACTGTTTCATTCTATTTGCTACTGGACAGACAGCACATGTATTTATTTATGACATTAGCAGTGACTGCCATCTTTATTGACATATATATGAGGGCCAAGGACTGAAATAGGAATAGACATAGAACGTGACTACATTGGACTGGTTTTTAAAGGCACTGAATTTGAACTATGGCATCCTTCTTTTCTGAGACAGCTTATGTAAGCCTGCTTTTCTGTAGCTGTGCATTACAATATGTGTCTCTATTCTTAATCTTCTTTCTTCTTCACTGCCAGTAAGCAATCAGCTTCAAAACAAACTGCCTGTTCTGAGTCTTTACTTACTGCTTTCAGCAATTCAATATTTAAGTAGAAAGTATCAACAGCAAAAGAACATGGTACCTAGAGAGGAACCCGAAACTCTTTAGGAAGAACAGAAATGCTCATGTAACTCCACGTGCTACTTAACAAATATAAGGTTGCAGACTTAGTAATTCAGACGCAGGGAGTCATTCAGTGACCTATGTGCCAGTGCCAGTTTGCACAGGCCCAGAGCACACAGATCTGCAGGTTTTAATGAAATTCACATCAACATGGCATGGAAAATTGGGTACCTGATAACATTAACTGGCTTCTTAATCATTCTGCTTTTACTTACAAAAATAGCTCCTTCTGTGTAGGATCTTCCCAATTAAATTGCTTCTTCCTTAGAAGTTCAAAAAATTCTCCTCTCCTCCTTTAAAAGAAGTTAAAACAACAGATTTTGCAGCATGCTGACACGATCCAAACATCCAGCAATGACTATCCAGGCAAACTTGCCTCTGAACTTACTTTATGTATAGTGCTAGGTCTGTGGCAAGAATGGCTTGTTTTATCATTTTCAGTGTGGCCTTGTATTCTTCAATGGAAAGGCTGCTGAGAATCTGATTTCCCTTTACAAAAAACGAAAACCAGTGTTATCAGTAAAATGGGCAACAGCACACCAGTTTGCTAAAATGTCTCTTAGATACTAAATCATTAGGAGCTGCTTGCTGATAGCTGATGTCATTCTTTTACCCTGCTTCCTTTTGCAGACTGCCCAATTTAAAAATAAAAATTCCAGTCTTCTTGAGTAATGGCAGAAAGCCGCATAGCAACAGCATCATAATCGACTATTACAAAATGAAACTGCAAGCAGAGCAACATTAAAGCCTTTAAGTCCATTTCATTCATCAAAATTAAATTTGCCACTAGTTGTATCGTAGCATTTCTCTTTCCTCTTCCCCCTCCTCCCTGAAGCAGAGGAACTATAATAGATTCCAGTACCTGCCTACACATCTCACATAAATGAAAATATTTCCTTTTATGAAGCAACATAAATAACAAGCTATTACATAGAAATATAAGCTCAGCAGTCCACTGTTAAACCAAAGCACTGTGCAGCTGGTGAAATGGCAACTTGCCTCCACTTTTTTCCATATTTTCCTGTCTGAATAGGAAAGAATCATTACAATACAAAGGATGCTGAAGTACCATACCTGTGATACAAAATGAGTGGTGAAAATACATTGCTTTGAAATGATTGTGCATGCTGAATAACTGGTCTTAGAATTAGTTCATAATAGAAAACAAGAAGAATGTGATTTTATTTGCATATTTACTTAACTTAGGTTTGGCTTCACTTTGGAATGTCAACCTTAGCAGTGTTTGGTTTGGTCTCGTCAGGACTGCTTTGTGTATGTGTAGGCCAGAATGTTTTTTGAAATGAGAGCAAGGACTTGGGTTTGTTTGGTGGTTCATAAGAGGTCATGAAAATGGCAACAAAGCCTTTTGTTTCCTTTGGTCCATGGAAGCAGGTACTCAAAAGGCTATTTGCAAGGCTTCCCTTATCAGGCAACGCTTGGAAAGGTTCGGTGGCACTCAGCAATGGAATTGTGATTTCAAAACTGCTGCATTTGCTTTCTTTACCCAAAAAGGAATAAAGATCACTTAGGAATGTATAAGGGTGGGAGTCTATCCAAAAGCTAAAAATAAAAAGTAAAATAGGGAACAGTTTCCTTCAGCATACACGAAAATGTGGCACTCACTGGACTATTCAGGATCATAAGGCATTGATCAAAATGATGATGCTCCATGATTGAGTGGCAATACAGTTGAGCCAGTGGATGTTCGCTTCTGAGGAGTAAAAAGACCCATCAGATGGAGGAATCAAATTAAACATACTACTAATCCAGAAATAACTTCCCTTTTAATGTCCTCTTCTCATTATCGGTTTACTCCCACCCACCCATGCTTGTTCTTAACCAGTTCCTTACCCCTTCTGTGTAACTGGCCAAACAAAATGCAGGAAGGAGATGCAGGGGGAGTACAGATAAAAAGACAACGCTGTTACTTTATCAGAGCACTGACAACTATAGTTTTCTGCTTTCTGTTACCTGTAGAGACCAGCTGCACACAAGGAGTGAGAATGTAACACAAAGTTTTATAAAGAGTGAAAGTTCTTGCATGAAAAGGAAAGGCAACAAGAAGGGTTCTTTCACAAGCAAAATTTAAGTGACAGTTTTGGCTTTTGTAACATTTTAAACACCTGCCTGGCATATTTAGTCAGCTCAACTACTGAGCTTGTAAGTAATAATGCAGACCTAATTGGAAACTCACTGATACCAATGGAAAAATTACTGCTGACCTCAGTGGACCCTGGTGCGGGGCCCAAAATGTTGATCAAATTTCCCCCTCTTCCTCATTGCATAATACAGTTCTTAGCTTTTGCTACTGTATCTTCATTTTCAGCCCCTGGTCCCCCGTTGCTTATGTCATTTCTTCAACTAAATCAGGATTCTTTTGGAATTCTGTTTTGCTGCTGATCCTGAATCTATTACTCTAATTATAATCTGACCTGCAAATGTTTAATCATGTAAGAAATTCCTTTTTAGCATATCGTTCCATGGGACTTTTTGTATGGTTAAGGATCATTCACATGAATTAGTGGTTGCAGGACTGGGTCCCTATGTAAGTGAATGCACACAGAGACTCAAATAAAAGTCATAAGAGGGGACTCCAGGGATTTAAGAAGCAGAAAAATGTGGAGAGATAGATGGAAAGACAAACAAAAATGCGGAAAGGGAGATTAAAGGATGCAAGCCCCTGAGGATTATGGGCTGGCTGCCCAGCACCTCCTCTGAGACCACTGCAAAAGGAGTATAGAGCAAAGACGCTTGCGTGTTTCTGTAAGGAAAAAAATTGTAGGATGGTGCCAACACATGCTGGGTGAAATTCCCATTGAGTTAAGTGGGATTCATACTGTGTCCCCTAAAGTTCATCCTGACTGAAGAGAGAAATATGTGAGAAATATCTTAGGTTATCTTCCCAAGTACTGCATCAAACTGGAGCTTGCTCAGTATTTAAAGACCCTGGCTGTCTGGGAAGACACAAGTGCTGGAAATAAACTCAGGTCCTACTTCTGTAGTACATAGCATTTCTGTTAAACCACCACCACACCAGGCCAAAGGACACCACTGCTTTCTGAACACAGTGGTTTGGTTATGCAGTCTTCATATTCTGTGCTTGCCTACTTTACGTGTGGGTTTGGAAGAAAAAGAAAATAAAACCCCTGCGTATCTACCAAAAGACCTTTAAGCAGTTCATTTCCTGTAATTTCTACTACCAGGACCGTTTTAATGTTTGAAACCCTGTTGCTTAAGAAAATAATCGTATGCTAAGTATCCAGTCTCCCTGCTTCCAAGGAAGAAACAAAACAGATCCATTCCTGGAAAAAATAACTTTTCGTTTAGATTTAGAAGAGGGATTTAAAAACAAAATTCGTGGAACTTTCTGTTGAAAGAGAATTATTAAGCTGTAATCATCTCTGCTTTACAGCATACGCGAATGTTAGATTTTGCTGTCTATGACACTTTCCCAGGACATTTTTGAGAGGAGATGACGCATCTCCAGATGTCTTCCAGGAAATTTATTTTTAAATAAATAAAGCAAAAAATAGCTAACTGGTTCCAATCACTGCAAGGCTACAGTTACTGTTGGAATCCCCTATTAGGGAACTAGAAAAAGGTTACTCTTCCAATTTTGTGGGGTTTGGGGTTTTGTTTTTGTTTTTGTTTTTTTGCTTTACGCATCAGTCTTAGTGTTATTCTGAGCATATATCCGAAAGGCAGGAATTCTGCTTCAGCTTACTTATTTTCTGCCTTTCAGTATTCTCTGCCTCAAACAAACTTTTCCTCCCCTAGTATCTTACTTTACACACAGCGAGAACAGCAGACCACTTCTTCCAAAGGTAGCTTCAAAACCACTCTCCAGTTCTGCCAGAAAAAGATACTAGTATACATTTCTGGGTATCTTTTCCCCGTCTCTGGTCAGATCAGGACACATTGCCAAATCACAGTAATCACATTACACCATGTTTTAAGTCAAGCTGTTTATTTAATCGAAGAATCATATACTGTTACTTCAAGTGAATACTAAATTCACTGAAAAACACATTTTGGGCAGATCTGAAACTATTAATGAATTCTAAAAAAAAAAAAAGTATTTTTAGTTAAAATGGAGAAAATTTTAGAAGAGTTCAGATGCTTCATTTTGATAACTTCAATGTGAAATATTTTGTTTAGTAAAAAGTTTTGTTTCAAGGTTTTAAAACATATTTTGACTTTTTGCATTGTAAAGGTTTTTCTGTAATTCCAGAATTGATCAAAGTTGAAGAGTAAAGGTAACCTCAAATCAATGCAAATAGATTTTTAATGTGATTTATCGTATCCAAATCAACTTAGAATTCTGGGAAAACATGGCTAAATCATGAGTAAAACAATCAGAGTTCAAAATGGTAGGGAGACACCTTTGTATCAGATGGCTGCAGACCTCAGCTCTGTGCTGGCCCAGACTGGACGGGGAACAGCTGGTTGGGCAGGGAGCAATCTGAAAAGCTGCACGTTTCCTACCCGCTGTCCCTGAGAAGCTGGGACCTCTTGCCGTCACTGTATGGGAAATGGGGGATGGGACATCCGGAACAGGAGTAGGAAGACGCTGCCCCTGCACAGTCTGCAAAGAGTTTACTACTTCTGCCATCGTAGTTAGTCAACAGCTGAGGTTGTGCATCTTTGCTTTGGACTCTTGAATGTTTCTGGCTGTTCTTGCTCTTACTGCTTTGTAAAAGCCTGCTCCTTTGCACAGCCTCACAGCATTAAATCAATTAGGTTGTACTTAATTTAACTCTGTGATTTTGGTATTCATTTGTTTTTATTGAACCTCTCTCAGACTTGCTTACCTTTGTATGTAAGAGTTGTTCACTCCCCTGTGATCCAAATCATGACTTAGAGTTGCTATCAGCAAAGCCAGTGTTTCTAAGTCAGTCAGTTTGCTCTATATGTAAAGAGTAATACAAGAAGTGAGTTAGCTTTGTGATGGGGATTTATTTTGCACAATGTGTTTTATATCTGCTGTCTTGTCTTTACCCACATAGCAGATACAGTTCTGGCCCAAGGAGGACAAGGACGTAAAGTGGTATGCTGAGAATAAGGGTTATCTCTGAAGCTGTGGTGCACAGTAATAACCATTCTTCGTAGGCCTCAATGCAGTTTTCAGAGGGAACATCATCTAGCTCTATATATACTGATGAGAAAACTGATACAGAAGTGACTTGTGTAATGTCACCTGGCAGCGAAGAGAGAGCATGAGGAATTTTTTTAAATACTGGCCCCGTGACTCTTAGCTCAGCTCCTCTATTACCTCAACGGAATTAGACTACATTCCCTAAGTAGGTATAAAAATTCATTATACAATTGTCCTTGGAATAATCAGAAGGGAAAAACGTCATGCTTTTCATTGATCACTGGGCAGATAAATTAACAGAAGTTTAAAACCCATGGAAAACAAAATTAACCAATATCTGACTCATTATTAAAGACTTTATTCTGGAGCTCCAACAAGGATTAGCGGAGAGGTTACAGTTTTTCTTTTGTGACTATTTTGTATCTTTAATATTGTTCCATAGAATTCGATAGAAAATGTATTTAAATCTGTCCAGTGAGAAACAGAGGCTGGTCAAAGTTACAGTATTCATGCAGCATTTCGTAATGGGACAAGAATAGCAGGCACAACAGTCAGGACAGGAATTTGAAGAACAGCTAGTGACAGCACTGCCACTGGGAGGCTGTATCTTCTGTGCAATCAAATCCAAATTTTCTTTAAACAGTTACAACTTCGGTAGATTTGGATCTGCTTTCTAGATAATGAAACCTGGCCTTAGTCTAGTCAAAAGACAAATCAGTTTGGAAATGAGTGATTTTATGTTTCTCCTAGGAAGATCTGTCCCCCAGTGCTTTTCCTCTCAAACTAGAGAAAATTGAGAGACTTAATGTTCAATGCCGTTCTCACTCCAGAATCTAGGACATGAAAATCAATGTGGAGTGAATCCAATGCAGTTAGGAATAAAACAATTTATGGAAATTGCAGTGGAGACTGACAGGATTCCAGAAATAGCAAGCAAGCTATCAGGATCATCAGAGATTGCTAGACTGCACACAGAGCGAAATGACCATGTTCAGTTCAGTATAGAACGAATATGAAAGCCCTTGCCTTTGTCTCTTCCAGCACCTTTGGTCTTTTTTTTTTTTTTTTTTTTTTTGCAAGACAAAGTTTGTAGAGGAAGGGAATGCCTCTTCATTATTCGTATTGGGTTTTGGTCTACAAATAGGATTTATTTATTCTCACAGAAGTGCTTACTGTAAAATAGTATAAACCAACTAATAACAATTGTCTGTAATCAAACTGAAGAAACACGTTAATTCATAATGAACAGAAACATTTTGTTTTCTTCAAGAATATAAAAGCAAAACCTAAAAACATACTTTGGAAAAATCTTGAATCAATATCTTTCTTACTTGGGGGATCATCTAGCCCTTCAGTATTTGTGGTAAAGACTGATTAGGTTGTTTTTTAAACTATTATGTGTCTTTTAAGAGGAAGGTTGAAACATTGTCCAAAAGCATGGAAATGAGCATTTAAATCTTCATTTCCAATAAATGTTCTATTGTTTGTCTAAACCTGTACTCAGCTCTGTGTTTGAACTTAAAAAATTTCCTGTTGAATATTATAAGGAAACATCCTGAAATAGGGTCAGTCCTTTTCTTCTCCACCTTTTTGACTTGCTTGTAGCTTATGCATTACCTTTAAAAAAGGACACAATCCTGTACGTGCCTTATTTGAGATATTCCCATTGGGACCACCCACTTGATCATTTCCAGAAGATTTAACTGAAACTGGGTACATAACAACATGACAACAATTTCACAAACCAAGCCCTTAAAGCCAGAAGTCTGCAGCAGAAATATTTTGATTTCACTAGCAATACCATGGAATGATGAACATCTTACTGACATGACAATCAGAACTATGCGTCATTATAGAATTTGCCTAGCCAGAAGATTCTTAATGTAGAAACAGAAAAATGTACCTGAATTTTACCAGACTTTAAAGCAGCAAACATGCACTGTGCTGTATTAAAGGCATGTCTCCAATTGTGATAAGCAACATTTTTCCGATAATTTTTCTTTACACTTAAAATCCATCTGCAGAGAACCTGTGAGAAACAGCAGCACAAAGTTAACTGCAAGTGTATTAGAAATCTATTATTTTTATCAAAACAAATCTTTCTCTAATCCCACTGGAAAACTGTCTTACAGTCTTACAAACAAATTCCTTTTAACTCAATTAAGTTCAAATATAACATCCTTGTAACTGTGAACATAGATAAGAATATGCTTACAGCCACTAGTTCAGCCTCTCATTGAGTACATAATACTTGTGGGTTTGGGTTTTTAGTACTGATGGCTAAATGTTAGTGTCAGATGCACTGCTGTTAAGTCAGAAACTGAGTTATGTCAAGCTAACTGGGAGAAAAAAATCCTTGTTTGTAATGACATATTTGATACAGATTTTTTTTTTTTAATTACAGAGTTCTCTTAAGAGCTGTTTTGATAATGAACATGTGGCTTTTCCCTCATATCAGCTTGTCAAAAGACAAGCGGAATTGGACTTTGGAAAGCAAATAAGTATGATAGAAAGGCAGTGATTACTATATTGCTGGGTAGTATTTTTTTATGCAGGAAGAAAGTATTGTCCTGGATGTTTTACACAACAGTATTACAAGTTGTGGGTTATACTTTACTTCTTAAGAAAGTGAAAAGTATGAAGGTCAGATAATAATTTGATGTGTACTAGAATAGGTCCCTTGGTTTTAATGGATACAGCATACTGCTCTGTTAAATGCTGTTTGAGAATCTAGGCCTTGGTTTGTTCAAGAAAATTTTTAATGTTCGTAGTGAAAGATGTTGTACTGACGGAAATGAAAATCCAATATCATTCACCCACATAAACAATTCCACACAAAAGCAGCAGTATTCTCTGCCTTTCCACTGTTAAAAAAGGAGTGCTAGGCTACTGCCAGTTTTCTTTGGCTCTAGTATGGAAAGTTGACAGCACAGCTTCAAAGCTGTCAACATTCTCTTGCTTCTGTTGAGATGTGTAATTATGTGTCTGTTGTCATGGTGTTATTTTGGTTTTGCAAATCCATTGTAATTGTTCCACTAGGAACTAGAAGCCCACCCGTTACTGGGCTACCTGACTCCCTCTCTTCTTTTGGGACATAGCCCTTAAGGAAGTACAAGTTCTTGGCCTTACTACAAAGGTGAAACTAAGTACTGGGATATTCAAGAGTTCAGACTAGGCAATACTGTACTCCTTTGGGCCCTTAAACACTACTAATCTAAACTGGTCTATAAGCTGGTCATCTAGAAAATAAATACCCGATTTCTTTTACTAATTTGTTTGCCTATGAAGTCCTCCAAATTAATCTCGCATTTTGATACTGAACTTTGGAAGTTTTGTTGAAAAATATATAAAGCAAAAATAAAATATTTAAAAATGAAGGTTTTTACAAATAGAGATAGTGTGTATTGACTGGAAGAGCCTAAGAGATTATCTAGTCTACCTCCAGGGCCAGGAGCAAAACAAGAGTACCTGTCTAGATCACCTCTGACAGATGCATATCTACAACTAGATATATTGGTAAAAACCTTCAGGGAAATTTCCACAGCCCACATGAATAATCTGTTTCAGTCTTTCCTATCTCCGTGACTATAAAGTTCCCTCTAATCTCTAATCTAATCTTTTGGGGGGGAAATACTAAGTTAATTACTTTTACTACCTTATATGGACATAGAGAACGATATTACTGTCCTCTTTATAGCAGTCTTTCACTTACTGAAAAGTTCCTATCATCTCCCTCCTCAATATTCTGTTTTCTGGAGAAAACCAGCTTAATTCATTCAAACTATGCTCAGTCTCCTAAATTGTTGTGTTTGTTTGGGGTTTTTTTAATTAATTTGTATCTCTGTGTGTCTCTTCAAATATGAGCTACAATATAATTACTCTATGGGCCTGAAATCCCACTCTGTCAGTAAAGAGTGAAATTTGCCCCTTTTTGCTACTACAGCACATTATTGACTTTTACACGGTTTCTGATACTAGTAGCTGTGAACTGTTTTTCTCTGTTACCACTAGCTATTATTTGTTTTCCATTTTTAATTTATGCATTTGACTGTTTTCATTACTCTTTATATATTTATTCTTGCTGGTTTTGAAATATTGCTTTTCATTTTCAAGCTCATGTGAACTTTAACCAAGTCCTCTGCCTCCACTCCCCAAGTTTTCTAAAAGCATTTTACAGTCCATTAACCAAATTATTAATAGTTCAGTAGAACTAAACTGAGGACAAACCCCAGTACTGCCCACTTTATATACCTTTATAGTTTGCTAACTACTCTTTAATACAGGTTTCCAATTATATTTACTGTAGGCTCATTTCACTATTCTCCTGATTTTCTAATAATTAAATTGTCTCCTTACGTGAAGCACCATTTGATAGCATTCATACCTCATGTTTCATTTGGAAATTTTGCACCAGGTTGAGGTCTGTGAACATTCGAATTGTACACAGTGTTGTTTCAAAATCTGATAGTTCAAAATCACTGAAGGTGAAGTCAGTTAGGTTGAGAGATTGTGCAGATGGTACTACAGCAGCCTAGAGAAGAATAAGAGAACACAACTTAGCACTAGGAAAGAGAAAGCATAACATAAATATCTGCTTTTTCAACAGAGTAGTGGTGAGCTACTAAATTTTACCTTCACATTATACTGAAACCTGATGATTACTTCTCATTTATCTTTCCCTAGTCTTTCTTGTATAACATTGCCTTATTTGCTTAGATTTAACACACACTTTTCTATAGATCAAGAGAATAAGGACAGGATTACCCAGTCAGTCTGTTACCTAAATCACCTAAGGCAAATTGTAACCAAGAGTATGTCTGAAATTGGGAGACTGAGAAAATAAGGCAGTGGAGTTATATGTTTGTTTTTATAGACATGCAGACATCAATATCTGTAACCGTTGACATTTTTCTAAAAATGGCGAGCAAAGAGATATCAGTAGAACAGAATTCCTAATAGAATCCACATTCAGCGCTATGGTAGTCAGAATATGTCCACAGGCACAGCTTTCTCAGGGCTAGAAACCTGAAAAATGAGGGTTCACCTGTGATCAATAATCTTTAAAACCTTTGGACAATGTTTTTGATGTAATTTGAGTACAATCATAAAACTTCAATGTGAAATTTGAAATTATAAAGTAGACAAAACCCCCCAACTCTATACTTTTTAAAATCTATAGCTTTTATTATCAGTAATATCTCCATGTATTACATCTCTATGTATTACAACTCTATTTTTTCTAGTTATAAAATTCAGAGTATAAATATTAGTTGCCCTTAAAAATACAGATGTTAAGTTTGCTAACAAAATAAATGGTAAGTCTTACACTATAGAACACAAATTAGTATCAGTTTTTTCAGTAAAATAAAAGGTGGAGTCCTCAGTGCTGATTCTTTACAGTTGTTTCACCTCAATATGAGTGTGGTTTAAAAGAAAATCAGGTAAAACTGAAATGGTGAAAGAAATAAACCTATGTGTTCATCTTCCTCTTCTAGGGGAAAACATTTCTCCAGCATGGCCTAGAAAGCTGAGACACTGAAAAGGAAGCATGTGTCATAATCTGCAGTATTATTACATGTACCGTGCAAATCAGCTCTCCCCATAACTACGTCTACCAATCTCTGTTCCATATAAGGTTGCTGTTATCTGTCCTGTGTGTCAGAATTGGAAAATCATGAAAGATTATGAAAAATAGTATTTACACAGGAAAGAAATGTCAACATTCTCACACGTTTCTTGTACTAGTAATTTTGTGTCCATAGGTTTGGATTCATGTGGTATTTCACGTATGAGCATGTGAAAGAACCACCAGGCCTCTATGTTCAGGGGAAAATAATGCAACCATTCAGGAACTCTAATGACATAATTTTGAAAAACTGCAACTGCAGTCTGGTATTTGATGAGGAAAGGGGCTGGAAGGACACGGTAGGAGCTCAACAGAACACCTCACGCCTGTGTTCTGACTTCATTCATAATTTATCTTTCCCTTCCTTGATCTCCTGCCCTTGACAGCCACAACAATAAGTTTCATTTCAGCTGAGACATAAAAAACTGTATCCTATAGCTATTCAAGGTTATTTAACTGGATTAGATATTTCCTCTTTCACTTACTGAAGCCAGTAGAGCTATCTGCCCCCCATTTTACAGCATGAAAAGTTCATCAGCTATTTTAATTTCAAGTTACTGAGCTATGGTCAGCTTCTGTAAGCACTGACCAAACCACCTCTTGCTCAATTTCGCCACCTCAGGAATATTATAAAGAGCATGAAATAGTCAAGAAAAGAAAAAAATGTGCCAATTAATTGCCCTCTTTGTGTAACTGTGACTTTTTAATGACCATTGCTTACTATAGGCATTGTATTAATAGTAATTAGTGGTGAATAATTAATTACTGACTCCATTTCATTACCTGGTTAATTATAGAATATAATTTTTAAAACTTGTCTTCTATTATGACTGAAAATCCTACAGATAAAGCTCATAACTTCATTTCATACACCAAGGCATTACCTTCAAGGAAAGCCTCAAGCACAAGAATAGTGCATTCTGGCATGCAGGAATCAAGCGAACATGGTAAAAGGCCAGCATGGATGAACAGGGAATTCCCGAGTGAGCTCAAATGAAAAAATGAAGTACACAGAAGGAGGAAGTGGGGATGGGCTACCTGGGAAGAATATAGAGACATTACCAAAGTGTGCAGGGATGAAGATGGGAAAAACAAAGCTCAGCTTGAGCTGGAGCTAGTGAGGGATGGGAAGGGCAACAAAAATGGTTTCTATAAATACATTGGCAGCAAAAGGAAGGCTAAGGAAAATGTGGGACCACTGGTAACTGAGTGGCAACTGTAAACAGTTTTGCTTTGTTTCATTTACTTGGTGTGATAAAACACAGGTTGCAGACAGTATCCAAGCTCAAAGGAGATGACTGATGCAATATGACATTCTGTGGTATGTGGAAATGATGATAAAAGTGAAAAATTAGACTGCAGCCTATTACACGAGGCAGATAATGAATAGAATAGAATAGAATAGAATAGAATAGAATAGAATAGAATAGAATAGAATAGAATAGTTCCAGTTGGAAGGGACCTACAATGATCATTGAGTCCAACTGCCTGATGAAGCATCTATTTTCTGTGCTGTCAGATTATTTAGAAGCAAACCAAAGCAAATGGCAAAAAGGTACATCCAGAAATATCATTTTAATCTATTTTAGCCATGTTGATACAATGATATGAGTGCAAAATAAAAATTGATAAAATTCTGAAGCCAAGTAAATTGCCATTCATCAGCTGACCCTCAGTAGTGGAACAAAAGTTGTAGTATGCAATGTGTTAGCTTTAGCCACCAGGGAGGAGGGTCCAGTTTACAGACAGTGACTTGCTACATCCCTGTAATTTAGGCACCCGGATCGCATCTCCACACATTACATCGAAGCTGTACAATCTGAAGCCTGGAATAAACTATGAGTAACATCCATCTATCACTTCAGGCAAGGTGGTTATATTAGTTAGCTGCTCCACAGGCTGATTTCAAAACTGAGGTCTTTCTATGATGTGTTAATGGGAAGATCGTCAACACAAAGGTATCCCAGTAATGTGGTAGAGGCTGTTCTTAATTAGGGGAAAACACTACCACAAGTACTTCACAGAAGTTGTTGGAAAGTCTTTGTCAGCCCACCAAAAAAGAAAATAAAAGTTCTCTACACCTTGCTGACAGTTCAAATTGGATTGCGAGGAAAGAATCATTTGCATAAGAAAGGAACTGGCACTCTTACATATTTCCCTGAATCGGTACTTAAAATAATCACTTCCTCTGAACTGCTCTCTAGAATCACCTGTCTCTCTCCCACGACTAATAGGAGAAGCTAACGAAGTAAGCTAGCTTTCTCAACTTGGGTAGCAGTAACTTTGTCACTACTTATCCAGGACTTGGGTTAAGACTAGGAATAGGAGTACTGATGTCTTTAACATGAATGACTTGATCTTGAAACTCACTTGGCCCTATCTCTTCAAGTACTGCTACCTTTATCAATACATAGAAACAGCAAATAGTTTCAGAAAACAAATGACAGAGGTTGATAGTTGCAACATTTAATTGTGTTCTACTTCGTGAATACAGAGACAAAGGAAAAAAGGCAGGAATGATCCTGTATCTCAAAGGGTACAGGCTAACAACGCGTACTTAAAGAGCAAGATTTGTCTCTTTCCTTGTTTTAGCAATAAGGTTTTAATTGATTCAACTAAAAGACTACAGTGCAGGAGTATTAACCATGTGGATTTTTAGGGTAAGGGTCTGCAATCGCATCTGATCATAGGGTAATTAAGAAGAAAACCAAGGCTATTGTCAGTAGGTTGAAATTCTGTCTCTAAGGTTTTGCTCCTCCAATCTAAACCTTTCAGGAGTCCACAAATTAAATGTATTTGAAAGCTACAGTTTTAAATTAGAGGAACCACTTCCTGATAATTCTGTTATCACTAATTTCACTTGTGACACACTGTAGTAATTCCTGTTGCCAATGCCATGTCTCACTAATAAAGTATATATTAACTGTAATGATTCAAAGATAGTAAGTACAAGTATCAGTACCAATATTATGCTATAAAGCTCAAGTCCTGTATCTATGTTGATATACCACTGATTCTGCTGAATAACTTTGTGGCAGCATGTGTCCTAGCTAGGGGAAAGCTCTTATACTAAATTTTACATTGTGTTTAGTTACAAAATAACAGAAAGAAATACTTTTTTTTTTTTACTGCAAAGGTGTACATCTGAAAAGACAAGAGTTTCTTTAAATTTTTAGAGAAGAATGTAAACTTTTAAGGGCTAAGGAGTGCTCTATCCTCAAGGGTAAACAGCGGCTTCCAAAACTAAACTGAGTTCTGCGATGCGCACTGAAATATTTGAGGATAACTTTTGCCTCGGTCCTTTGTGAATTTGTGGTCTTTATTGCTCCTAAAACCAGTGGGGACTGCCATTAATACAGGTTCTGTCTCTCAGTTAGGGAAGATGTATGTTTTGTGGCCAATTAATGTTTTTGTCACTGAATTAGGTATCTTGTACACAAAAGCACAAAGAAGAAACCAAATTATCAATGAGGTGGTTAGATCTATACTGCTATATAAAACAGGACAGGGATCATTCTCTAGCAATGAGGCAAAATGCCACAAACTGATTTGTCTATACTACATAGTACTTGGTCCATGGTTTGCTTTGGGCTCCATGTGGTGCCCTGAAGTTCTAAGATACCCTTATTTTTAGCAGCGTTTTCTTTTTTCAGCTCAAATTATCTGAGCTAATCTGATTGGTCTGATAAACTTCAGAGTGATGGCTTCATAGCATGAAAATAAGGGTATTTGTTTTACGCCCTGGGATGTGACGTGAGGATACATAGTATATCTGAGGGTGTAAAACCTGCTCAAATAGCGCTGCGAGACTGTATGCTAGAGGAAGCCAAACCGGGTGCACTCATCCAAATCTGGTGCACTCATGCAAATGTGGAGATGGCCTGTGCTATGTGCTCTGGTATCGCCTTAGAAAGTGGGGGCTGACATGGGCCAAGATTGTGCTAGGAAGCACATGGACAGTTAAGTAGTAGAGGTGGACACTGGTTCAGTGCTATGTTTATTGTGGTTCTGTTTTATTTAGCAGTGAAGATGTAACCACAGAGATTACAATGCAAGCCCTGAAGAGAAACCCTAGAAGATGCTTTAGCATGCTGGTCTTGTCATTGCCTCTTTATTGATGAGCAACAGCGTGGTAGGACTGAGGTTCAAAATCTGTGTGACACTAACCATTCTAGAACTATCCTTAGTCTTGTGCCGTGTTCTGTGGCACCTTGCTTGTCCAGTCCAGTCCCATACTACCCAGCTTGTGGTCCCCGATGTCCACCTTCCTCTCCATCCCTCCAATTTTTTTTTGTACAGCAGGGGTGATGCCATTTCCCCAGAATGTCTGCTCCAACAGAGAGAACCGGAGAGACTAAGCACAGGCTGTGCTTTGATCTACACTTGAAATCATAGCTGTAGTTATTCCTTAGGCAGTGGTTTCTAAACACAGAATTAAACATGAGCAGAACAGGACACTGCACAGAAAAGTAACCATAAAAATAATAAAAAAAATCGTTGCATTAACAATTAAATACAGAATTTCTGTGTAAGGCCCTAAAGCTGCACCCATACTTGGGCTGCTTGAAAGGTACCAAAGATATAAAATATACAACATTCAGACTTAGCTGCAGAAAGAAGAGTTCTCAACATTTTGCTTCTGAAATATTTAATCATTGTGAGTTGATACTAACATGGCATCAGCTGTTACTGTCACTTAAACTCATGAGAAAGGCAGTTGGTGTACTTCTGGTTCTCCTGTAATTGCAGCTCTCTGGCCAACGTGTATCTCTCATTGTAGGCATTGTAAGATTTCCCTTTTATGTGATGTATTGATTCAATTCAGGAACTGATCAGTTTAAGCTTCATTGTAATTTTTATTTCTGGAAGATGTGCTTCTGCATGTTTAGGGATCACAACTGTGTAAAGGACTGCCCTTTCTTGTTCTATTAATGGAATATTTCTGAAGTAATAGTAAAAAATTCAATTACCGCTGTTACCTGCAGCTCCCTCGTTTCCTCCTCAGCAGCAGAAGCATGGTATGAGAGAACCTACAGAAAGAGAAAAGCAGCCCTTAGTACAAAGAAAAGAGCAATGTGATAAAAAGGTAATTTTCCTAAAGCAGAATTTTCAGCTTGCAGCTGCACTGCATTGCACTGCACTGCCTTTGCTGATGAAATCTAGTGCCCGTGCGGGGCCCGCACTGTTTTTAAGGGAGCTCTCTGAAAGCATATGGGGAGATGTCTGCAGCTTTCACAAATCTTCCACAGCACAGAATCTTCTTGAGATAATTAGGCCAAGAAAACATAAATAGTTTCTATAAAAGAGCAAAGAACTCTGATTTTCTCTTTGGAAAGTTTTCATGCCCCACTTTCAAAGACAAATAATACATGAAACAGCTATAATTATGAGCCTGACGTTGTTGCCATAATAATCCTTTCAGGAGTTTATTCAGACATAAAAGAAAGTTTTGCCCTAACTGAAACTTGGCAAAAAAGTCTGAAAGACAATATGTTTGTTTTAAATTAACAAAATAAGCTTATATCTTTTAGCTGTCGAGAACACAGGACATGAAAATGTTATGGAGTTTTTTTAGCAACTAGAGACTGACTTTTTTTGCAAAGAAGCCATCTTATATACTGACCTATAATCTGTCTGGACTTTCTAGATTATCTATAAAGTGTTATAGTAGGAGAGAAAATTGCTAATTTGCCATATAAACAAACAGCTCTTTTTTTTTAAAGCACTGAAATTATTTTGACAACAATTTTACCACCTTTTTATTTAACATGACTTAATACAGGTTTATTTGAGAGTTGTAACGTTTCTTTTAGAGGCTACGGGGTACATAATCCCCATTTTAGGAATTCTGCAAACATTCTGTTTACATAATGAATGTTGGGAGATCCAAAGTCTACAGATTTTTCACTTTCAGCTTCAAGCTATCACCTCTGAGTAATTCAGCTTCTCAGACTAAAGCCCTCTTCAGATATGAAACTTAACAGTAACCAATTCAAAGGCTGAGACCAAATGACGTTCATCTTGATATGGCTTGACGGAATCTGAGGAAATCACTGAAAACCTACAGCAATGCTGCTGTTACTCCACAAACCGGTTTGTCTAAAGGACTGAGCCAAAATCATCACAGAAAACCTCAGACAAGAAAAGGAAGCCCCTAATCCCCCAAACCATTTCCTCTTCCTATGCAACAGAACAAACCCGCTATGTTGCCAATGTGTAGCCTCATGTAGAGGAAAAGATGCATTCAGCTCACCACTAAATCTCACGAGTAAAGTTAAAATACAATATCAAATGAAATAGTCTGTTGGCAGATACTGAAAGAAGCAGAAAAAAATCCTGTGCAACTCAATAGGCCAAATGCTGTTCTCCTGGGGGAGAACAATTTCTGTTCAGCATCCATGCGAGTAGCTGCACTGATGTGTAGAACAGACAGGGTCTGGAGAAAATCAGGATCTGTTTTGGGCTAATTAAGGACCACCTAGATTTTGAGCTCACCTCTAATGTCACCATCTGTTTGGCCATGGCTCTTTCTACAGCTTCGTACATCTGTGTATTCTGGATCCCCAAACCACAAAAGATGACAAATGCTTCCAGGAACTGTTCATCGTTTCTGTTGAAAGCCTTGATTTTGCCCGAGTTTTCTTCCATCTTATTCACAAGCTGGCAAACCCCTATGCCAGGATACAGAAATTGAAAGTAATACAGAGAACTGCCAACATATCACTTATTGTATGGAACATCGAGAGAAAAATTAAACCTAGGACAGTTTAGCCTATAATATAAACCACCAATATACATAAAAGTGACACACAGGAGTGCTGTGGGTTTTTCGCCAAAGTTTTTTAGAGTAATTTCACTGTATTACAGAATAAATGCTAAAACATTATATATTACTTAGTAGACTCAAATGTATTAGGATTTGTAAAACAAAAAGGTAGGGCTTTACAGACTTGATTATCTTGTGAAATTCTAGGGTCGTTTTCATCCTAACTTTTATTATTAATAGTATTCTAGATTGATTTAATCCCTAAAGACAATTTGTCCTTTGGAGGCTAATTAAATTTTTGTAACCATGCCAAAAGAACATTTATGAAAGTCAGAACAGTGGTACACAGAGTCTTCACTTCCTTATTTGAGTCAGCACTGGAAATTTTTGAAAATAAGTGAACTGAACAGAGAATACCCAAGTTGAGGCTCAAAGTTTAAGTATACTCGCTGATTCTATGAGGATGTGATTGAATTCCAGCCTGCGCCAAAGACTACTCGACTCATTGAAAAGCATCTTACTGAATTCACCTTGTTAGGTTCAAACTTGTGGATAGTTGCATCTGTTTATTTTCTGTTAAGAATTTCTGGGCTTTTCTGTGCACGTGCCATTGAAAGGTCTGACAGGTAACTTCTACCAAACCTTGCTGCAGCTTAAATCCCTGACACCATTTTAAGCAGAGGGAAATTCACACATATACCTCACTTCAGTTTTAGAAAGCGGATGGCAGTTTCTGCTAAGAAATCAGAATATTAATTAAAGTAGCTGCATTGTAAGTACACATTGTCTTTGGCAAAAACTGCTTTGGGGGTGATTATTGTCTTAAGTGAGTCCAAATGTTTTCTCACTCTCATGAGTGTGAGTACGAACAGTTTTGAGCATAAAAGCTAGCATTTTCCTGGCCAACTGCAAGTAATTACCCCAGTGAAAATAACAGTTGCAAGTTAAAGATTCTGAAAAAAAAAATTACTAAATGAAAAAAGTCTTCATTTTCTCTAAATTGCTATTGCGTACCAGTTTGTATACTTTATGTATTTTATGAAGAGCATTTTGCAGCAGAAAGAGTAAAATATTAAACATGTATTTAACCAGCAAAAGAGAAGATAACTATTTAGCATGGTGTTTCCAAGACATTCTTAACAATTTTTAGGTTTTCTTGCGTCAGTAGAGCTACTCCTAATTTACACAGGATATAGGAGCAGAATCTGAATGCTTTACGCTTCATAAGGTCAGGGAGGCCAGATTTGCTCTCTGCTTATGGGTAGGGAAGAAATTATAATGAATACTATTTTACAGCAGTACCAACAGTGAACATAATCAGCAGCTACTGTAAGGTCTTGTCAGTGCTAATAATTTTTTATATGAAAGTATTTCCAGCATTTTAGTACTCCATATTTACAGACTAAAAAAGCTCATTGAGGTTTTTAATTAAAAGGAAGAAAGGTCTTTGAGAGAGCAAGCATGCATCTTCCCTGTCACAGTAGGTAGAAAAACTGAGGAAAAGAATGTAGCACACACATGCAAACTGTGTTTTTAGAAGAACATTGGCCTTACATGTAGAAGTGTTAATGTCTGGTGACAATGTTTTGTTTCCAAAATTACAAAAATTACAAAATTTCCGTCCTGTTTCCAAATTGCATTCTGTTTAGGGAACTTATTTTAGTATCAGAGTCTCCTCTAAAGAGATCAGTAAGAATATTATAACTGTAGCTGTAAACTGTTGTGGCAGGGGTTGTGGTATCTGAATATTGCAAACAGTATTCTGAACCTTAATGGAATGAGATGACTAGATACTTGAATGAGAGTAAAAATATATAATCCCAGCAAATAAGGTTTCACTAAGAACAAGATTAACTTCCCCTGGGAAAAAGAAGCTGACTAATAAAACTCTATAGGAAAATCTCATGAAACTCACTTTCAGATCTGTGTTTAGCTCTATTTATGACATTATAATTATTTCCATAGCAACTGTGATGTAATGAACACAAGATTAAGACTCTACAGTGAATAAGCCACAAAAGCAAATTAATTCTTAGAAGACACAGCATTTGGATGCACGTATATGTCTCTTTAAAAAATGAGAGAACTGCAGTAAATGTACTATGTAGTACTTAAGACTCTTTAACTGTAACCTTTTTCAAAAGCTTCTCCAAAGGATTGAGGGGTCCATACATTGCAATTAAAGAAACTCAAAAGTCTTTTATTGGGACATAGTTATAAAACCACAGAAAGATTCTGTAAAGCTTTCACCACATACCTGAAAAATGCACAATTCAAGAGAATAAAAAAGTTCTTTTCATCTTTCTTGCTAGTAAGATTTGCTTGGTTTTGCTGTGGACAGTTTTTCCCACCCCATGCCCATCTGCACACCCCACTTCCCAAATTCTGGTTTTGGGTATACTAATCTTAAAAAAATAGACTTACAATAATAGTCTTACATAGTCATAGAATCATAGAATGCTTTGGGATGGAAGGGACCTTTAAAGGCCATCTAGTCCATCCCCCCTGCAACTGGCAGGGACATCTACAACTAGATCAGGTTGCTCAGAGCCCCATCCAGCCTGGCCTTGAATGTTGCCAAGGATGGGGCATCTACCACCTCTCTGTGTGGTGCATAGTATGCTAAAGGAAGTTCTGGGTATTATCCCAAAGACAACTTCTTGACCTTGCCCTATTAAAGATCTGAACATTAGGCAGGCTGTGAAACCTTAAAAGACTTGGAAGAACATTTCCCAATGAGAATTACTCAGATTTGAAAAAACCACCTAAATGGGTGGCCTGACTGAAACTTTCAGTTTGAACTTCTACAGAAAAGAACAACAGAAAAAAACTATGTGAGATCAGATACAACTGTTTCATTAGTAGCTAACAGCATAGTGAAATGTCTCTACTTAAAGCTCAACAGTTCAATATTCATCTTCGTCTTCTAGGGCCTGGTAGAATATTTAAAGTACTAGAAGAACTCATTAAAGAAGCTGATATCAAAAGAAATTTCAGAAAACTCCATTAGGTAAAGATGATGCTTCTCTTTCTGCTTCAGGAGTTAAAAAAAAAAAAAAGATCTGTCTTCATGGAAAAGGGCCCTCATATTTACTATATACATTGGGTTATGCAGTTTTGCCATAATTGTCAAGGAAAATTATTTCAAGACCATTAAAAAACACATTCTTGGAACTCTTATCATTTACTTGCCACATTTTGTAAAGCTGAGGAAGTTGGATTCATGCTGCTATCTAGGAATCAGTATATTTTGTGTTCTGTTTGCTTGTGGAACTTACTGATGCCAGGAAAGCAGGCTGACGCTCATTCTACTCTTCATGGGACAGGGAACTCCTGGCAATTTCCAAAAGCATCACCATCCCTTTGTTTAAGGTGAATCTGAAACTCAGGGAAAGACTTAGAGCTCATTAAGTTTATTCCCTGACCAGATCCTCAAAACTATTTAGGTGTATACTCATCTTTGAGGACCCAGACCATGGCCACCTGAATATTTTTAGGATCTAGAGATAACTAGGCTTCTAAGTTTCCATAAGTATCTAGGCCTATGTGGACCTAAGTGATGTCAAATTGCTTCTGAAAATGTTACCCCAGGAAACCAGTCGTACTATGGCCACTCTTTAAAATAGAAGAAAAGCAGTTCTAGAAAAAGCAAAGGAGATGCTGCAGCAATATTTACACTGGGGTAGCTTTAGACACTTAAAACTAGTGTCTTACGATAGGACTGCAGGCCCCCTATGTAATCCACAGTTAGAAGCAGGCACCTCCAAAGGGCAATTCATAGCACCAAAACTGCACAGCAGTCAGCCTTCTAATGGACAAATCTTTCCGTAGCTGAGTCTCATTGGAGGTAACTGTCAATGTCCACAGTTCAGCTTGCCTTTCCACATGCCACCACTGTTCCCAGACAGCTCAGGCGTGAAGAGCTTATTTACTGATTTATGTCTTCTCTTCCTTTCACTGCCTTGTAAAAGATATACACAAGCAAAAGTGGTAACTGACTCTCTGAACAGGAAGCAATGTAAATAATTTTACTTACAGAAAATTTTTGAATGCAAAGAAGCTATAAAAATGGTGAAGTATCACAAGAGTGTTGTAGATAGTTGGTAACATATTAGGTAAGCAATTTACAGTCAAGGTTGCAGTGGACTTGCTAGTTGAAAACATGATAATTAAGGATCTTTTCTCCTGGGTTGAGACTCCATATTGCTGAGATTTTACTGTGGATCATAGAAATATTTCTATGAAATGTATAAAAATATTTTTTGTAAAGATACCTACCTATCACTTTATTCTTTTTCCCATTTTTTATTGGTGTACACAGCAAACTCTTTATGTGTTGACTTACATTTTCTGCATTGTCATTCTGTTAAACAAACAAAAAAATACAGTTACAATTTTAAAGACTGATGTTCAAGTGGCTGAAGTGAAAAAGCTGTAGAGCTGCAGTCTACAACTATTCTTGGCTTACATACTCCTTCAAAAAGCAACCATGTCTTCAAAGAGTTTGCACATCTTTGGCTGGACTGTATAATAAACACTGTATCTGATACAAGCTTTGATGAATAATACAGGTCATGGTGATAATCAGTAGCAGTTTACAGTGACTTGTGTAATCGTGCTAAAAATGTGCGAATTTTATAATAGGATCTCTCATTAGAAGGTACCACTTCCATGAAAATGACAACTTTGCACTAAGACAAAGTGTTCCACTCAGTGCAGCTGAAAAGAGATCAGATTCGCTTTAGGACACCCTTTTACTCTCATCAGGTGATGAGCTGTAAAAGGAACTCACCCCTCCCCTTTCCAGCATATCCCCTCACTTGCAATATGGCAATGTAAGGAACAGATGTCCTAAAACAAGAGTAACTACCTGGCATTAAGGTAACTGTGCATTTTATGGCACTAAAATTTTCATAAACTCTTTTGGTTTGTTTGAGATGCCTTGATTAATCCACCAACGCAATGATAGGGGGCTTAGTGGAGACCAAATTATGATCCAAAGAACAACAGGTAGGAAAACTACCACCACCAAGGTCAACATTCTGCAGTCTTCCAAAGACCTTTTACCATGTCTTATGCTCCAAGAGAAGGAAACTGAATTTATTTGGGGGGTGAAAGAGTGGAACAAAAGGACAGTGCATCTCTTTCAAATACGTGGTGAGAAAAGGACATAGTTCTGCTCTGACTGCTCCTGGAATAATGTGGCAGTTGCTGAGAAGTACATTTGGTCCAATCTCTAATTGCATGTGACACAAAAAAATGGGTACAAACTAATATTTCAGATCAAAAGGGGTTTTGGGTTTTTTTTTGTTTTGGGGTTTTTTTTTTACTGTTGTTGCTCTGCTCTCTGGTGCTGTGCAAGGATTGTGGACAGTTTCTGTACAGGCAAATGCACAAACACTATAATGCTTACAAGTGGCAATAAGAAATGGGGTTCTTTAAAAGAAACATTAAAGGATTACATCATGCCAGATACTTTACATGACTCCAGGAACTTAAGTACTACTACTTAATAGTATCCCATTATCAAGAGGGTATATGGAATAACTCAAGAGTAGGATTTGCTGTTTTCTGAACTGTGACATACCTGTGAAATCAGCTGTAAAAAAGGATATAAGACTCGGCATCTCTCCCTAGACCTCTCCAGCAAGGGCAGCCGAGAAACACAAAGTCAAGCTTGCATGAAAATTGGTTTATGGCTACCCTGAGAAAAACCTGCTGTTTCATGGTACAGTTCAGATGCATTGAAAGTCAAACTGGACTGGATTGGAGATAAGACCACAGTGCACAGTGCTTAATAAAAATGCCTGACCCAGTATTAATGAACAGGAAGGAGATTAAGCAAAAACAGGCTTAAATGCCTTTAAGGAGTCTTGTAGATACTTGAACTTTGTCTCCACTACACTAACTTTGTTGGTTCAGGGAAGAACATGTACACGACTGCTGAAGCTTAGCATTTGGCTTCCATACTGTCCTTGTAAGTGGCCTGAACCTGAGGCAGTCAACATCACGGCTCTTCCACGAATAAACCCAAACTGCTGTTCTGCCTCATGTCACTACCTAGGTAGCTGAGGCTACCAAAGCATTTAGAAAGCACAAAGTTATTTTCATCAGGTGAGTAAGTGTGCTGTTGAATGTCCTCCAAAGAAAGAGGCAAGCCAGGGTTTCTAGGGCACTAGGTACCCCTGAATTTCCCTCATGTCAGGGTTCATCAGATTTCAAAACATTTAGTCTACAGCCCTGCCTTGACACAGCTCCTGCACAGTAGTGGAGATGCAGCCACTGTGTGTTGAAAAAACATTATCCAAAATTCCTTCTAGCAGTACTATTATTTTCTTTTTATGAGTTTCTTTTACATGCATAAGGTGTAAGTCATCTAGATTCCAGGGAAAAACGCAAAAGAACTCTAACCCTACTGACAAAGTGAAAGGCCTGTTTCAGACAAACAGTTGTTTGGATGACTCTCAAGGTATTCATTTTAAAATAAAATGTCTTCAAAATAATCACCTCTTTCTTATTGATCTAACACAGTATATCCGTCCGATTCTGTTTTTACTTCCACTCCTGCAGTTAAGATAGCTGTGGGCCCTGTACTGCAAAATGATGAGCACTCAATTCCTGTGTTGCTCAGTCCTTCATAGAAACCCGCTCCAGAACATCCATGAAACCTTTCACAGAGAAAAATGGAAGCAACACAGCTCCCCACCATGAGCATGCCAAGGGGCATCCCTTCTTTCCACTTACTGGAACTATCACATTGAACACTATTTTCTGACCTTTTCGTTGTGCATCTCAGAATAAAGAGTTTGGTAAAAAGCTATCTGCTGATCATAATTCCTCTCCCTCTTATTACCCTCTCCCTGAGCCCCTCTAGCCAACAGGCTTAAATAAAATAAGAAGAGCAGACATCTTTCTAATTTCTGCATTGACAGGAAAATACAGAATTACAAGTTTGCATTTTGTTGATGATGACTTTGAAGACAACCTGACTGTAATCTGACTCTTGCCAACTGACCTTCCCTCCTAACTCTCCAGTATCTGTGTGTTCAGTAGTAATACACCATACCACAAGCTCACACTTGATGAAGTGTGAAGCAAAAGCTCCCAAAGAAAAGTGAAGTTGTTCCTTCTCCAAAACAGCAAAGAACTTGCATCTATAACATTAATCTTTGCCAGAACAAGAAGGGAAAGGAGAGGATAAAAGGGAAGGAACTTCTGAGAGCTTCCCAACACTCACAGTAAGCTACAGAGGATTACTGTGAAAACATACAACTGTTCTTCACTTACACGTTTTCCATAGAACATATTGCAAGCTCTCCACATTGCACTGTCTATTTACTGACCAATTAATGTTAGGCTTTTTTAATAATGGCTGCAGGGATAAATCCGTCCCCTGGCCACCCGGCTCACTGTGTGAGTATTGTACCATTTCTTCACATTTTACCTTCCTTTGTGTTTGCGTAATTCTAACTGTGGCCATTAAATTAATAGAAATAATAAGGGGGGAAAAAAAGGTTTGAAAGGTAAACAAAAACATTTTCCATTTCTGAATTTCAAATCTAAGCTTATTTTACTTACTGTCCAGGGAAATCTTCTGTCTTTGCAGACATCTGGGATGTTGAGAGGCTCCATCGTATTCTTGACATACTGAGCATACATATAATTGATTTTGTTTGTATCATAGTCCCTGAAGGATACAACATTATTATTATGTGCTTAGTATGAAAATGGGTCATTTCATTATGCAAAGCATGTAATTGTAATACCTTTCCTGCATGAGGAAAGGATGTAACCAATAGATATACAATGGAGTTGAGTTCAAGTCCTGTATCCTAACCCCGCTATCATCACAAAACTGCAGAGTGGATTGATTTATACATTCCATCATTTCTTTAATATTCAATAATGTTAACGCTGAACACCAAACTTAAGAAATAAACAAATCAGTACAGTTTATGCAGATGAAGGAAAAGAATGAACAACTGGGTTTATATTAAAATAAACAGAACTTTTTGAAAAAAAACTCCATTCACAAGTCTGATACAGTTGAAAATCAATACTGGATGAAATTCCCATATTCTTTAAATGGAGTGAAGCAGGTAACATTTGTGAATTTTCTGCTTCTAAGTTCTTTTCCAATTTGTTCTAAATTAAAGGCACAATCAGTTGCATGGGGATTCCATTACTGAAATAGAACTGTTTATTCCAAATCAGGACATAAAATAGCTTTACAGAATCAATCATCTCCTACTTTTGTAGCCACAATGTATTTTATTATGGCATTTCAGTTCTCTTGGAGCCTTTGCCTGCTTTGGAGGAGGACATATGTCCCAATAATAAACCTATTTCCATCAAACTCCTGTAGTTTCCCTCTGACATTTGACTTGACTTTAGTTATCCTTCTGGTGTAAGGATGTTCACAGTGCTGGAGGAGGGGAATTATTCTTTCATTATTTCACAAACTTGGTTATACAAGGCAATGACCCACAATTCTGAAAACCAGTCTGATTTGCGGTCTGATTCAGGGTCCTTGGTTACATAATAAGCCTGAAATTTTATTATGTAAAGTAATACTTCCCATCTATTCCATGTCATTATATTTTGCTATTGCCCAAAATCGTGCCCTTCAAGCTTAGCAGAAGTGCTAACTCCAATGGTTGACTCATAGTACAGTCTTTGGCATATAATTGTGCTATCTCATGAACAAGATTCAGATATGCAATTAAGCCTCCAAGATTCCTTCCCTATCAGTTATCAGAAATAATTTACTCATGGCCCATGCAAGCAGTAAATTACATTTTGAGTCCATTAACTAGTAACCATGAAAGGGATAATGAAGAGGAAGGGTAAATTCTCTTTACCATTCCCACAGTGTAGAAGAGGAAGTAAACAGGAACTTTCTCTTTCACCCTGTCATCTTACTAGCCTGTTGTACCTCTGTACTTTCTGGTTGTACATTGTCTAAAATCATAATACAGCTCAACAGTTTTTAGTCGCTCAAGCCACACACTTTGGACATAGTTTTCTAACATATGGAATTAAACTTAATATAAAAAATGTTGACTGCAAAAAAGGTCAAAGAGGTACAGAAATCTCCATTTTCTCTCTGCACACTCTATCTGTGGTAGTGCATTTGATATACAACTGTGTCTCACTCTTTTGACATTATTTGAAACAACTGTTTTTGATGACAGAGAAAGGTAATGGAGACAGTAATTTTCAAACTTCAATACAGAGGTTCAGGCTAAATTTGGAAACTATCTAATCTGGGTATTTTAATTCAACTATTTCTACAACTTTCCCTTCCTCCCAGTTGAACTTCTTAATGGTTTCTCAAAGATGACCGAAATGTAGAACTTTAGGACTTTATTCTTGCTTTAGTCAGTCATGCTCTTTGAGTCAGCTTCCCTATCTATGAAATAAGTAATGATTAAAATAATTGATTAGAACATAAATAGGATTAGTATCTACTACTGTGGATATGTCTGCTCTACAGCAGAGTAATCAACGCAGATTTCTTACAGATCAGTTTTAGTGCAACCCACTAACTTAAATTTTTACTTCTCACATTTTGTACGTTTCCATAGCTTAGCCTTGTTATACAACTATGTTCTTAGACCTAACGAAGTGAAGAGATCAGGCCCTACTCTCCTATTCTGCTTAGTGTGACCTTTTAAGGCAATAGAGTTTGTCTATGTACATTTCAGGGCAAAACCTGCTCTACAAAAATAGCAGTAATAGAGTGGAAATAGTTTCTTCAGCATTCTCCTGGGATGAACAAAAGTTTGAATTCATTGTTTTACCTCTTCAGATTTTCAGTTGACTCTTCTAATTCCTCAGATTCCATGTGAAACACACTAGAAAATGAATCCTGGAATACCGAGAGGATATTTTAATATATAGGTGTATAAGGTTGTCATAAGTTAGAATAGGCGTATTCATAAAAAGCTTGCTGCAGTTATCAAAACCTGTTCTGTAATAAAGGCAAGCGTAAAATTATTTAACTTCATTTCACATCTAGCAGCAAGTGTACAGGATCCTACCACAAAAATATCTTTTGATACAACGTTAAATATCATTGAAGTGTCTTGAATGTCTACTGATCACACTGAGAAGAAACGCCAGTATTTACAGGCTGTGCCAAATCTATCTGTCAGCACAGAACTTTATTTTAACATTCATCCAATTCTAGACCTGCTTTGCTTGGGCAAGTGAGGACATCAAAACCTTTTAAACATACCGACTGACCTCTGTGTTGCTTTTCATGCAGCTTTTTTTAACAGTTGAGAAGCCTAAATGTAGAGAGAAATTAGATTCTCTCTGTACAACAGATTAAAACTACAGACTGCAAACTAGGTGCTAGAGTTTAACTAACTGGCAAGGACAGTGTGAATATGTGAATGCAAAAATTATGTAAATTCCTCTTCTGTATTCTTGTGTGCAGGAGTGACTCTTCTAAATACAGTGAGAGATGGGATTGTGGCAGATGATCACAAGTGCTGTGTGTTATTTCTGTGCTACAGAACCTGGAAATGCTTCCTCACTTCCAGATGTTAGTACACCCCTATCTATAACAAGTAGTAAAGGTAAAACTAGCAATGCCAGTACAAGACTGAGGCATGCAACATAATATCCTGCTCCTTGTTCTGCAGCCTGTTTTCAATAGGAAGGAAATACGAGTGGGTAGATTGGAAAGGAGTTGTGCTTTGCTTCAGTGAGCCAGGATCTTGGGACAGGCCATGATTCTGTTGAGATACTCCCTGCTTAGATATACTCCAGAAATAAAAAGTGCTGTCAAAAATGATTCAGCACAGGAAGTAAAGGCCACATTGTTTTTCTCCCAGCCTTTTCCTTTTTTCCATCCTACATCAGCAGCCAAGAAAATGAGTTAGGAAAGAGTTCACCATTCAAGATCTATGCCATAGGAAAGAGCTTAGAACCATAGTTTACCAACAGGTAATGCGAAATGGCTGCATAAAATGGCAGTCTGGCCTACACAAAGACCAAAGCCTCCCAAGTCAACACCTAACCTGAGTAGATGCTGTAAAAGAAGCGGCAGAGGACAAAAAGGCGACAACATACTATGGGTTTGAAATACTATTGAGTCAGAATAGAGGGAAGCCCACACTGCTCCCAGGGAATAAGCACTTCTGCCTTTAGACAAAAAACATACTCACAGTACAATCCTCATCCACTATGAAGATGGTACACCTCTGCACTTGCATGAAGGATATTATAGTGGCGGCTATCTTCTTCAGAATTACTTCCAAAGACTGCTGCTCTTCAAAAATCAGGCTGGCAAGATCAAGAAGCACCTGGGGAAAAGGTCTTTTGTGAAATTTTGACTAATTGTGATTTAAGCAATAATTATCATTACTACTGTCTTCGATTCTTCTGTTCTTCTCTGAATCAAGGAAGTCAACATGTATATCTGTGTAAGTTTTGGCTCTCACACAGACTGCAAGGTAACAGTAAATTATAGCCAGTTTGACACTTTTGGTGGAAGAAATAAATAGCATAGTTAGCTGTCTGATGTTTTCGGTCAGAGACAGAATAGGTTTAGGCATTAACAGTTCATCAAATGAAACCTGATAAATCCAGACAACACACTGTTATTTGTCCTTAGGAAACTTAATAGTTTCCTATGGCTCACATGTGCATTCTAAAAACAGTGACTTTTACATTTTTTAAGACTTTTGAACACAGTTATTAACTGTTGTAATTCTAACACATCCTAACGAACTCATTTGGTGAAAACATCATTTAGATAGAATCTGCTGTATTTCAAAGCTGCTGCTGAAGGACTTGGCTGCTCAGATGTGCTCATATTATATTCCTTTTTTCCTCACAAGAACCACAGAGCCCATTTGAAAAGATTATCCAAATTTGTACCAATTTACAAACACTGATAGTCACTTGGAAACTCAGACCTACCAGAAAATTTTTAAAACAACTGCTTGGAGTTGTTCTCCAGAAACTTTTCATACCGTATATGGCAGACATATTCATCTGTAAAGGCCATGGCATTAATAACCCATCATTTATAAAGATGGCTGCAAAATACAGTTACATTAATCAGAAGGAAATTTACTTTTCCATCTGATCATTACTGAAAATATGGTTAGTGATATTTATAGTTGTAGCAGACTTAAAAGAGCAATCTGTATAACCTCTACCATTCTGTAGAGATAATTCTATTGGAAATTTCTGGAGTGTGTACACCTCTGGTGTATAGTATATACAGTGAGGCACAGAATAACTTCAGGCAATATCGAGTATATTGACATGGAATTAATTTTCTGACATGTAGTTTTACCTTCTCCTAGACAGTCCCCTTCTCGCAGCCCAAGCTGGAATGTGCCCAGCTACTTCTCAGTGCAGTTAGTTAGAGCTTTATCAGAGATACACAGCGTTCAATTAGAGTAATTAAAAATAGCCAAGGAATAACTACCATATGGGAAATATCACGAGCAGGCGCTGATTACTAGCTAACCATCATAATTTCGGTATTCTTGGGACAAACCTGTTGACCATACCTGATTGCGCCTGTTCTCAAGCAAAGATGTCTCATACAATTGAGCGTTGTGAAGAACAATTCCACAAAATGCCAAATAGGCAGCAAAATCCTGAAGACAAATGAACATCAACACCTCATGAAGATAATGTCTCACAGCGTCTTAACTCTATTCAAAGATAAGCTACTGTATTTTTTTTTTTCACTTTGAAGTATTAATGGATATTTTAAAGTTATTTTTGGCAACCACATATTCAGGGTTATTTTTTTTAGTTATTCATAATTTGTTATTTCCTCAAGAATCTCGTCTCCCTTTTTTAAACTAATGATCTTCACAGTTTATCCTGGTAAAAGTAGGATTGATATAAGAAGCAGCTCAGAGGAATCAACTCATTTTGCAGCAATGCATATTTTATCTAGAAAAACTGAGTGCAGACAATCAGCCTCTCTTGGGGAATTCAGTCTCTTGGAAAGTGGAAATAAAATTCTGCTCACATAGCAAAACCACAATTTTTTTCCCTTTTGGAATGGGATTAATTCTGATCTCCTGCAGATACTCAGTATGCCTTTTGTTTTAAAGGGGAAGTTTGCAAAGGGAAAGGGTGAATTCTGATTTTTTTATTGCTGAGGGTTAAGTGAACTTCTTCAGCCTGAGAGCAGCCTGTTTTTTGCGATACCAATCTGAATGTGAAGTCTGGAAATGTTTGGGAAGCAACTGCCATGTGAGAATTAGGAATCAAGGTGCTGTCTGCTCTACTCATCTCATATCTTGTTCATAATTTATCCAAAGCTTTTTCTCATCCTGAAATTGCTACACTGAGAAGTGATACAGTATTTTAAAAAGAATCACTACACAAATTTTAATATTCAAAATATGTTTGTTGGGGATGCCAGGAGAATTAGAACCTATTAATAAAAAATGATGTCTATTAAAAGTTATGAAACTGTTTTACAATGCATTTCAGTAGAGTAAGCCTGTATTTCAGAGATGTATGAGAGATACCACGCTGATCCAGAAATTAAACTATTTCACATCCACATTTCTCATGGCCTCATAAAGAAAGAAATTTGCGGTATTACCAGGAATTTTTACTCTTCCAGAGGTGTTTAATTTTTAATAACTTTAAAATTTCTGATCAGTGTGAAAAGTAATAACATATCCATCTCCCGTTCCCCTGTGAAAATAGAAGAGACATAAATGTCCGGCTTTTATACCTTTTCATCTTGTTCAGTGAAAGTGCCACCAATTCCAGATTTCTTATTGATTGCTTGAGCCACACCAACAACCTAGTGTATTCAAAATAGAGTAATTAGATAATTTTTAGGAGTCTGTAATTAGATTCTTATTTCTAGACGTATTTATAGAAGATAATAAATTATCATTACAGGTATTCATTTGGTTGACCTTTGGATAACAGAAGATATTTAAGCCCGGTTTTTCCTAATTTATTCATATTACAGATAGCTGAGCATGAACCTGAAATGTAAAAAAAAAAATAAGTGGCATGAGTCCTGGATGCTCTTATGAAGAGGGGTTAATTTGATCCAAAATTGATTCTATAAATTGGAACAGTCATCTCCCAGAAAGACAACAACAGTTTACACTTCTGCAGTCATAAGCCAGACCACACAACAGCTCTCTCTAAAGTTCATGTGCTTGTGTGTGTAGAAAATACCCTTCCTGCTAGCTCTGACAAAATTTCCAAAACATAGCCTCTTTACTAGATCTAGAGTTTGGCTACGGTGATCTTTTTCCATTTTGTGTCTCTCTGAATCTGACCGGATTAATTGTCATCTGCCAAAAAATAGTATACAGAGGTTGTGTTCCTGCCAGACTCAAGTTTGTTACTCAAACTTAGTATGCTTTTAAAGGCAGGCTTTTACTAAGACCACATTAAATCAACACTGAGAAGAGATATGTTGTTATGCTTCAGCTGGTAGTCAGACTGTCCTTGCCAACATATGCCGATACCTCTCCATTTTTAATTATTTTCCCTATGGAGCAACGCACAAGGTAGGGAAGAATCCTGGTTTACAGGTAAAGAGCAAAGGGTAAAAAGTCATACACAGGTCCTGCAGGACATCTGCGATGGACCTAAGAAACAAACCCGTATGCCCCGATCAACATTAAAGGCTTTCCATTAAGTACTTCATTCTGCTCTTGGCACGTGGCTTAAGTCCTAGCTTTCAAATGGACTATGTATTAAGATCACCAGCCAAGAGGCTTCATAAATTAAGGCTGCCCACATAAGTAAATCAGTGCACAGATAGTAACAAGGAGGGTTTACCTGGACTAGAAAAAACCTACTATGATTTATGAAATAAAGACATCAACAGACCAGCTCCATTTACTTCCTTTGTTGGCTTGTCTCCTTTTGGATTTAAGTGGAAGAAAATGGAATCCGTGTAACAATAAACCAAACCAGATTACACATCCAGTTTTATTCTTATCAAGTTCTGTCTAAATTACGTTAAATTTCAGATGATGCTTTTTTAGTATAGAAATAATCTGTGGTAAAATTTGATTTGAGGTTTCTGGACATAATTCCATGAATTGGAAGATTAAAACATGATTTCTTACAAAACAGAAAACAGTCCCTTTAAGGACAGTCAATTAAAGTCCCCGGTACTGGTGCTTTTGTAACTTTCGACATAGTTAGCCAATAAACACGATTTCTCGATACAGGATGTTGGGTTAGATTTAAAAAGAATGTAAAATGAATGTGAGAGAACAACACAGCTGTTTAAGCATGATGCTTTTGTTACTGCCAGTCTTTGTGGAGTTCAATTCTGCATGAATTCTGCTCTCTGATGAGAGCCTCCCCAGAAACCAATCTGCCCTGCAAACAGCAGAACTTCTTATAAAAATGGAAGTGAAATTCAGGTCTTTGCTTAGTACTGATTGCAGTTCCTAATGCAGGCTCTAACTCTGACATTTGGGGAGAAATGAAATTGGGTAGTTGCTTTGGACTTACTCTTACATACTCAACACAGATGTCTTCTCTGGTAACTTGGGTCTGTTTTTCAGAGCCCAAGGAAAACAAGAGAATTTAAAGAGACCTTCATACAAGTCAGTATAAAGAGAAAGTGAGCATGTCTTAAAAAATTAATTCACTGGGATAATATTTCTGTAGATTCCCCGCTGCAGTTATCAAGCTGTGTACTAGCAGGGACCATTCCGTTCTGTAAACTAGTTTAAACTTCTTCTGGATTCTGTACTTATCCTTGTACTTCCATGCTTCTACTCTTCTGACTCATAAATTAGCCATGTAATTTCACAGCACACTAAAATTGGAAGGCTTTCAGAAGGAGAGACAGGTTAATTTCAGTTGAGATACTTCTGACTTTCAGTGTCGATAAGATGAAAATGAGAGGTTTTCTAACTCAAATATTTTGTCATTCCATTAAAAAAGGTTATTTCTTTTTATTATTATAATACACATTACTAATGCACACTCTTGTTCTCTATTAAATAAAATTGTTACTATAATAAATGTTTCTCTCTGATGCATAAACTTTTCCTAGATTATAGGATTTCAAAGCCTTAGCCTTTCCCTAATATAATTCAGTATGTTTCCACTCCTTTTGAGACTTTGCAAATTATTACTAATCTGACTTTAGGCTTAAAAGAACTGGAGAGAGTATAGTTTCCTTGATTTGTGAAGTGAAAAAAAAAAAAAAATGTTCTGACAGTGAGTAATGACAGGTTTCTGTAATTGGTATCAGGAGTGGGAGTTATAAGGCGGTGAACCCAATGCTGCTTATCAGGATGGATGAGAAAGGTACCAAAGTAGATGACCTTCTGCGGAAGGTGCCAAGTGAAGGGTGGGGACAATTATGTCTGAGCCATTGCTTATATTGGTACCCAGAAATGAAGCTCACAGTTTATGGTATCTAGCTGAATAGCCACTAGCAGTACCTGGAATGGATTTGGGTTAAGGCAGAGCTGAAAGAAAGGTAGTAGTGGCAGAGCAAGAGGTAGGAGAGGGAGGCTGGAAACTGGGAGGAGCTGCAAATCATTCACTAAAACCCTGCGCTTCCTTACAGTTAGACCATTCATCTATTTAAATGGCTGGATCTTATCTTCTGCTAAAGTCAATAAATCTGCTGTGCAGTAAACTCAGAGGCTCGAATGTGCTAGCACAGACAAAGCCCACCTAGTACAATAACGTGAAACAGTACGTGGTAAGAAGCCATAAAGTATATGCAAAGCTTTTGATTCTTTTGATTGAGATCCAAGTAGTGTAAGACCAGTGCGAGGTGTTAATGATGGTGGTTTTTTCATCTTGCTTTTTTGGGATAAATAATATCAGAAGAAAACTGTGGTGTGCATGTTTAAGAAGTTGTACTTAACTGTTAATCATTAAATTTATAATTGCTAAACTGATGGAAGCATACAGTTTTATTTTTGTAATGGAAAAGACAACAATTTACTATCTCTCAGCCTAGCCTTCCCAAAATACTGATGTTACAAATAAGGTCATTGTTCTGCAGCATGAATCACTGCCAACTGTGGGCTCAAAAATGTCTGTCTGAAATAAAGCTTAACTGTCGGCTCCATTCCATACAACCCGGGTTTTCCCACAGTCAACCTCTCATTTACTTCAGTGAGGAATATTTCTTATCCAGTGAACTTTCTTACTGTAATAACAATGTACAACTAGCCTGATTTATTTCTATAGCAGAGTTTGAATAGTAAGCAAATCCTTTAACTAGTCAATATGCTTTTATGTTAACCTACATGTGCAGAGATTAATGGTTAGGCCTTTTCTCATACCACTGTGGGTATTTATTTAACTTATTTTATTTTTTTCAGTTTTGATCCAGCATGAGCTAAGACAACTTTAATGAGGTCAGAGGCTTTTTAAGGCATCCAAAAGGTGAGTACTTTTCATCTTGTGTAAACACATCCCCTCCATGAAAGGAAAGTCTGTGGTGCTTAAAAAAAGCTAGAATAAAACGGTAAAAGGACCATAGTAATATAGCAGGAAGACTATTTAGGCTCGCTTTATTAGCACTACAGGTTTCTGATACATTAACAAAGGCATGTGTTTCAAGAGAAATGGTCATTTTTAGATCTTTGTTAAGGTCTTTCAATAAAAGGTTTTAACTGAAGAGGGAGGGAGTAATGAGGAGAATAAACCTGCTAAAAATTCATGGTTGTCTTGATGATGATAAAAATCTTGTGTGGATGCAAACCTTTTTTTTGTTGTTTGTTTCAGTGGCATTCTAAGCTTTTAAAGACAACTTTGTAGTATGTACCTTTTTTTTTCTAGACAAAATAGTTTTTTAAATTAAAAACAATTAAACTGGTCCAAATTCTGGCCTCATTTGTATCAGTACAAATTCCAGTGAACTTTACTAAATTCTGTAGAATGTGGTGTAGAGACAGTAATGAGAAAAACCTCAGATGGATTTTAGCCATTGGAGTCCTGCCTGCAACTAGGTAATTAGGAGAAGATGTAGGAAACTCAAGAGGATCTGTTCCTGTTACTAAAGTAATTATGTAATTAGGACAAAAGTAAATCATGTGGTAACGTTTTAGGCCATGGAGAACATATGCCTGCATTTTAGAGAATACTAAGCACAGTATGAAACCCAAATCCTCATTTTTAAAACTTACTATAAACAAATCTGAAATAACAATAGGCCTGATCTGTGATCTCCAGCTGGGAGTTATGTTCACACCAGCAGAAAAATTGAATCAAAGGTGACTAACTGCTCTGAGTTCAGCTATACAGAAAACTTATTCAGATAACAGGTACATTAAAAGTCTGAAATCTTTGTGGCAATAAACAAGACTTATCTGAGATAAAGCTAATTCTCTGTAAAGCTTGGAGAATATTGTAAAAAAATGACAGTCCACTCAAACACTTGCTCATGAAAGAACTGTTCCAGTCTAATAAAATGGTGGTTTTTAAGTTACTTAGGCACAATATTTTATGTGTCTTTAATTCTCTAACAGGCAGGCACCAAGTGAACTTTTTTGAAAGTTGAGTCTTGTAGCAATGAAGCAAAGATATGCATGCTTGATTTCTTGTCATTCTCCTACTATGCCTACAGCATTATCCTATATATTTCTTGGTCACCCAAGACAGAACTAATAGGAAAGAAAGGGGTTAAAAACAGCTATGAAAGGGGATGACCACTAGAAAAGCTGAAGGTAGTACTCTGGACTGAAGAAAACCAAGACTAAGGGAGAGGAAAAGACTGAAGTAATTAGTATCTGCTTCTACTTTGATACCTGTGAACTTATGGCCTAATCCCTAAAGTAACCAGTGAGCTGTGGAGTGCTACACACTTTTTTATGAGTTTTACCCCCAGTCTGACTAGTTAGGTGGGATTATAGAACAAGGTATAGCTATAGTAGTCATGCAGTTCCTAACAAGAGCCTTCATCCAAGTTTGCTTTATTGAAAGCGTATAAGGGTTGGGCAGAAAGGAGCAAGCTGTATGTAAAGGACCTTAGTGGTCCAGCTTTCTTTAATGTCAGTTGGAAAAATTCCCCTTGGATCAGAAACCAAGTACTTTGTTATTTTCCATTCAGCTCACATAAGATAGACATACACCATGAAGACAAAAAGCAATTTTGATGATGGAATTTTCTCTTACTTTCAGTCCCAAAAAGGGGGAAAAAACCCTCCCACAATTACTGAGTCAACATCCACACTTGTTTTACCACATCTGAACGCAGCTTTCCTAATTGTATTCTTGATGGCAACACAGGTAATCTCCAGTGCTGCTACTTGTTCTGTAACCTTTCTTCTCGATCGGTACCAGTTATCCCATTTAATAAAGCCTGATCCACATTACAAGGAGCGGTTTCTTCTAATTATCAGAGACCTTTATTTTCACTATTTTATTGCAATAGTTGACTCCTGCCTCTAAAAGTAGCAGGCTACCCAGAGTATTTCCCAGTAGATGATGACTGATGACTGTGCTCTGAATTTTATCTGGATTGTTTCATGCTGCAGTTTTTTGCGCATTAAGATTACAGGCCTGACTCTGTGAAAGCTGTTGCAGCTCTACAGGCAGCTAGTGCCCTTTTTAGTTGGTTCTTACTTCAGCTGACTTAAAAAGAGAATTAATATAATTTTGCTTCCTAAGAAGACATAGTTTTTAATTTACTTTGCTGGCATCTGAAGAAAAATGACATTAAGCCAAAGAGTGGTAACAGGAAGAGGGAAACTCAACTTTTATCTCATGTTAAGGATGGGAACATACCCACTTAAGAAGACAGACTAAGTGGTTTTAACCTTACTTTGCTCTCCTGGTCTTGTAGAGGCTTGGTTCAGGCTTATAAAATTATCCTGCAGGGACAGAACTGTATTTACAGACTTTCATTTTTCATCAACAAAACTTTCACATCCTCTTCTGTCATTCATGCCAGCAAGAGCCTGCATGATTTCCAGCAGTCTAGCTACTATAACACGTCTCAGCGTAAGCTGAAAATCCACCCAAGCAGCAAATTACTGATCTCCATAATCCTGCAGCAAGACTGCTACTGGAACTTCAGTTAGTTTGTTTAAAGTTAGCTTGGCTAGATCTACACTATACTGCAGTGACTGTGATGTATTATACCTGAAGTGTTCACTGTGGGAGAAAATAACAGCTGGCTAACAGTAACATGCTTGGTCACATTTTATACAATAAAATTCAACAGGATATTTTGAAAGGCTGTTGTAAATAGAGCAGCACCCCTGATTTGTTGAGACAGGACAGTGACAGGAGATAGGGCAAAGTAAACAACAAATGAAACAATCGGAGTGAGCATTGCCAGAATAAAACATTTCCCTAGCCAATTAGTAGGAAGTTCAGTCTTATATACTCAGAGCCTGGGAGATGGGTCTCAGTTAATTCAGCTAAAAGTTTCCATATGAGAAAAACATACAGATTTTAGCAGAAATTAAATTGAGATAGAATTTTATGGAAATTATTTTGCACAGCTGAAAGAAAAAAAATGCAGAGATAACAAAATTACATCATTCCTGTAGACATTCTACGGCAGCTGTGATGACTCTCTGCATCAGAGACCATCCATTCTACAGATTTTCCAAACCAGTTAGAGAGCTGTACTGAGTCTTGTATCAGTTCTGGATAACTCTGCAAGTTGGTTTAAGCTAAGGACTTCCATTCCCTATTCAGTTCTGTCAAATTTTGTCAAAATGACTGTTTGTTTACAAATGTCTACAAAACCAGATGGAGAAATTCCAGGTGATCATTATTTGCAACAACTTCTGTAGTCCTTTTTCTGGGTCTCTGAATCCAAGACCAAACAAAGTCAGAAGAAAGTGCCACTGCATTTACCGATTTTATTACAGGAGCTCTAGGAGGCACATCAGTACCATTTGAAGCTTCTGGAAAATTAAAGGTTTAAGGGCACACCAGGAATGAAAAGCTGCTTTTTGAGATACACAATGCTGAACTGCCACAACCTTAAGTCTTCTGCCAGTAGTGGTAAAACCCTGATTTCTGGATAAGCATTGCAGCACTGAAATGGTTAGCATTAATAGCTACAGCTAAAGCCTGTGGCCAGCAATACCAGTTTCCTCTTGCAAAAGACATAACCATGGTAACTCTGCGGTACAAGGTGGCTAATGCTAAACTTTTCATTGGTGGCTTTTGTACTACTGAGTATAAAAATTCAGTCTGTTTTGAAAGTTTTGATGTGTTCTCTGATACACATCGATAATCCAAGTAGCAAGTGTTACATACTGATGCCTAGATAACTGTATACAGTTATCTGCTTCTACAGAAGAACCACCAGAAGAGAAAATCTTTCAAGATCAAAATGGAATCTTTGCTATGGCTTCGCATTCACCTTATGACAAATTTAAATACAGGAATAGATGATGAATGATTTGACTTAGAACCATTTTGGTTTTCTGTTTAAGTAGAATACAATTCAGGTTACCCAAGGCCTTTCTTCCTCCTTGTTTTCTTCAGTGGTGATAACCAGCAAATGATACAGCCTTGCATGCCCAGAAAGCATCATGTGGCAATACTTTTGTTATATGATGGGATGGAAAGAATTTCTGTTTAGTTATTACAGATGTCAGAACTTTGTTCAAAGCCTCTGAAGTCAGATGCAAAGTGCAGTCAGTTTGCATTTGTAATTTTTCATGGGAAAATGAGAACTCTCCATAAACCTAGAACTATACAAGCCTCTAGGATCTGATCTTAAAGGACATAATCAGCAGAATTTTCTGCATCTGCAATGCAATGTTTCTGTGGCATTTCTGTCAGCAAGAATAGGTTGAGTAGGGGATTGAGAAAAGTTATTTTACTACTAATTCCATTCTGCATGCGCATCTGTGCAGAGGTAAAGTCCTCTTATTGCACTGCTTTTTTCTCATTGTTACTAGTTCCTGGGTCCTTTTTAGGAGCTCTTCTGTGTTTTCTTCTTTTCATCTATGGAATTTCTTACTAGCTGTTATTTTTAAGTGAGACTTTGGTTTCTCACATGCCTCATGGAAATATAGGCAAATGTGAATAACATCTACTGGAAAAATCTCCATACCTCAGCAGGCCCAGAGGATTTAATAATCGGCATGAGATTTTCTTCCTCTCAATTACTGACTCTCTTGTTTTAAAAAAATAGTACTAATACTAAACAAACAATGAGAAAACCCCAGTCACTTCTCTTTCTCAGTGTTTATTTTTGGATGTCTTCCAGAATCGTCTTTTGACTGTGGTTGCTGACATCCTGGGCTAAGGCAGCATTTACTAGCCTCAATATTACTAGAGGGACTTTGGGGATTTTTTTTTTTTTTTTAAAGGGGAGGAGCCAGTATTCTGGTTTTGTTGTTTTGAGTTTTTTTTTTTAAAAAACAGAAAAAGCAGCAGCACGCAAATCGCAAATTAAGGACTGATTCACTGACCCAACATCTGTCTAGAAACGTGTCAGCCATGTGTTATGGTGAGATGGAGAAAAACCTTCTGGTAGAGACTTTAAAATAAGAAAAAATTAAAAAGTGCCGTCCTTTCCTATAAGAAATCTTATAGTTTAGCCCCTTCAAATTATTGCGCATGAGTGGAGTGTAACACTCTCCTCAAACTTCAGGTTGGCTGAACTTTTCAAAATAAACAAATTCCTGCTTCATTTCCATTTGCTGATACACTTAGGAGTAGAAAGCTAGCTGAAGATACGGCCAATTGCAGGTTTATTCAGCCTGTAAGTCATGGCGTATTGGACCAACAGACTACAGCTCTTGTTCCTTCCCCCACCTACCATCAGGACCTGGTGAGAAGTAAGCACTTTCACGCTCCCTGGCCAGCAAGATTTTGTAATTCATTTCTGATCCCAATTACATAGAGCATAGCGTTTTTTCCATTCAACAAAAAGAAAATGGGATGGTTTGGGTGAAATGTAAAGCCTTGCATCAGCCTCACATGGACCACTGGTCCCTGACAGCTCTTCACACAACATCTGCTTTGCTCATCAGCTGGCTCAGGGCCAGCAGTGGCTGCTGCCGGTTAGAAAGGGGAAGACTTTTAAGCAGGAGTGGGAGTAGGAGAAAATCAAGTGCTGTCCTTGGAATAACCGAAAAAAATATTTTAAACCAAAATTAGCAGTAGGTGAAGAAAGGAAATCCTGGCTGATCATCTGGGTCAGCTAGAGTAAGATTCAACAAACAAGTTAAATCAAGAGTTTAATGAATTTATTTAATGAAAAGAAGGTTCAATGTCATAAAAGTCAAGGTGACACATTCCGTAAGAGGAGTAAAAGATGGAAGAGCAGGAAAAAGAACGTGCGATGTCTTCAAACCAATCTTGGCAGCATTTCTTTTTGGAGTTTGAGATTTCTGGAAGCAAACTATAAATACTCTGAAAAACAAAGGAACTACAGGAGAGAAAATCTCCATCTTAAAGCTCTGGCACACTCTACAGAGAGCCTTACACTTTGTGGGTATTCTAAGAACTGGTGAGGTGGCTGAAGGCTACTACATTCAGGATCAAAAAAACCCAAACTTACTTTACTTACTCCCTAAGTAAAACAGCGGACCTCACTTTTTTCCATTCATTGGCTTTTATTGACTTTACTGTATTCACTCTTCAACTACTCTGCAAGAAGACATCGTTAGTCCATAATAAGAGTTCTCCCTACGGCAATAGCATCAGACAGGAAAAGAGAACTTCTGTGAGAAGTAGCATGGACAGGAAATATGTACAAGAGTTCAATGAGCAGATTCACATTGTTTTAAATTAGGAGTGATTCAAGTTATATGACTTGTGGATGACTTTTCTGAATCGACACCATGTGTTTTTCAATGCCTGCTTTTAAGCACTTAACGTGTTTCTTAATTTATTACTTATGAGCTGAGTTAATAGAATGTAAAAAATAGCCTTTTAGACAATGATAAAACCCAATTTGTGTTCTCTGAAGAAAATAACATAGATACCAGCTAAGCTGAAGTACAGGAACTTAATTGCAATCTGAGCAGGCACTGAGATAGACCAGTAAGTGTGCAGAGAACTTTAATGCTGACAGATACTTGGTACAGGAATCGGCAACAGCACTTCTAGAGTTAAATACATATATTCTGCTTCTGCATCTGGGATTAAACTCTTCTTGACAATTTCCTTTGGCTTACATTACTGAACTAGATAAGATAAAATTAAAGTCCAAGCAAACATAAGCAGTCTTTTTAAAAAAGAGATGGTTTTATATGGTAGAGATAATGACTGCCAGCTAATAAAAGTTTAAAGCATTAGCATAGCTGGAAACAGTATTACATGAAGTGATCCCAATACTGCAACTTACCTCTTCTCTGTGATTCTTTATTGGCATACAGAGAATACTCTGAGTCTTATACCCTGTGATCTGGTCAACTTCGGCATTGAATCTTGGATCCTGATACAAGAAAAAAATACAATTATTTGACTACTTGCCTAAAGACCAGTTCTTTTTCTTCCCTGGTTTAAAGGTTAAGAAAAGTACAATATTTGACTTAACTGTTACCCAGGACAACAAAGGTTCCATTACTAGCTAATAATTATATAAAGTTGTTACTATCAGTGTGTTAAAACAACAACAAAATAGCATTTATGTGGAACATGAGCACCTGTGGATAAATACAACTGCCAGAAAGAACAAAAAAACCCCAAACGCTAGGAGAAGCCTTTCTCGAGCCTAGACCGTCATTATAATAAATGTACACATGGACTAACCATCCCTAGTATAGCTTTTATCATCAAGAAGAAATTACAGAAATATACTGAAAGACATGTGGCCACAGAGGAACAAAGTTTCATGTATGTGGTTAGTGTTTTTGCTTTTACCAGAGGTTGCTTGGTTCATTTTTTCAGCTGAATATTGCTATAAAACTCTGATTTTTTATTTTTTTTTTAAATCTTACTAAAATAAATCAGACTATTTTAAAGGCTGCTGTTCTTTCTCTAGTAATTGATTTCAAGTTGAGCATGATGGACCCAATTCAAGAATGAACTTTTAAACTATAAGGACACGGAATGTCCCGCTGGAAACATGTACTTAGCAAATGTTTAGACAGTTTCTGAGGCAGCAAACAAGTGTTTGTTGAAAATAAAGCCATATGAAATCATACAGCTCTTTTTTGCTTCTGAAAAAATCTACTCAGTAATGTTCCCTAATTCTGTAAACATGCTTATATTAACTTCAATCAGAAGCGGTAATTTTCAGTTCTGTATGCCTTTATTAATTAGTTAATTAATCAATTAAGTCATTAAAATTTCCATCATCCCTAAATTCAACACATAAAATCAGCATATCCAAGGAGCCTGGAATGAAGAGATGTTAAGCTGAGATGTAAGAGATGTCCTCTCCCAGTGCTGGATTCTCTTCCTTTTTTCATCTGGCCTTGTATTAAATAACCTGAATTGCAGACTATCATTTCATTTGGGAGACCTCGATACACTTCAAACCCTCATCCCATTCTTGTTCATTCAGCTCCTACTCTTTGTGCTTCAGGTATGATAAAATTCTCCAAAGTATTTTTAGTTGCAAGACTTCAGTTTTGCAGCCAGTTCTACTCACCATTTCATTCATTTTGGTGCAGAAGTATCTTATGTCCTATATAAGCAGAAATGTAAACACTTAAGCGTCCAAAGCTAGACATTCAAATACTGGTGTGCACATAGCTGGTTGAGGGTAATATCTGACTGCTAATGTCAAACTTAAATAATTTATTTTGATGTTAGCATTCCTGTAGCATTAGTCATAGCTACACGTTTCTGTATATGCATGTATCTATAATACATGTATTATAACCAAAAACACAGTGTCAGGTTTGCACCTTGACTGGTTGAAGTCGATTTAGCTCCAAATACATACACTAAAATGGCGATATTACGACAGCTGATAATTTGGCTTTTTCTTTTCTCAAGAATTGTTCAAGATAAATTTTGTTGGCTTACCTCATACGCATTCTTGATGTTCAGAGGCTGGCCTATAGCTGCTACGTGACCCACAATGCCCTTGTTCCACTCCAGGCGAATGCAGTTGTTGGAAGCTTCTTCCAGGGTGGAGCCTTCTGCCACGTCAAACAGCCTGCTTACAAGAAACTTCTCATTAGAGCTATCCTCACAGACCAAGAACAGGGAATAGCGATCAGCTGCTATAAGCTCATGGATATGTAGGAAAATTTTATGGCAAAGTGCTGTGACATCTAAGTGACTAGAAATATCTTTCACAAGTTCTAATAGTCTTGAGCACTGATCCCCTGCACTGGCCTCAATCCTTGGAGATGGCAGAGGCATCTGTTCCTTCTTTTCAGAGCCGGAGAGGAAGCTCACTGCTCCTACTGAGTCCTTGACAAAAATAGGCCTTAAGGGTCTGTCAAATTCAGAAGCAGAGATTTTCCTCGCTGGCGTCCCAGAGTTGGTGGTCTCAGCGCAGGCAGGCTGGTGACAAGCACAGGATTCACTCTGGGACTTTGTTCCCTCCTTGCAGACTGGGATGGTATGAACTCTCTCAGCAAACCATGCATTAACCATTTCTCTGTAAAACAAAAATAAAAGTACAGTGAATGATGTCAGTTAAAAATCCTCAGGAACTAATACATATTTGAAGAGGACACTGCAAAGAGGATAACTTTAAACCTTTTCATACAGTGGACGTGAGTGCACCTTTAGTGCTCCTCTGTATCAATATTCTTCAGTTTTACGCAGCACTTAGCCTAGATTAAGCAGTAATGTTTTTTGCCCCATAAAAAGAAAGCTATTTCTGCCTAAAGGAAATAGGGCAGAGGAAGAGTGCTTACGCTGTGGCTTTCAGAATATGGAAGATCAGAAGTTTACACGGTAATTTTGTTGCTTGAAAAGTTCTGGTCCTTCCTATTCCTATTGCATTTCTGTATAAGATGTATATATGTTCACATGAAGACAAAACTTTCTGTTTTAATTCTGTTTTTCTAGACCATTTTTAACTTGTAAAAAGATAAATTTGAACTTTAATTCTGTCAAATCACCTGCAGCACCTCCTATTTTTATGTTGCCTATACACCATTTTTAAGTTAACTTCCCCTGCTCTCTGAGTTAATGAAAAATAGTTTTGACTCAACGCACAAAAGTTTTGCTTAAAAACTGTCATGAAGAAACATGACTATTTCTAATTCAGCCCCCTTCAAAATAATGAAAAGACAGACTGTTTTCATGCATCTCTCCTATTTCCTTTCCGTGCAGATGAAACTCATTGCCTAACTCAACCCAAAATACTGAATACCCCCAAAATTGTATTTTTGAAGAGTTTACCATTAATTAAGAAATGTCACGCATCTCTAGTAGTTAACTATTTCTCACATTAACTTAGCACTAGAATGCCAACCCTAATAATGTCCTCACTAAATACAGCATATCCTGAATTATCCATAAGCACACATATCATCAATAACACGAGTATACTTTTTCTTATCACTATAATATTTTCTTGTCCAAAATCTGTTAGTTTGGGTTTTTTTTTTAAATACAGGGCTTTTTATTTCATTCACTCGGTGTCGAGGATTCCTCATAGCACATGATCTACTCTCAGAAGAAATGTTTTTTTTTTCTGAATTACATAATGTATGGACCTATGAACAGCAAAAATCCTATTTAAAAGTCTGATCTTTTGGAAACCTTTCATGGTGGTCATGTTTTAAATTTGGGATATTTTTTATTTGCTCAGCAGACCACAGGAATTTCAAGAGTGAAGCTGAATGAAACCATGGAAATTAGTCAGGTTAGTCAGCCGCTGATCGGTTACATGCATCCGTATATGTTAAATATGAAAAGCACTGTGCATAGCCTTTTTTTCCTTACAGAACAGCTTCATCTATGTTGTAGAACGCAATACTGCAAGTGTAATTAACCATTAATTCAAAGTAAAGTAATTGATTAAAATCTAAAGTCCACCAATATTATTTTTATTAGCAAGCAATCCACAACAGGAAACTTATTTGTCTTTTATTAGGAAGGTTTGAAAGAGTTCTTCAGATTTTGCAATCACATATCATTTGGAGACCTCAACTGTAGGCAAACATGCTGTGAAAAACTGAACGGATTTAGGAAATAGTGTGACTGTAAAGGGAGCACCTGGGCAAAAGAAAGTCATTATGTTACTGTACCCATTCCACTGCAGTGCAAGCTACCTGGTAATTTTTTTCCCCTCAGAAAACTGTGTTTCACTGAGGTAAATATCACTCAATGCAGCACTGTAAAACCAAATTCTTTTCTTATTCACACCAGTGCAACTCCAAATAAATGGATGCTAGACTATTCTTTATTTTGGCTTCTGTCTGTGTACTGTGGTCCTAATCATGTAAGACTTTACATACATGGTTAATATCATTTATAGCCCCAGTGATCCTCAAGGCCGAATGGTCGGTGTGGTCACACAGGACATCTGTGAATCTTCTGACGATGAGAGTCTAAAACCACTGAATGAAAAGCTGGACACAATTAAGGCGGTGGGAGTTTTGCCTCTGAGTTCCACCGAGTTAGGATTTCATTCCGTGTTTTTAGATTTTCCATGAAGCTCCTGGAACAGTGCTTGCTGTACCAACAATATATCTCAATCAACATCTATTATAAATTTCCCAGCTATGTAAAGCTAGTCCAATTACTGGAACCATGGTGCCAGAGAACACAATGAAATTCCATTGTTATTCTGAAAGAGTTTTGGTTCATTGCTTAGCTACTTATTTTTAAAGGAAGTAAGCTCTGCTTTTTAAGTATCTTAATAAAAGCTACCAATGATCCTTCTTGATCACAACAGTGATACCTATTTTTTTTGTGAAGTTACCTTAGCCAAATGTTCCTTGCAGTGAAGAAGCATAAAGACCGTTTAATGTATTATTAGAACTTTGACCTTAACAATATTACTTTATAGTACTTAAGCAGGATAAATATTAAATGTGGGAGCCATGACCATGTATTACTGAAACTCATAATATAATTTGCGTAGGGCATTATCATATTTGCAAAAGCTGTTGCAATGAGAGTCAAAATAAGAAGCTAGCATTTGATAACATTTGGAATTTTTATTTATTAAACTGAATGAGAAAACAGAATGAAAATGACCAAAAGTATCCTTAAGAAAAATAAAGAGCTTAAAATGCAAAAATTTGTAAGTAAACATAGTACAACCTCTAAAATCAGCGTTGATAATTCTTGTCATCATATGTGTTATGTTACATGTGGGTTTTGTTTTACTCTTAATATCCTCAAGAAAAGAAATTACCAGGAAATTTTAGCTTTTTCTAAGCAAAATTTAGCATCTAGCGCTAAGGCTGCAGAAAAGAACCTGAAAATGTGAGCTGGGTGCATTTAGAGCCTCAGGCACAAGAAGGTAGATATAGAATAATCAATAGTCTTAAAAGAAGGCTTGTGACTTGACCCGGTTTCATGATTGTATCTGCTGACTTGATTTTTGAACATCGAGGACTGGCATTAATGTAAAATAAGATTTAAAAGTAACTGTAATAACCTAGTATCAGATGGAGAGCATTCTTAAAGTAGGAGTGATTAGGTGTAGGAAGCCGTGTACTTTGTCTAGGCATGTTTGAAAATGCAGAGGTGAACCTGTACTATTGCTGAGTGACAGCAATTTGTAGAGCAATCTGATTTCACTGCTTATTTACACATGAGGAAAGGAGAATATCAAATGCTATCATTTCATCTAGCTCTGTTTTACGCTGAATTTACATATGTGGATGTGTTGATATAAGATACAAGGCAGAGAAAGACTCAGGTGCCCTTTGTGGACAAAGCAAAAGCTAAAGCAGAAATTTGGTTTATCAGTTGAAACCTGCCATTTTATTTAATTCTGGAGTGTTGTGTAATGATGCGCCCTGGCCTTAATGGCATACTAATAGTAATCAGTCAGAACGATGTATTCTGAATTCTAATACCAGTTCTCAAACTGTGGCCATGAGATAATTTAGTTTTTACCTTCTTGCCTTTTTACTATGCAAAATAAGCATTCCCTTCTCTGTCTTATAGAGGTTATTGAGGGATGTGGAACATAACTGTAAAATCTTTCACATGAAAGTAATCACATTTCTTTAATAAGAACTGACTGCTTGTTAGGTATCTGCACTATTTATGAAGCACTTTGACACTGAACAGAACTGTATGTGGAGCTGCATAATTATGAGTAAGATCTGCCCGTCCCCTTTTAAGGTCTCTTAGATGATGGTCCAATAACTTGCCAACATAGCATGCGATTCTCAAAAAGCTCTGTAGGTTAACAACAACAACAAATCCTGAACTCTACTGTTTAAAGCATGGTTTTCAACTTCAAATCATTTAGGCATTTTTATTGGGGCAACAGGAAAGCCATTCAAATTCAGCTGGAATAAGAAGAGTGTTCTCTGACCTTTACTGAATGCCTCTTCTAACAAGGAAACTATTTAGCTCCTTTTACTCACAGTTATACACATGGGTGGAAGAACTAGCACTTCACATGAACTGACAAATTCTAACTCTATTTAAAATCTATCAGATAAAGTCTTGACATGCATTTGCTTGTTGACAATCCTATTTAACAATGCATGACAAGAAGAGTATTATTACTAACACAACTACTTTCTCAGCACAGAATTAGCTCAACAGATACCCAACAGCAGACACATTCTGAACCACAAGTGAGGTTACTGGAAATTAGTAACAAGTGCTATGTATGATTAAGAGGTCGTTTTGAAAGGACTACAGGAAGAAACAAACACTTGTGACTACTCTATTCGTATGAATAGTCTTCCGTAAGCATTGGCATTGTCAAGAGCTGATTGTAAGGCAAGACCCTTGCTGTAGAAGTAAGTTTAGAAGTTGCAGGAGTGTACTAAACAGGAGCAGATACCGATCCGTAGTGATCTATGCAGACAGTTACAACCAATGCAATGTCTCCATCCCAGCACAGCAATCACTGCACGTTGAGGAGTTACAGGCATCAGCATCCATTCCTCATGAGCTGCATGCATCCCTTACTGCAGTATGATCCTTTACTGCAGCATAAGCCTCCACTTGAGAAAGCTAGAATTTATCCCAGAGTTCATAAGCAGGGACAGCTGAATATGAAGTAACCGTTTTTAGTCACTATCAGCCAAATCCAGTCCTTCCTCTATAAAACACAATTTCAAAGGCGTGTGACAATAGTGACTGCTGAATTTGGCTGGTGACCTCATCAGCAGATAACAAAATTGGAGAGGAATTTTGAAGCAACAGGGATGAGAAGGGGATGAAAATACAATAGCAGGTAAAACATTTGAAGCAAAAAAAATGCTTGTGTGATCCTCCCCTCTATAATCACTTGTATACAAGTACACATTATCTGCATTACGGGGGAACTCGGGAACTTCAGAGGAATTAAGACTCTTTGGCCCTGATTTGTTAAACACTGTACAGAAAGTAGACCTGTCCCTAAAGTGAGAAGTTTTCAGTATGAATAGGCAACAAAACCAGAAAATCACTGGATGAGAAAACACAGGCACAAGGAAGCGACATGGCTTCAGCCAGGTCATGTAGCAGGGCACAAGTAGGCCTGAAGACAACCTCGGGTCTAAGACCTGAAGAGAACCTTGCTTTATTTCCTGTGCCGTTATGTATCAAACCATGCTGACCTGACGCTAATTACTATTCTCCTCATACACTGGGAATATTAAATAATTTATTGTACCCATCTTTGCTTCATTGTGATTATCTTCAAAATACACAGCATACTTCTCAAAAAAAAAAAAAAAAGTGAAGATGTTTAAAGAGTAACAGCCAGATTATAATTGTCTTGCTCACACATGTAACAATGCTACATATGTAAGACCATACCAATGTGACCATTCAGCAAGTATTTGGTATCTTTGGATAAAATGTACAAAAACAGAGCACAAAAGTAATACTGAGATGCACCAAAGATAGTATACTGCAGCTTTCTTGCCTTGCACAAAGAATGCATAATAATTTCTGTACCATGAAAGTACTGACTGATGAGTAGCTTTCAGTGAAACAAGTAATTCCCCATTTCCTCTGCTGCCTATAATCTTTCATATATACAATGTGCAATGTTTCGGTAGTTGTGTGGACTGTTTTTCTAATTTTTCATTCAAACCAGCAGTTACTGATAACACACTTAAGGAGAGGGATTCAATCCAAACTTGCCTACTAGAGAATGCCAGCTTTCAAGTATCTGAATTCCTGTGGCCTAATCCTGCTAGTGTTGAAATCAACAATATTTCAAGCCAAGCTTCCTATTATCTCAATTGCTTTCCTTAAAATAACCACTAGATGTCTTCAAATTTCTTTCCTGCATTTCGACATAATTTAGGCATAGAAATAATTTAAAGCATTAGCAACAACTTGAAAACTATTCAGTTTTAACAAATGAGGTTGAAAGTCAGTCACTTGGATATTATACTTGCCTCCCCATTTTCTTTCCAGTACTTGCTATTTCACAATCATGTTCTAAGCGTTTTTGTCCCCTTTCTGGGCATGGAAAGATTTAAATAAACTGTAAAAGGCCTCATTAGATGGAAACAGTAAACTGACTGTAAAAGAAGGGTATTCTAACTATTGACAAAGACAATAGCTGTTTTTCCTTAAACCCTTTCCAATTATAGTTACTAGAGATGCTATTTCTAACAGTGGTAGGCAAACAGTTTTTGAAGATGAAGTACGACTTAAAGTCGGTGCCAATTTTTTGACACAACTCAGTCAAATATATATTAGCATACATTTAACTTTAAACATGTGGCCCGACTGACTTCTGTTTGAATACAGATCTAAATTAAGAATGCTCATTCTAGATTCAAACCGTGCTCGTGAAAGAGTGAAATAACAACTTTTTAGAACTATGAAATAATGTAAATCTTGTCTGAATGTTCATATTATTTTTTTAAAATAGGAGGCAGAGGTTGCTTTATTATTTGAAGCAGAAGTATTCAAAATGGAGGACTAACACTAACAGGCTATTCTTGGCTATTTTCAAGTTTTCTTTAACAACCAAACTGCAAGCTTAACTTTTCACAAGAAAGCTTTCCTCCATAGAAAGGACTTCCTATTCACACTATAAAGAAAGACAGAATAAATCCTCAAGGATTGAAGGTCCAATTCTAAAACATGACCTTTATTTCTCCTCCAAATGTTTACTTGTTCCAAGCTCAAAAAAAAAAAAAAAAATAACTATGTACCTAATGATTTTGTTGTGGAAAGCAATAGGACAATACCTGTGACTTTGGTGAAAGGTGGATTAAAAGTTCACACCTGCCTGGAGAGCTCACTAGGCACCACTTCAGTTCCACTTAAATTCCTAAAATAGGGGTTAAGTAGGACTTAAGTGGTGCAGAGGCTTTGGGATGGCTCACTGTGCTGGGGTGAGTTCACCATAACGCACAAATAAATGGGAAAATATATATCTTCTACTAAGCAAATATATTTTGTGGCTATATTTTCAGTGCCAGACCTAATGTGAAATTACAACCATTGAGTTATTCACAAGGGCCATTTGGGTCGGACTTCTTTTCTGGCACTTCGTAAATAGCTCCTTTTGTATTAAATGCATTTTTTTTTTCTTCAAGTAAATCATATAAATTAGAAAGCATTCCATGTAAATTTACATATGTTTCTTTGCCAGTAAGGAAGAGACAGACTTGTATCCTGGGGTTTTATTAATTATATTTATTCATGACAAAAGCAAAATGCTTCCTCTTTCATGGTGAAAATGAAAACAGGTGGTAGCATATTATTTCAAGTCAAGAATGTATTCTCTAAAATCACTTTGTTTGTGATTCTTGATCTGAGCCATATATTCCCACACAATTCAGCTTTAATCTAGCATTCAAATAAGCATGAACATAGGCTATGATGTACTTTATTTGATCTGAAGACATCATAGGTGATGCATCATGAATTTTATCCTTGTGCAGAGAGCCAGAACAATGTCTACACACTATGGAAGTCTCACTTCAGCTTCAAAATTAGACTGATTGGTATTTTTACTTTATATATGTAGTCTTTGTCCTAATCCTGTACAAAGACATGAATTTCCTCCTCACGTGATGATTCTTCAACAAATGCCCAACACAAAACTTTCACGAACTTTTACAATTTCAAAATAAAAGAAAGTTGTCTAACTTTCTTGTCTCCCACAGAGGCAATGTATGCCTCAGCTCCACTTTTCTTCCCAGTTGCCAGAAATTTGACCCTGTTCTCTAAAGTCTTCCTAGTAAGAGCACAAAAATGGAAATGAGATTTCAAATGCTTATTCGCATTATTGGAAGTACCGTAATATGATAATAAAGTTACCCTGAAAGAAAAGAAGGCAAAAAGAGATGTTAACTGTTGAAGTAGTTCACCCCATCTTATTTTCTACCTGTCCTCTAAGACTTACCAGTTGTATTTTATGTGTTGTGCACACCTGTTTGTTTCTTTATTACCTAGGGCAAATGGTATGTAGTAAAAGCACATTCTCCTTGTAGCTGCTCAGTACTATCTGCTGACTAGCTTATCTTCACACCAAAGATTCTGCGTAGGAGTTCGGGTTATAGCTTTGGGGGAATTAAAGATGTAAATTGCTACTAAGTGATTTCTTATCATTTCTCAAATGACAGTTTCTTCAGTCTACAGTAATTGCTGTTTTAGACATTGTTTCCAAAATACTCCGGCACACACCCAGCTTTATTTCCAAGAATAAATGCCAAAAATACTTAATCACATTTACAACTTCATGAATGTGGGTAACATTCCTTACCTTCCTGAGTGCTTTTTGAATCAGGAGTTTAAAATATTTTGAGATGATCGTAATACTTTGCAATTATCAAGAAAGACATAAAGATATGGATACATTATTAGTAAGTGGGACAACTACAGACATCATTAGACCAACAAGAAAACTTTCCAAGATTTCATAGAAATTGATTTTTTTTCCTGTACTTCATCCTCAGAAAAGCTCTGTAAACATCTAATAAAACCAAGTGGGAGAAAATACTCTGATCCCTGCATTTAACACCACTACTTCCTGTGGTTTTCAAGCCATGGTCCAAAGAATTAGTGGGTCTGCAGTCCTCTTGTAAATGCTTCACATAGGGTAACTTAGAAAAGCAAGTCCGCTTTCAGCATATTTCAACAATTTGCATAGGATTCTGTGCCTCCACTGGAAAACTGTTCGGGGTCCTTCAATCACAGAAGTTTAAAACCCACTGCCTACTTACCAAGGTCATGTTAGGGATGAATATGGCTCGTACCTGTATGTTTTTAGGATTATTATTTTTTTGTATGTCAGTAATATCTTTTTAAGAAAAAACACAGGCCAAAGCACATTTCAGTGCAGAAAATCTTCAATGGCTCTATCTTTGAAAATCTGAATTTTCATACATTTGCTCCAAAAATTAATTTCCTTTCAATTAGAAAAAATTAAGCACACATATATTATCAAACAAAGCAATGACATAATGCATATGACGTATAATATTTATGAGATTAAACATCAAATAGCCAGCTCAAAATGAAAGACATTTTTAAAAGCCCTCTAGACACAGAGATTAGAAGGCAAATGCCCTAAGGAATTTAGTACTGCAGGCAGCACATTACAAACCGATTGTCCACCAGCCATCAAGAAGAAAAAAAACCACCACAACTGTACTTGAGTTTTTTCGAAGTAATAAATGTAATTGATATATTCAAGCTGTGCCATCTCTGAATTCCAGCAAAGTACAGTTTCTCAGTAAATGCCACTTCTGGAATCCTCAGTGAAGCGCTATTAAGTACCATGCTGTTAAGGACATTTATTTTTCCAAATACAACCCCACCTTAATTCATTTGTAAATATTTCCCAACCCTGCTAATAAGCCAAGTTGTATTTATAACAAAATAAATTTATTTCCAGTGAAAGGCATTCAAGACTGGGGTTAATAATTTGTATCTGTCAAGCCATACATTTAGGAAACCAGACAAAAACTGCCTGGAAAAATGCAGTTGCCTCTAACTGAGAGGAGAATTTTTACTTTGGCTGTTTTGGCAGTCTGCTGCTTCTGATTGCAAAGAGCACTAAGAGAGAATCACTCCCGTGGTTTTAAGAGTAGGGACAAACAGGAAGTCAGAAATACAGAAGTATTCCAGAGGGGGTTAAAATAAGTATGATGTTTGAACATGACAATGCATGGATTTTTTTTTTAAAGGAACATTAAAAGACAAAACTTCAGGAAGACAAAAAGGGTAACGAATTCAGCCATAAATGCACTACAGTTTTGTGACAAAAAAGGCTGCGGATTATGCCTTTATAACATCTAGTTAGAGCAATTATATTTGTAGCAGCAGCTACAAAGAGCCTTTAACAACAGTGTGGGTAAGCACAAGACACACTCTAAAAGAAGAATCATTTTACTTCAAAATGTTTTTGCTTCCTGGGAACCAGAGTATGATAGGCAATTCTGAAACTTTGAAAGGGAAAAAATAACAAGAGGAGCTGAAAAGAAAGGAGTAAAATCAATAGCTTAAATTTAGTAGGAGCTAGGCATTTAGAACCTCTTGAACCCCTAAGTGTGCAGTAACAAACTCTGCAGCCAGGTTTGTCAACCAGCATGCTGTCTCACTAAGTAAACCAAATTCATCTCGTCACTGAGCGTGCTGGTGACACGCTTCCCCTTTGTTGTTCTGCACTTTGATCATACTGTAACAACACCTCACAGATAATAGCTATTTATATTATCTCTGTATACCACTTGTCTGCCTGGTACAAAATAAAGTAATAACTAACTGATTTGGAAGCTTCCTACTCATAGGATCACAGTTTATTCACATACTCCAAGGAGGGAGCAATTTAAAGCTATTCACCTGGATTACATCCTTGTAGGATTGCAACCTTGAGCTGTACAGGTGGAAGTCAATCAACACAGCTTTATCGCAGAATATGTCAGTCCACCTAGCCATCAAAGACCTGAGGAAGGCAGTAATGTGGCCTGTCTGTAGACACTATCAACCTCGAGGCATTGCAGGATCAAAATACAAGGTGTAAGCCATTTGTATATACTTGTCTTCTACAACACATTTTACGGGAGAGGAGGAAAGCAGGTGCCAATTTGTTAAGTAGGCGACCTGCAGCCCTTCTCCCCGAGAATCCAGAATATGGACTGGGGAGCCTAACAGTTGTCGTATTATGAACAATAGTTAATACAAACTAATTGTGAATAAAAAGAAACGTTTTCGTTTCAAGTGCCACCTTGCCAGAAAATATAATATTTATTTAAACCATGAAAACAGATACTAATATCAAACTGACCTATGCAAAATGGAACAAGAGGTAACTATTCAATGACTGTACGATGGGACTCCCATACTTTAAAAAACCCAACAAAACAAATCTGCAGGCATAAGACCACCCAAAGCACTCATAAGTCTTATTTAGACACCTAATTAAAACATTTTTTGTGGGAATTACCTGAAGAACTACTGTATAAAACACTGTGGGAATTAATTAATTGCAGAGAAAAAAATATATAAAATATTTAATACCTATCATAAAATTGCTAAATTAGGTTTTGATTCAAAGTCATTACTATCAGTGAAAAGGACTTGTATTACTCTGTAATAAACGGTTGAGCTGGTGATCTTCTTCTATTCCTGTGTATAAATATTTGAGGAACAGATACAGAAACTATTTTTATCTATTAGCAATTGTGCCTCGCAATATGAAGTGGAATATGCCTCTGTGCTCCGCAAGATACTAAATTATCTAACTTGTTGGTCTATTGCTTTTAGGACCTGTGAGGACTTTGGTGTATTCTGAAGCAAAACAAAAAATGAGAAGCAGTAAATTAAGATTAGAAAACAGTTGAAACTAGTTCAAGGAACACTGCTTTACTTGACAGAGTAAATATAATGCTAAGTAACAAAACATTAACAGCAGTCTTTGTTCAATGCATTGCCGTCGTACAAAGATTCAACTAAAACAAAGCATGGCATTAAATTTTAGGGGTTTTCTCTTTTCAAGCTCTAAGTAACACGACAATGTAGAACATTAAACCTTTTTACAAAGTACATCAGTTCTTTCAAACCGCTCAGCTTTACAGGATATCATTTTAGTGAATAAAATTTGAGCCAACATACAGCCAAGTAACTTGTCATTTGTCTTTTCAAATACCAACTTACATATAAAAGAGGTATTCCTTATTATATAGTTATAGTTTTCTATTTATACATTAAGGACAAAAAAAACGTTCCATGCAAGACAGCGGAGAAGAGAGTTTTGAGACAAATGCAATGATTTCATCACTTCCAAAACATCGCAGAATTGTTGCCAAGCAAGAACTCAAAGTCAACAGTTTTTCTGCAAAACCCTCTCTGAATGCAGAGGCATCGCCGTCACGGAGACATGACCAAATTGTATTTTGTGACCTACTGCCTGTTTCAGACCCACACAAACACAAAACTGCATCTCAGCATTTAAAAAAAAAAAAAAAAAAAAAAAGACTAACCAAACCTCTCCATGGGGAAAACAAATCTGACACAGCGGTTACTATTAATTAGCATTCCTATTTGTTCAATACTACTTCCAGTTTCCAAAGGAAATGTGACAGGCTGAACTCATAAAATGTTACTTCTCAAAGCTGCTACCACCCTGTTTCCTGGGCAAACAAGACACCCTTCAGCTACATACCATGCACTAGTGTTCTGCAGAACATCAAGGTTAACTACCGCCATCTACGCATCCTGCACCTATGCACAGCCTTTTTTAAAAAACTAACATTTAAAAGACATTTTTAAAGGCATTTTTATTATTCTTCTGTTAAATGAACCTGAGGAAGAAGCAGCAGAAGAAAGGGCACAGCACGACAGATGGTCACAAGAAAGCAGGTGACCCCTGAAGCTTTCTAGCGTGCTGCGAGTCAATTATTAATGGGGATTTCTCTTCTTACCGCCCCATCCCATGCAGAGAGGAGCAGCGGCAGCAAAACCTCATTCAGAATGCAGCCATCCCTGCTAAGTGACTTGGGAAAGAAGTAAATCAGCAGCGGTGAGCAGATGGTGCGAGCGGCTGAGGAAGAGGAGCGGAGCGGAGAGAAGCGAGCCCGCGGAGATGGCGTGTCCCAGGAACAAACCACAGGACTTACTAACCCGAGCTCTCCACTAAGATACACCGTGGGAGTTGCAGATCGCCTCTGCTCTGCATCCCCACTGCTTTGTTTATCGGAAAATATTCAAAATGGAAACCTGACTCCACTTCTAAAAATAGCCGAATTTACTCGATTTCAACTTGGAAGTCCCACTGCTGAAGTGTGACAACGGTGAGCAAATACCTCGTCTTATGTCCAAAAGGCAGCATGTCAAACCGGGGGGGGGGGGGAACAAAAGCCCAGAGGAGATCTTCGGGTCTTTACATCAGGTTCTTCGCAAAGAAACCACCGCCGAGGAGCGGCCGGCGCCGAGCAGCCGCCCCCGAGCAGCCCTGCCTGCCCCGCGCTGCCCCCTGCCGGGGAGGCTGCCGCGCCCAACCCCGCCGCCCTGCTGCACCCGGGGCCGCACCCCCGCTCCCCTCCCTCCCTCGCTCCCTCCCCGCAGCCTCCGGGAGGGAGGGGAGCGGGGCTGCGGCCCGGCGTCCCCAGCATCTGCGCTCCGGTTATGGCACCCTGAGGCGCTCGCCCCAGCGGACAGACCTCCGCGTCCCCCTCCTCGGGCGGAGCTCTGGTCTCGAACCCACAAGCTGGGGCTTCAGCGGCCGCTCAGGGCTCGTCAGCTCCCCCGGCACTTAACCCAGCGCCCTCGCCCTCCGCTGGCCGCCGAGATGTCAAAAAGGTGACAAGCCCACAGGGCGACTGAGCGCTTCAAGAGCAGCGCTTTGTTTTGCGATTACTAAGCAATGACATAACTCGCCCTCCCGGAGAGATCAGATGTTATCTGAGGCTTCGACATATTTCTGTCTAGTTGGCAGAGCAGGGAAAAATACATCGCTCGCTACTCAGGAGAAGTTGACTATGCCTGTTTCAAACCAAGGAGAAGACAAAATAAATAAATAAAAGCCCAGGGCAGGGAGCTCCGGGAAGCGCCTGCATGTGCCCTTCGGTGGCAGCCGAACGGGGCTGCTGCTCTTTGGTTTCAGTTTTTGCTCTTTGGAAAGCGCGGGTGGGGGGGGGGGGGGATCGCTTTTTTCTTTTATTTTCTTCGGAGACAGCAAAGAGAAATGGAAGAGCGACCTTTTGCTGGGAGGAAAGGATCTGCCTCTATCCGCCGCCGCTCCGGTCTTACCTTGTAGCTTTCCTAACAAAGTAAGAGCGGGTAAAGTCGCCGTGATCGTCCAGCCACGCTTCCACCGCTTCCTGCTCGGGCGGGGGGGGGCAGCTGCGCTCCATGCTCCGCGCCGGCGCTCCCGCCGCCGCTCTGCCTCCGCCTGCCGCTACCCGCGGCTCTCGCCGTTGATTCCCCCCCTCCCGGCCCTCCTCCCGCTGCCGGTGCCCTCGGCCCGGCTCCCACCCCCTGTCTTCGCGCCGCTCCCAGGTGCGTGCGGGCGGTATGGAAGCCCGTTGTCCGGCCCCGGCCCCGGCGCCGCGCCGGCGGCACCTCAGCGCATCCCCGGCCCGCCTGTCCCGCAACGGACAAACCGGCTCCACCTCCGCCGCGGCCCCGCAGCGCCCCGGGGGGCTGCCGCGCCCCGGCCCCGCCCCGCCCCGCCCCGCCGCGGGGGCACCGGCACCGGCGGGAACCCCCGGCCCCGGTGCTGGCGATGCCCGGCGCGGCGCGGGGGGGGGGGGGGGGGGGCAGGCGGGAGGGAGGGAGGCAGAAGGAGGCGTTTGTCTGCACGGCCCCGGGGCTGGCGGCTCCGCCGCGCCGAGGCTGAGCTGGAGCGGTTGGCCCAGGCAGTCCCCGCGGGGCTGGGGAAAAAAAGAAAAGCGATGAAGAAGAAAATTGTTCTCCCGGCGTCAGGCAAAGGGATTATTTTTCTCCCCCGTCCCCACTTGACAGTTATTTTCTTTTCAAGGTATGGCCTCTTGCAGCCTGCTTCGAAAAAGTGGTAAATCGGATGTCACTTTGGAGTATTTCACTGGTGGGTGTTAGTATATGGTCTTTGATAGACCTTTTCTGGATATGCGTCCTAAAGCCCTGGCTTTTCAATCCGTCATGCCTACAGTGAGGCTTTTCGGTCCATTTTAGGCATTTAATAAGCACAGCCTAGCTTTGAAGATGCTCCAGACTCACAGCTTATACTTTCTCTAATATTAGACAGCTAGGATTGACATTTTGGTTAATGCCGAGCATCACTTTCATGTACTGTAGTTCCATTCTAAGATACGCATGTGCACACATTAATAATAATTGATAATCTGCGTTCACAAAAGACCTGGCACAAAGTGTGAGGTACATGTATGGTTTCTTGTGTCATCACATGCAGTATCTTCAAAGGTAAGATATGAATAACAAATAGCAGCATGTTTCTGCGGAAAGGGCTATACAGGGTCTTTAAAATTATTCTCCTGTGTAATCAATTGAGAAATATCATATAAAATGTTTTCTGCTGCTCTTAAACCCCTTTCAGCGTACACAAGGCAGCGCGCTTCAGATAGAGCAGGCATCCCTGCACACCTTAGCAATTTTTTTGCAGTGCTTATAGAGAGAGACTGGACTTGCAGAGAGGTGGGATTCTGCAGCCTGAGAAGGGGCAGCAGCAGGAACTTCACACCAAGGGATTAAGAGCCTGTCCATGAACTTGGGGGAGAAGCTTTCTCTTCTGTGTCTTTGTGTCACATCTGCACATAACACTCACTTGGACATGCGTGTCTTTTGGCTATAAGAGTTTGTGTGTAACATGAGGCATGCAGAAAGGGAAGTTTTACATGAGCATTACTCTGTTATAAAAGGAATCGCAAGACAAATGTGCACACTGACCAAAGAGCAAACGTGAAGATCAAGTATAAACCAGTTAAGACATGCTGCAAGAGTCAAGCCGCTATTCAAGGCAAAAAGAAATCTTTCAGCCGGGAAATATAGAATTACCAAGCAAACTGCATAAACAGACAACATGGCAATAAATGAAGCCGATGTTTAGTGTCGAAACCTGGAAAGCCTGGTATGTTAAAAAAAAGAAAATAAACCCGTCATGTAACTCATCGATTTCTAAATTAACCGTTTTGTTTCAGGAAGAGGGTTTTGAGGCTACGGTAGACATGGCAATAAAAACTTCGAAGCTAGGCAAAGCTTTTGGAAAACAACAGTATGTTACAATGCTGAAGAAGTATAACAGAAATACAAAACATACAATTATAAAATGCAGATTTTAAATCAATATCTGAAATGCTGTTCCCTAAATGGTCTCGTATGGAATATTGGTCGTAGCTCAGCCCGTCTCAAAAAGCAATTGCAGACTTATCAGAGGTGATCTAGACAGGAGAAACAAGAATGACCAAACACATGGAAATATCTTTTCTGTAAAGAGGCAGAAAGAGTTTGTTTACAGAAGGATGACTACAAATATATAATTTAATTACTGGTATTTAAAACGTAAGATAGGATTTTCTCTCTGTCTCATAGGAGAATAACAAGGTAATGGTCAATGAAATTATGTTAGCTGCAATACATAGTGTCCCATTTCATGTAATTAGGAGTAGCACTAATAGAAATAAGCATTTATACTGTAGTAGCATCCAGTAAGGCCCACTCAAGAACAGATACTGTACTGAGCACTGGAAACATGTGCAATTAAATACTAGGCTAGCTGAGAAGCATACGGCATCCCTGTACTTCATGCCACAAGGTACTGGGACCCGTGGGTGAAGCTGCCGCTACTGTGGGCAGCTGCCCAGGCTGGGCCGGTATATGTATGACAGGGTACCAAAGGTACCAAAGGAGGGGGAAGCTGGGCACTGCAACAAGGCTTCGCTCGGGGCTGACAGCCACGCCATTATTTAGCCTACAGATAAGAATCGGTAAAGCCAATGCAAATGATTATTTTCCTGTGAATTCAATGGCAAAGCAGCAGTTCAAGAGATTGCTACCCAAGCAAAGAACAGCATAGTCTTTCCCAAAAGAAATAAAAATGGAACAGTTGGGAGAAAAAGGGATACTTTCTCTGTATCCGATGAATTTCCATGAATAATAATGAACATGCTGTTTTCATTTTTAAGGTGACGGGAGGGGATGAAGGCCAAGCATAACAAAGTGCATGGTAAAAGTGGAAAAAGTCTTCCATAATTTTGGCTTCCAAAGTGCTCTGAAAAAGCTCCGTGTATCTTAGCTCACGCCCAGCTTTCCAGTTTGTTTCCAGAACTCAGATGACAGAATTGATGTGCAGTAGCTATAAACCTGAAAAGGATTTGTAGTAATGACATACAAATAAATAATTCTGTTTCAAGTTTAAAAGCTGCTTGTGGCAAAGCAGCATGCTTGAGAGCTCAGTATGGAAGCCAGGATGCTTTTCCAACAGTAGGCCATTCTACAGCAGGACTGGTTGACGAAAAAGCTTTTTAGCTGAAGTCTTTCATTTGTATGTTTTGCAAATAGTGTCATGTAAGGAGATAAGAAAGGTGGGGTTTTTTTTGTATGTCCAAGGCACATAAATTAGAAATGCTGGGAACTCCTGATAATTAGTGATAACACATACAGAAGAGTGTAATCAGAGAAGTATTTATATGATATTTTATGCTCAAAGAACTCTATTTAAACTTATTTGCAAGTAATTTATTTCTGTATCGTCTCCTTTTAAAAGAGAAGAAAATAAGGTTTCAAATGTCACCATACTTGACTTATTTGTCTGACTTACTCATTAGATGAATTGGAGCAGCATTTAGCTTTGCTAAGAAGTGGGAATTGGCTGTCTTTCTACCATCCCTTAAATCTGGAAAACAGTTGGTCCATTTTGGCTCCTAAAACAAGTTTAGGGCTGTACTATATTGCCAATGAGGCTAGAATATGATAAGGTAGAGGAAATTATTCCATTTCTTTATTAGCCAGCACTTTTACACACACATGCAAACACACACGTAGTGGAAGAATCCTAATATTAGTAAAGCAAGTTTCCATTTCCCTTCCATTATTTAAGTTGCACAAAGGGAGTGAAATAGCAACCAAAATCCAATTCATTTAAAATCTAATTGTTACTTTAGTGATGAAAATACTAAATCATGAGAATGTCTTACCAGTTTATTCTCTAAGTCCTTTCCAAATAATTACTGGAAATGCTTCCCAAATAAACATAACTATGCAGAGCTGCTCACTCATTGCATAACCTGCCTTCTCCTCTGGGATATCATTGCATATGTCCTACAGGAAGCCGTGTAAAATAGTAGCTTCCTCCTATTTTGATTTGAATGTGATTGAGCGTTTGCGTCAATCAAAGTACCATGCAAAATTATTGTTACCCTCAGGAAAGCAGCAGCTTCTCAAAGTTGTTTGTAATACACAGACATTTGTCTGGAAAATACTGTCTAACTTTATCTCCTGAAAAATGTAATTTAGAATTTGAATTTAACATATTAGCATTTAATATGTCAGCCGACCAGTATGCTCAAATTTTAACCTCTTCTACTTTCTGTTGGAAGTCTCAGGATAAATTTGAAGACGGTTACCAAGTCTCTCTCAGCCTTCTGTCCTTTAAGCTAAACAGTGCCACGTCTTTCAATTCTTCCGTGAACATTGTGTTTTCCAGCCCTCTGATCATTCTTTTTCACTGTGGACGTTTCCCAGACTGTCCCTACCATTCCTGCGGTGTCTCACCAAGCTAGCATCAAGTAATCCAGTTGAACGCATATCAGTACTAAATGAAGTGGAAGGGATATTTCGGGTACCTTGCAGGCTATACTCCTGCTAATACAGTCACCCTTGGATATGCCTTCTTGGCAACAGCCTGATATTGTTGACTTGCGGTGACCAACTGTACTCTCTGTTCCCTCGTTGTAAATACTTGCCATGCAGTCAGGGGTTGCCTGTGCACCTGCTTACTTCTGCCTAACTGTGTTTTCTTGCTCCTGAACCTTTTCAATTTCATCCTGTGCTTGTAATCCATTTTCTCCAATTTATCAAGATGATTTTGAATTCTATGCCTGTCCTCCAATGTGTCCTTGGCCTCACCAAGCTTAGTGCAAATTTGCTGAAGGGCACAGGTCTGGGCAATGATGGGGTATGATGCAGGTAGGTGAAACTGTAGGTGGACTTCTCAGCGTCATTACTGGTTTAGCTAGCTAGAGCTTCTGGTGCCTGGGTGCTAGAAGCACATCTTCAGTGAACATGCAGACACAACCCTGATCTAAGTAGGGAGATTACGCCACGGTTGTATCGTGTCGCATAACAACAAATGCAGTGCATTGACTGGTTCAGATGGGCTACAATCCCCGGTAACTGTGCACCCACGTAGTCCATTTCCAGTTGCATTCAGCAGACCCTTCTGGGCTTCTGACATGTGGAAAACTGAAACTGTGTTCAACCTGTTCTTTCTTTTAATGTATACATAGAGTTTGGCAGAGTTTAAATAGGAGGTAGTAGGTAAGTAGGAAACTTGTGTAGGCCAGATTTCATTCCAGGCCTTTCTCAAGTGCATAACAACCCCCTTTTTTTTTTTATTTACATGATACATAACTTATTTTTAAAGAGCTTTTAGCAACTAGTGGCTACTTAGTTATTTTCAATTAGCAGTTGCTCTTATTAGTACTTTTACTGGTAATTGTGATTTTGAATTGAAGTATTGGTTTTGTACTTAGACTTACAGATAACCGTGAAGTCAAATTATAAGGGTCTTTTTTTCCTCATTGTGGTTGTTGGGAGGAGGAGACTCAGTGATGAGATCTGTAAGTCAAAGATTGGTCAGATGTTTTTCAAGTACAGGTCCTTGCTATTTGGACCATGCTAATTAGGATTGAATGGGCTGCTTAAGCATGTGTGAGGAGGAGAACCCTGACTCCACTGGAGTAGTGCGATAGCTTTCACCCATGTCAATGGATCCAGAATTTACTTCAATTCACAGCTTCAATCTCTCTCTGCATTCTCAATTGACAGTTACAAAGAGTTGCCCCAGTGCCCACTAGCTAAAGGCATCTTTCCCACCACCACCCGGCTCTATGCTATTCTTCTCTTTCTTTCTATGCTATTCTTCTCTTTCTTTCACGTTTCTTAAACATAATGCTGCTTCACTCAAGGCTTTGCAGAAGATAAATTCTGTATCTCCAGAAGAGAGCAGGATACGTATCAAAATCTGTTGAGGACCTGACCAGCATTGGCACAGTGGGCAGCAGGATGTCCACCTCAATGTTTTCTGCTGTGACTATTTGCGTGACATAGCACGCGAGAAATGGAACATGGGGGGAATACTCTCGGGGGGGGGGGGGGGGGGGAAACAAGAAGTAAATCCAGAGCAGTTTGAAATACATTACTCTTACGATGATCTCCTCATGTTTTCCTAATAAAAGGCCATGGAACCTCACCCAGCAATTCAGCATTAATGATGCAAGGTTTTAGAAAGACTATTGCTTTTATATAGGGATTCGAATCCAACACATCCCCAAGTATGTTGTTCGCACAGTTAGTTTTCCTTGCTGCTGAACATTTCTACTCATTTTTCTTTGCGTTTATCTGTCTTCAGTAGCATGTATGGAGCCTATTATGGTTTTTTCCAATAGATTAGAAAGCCATCTACTCTCCCATTTCTATATTCATAGACCATAATTCTCTGTTAAACTTCTCACATATTAACCTAACAAGTGGAATTTATAAAGGCTCCCTATCATCACAAATTATTAGTATCGTTACTCTCAGTAAAGCCCTTGGTTTTCTGGAGATGTTTTTGTGAGCACATTTTCCCAGTAATGATCTCTCTGAACCCACAGAGAGGTGTAATAGCACCAGTAACTCCTACCAGCTATCCCCATCTTGTACAAGAATAACTTTTGCCTACACTTCACTCTGAGAACACGTGTCTGCCTGGGTCTGCTATTACTGTTTCTTTCTTTTCAGAGTCACTGCTTTTCACAAAATGATCTTGGACATGAGACCAATTTTCCTTGTTCTTTTAATGAACAACTTTGTCTTCTCTGTGTTAAAATATAGTCCAGACCTTACTAAGTGATCTTAGTTGGTCTATATTAATGGCCTGCCCTTCTCATTATTAATCACTCTGCAACTTTTTGTAATTTGCAGCTTTTTCCAGCAATAATTTTATATTTTTGTTCAGAGCATTCAATATGGTTTGTATCCATTTAGTATGAACCACACAGGTATTATACATTGCTGGGGTTCTTACCAAAAATGCTGTAAAGTTGTGAGCCGAAGCCCCACAGAAATCTTACAGAAGATTCCTTTATCAAACTAATTCATAATCTCATGGGAAGATAGGAAGGGGTTTTTTTTGACAAAACTAATTTTCTGTGTTGACTGGCATTAATTGTACTATCATCCTTTAATTGCACACTGATTGCTTCCTGTACCAGCCTTTCCATCAGTTTTTCTGACATTGATCTCAGGCAAAATGACCTGCAATTTCCTTATTAAATAATGAAACAATGCTTGCTTCTCCTCTGTCTTCGGGAACTTGTGTGGGATTTCAAGACATGTTTTTCTTATTGGTTCTTTTTAATTTTTTCTTTCTGAGGTTTATGGTTAATACCTGTTAAACCAGTATTATTTTACTTCCTGATATTGTGGAATCTTAGTAGTGAACATATGAATTTCTGCTTCGATAGATCACATGAGGAATATTTCAGTGGCACAGAGCTGGTTAATCTTTCTAGTACTGTTTGTTACTATCACTATGGAATCGTCATAATGCAGGATATAACACTCACAAAAGTGTATATGCCGTTAATTTCATAGTTTTCTATCTTACCACAATGAGTAAAACTGCTGTTTTAGTCATTGGCCTGGAAGCTCTGTGAAGCATCTGCTGTACACTGTCTGAGGTGCCCAGCATATTTGTATCACAATGCAGTCCTGCTACAAATAGATAAAAGTAATAAATTTGGCTAGTGCCAAAGTTTTAAAGCATTTTATGAATCTAAAATTATACTCTCTCACTGACATTATTTACTTAGAGTAGTAGAAGACTTGATCTTGTCCAGGCCCCAAAGTAATTAAACTGTTGAACATTTCCTATTGATCTATGTGGAAGACATTTTTGAAAGATGAGGTTTTCCTTTGACCCAGCTTGCACTGTACTTAACTGAATAAATTAACTCTTTTTGACCCGTTAGGAGGAAACATACTATAGTAAAACTGTGACTTGATTTACTCATGAGAACAAACATAATTTGTACTCTATATGCATCACTGGCTCTGGAAAAATAATTATGAATGAAAACCATCGCTACACTTTCTAGAGACCATAACTGAAGTCAGGACTTCTTTGTACTGGATGCTGTACCACAAATATATCTCTTTCTTGGGTGGGTATTTCATCGAATATTCACATATTTTTTTAATTTATGGAAGGAAGGGGGCGGGGGGGGGGGGGAGGAATGGAGGTTTGTACCCAGTCCAATACAAAGCCTACAAGTAAACACAGAATGTACCACTGAAGTATTATGCAGTGGGCATAAAAATTGTTTTCGGGGCATTTTAGGAATGCACAGGCACATTTTGGTAATTAAGTAAAGCGTTAATCTGTGATTGTGAAAGATCAACAAAAAATTAAACAGTAAACAAGGTGAATAGAGAGAGATTACTTATGTATAACATTGATATTATAACCTAAAGGTATAACCACAAAATCTTCACTGTTCTGAACAAGCAAGGAAAATGTGTAAGAAAGATTAGTTTGTAACTACAGCTAACTGCAGCACTGCTACATGAATATATTGGGCTTGTATGGCATTTTAATTATACTCAAGAACAAAGTGTCTGAGAACAGTCAGATTGAAGAGAGGTTGTTATACATGAGTGTGTGTCTATTTCTGGATCCCATTTGATTTTTTTCGGAGGGGTATGGCATACTCAGGATCCTTCCATTTTCTCCTTCAGTTTTCATGCCTATCCCTCAAGACATCTGTGGTGTAGAGATTTGCGCAGCCAAGGGAGTCTGAATGAGTGTATTCACAACGTACCATTGCTGATCCCAAATCAGCTGCAATCTGATGAAGAGGTGTTCCCCACAGTGGCTGTTCATGCTGCCTCATCTCTTTTTTTTTAAGCTTTGGCTGACCTGAGGACCTGGAGCCTTCAAAACCTTTTGATACCAGGTAACTAGTTTCTGTCTGGTAAATAAAAGAAGAAAGCTATTAGAGCAAATCAGTGAAATGGATCTTTAGACTCTCCCGTCAAATAGCTTGGGGTCAGCACCACCCTTCCTTCCTGAAGAAGTGAAGCTGTATATCTCAGGAAAATAGTGAGTGATCCAAGAGCTACAAGGTCCAAATTGTCATGGCTACATATCTTTTTACACTTGGTGCTTTGTTTCTGAAATTGCTGCTTACATTTCATCACTGGCAGGTTGCACACTGTTAGGTTTCTGAGGCAGGGGTTGTCCATGGCCATGCGTTTCTGCAGCGTTCAGCATAGCTGGTACTTCACGTGCTGCTGTAAAACCAATACAAATGACAAAGTAAAACAATTTTTGTTGGAACCCAAATACCATTTGCATCTCTTAAAAGCTTTTCTATTAATCAATGTCCCCCCCCCCCGTGAGGTCAGCAATTGTCACTAGTCCTATACTACAGATGGCTGTAACAAAGTGGAAAGATTATGTGATTTGACTTAGGCTATAGAAAAAGTTTCTGTCATAACTAAAATTACATCAGATAAGTCACTTGTTTTTAGTATCGTGTTGAGTCTTCTAAACCACTGGGGAGTTGATTTTTAATCTGTCTGTGCTTTCTATAGCTATGGGGGTTACACAGCTACTTCTGGCAGTTTATACCACATCCTAGGAGAGACACTGCCTGATTCTCAAATGTGGCAGACCTCATTTGCTCCCAAATGGATAATGTGAGCGTCTGAAAACAGCACATACCTGACCAGTGACTGCCTGATCTGCTGGTCTGTGGGCTTGTGGTGAAGGAGAAACTTGGCCACTCAGCCCTGAAAATGGGTAGCTGGCTCATCCCTGAGCGGGGCCAGGCTCATAAGGGTACTCTGAGGGAGCTCGGCAATAGGCAGTTTTGGAGTAAACAGGGATTCAGTGCCTGAATGGGACACCAGTATGGATGTAGCTGGCTCTGTTCATGTCTTTAAGCAGTCCGTTAGACACCTTGGGATTTAAAATGCCAGCCGTGCTGTATGTAAGTACTCCTGGCAGCCACAGCCAAGCATCAGTGACAAGCTACCTGGGATTTTTCACTTTAAAAATTTAGGCATAAATTTATTTGGTAGAATATGAAAACGTGAATTGTGGCTTTCATCCTTCAAAAGCAAAAAGTCTCATATCCAATAAAGGAGGCAAGTACCTGCACGTTAGCTGTTGTGGCACCCCACTTTTAAGGGCCACAGTGTAGATTTTAGACCAAGGGACAATCAAGCTGTGTGACAACAAAGCTGCCAGAAAGAGCTAGGTACACAGGGACAGTGATACAGAAATAAGCACATAATTTTTCTAAACTGTTCCAGTTCAGAACAACATTATTAATGAGACTCTTGATGAGCCTAAAACTCCTTCCAGCTGCTTGTGAGCTACCGGCTGTGCCTGACATTCCTGCTTTCCGGCTGCAAAGTCTGGTCTTTTTTTAGACACCCAAAGAAACAACATTTAATTTTTATTTGAGCTTATTGAATTTATTTTAATTTTATTTATTTCCCAAGTAAAATGGTTATGTGGAAACAGAAGTCCGCGTGGTATTCTCACAGCTCAAATAATAGTAAGAGTACCCTTGAGGAAATGAAATGTGACACACCATGGGCCAGCCTGTGAGGACAGCTGAGTGCTGCAGGCTACAGCCTGGCTTCTCAGTTCATCCTGCACCGAACACATACATGTCCCCTGCTATCTTCCTCCTTTTCATACGAAACCAGATGACAGAGGTGCAAAATGGACTGAAAGGCAGGATTTTTGTGTGTGTGGTATGTGGCCTTTATCTATCATTTTGTTTTCCTTTGTTAGTGATCTAGAAGAGGGACTTTCTGTCTTTTATAAGAATTTTATGCTACCTAGAGCACATGGTAAACACTGCCAGTACAGTGATATTAACAGATAAAAGCATATGCAGAAAAGTATTGCAGTACTGGACTTCAGTACATGTACACAAACTTCAGATTCATTTATACGGCGTGATCTGAATTTGCAGTGTATGCATTTCGGTTATAACTGCCAAAATCTATTTTATCTTTAACAGCTGACTTTATGGGTTTTCCTCACAAAACCCACTGCTGATTAAATTTGTATTCACAGGATTGGATTCTGTATTTACAGGAAAACAGCTACTGCAGGCCCTCCTGAATCACATCTCTTTCTCTCTTCTTACTTTAAAGTCCTGAAAACCCAAGGTAAATCAGGAAACATTTGCCACTGTGTGTTCTTTCAGTGTAAAGGAATCCCAGCATGTTACTGATAATGGACCAGAATAGTTCTTTTGATGAATATGTCTCCTATCAATCTGCTGTTTAAGTGTCCTTCAGATGTGGACTGATTTATCCTTCCAGCATTTCTGTCTTAGGCAAAATCTTTTTGTTAGTTTATAGGAAATAAATCACAGCTATTGTCTTTAGTTTCTTAGTGGCTGACTCTTAATTTCTTGATCTCTGTGTGTGAATAAAAATACGACCTTGTTTTGCTACTTAAAAGTAGTTTGGGGAGACAAGGGAATACAGAGTTGTATGGAAGGAAAACTAGCAAAAGGAAAAAAAACCAAATCAGTCTTCTTGATGGTTTTGAATTTTTAGTGAGGTTGAAAGATGTTCCTCTTGTATGGACTAATATTCAGTTTAACTGATGCATGGAGTTTAATATTACTGCTAGGAAAAAACAAATTTTGTCACTGCTGTAGTCTGGTAATTCTATTGCTTGCTATATTATGAATTATTTAGAACGGAAAATGTATAACAAAAAGGATATAAATATATATATATATAAACAAAAGGACCAGGAATTGGAATTCTATAATGCTTATAGTCACTAATAAGGGAAGGAAATAAAGAAATATAAATTGTTCTTAAACTAGTCAGTAAAGTTGAAAGCGAATGCTGCAAGTTCTCCCAAGTGCTTTCCAGCCGTAAAAACTTGTAGAATGTAGATTTTAACATAGATACGACCCCGCTGAGCATTGAGCTGAAACATGCATAGTGCTATTGTTTTCATTTGCTAACAGTCCTTACTTGCTGCGGTGGTCCCTGAAGGTTCAGGCTGTTTTTCACTGAGAGTGGCTCAAAGCATTAGGACAGTTTGGTCACTTTACATCTCAGTAGGAAAGCTTCAGATTGAGACAACCTCCCTCATTCAAAAATAGAGCTTCTTTCTTTTTTTCTTTTTTTTCCCCCCAGGATTCTTGCTGTTTCTGAAGAGCTATGCTCATTAATAGTAATATAAAATAATTTCTGAAGCTCTTACTACAAGTTAATAAAAAAAAAAGAGTGATATGTCTTTCAGTTCATGTTTATCTGTGTCTTTGAATATCTGTCAGTTCCTTTAACTCCAGGATCCTTCAAATCCACTAGCCAGCATCAGGCAAATCTGGTGGAAAGACAAAGGTAACAAAATATTGTGAACGTCTCAAAAAAATAAGAGCCCCATTGAAAAGAGACACGGTGTTAACAGCCTCACTGAGAGTCAGGGTGTCACTGAACATCTCGGGAGAGGCTCGTACCCATGCAGCAGAGAGCTTTACAGCCTGCCGGCGCTGGAGCTTCAGCTGGAGCTCTGCACGGTCCCAGATAGGTGTTAGACAGCGAAGTCTCTCCTGCGTGGGTTCTTTGCTGTCTGCAGTGTTAGTATAATTCAATTAAAAATCCATCAGTCACAAAATAAAAATAGAAAAAATGCAGCTGGATTTATTCTGATGCTCCCAGAACAAACAGCTCTCCTGCTCCAGGCTGGAGTCTGCCTGCTCTCTTGCTTCTTTCCCTCTGCTAAGGTTGAGCTTAAACATTTCTTACCCATTACTTCAAAAAGCAGTGTGGAGCTAGCCTAACTTTCATTTGCCCTCCTATTTTTAGTTTCTTTTTGGAAGGAATCAGAGAAATATCCCTCTGCACATTGCCCATCACCCTATAAATACCCTTCCAGTAAAGTTCTTTTCTGGTATCTCTCATGTTCTCACCACATTTCACCATATTCCTTTTCATTTGCGCTCTTATCATCACCAGTGCTTGAAAATACCCTACGCTCTAGTGCAAAATATCCTCTCCTATTCAAATCTCCCTCAGAAAACTCTTCTTTTGTAGCCTTTAGAAACACAAGTTAATAGCGATAGAGAGCCATCATTATCTGACCACGCACACTGGTGGTTCTGGTTTATTGCCGTCCTTTTGATCTCGCTGTATGCTGCTCACAGATCCGTGCTGCTTAGTAAAGGTCCTTGGGACATGGACCAGGCCTGTGTGTTTTGTACATAGTGTTGTTTCTGTTCTCTGGCTGAATGTCTTGACCTTTGAAAGGCAACTCTGAGCCTGTCAAAATGTGTTTTATTTAATCAAGCATCTAATTCAGAGATAGCGAATCTCTGTTACAGGCCTGAAATTCTATCTGCGTACTATTCATGCCAACCCAACTTTGCCCACACAAATGTTCATGAAGCTTGAATAAAAAGAGCTGTAAACACAGAAAAAAAAGCCTTCAAAAGGATGAGGAAAAGCTTTTCTTGATATTTACTTTCTTTCTTGTTGACAAAATGGGCAATTTGTGTTCAGGTTAATCTGGTTTTATTCCAAAAATGAGAAAAATATAACTGATATTTTATTCCTCAGCAGAGCAGATTAGTCAGCGAGCCAAAGCGCAACACAATGAAATGAAACAATTTAAAGAAAGCCATTAAAGGTAAAAACGTTTGTGTAATCAACAACAATGTTCCCTTCAGTACAGGACATTACAAGAAAGCTGGTTGTGCTGCAGGCCTTCTAGATTTTCGCTGACTACAAAGTGGAATAGAAACTTTCTACGTAAATCCTTGGGTGCTAATGCGGGAAGGGGGCTGATCTGAGCTGTCTGACCCTGGCAAAGGAGTAGACTGTAAACTCACTGCCTAAAGAAATTATTAAAAAAATCAGTGCTAGGAGGAGAACTTGCCGTTTTATTAATGTTTATCAGATTAAAGAAGTGAAATAACTGAAGCAATATGATCAGTGCATAAAAGCAGGGGAGTGAAAGGAAGAAATGCTTTTGAAGTGTGCCACGGCCTCTCTCAGAGAGCCTCTCATCAATCTCCCTTCCAGTTCGTCCTGTCAAACAGCTGGCACGGGGTGTGCTCCACAGGCAGAGGAGCAGCATCATTCATACAGCTGTGCTATCTGGAGCACAGATGGTTTCACTTGCGCTTGGTAGTTCCTAGCCAGCTCCCAGAGTTTTGGCAGAATCATTCACAGATGTTTGACACACAGAGATGAGACAGAAATTCATTGAAAAGGGATATGAAGTTAATACATCGACTTGTCTTACTGTTGTCTTTATCAGAATCTATAAAGTTCATCTCTGTGGATCTGGTAGGAAATGCTATATGCACATTGCATTAAAATTCCTTCTCGAAAGATATATATCCCAGAAATTAAGGAAAGAAGCCCTTTCTGCTTTATTTCTATGTAAAAGTTTTGATATGCTTGTGAAAGGCACTGATCTGTCCCTGCTAGGGCTGAGGTCCTTGTCCAGAAAGCATGGTGCATGGCTCGCTCTACAAAGAGCCTTTTAATGTGCCTGACCAGTGACTTAGATTTCCTTGTCCTAGATGAGTCTCTGCCTGTTCACATCCCTTGGCTGCCTTAGGTCACTCCAGTTTTGCCAATAGTGAAAGTAGTAATGACTTTCTTATGTTAACACGGTCTACTGGAAAGTGACTGGAATAAAAAAACTCACTGCACGCACGCTGCCAAACAGCCTCCAGATGGGTGGTGGGCTTAGTTCCTACTAACTAGAAGATTTCATTGAAAGAAGAAGGCTTGAGGCAGCACATATATGCTATTTACTTAAGTGCGTGTTCTCCTGCTAGCTGTGGTTTAACTCATTTGCAATGCCTGGCTGCTCTGCAACCCCTGATTCTGTAGTTCATTGCTGCTGCTGGGCATCTCAGCAGCCTAGCAGAGGTGTGAGGCTGGAGTAGCATCCTTCTCTTCTCAATACCGCACATTTGCTGTGGTTGACTAAACAAGAGCTTTTACACATCAAGAGCTTTTACCCTCAGGGCAGTTCCACAGAATACTGCCATCTCTCCCGTCCTTCGTCCTTCTCAGCATTGCTGTCGGAGGGGGAGGAAAGTTGCTTGGGATTAATGCCAATACATGAGAGGGCTGAATTTAGACTAAAGACCTTCCTCACTATTCCTAAGGACTAAACCTGTCCCTATAGAAGTCAGTGGAAAGTGATGTGGCCCTAAGTGTACATTTATAGAAACAGAGAAAAACAAACTAGTGACAGACAACAGGTATTTTGACAAGAGAATCTAATTTTTCCCTTTTCACCACATTATGCAATGTACGGTGAGCACTGTATTTGCTGGCAAAGGAGGGAAGTCTGGGGAATCTATTCATTTTCCTCCACATTTAAACAAACACTTTCTCATAACCATGACCAAGAAAGGAAGCAAAAGTACTTAGCAAACTTATATTAAGTGTTCTAACTCAATGTTTATATTTTGTTCCTGAAAAATATACTGACTGTATTGATAGCGTAGTAGCATTCAGCTCCTGCAGTCTGATGTGGGAGAGGGCTCAGTGAATATTTTTAACCTTGTATGGAAACTTAATTTTGTTTTCAAAATACCTGCAGCTCAGAACAGTCTGAGCCATTCTGAAGCAAAAATTGTGGCCTCCAAAGAAAGTTCATGCAACTCCCACAGGGTAATCATGTCTGGGAGAAAAAAAGCTAGTAGGGTCCAGAGATAGGACTCCCTCTGAGGAAAACTATCACTTCCCCAAACTTTCTAGTATTTTGGTAATGTGATTTTAAGATAGAGGTCTTATGAACACCAAGGATACTCCTGTAGAAAGATGATTGCTTTCAACCAGCTAGCTGTCTTAGATTAATTTCAGATCGCTATGTAATGCCACTACTAGCTAAGTTTTTATAGCTTTGCATTTGATGGATAAACCTGTGATTTCGCTTACTAATCTGGAAGCTTCTGGAGATAAACACCAATATTTCTGAAATTGTACTCTGTTCCCATAAGTCTGTATTTTCAGGTATTGTGCCAGAAGTGCTTGCTTTGGGAAATGTAAATCAGATTCTAAATATGTGATTGAAAAGATAATTTGGTCTTGAGAAGCAAAAATATTTAAATTTTGTTTACTTTTTATTCTCATCTCATTCATTTTGAGCATTTCATGCTACAGTTCCCTTGTGTGTAAGTAAACTTTTACTAGTTAAGGATGAGCTGCAGCTTCCAAATGCAATCTCCAAAGAAAAATAAAAATAATGAAGAACTGTTGTTGTATTTTAAGAATATATCTGAAAGATTTGGATAAAAGATTTCGATTTCTTTCCAGAGCTTATCATCCCTATTATCAAAATAATGGCCCTCCTGCCACAGAAAGGATAAGTCATAAACTGCATTGCATGGCAGATCTTGTATTTTTAATGAACAGTGTTGTCATTGTGTGGCTTGGTTTTCCTCAGGGAAGTCCCACATCTTTTACAGAGTTGAAACAAAATGTTTTGCTTTTACTTATTAGCTTCCTTGAAATAAATTAAATTAATTGTAATGATGAAAAAAGGAGGAATAGTGAAAGATAGGTTTTTATGGCAAGGAGTGGCTCATGTTTCATATTTCTGTGATAACGACAGGATGTGATGCATGGGTTTGTGCCCATCATTAACCTCGCCAAATGCAGGGATGCAGTAGAAACCTCACAGGCTTAGGATGAGAAATGGCTGCAGTGATACCTGGATTCATCTTTGCTGTCCACTTCCCCGTCATATTCTCATCACTACTGCAAAACTAAATAAATTTGAGAAGCACAGTCACTCTTTATGAAGTGGGTCAAATTCTTCTCTTTACCCTGTACTGTATGTTTTCAGTGACTCATTTCACTAGGGTTTACCTAGATTTATGCCAATGTAGTGAAAAGTAGAAGCTTATTCAAAATGACATTTTGCCCTCTTTGGGAGATTTGCACCTGAAGTGGTATTTCTATCAGAACTGTAAGGAAGCGCCAAATCTGGGTGATGGTAATGTGTTTATTTCACCTTGGTAATTTTGCTTTAAAAGCTGTTACTATTTTTCTTTACCCTACCAGATTCAGCTTTTTCTAAAATAACGTTTTTACTGCTTGGGTACCACAAGAGTTTACAGAAATGGACTTGTCTCTGTCTCCAGTGCTGTCATGGGAATACTTAGTACTGTCCATCACCCTGAATATCTCTGAGTGACTAATATAGGGGATGAGCCAGATCAGCCCTATGAACTTTGCTACCACGCAGGAAGTACAGCGAAGTTCAGTAAGAGCTCAGTGTAGATATAGGTTATCTGTATGGTCAAATGAAGTAAACAGATACCCTCTGGATTCAAGACTATTTGTTCTGATGCTTTAAGGACCGTATTCTCCATAACTCTGTGAGCTTAATTCAGATTTACAGTGGTAAGGAGAGGAGACTTAGGTCATTTTAGCTCAGAAATAACAGGTATAAAAAGGAAAACAACAAAGGGTCTTGACAATTATTTCTTGGCAATTCCAACTTCCCGTTAGAAGCAAACACACATGCTTTTTTCAAAATGACGCAGATGTCTCCGCACGTCCAGGGCTTGGGAAGACGCAGATGGACTCGTTTTGAGAAAAAAACAACAGGCAGTCAGTTTGGAGAGGAAAAACAGCCTTTGATATTTTGTGGCTGTTACTTTTTGATAGAGGCACGCACACGCAGTCAGCCCTGCTGTAACAGAGGGAGAGCTGGGTAGCCCCGCACAAGTGCTTCACCCTGAATCTCCACAGCTGCCAGTGCTGGTCTTAGGGTCAGAGTGTGCTCTGCCGTGCATGTGTGGGATGGAGGGAGCGTGCAGTGGGCACGGGCAGGCTGCGGGCAGACCTGGCCGTCAGCTCCGTCCCGACCGTTGAGACCTGGCCGTCAGCTCTGTCCTGACAGTTGTGCTGCCGGGATAGTGGGAGGCAATGCTCAGGCACAGCCAGAGGTCTGTGGTGTGGGGGGCTTTGCATGGGCCGGGAGCACTCCAGTCTTGCTCAGCCTGCTCTTCTGTTTGAATTGGCTTCTTCATGGAAAAGAAGAATTTCCATCTTGCAAATTAATCTATGGCTGCGGTGCAGAGACCAGCAATAAAATACCTGCAGAAGGATGGGTGGAAAGCTGGAGCTATGAACCAGAGAAAGACACTGAGCACCTTAATGGCTCAAGTTCTCAGTTTCATGAGCAGGGCTTCCAGAAGTGCTATTTCTCCCCATACACAAGTAGGGTTTTAGTTATGCTTCGTTCTGATTTTCTGCCATTTTTGTCTAATTGGTTAATTTTTAGTGGCTCAATATAGCAAAGAGACAGAAATCCTTATCTCCTTTTCTACCACTGTCATGATCTAGGATTATTTTTGTTATAACTGATTATTTGTTGTAACTAATTATTAATTTATTTCTGGGCATAAATAAATAAAAAAACAGTTCCTGACCAAAATAGTTCGCCATTTAACATGAGCAATAATTTACATTATTTAATTATCTTTGTCTCAGATTACTTCAGCTGCAAACCAGGTATAAAATATTTATTTTCATTTACAAAGGCATTGCGGGCTTTCCTTCATTCACACTTATAAAAATGTTTACATAAGAGAAATAAGAGGTGCTATATCATGTCAAAGTATTACTGAGGAGAGGAGAAAGATGTGGTCAATTCACAATAAATATTCAGAATCCCATATGGAGAAGTGCACTGAACGTAGGCTTGAAACACCAGCCTGCCATTGTGATCTAACTGAATCTGGCCAGACGGTACACTACAAATACATGGGATCTACTCTGAGGTGACATTTCGCTTGCCCGCTACACTAGAGCATCGATCTCTGATTTTGAATCATTATTTTTCCATGTATCAAGTAATTTGATATATGAAAGCATGTTAGTGACTGGAAGTGGAGAAAGTTGCCAGTTTATCTTTTCTAAGAGATATCTAGGAATCAGTAAGCTGTCTAATAAAGGTTTATTCCTGTTGCTGAAGTAAGAAGGATTGCACTGCCTGCTTTGACATTTCTGGCCAGGACGATTAAAAGTCTACCAGCCACCTACAGCTTGTACAGGAAAGAATTTTGTCTCCTTTTGAAATTTCCTGCACTGTAGGTGACACCAGGCAATGCTCTGAGCTGGCCAGTGTAGAAGAGTGTAAGGGAGATCAGAGAAAGAGAGAAAGGGGTTTGGTCTCTATCAGTTATAAACAGCAGGAGAAGAGAGGCTGTTATTTCATCACCGGAGTCTCTACCAGTGAGTGGATACTATTGCATGTGATCCCTGAAAGACTCCTTAAGTCTTTTATCCAACCCGACCGGAAAAACTCATATATATATATAAAGTTTTTGCGCACTACCATAAAGTACTTGGTTATCAGGGAAACTTCAAATGCCTTTTACAACTGCAAGAATAAAATTGTCACTTTGGAACTTGTCTTCTATTAAAAGGGAAAAAACTATAATCAGAACCTAATCAGAAAAAGTTTTCAGGGAAAATTTTCTTTTTAGGAGAAATCACCCACTTGAAAGCTCCACGTGGCACAGATTCAGCCTACGATTACATAGCTGTGGCTGTGCAGCACTGGAGAGTGCTGGTGGGTACTCACAGGTACGTTGTTTGGCAGGGTAGAGCAGACAGCGTTTAGCTTTGGTTATGTCAGCTCTAGCCAATAAAATAATTGCCATTATTTAATAATCTTAATCTGTGATTATGGGGAATTGCTGGGGAATAGCTACAGTGGTCAGGCATTTTGCCAACTGTCAGTCTCTTGGGACAAATTGTGGCCACCTTGTATGCCAACCAGGTTTCTGCCCTTTAAAAATGGATCAGAATACCTTAGTACCCCTTCCTTCAGTGTCCTAAGGGCTTTCTATAGTATGGCAGGTCATATTCCTAGTGGAAAAGAAGACTTGTTATGCCTTTGCTTGTCACAAGGCTTTCATCGTCCTGAGCAGTGACTTTACATTAAAATGATTTCCCCTGAAAAATGGGTAGATAATTCACAGCAGAAAGTGGTGGGTTGAACTGAAGTGTTCAATACTAATGAAATGGTTAATGATCTGAAATTATTCAGGGGACTAGGCCATATTACATACAGTGTTGTAGAGAAGGACATTTTCCTGACTCATTTCACATCCCAGATGCAGGACTTGTTTCTGTCAGCCAGCCGTTTAGTGAGGCTGCTGAGCTGGGTCCTGTTCAGGCTCCAGCTAACCAGACTGACGAGGTTAATGCCCCCCAGTGCAGATTAATTAAAGTTTCGCATCAAGACTTACCCTTCCTCCAGCAGAGGTTACTGATCCCTAAAATTTGGTGCCACAGCAATTCATGAAATTTGTGCTAAACACCATTCATTTAGAGGAAAAAAAAGCAGCAACTCCAACTACTCTTAGTAATACTTAAACTAACCTGGATTATTTTTAAATATCTGTCTTAAGGACTTAACTACTTGTGAATTATGTCAACAAATTTAAGGAGATGGTAATCTAGAAGTGTGATCACAACTGAAAACTTTTCATCTAGTTGATTTGCAGCCAAAAGAAGACCAGTGGCTTCTCCCTATGTCTTCTTTCCCAAGGCCATATGGTAGTGTTTGTTTGAGAAGTATGGCTTCTCTGAAACCAAAGATAGCCAGAAAAAAGGAACAATTTAATTTACAATATCATTTACAGTTTAATTTAATGCTGGGAAGGCATTCTGAGAAGCATGGTAGAGGGCAAATGAGATAAATAAGCTTGCACTAAAGTCAGCACTAATAAAGATCCTGTTTTCGGCAGCTGAGGTAATGTGGTCAGAACTAGCTCAATTATGTCTGTGCTGTACTACAGTGTGCAGTGCAGATAAAACCAGAAAAACATTGCAGTGTCTGTGTTTGAAGGCTAGCTCTCATGGCAGCAAAATATTTGAGACTATTCCAGATGTGCTCGTGGGGAATTTTCACAAATTCTTATTTTCAACTTGCAAGGAGATACAAAGCTTTCTTTCAGTGACTTAGAAGAGAGTTTTAAAGAATGACACGCAAGTACGTGAGTCTCGCTGCAAAGGCTGCTACAGTTTTCATGATGATTTAAGAGTCAGCATATTCTGTTGTGTAATGCACTGGACTGGAAGTCAATAGAGCTGGTTTCTAACATTTCATCTCTTGGAGCTTCTTTCTTCTCCAACCTCTAGTCTGTTAGGAGCTAACAATCTAAATCTACAAGACAGCCTCGTATTACAGATATTGCACAGTTCTAACTACAGTGGGAATATGTCATTCAGGTTCTGAAGTGCTATTGTAAGACATATAATAAATAATATTAAACATTACCTTGAGAGGTCACTTGTTCAGTTTTATGGTGAGAATAGAGATGCAAGTGTGGAATTCAGCTGTGTGGATGAAGACTTTGGGGGCTTTAGAAATGCTAGTTGTTTAAAAGCTGTAATTTCATTTGTGAGCTTGCAGGCATTTCAAATAACATGCTTTATTCTTTGAAGGTGTGTGTGCATGGATATAATTGGTCAAGTATGTACAAAAACGTACCTACAGAACTTGCCTCTGTACATATTTAGGGGAACAGAGAGATTGTTTCTATAAATTATAATAAAATGTACAAATTGCATAGAAAATGACAAACATTGTGAAATGTTGACTGAAAAGTTCAACCAAGCACTAGATACAAATTGACTTTGAGTTTCAAGATTCCAAATAAACATATTTTTGCCTCTCTAGATTTATATAAGCTGTTCTAGTTTTCCACTAATTCCTTCTTAGTTCTCAGAGATGTGTTTATATTTGGTTCATTTGGCCTCCTCAAGCATCCTTTTCTACCGCTAGTCCCTAAGTTTGATTTTCAAGTCGAGTACTCTTCTGGGGGTGCTCAGCACATCAGTCCCTTGAGGGCTAAATTTGGAAAGCATAGCATCAATTGTTATGATTAACTGCCTTTAGAGTACATTGTCGTAGTGGTTAAATGACGCATTTCCCAAAGCTTCCTAAAGAACCCTTTCCCACTTTAGACCAGGGCACATGCTCTGCTATCTGTTTAACCAAGTGACAGAAGGAGCAGCCATAGTCAAAAGCCAGAAGAGGAACGATGAGTCAGATAATTTGAACATCTTTAAAAATTGACTCCACAGCACAGTAAAGTATAACTTCATTTTCCTCCAGACATTAAAAATATTAATAAGAAGTCACTATGCATTATGAACAGTACAAAGTGTTCAAACCAACTGAACTGTACGTTTCTTTTGGCGAAGTTCCAGAGGTCTAGTTTAGTCTTACAGAAAAGATTTTTGGCCTGATACTGTGCTGCTTTTGCAGTTCCTTTGTTTTAGTACCAGCAAAGAGAAGCAGAAAGCTGGACCAGCCATTCTTCTTCGGGGCAGAAGCTGAAAAGATCAAGAAGGACTCTTGATATTATCTTTAAAAAAGAAATAGGCTACTGGCTAAGGTCAGGAATAATGGGAGGTGAGTTATTTCATAACTAGTTTGGACATCTTCCACGACTTGGTTAGAGAAAAATTATATAATTCTGAAACGATAGCAGAGAAAGCACAAACAGCAAATTACTCTAATGAAAGCTTTTGTAGGCAAAGCCTTTCATTATAGCTGTTCAAAATGTGCAAAAGGGCAAAGTAACAAGTGTAAATCCATTTTGTTTTTTTCTTTGAAGCAATGCCCAGTGTCACTTGAGCTTCATTTGTTCAAGTAAGTAGGAATATAGTGATACAAAACCAGATGGTGTTTGCTGTTATTGGATGACAGATGTTCTCCTATCCTTGAGATTATGGAGTTAAGTGTAATGCATTTATAGCCGGGTTATGCAAAATACTGAGCCCCCTCAGCTCCCATTAACTGCCAGGGCAGCTGGAGGGTCTCAGTACTTCCCAGGAGGTGCATAGCACTTAGGAGTCAGGGACCTCATTAGCTGAACTCTTCATCTAAACACTTGCTTTTGAGATGTCCGAATCATCAGTTCCACTGAAATCAGTGTTCAGCATCTTTGGGATCACTCTCCAGTGACCCTTTTTAGGCCTGTAATCAAAGACCTTCCCCTCTTTTCAGGAAAGCGATCAGACATTGAGGAACTGTGTCTAAAATCGTCACTTGATTGATGCAATTATGTTAATGTAGTATTTCCGCTAAATGGTAACCTTCTTGAAACACATATACACATTGCGCAGAGGTAATAAAGAGAGATAAGATAATCTTAATGCTCGGTAGAAAACGCTCAGTGAAAACTAAACAGTTCCTGATTCTGGACAACCTCCCCTTGAACTTAACACTGCTGCAGTATAAAAGTGTGGGGAGAGCCCTCTAGCCAGCCTGGATCCTATGTGCGTCTTGAACATGGCCATCCTGCAATTATCAAAGAGATGTTTTTTTCTCCTTGAAAGGAGGTTTCTTCTGAAATGGCAACCAGCATTTTTGAATTTATTAATATGTACCCTGAGATGAGGCTGGCAAATGTATAAAAGTCAAAGTCAGATTTTTACAGATTTATAAAAGGGAAATACAAACATTGAGTGTGCATATAAATATACTCTTTATATATAATGCACAAATAAACGCACCTTGCAAAGTGGGGTTCTGGCGATCTGCATTTATTAAATACAGGCACTGAAAATCTGGATCACATTGTGAGAAGCGTCTGTTAAAGTTACTGTTCCAGATTTTGTGATCTCAGTTTGAGGTGAATGGTTTCTTATTTTCAGGAATGGTGGAGATCCACACCTTCTTCTGGCAACACTTAGAGTTTTGATGGCTTTGGCAATCTGGGTGTTGATCATTCTAATCCGAGTTGGGCACTCCAAAGGGAGGCACGCAATTTTAGAGAATGCTTCTGAAGGTGCTGGTTCTTTTGTATTGTATTAAAGCACAAAGGCACATTCCAGAGTTATGGAATAATTCAGTTGTTTTTTTTTTTAAATTGGCAAGAAAGGCAATCTGATGAGCTAAATATTGGTTTGCGACAATGTGTATAAAAAGTTTTGGAAGTAACCTAGGAGCAAGTGAGTCTTAAATTTATTTGTGATAAATTGAATGAAACAATAGTTGTAAACGAAGTAGCAAACCCCCAAAGTTATCATATGGTGGGTTCTAGTAACCTATTTAGGTTAGTCAGGACTAAAGAGAATGATAAGAAATATCGGAGACATCTAAGAAAACTCAGTAAGTGGATAATGCAACTGAAAATTATATTAATTTGTTGATTAATGCAAATAATGTATGTTAAAAAGTGACTTATAGAATCAGAAATATGTCTAGACTGGCATCTGACTATTTTGACAGCATATATAGCAACTTCAGCACACATATAGGTAGATGTCATCTTAGAGCCAGAAGATACTCTGTGTCTTGGCTACCTGTTGTCACCCTGTCATTTCCAGACACCGTTCCTCTGTGGCGCATGCGTTATGCCACAAGGAACTGACACCTCTACTGCTGCTCCTTATTGTAGAGTTTCCTCCCATGCCATTCACATTACAGACACTGGGACCAGAGGGAGGTCGCTGCTCTAAAGTGCTGACAGAACTGTGGCACCTAACGCGATGCTTAGGTGCCTTCTCCAACTGCTAACGCCCTTGCAATCCCCCTAGCTAGCACTGACTACTCCTGATCCCCATTGCCACAGCATCCGAGCACTGCACGCTAAGCTTCGTGTAAGAAATTCCCTACTAATGAAAGTTTCATTAGCATTCATTAGGAGGAGTTTCTCCATGGTCATCGCTTATCAGTTTAAAGTCAGTGAGAAACTAACCTTTCTGTTATTTCAGGGCTGGTTGCGTAGTCCAAAGTACAATCACCCATTCTTAACTTCTGGATGTTACTGCATACTCTAGATGGATATAGTTACAGAGCAACTGTAACATAATTTAAGAAAACATGCCCCGCGGGTTCATTCATCAGCCTTAAAAGTTTCTAGATTCCTGCTGAACCTCAGCTTTGACCTTCTCTGAATAGAAACAGGAGATAGTGACTTCAAAGTTAATACATTTCCTGGGTAACAGAGTACGCTACCAAGTTTATATTAGCACATATTAAAACAATTTTTCAACAGTTAATTCCAATATTATTTCATTTTATATTTTAGTGCTGCAAATGTGAAGATTCCTTTGTATAAAATTGTAAATTTGATTTCACTTGACAGTTCTCTGCATTTTGAAAAGCAGATCTTTCTTTGTAGGCTATGAAATACCATCATTTGAAAAAAATTAATCATCTTCAAGGACATGCTGCTTTTAAAAAAGTGGATATCTTATACCAGCTCCCTCTAAATTTTTCTCTTTTTTAAACAATGCTGTATTTTTATGTCAGCAATACGCATGCCAGACACTTGCATGAAAAATATGATGTGTTTAGTGCACTTCATTTATTTCTTGACATAACAACGTAAGTTGAAAAAAACCAGCGGTTTGTAGGAATTAATTTATGCCATAAACCAGACTATTTATGTCAAGAGAAGGAGACAATCTGCAATTAAAAACAAAGAGATGAGGACTAGCTACATAGTTCATGCAAATCTTATGTGAATTGTGTAAAAGTATGAAAGTGACTCGCTGCGTCCACGTGACAAAGTGCAGAGCATTGTCATTCTGCGACAGATTACACTAACAGTATGGAGTAGTGTTTCATTGCGGAGGAACCTAAACACTAAATCTAGTAAGCGTACAAACCCCATTGCTTATGAAAGTCCTGGATGTGCAAATGCCTGATCCCCTCCTGTGACCTGGGAAGGCTCTAGGGCAGTACTGACTGGCAGCACACAGTTCCTTGCCCACTGTCTGCAAAGGGAGGAAATCAGTTACTTCGGGACTTCAGCAGGCCCTGGTAGGAGTTATAGCATCCATATTGTCTGCCTGAAATTACAACATAATTTCAGGAGGAGCAGGCCGGAATGAAATAAACAGTTGAGGTTCAGTCCACTTTAGGCAATTTGCCCAAAATAATAGATGATGGTTAAAAATTATATTTGGTTTCCAAATACCCATCCAAATGCATTCCACTTGGCAGCTTGACAGAATAGTCAGTTTTTACAATTTTATGCCATTAAAATCAGAGGTCGCATAAAGTGTAACTATCCAAACATTAGACTAATTATTACTACCCTCTGTCTGTAAAGGGCTTTGTTCCCTGTCAAGATGCCTTGACACTTTAGCATAAATACCGTAATTCTCCTCCCCTACCATCCCTCTCTTCCTCCACCCCAACCCACACACAAAGTGGCATTTAAATAAGACTCTTCACACGATGTCATAAATATTAATGACATGAAACTCAGGGCTTGGCATTTTTCATTAATGGCCCTCTTCATCACTGTTTCACACCTGGACTGCAGCCAGCCCCTATGTAACTGGCTGACATTTTTTTTAAAACAATGTTAATATTGAAGTGAAACGGAATACTGAGATAATTTTTCACAAATTAAAATTGTTGGCAAACCCTCTTTCTGCAGTGAGTGCTCGGGATGTCATTTGGCATGACTTCTTGAACAATGCCCGTGTTGGCTTGGCATGGTTTGACTTGTAATTACAGTTTATGCCTTTCAGCTACTCACTACAATACCTCCAAATGAGCTGTGGATATAACACTTGGGCTGTTTTTGAAAAAATTAATAAATTTTTCCCTACACTCCCACTTTTCTAGCCATCTCCATAGAAGGATTAATGCCATTGTTGGTAATACAAGAAAATTTCTTTCTTAGTTCCTGTGGTCACTTGCATCATTTCTGTCCTTTCGGTTTGAGCTGTACCAATTGTTTGAAGTTGTAAACTAAACAACAAACGATGTTTTGGAGATATTTATGACAGTGTTCAAGATTTAATTTTCTCATTTCTGTCTGCCTGAATGAAATACATACAGCTCAGTCTCCTGAACAACACTGATGGCTCAATCCTACAAGATAATGAGCCTTCTGAACAAGCTGCCAGATATTGACACACTTCCTTAAACAGCAAGTATGTGTTTGGCTCTTCTTGCCTTTCATTGTTTATCTGAATAAGGACCATAATGTTCATGTCCCCTAGGCTTGAGCCTTGAAGTTTCTAGATTGTCACTGAGAAGCTGGCGTTTCAGTAAAACAATTGGTTCTAATGAGAACAATAATAATTTGTCTTTTGCCTTCAGTAGAAAGTGAAAGCAGAAGGCAGAGAAGCAGAAACACGTACTGGGCTCATTGAAATAAAATGCATTTCACAGCATGGTGTATGTCATGACCTTTAGTGCTTTGAATTAAGTAGGATAAAGACAAACAGAAACTGTAGGATCCTAGGGCTAGAAGGAATATGAAGTCAGCTAATCCAAGGCAAAAAGCAACAACCTTCGGCACTTGTCAGCCTGCCTTGAAATCTTCATTAGGGTTGCACAAAACCTCAGTCAAACTCCTCTGCTGTTCATGGCCCTTTCATTATAAAAAGTTTCTGAAAATGTAATCTGAATCTTGCTTGAATTTTAGCCTGTTACTTCTGTAGACACATAAAGTAGCTCTGTACATGTCTGAAAGACTGTTATCTAGCCTTCCCTCGGTCTTTAAGGCTAAAAATCCCACTTTTCCAATATTTTATCATAATTCATATTTTATAGACTGTTTATCATTTTTATTGCTACCTTTGGACTGTCTCTGACCAGTTCATAAATTTCTTGAAGTGTGGTCCCTGACCTAGGCACAATAATCCAGTTAAAGCCTTATCAGTGCTGAGTAGAGCAAAAGGGTTACTCCACAGACTTGCATGCTATCTGCATTCCAGACTGACATTTCTGTGTTAGCAGCAGCACGTCGTTGTTAACCCATGTCCGGTCTGTGGTCAACTATAATTTCTATACCCTTTTCCATCTGAATTTCTTCCTTCTCAGCTCTTCCCCATTTTGTGCAGGTTATCATTCCTGAGTGTGGTGCTTGCACTTCTAGAAGCTGAAAAATACCTGAAGTTTTCCATTCATCTCCAGTTTATCACAACCATATTGAATCCTATTCTTGTCCTCCAAAGTACTTACAATGTACCAGACTTCATTTGTCTCTAAATCTAATGAGCCTATTCTGTGATCTGCCATTTGGGTCAGCAGTAAAAATATTGAATAGCACTGGACCCAGGAGAGACCCTAGTGGAAAATCCATTTGATACATCCTTCCATTTTTTATAAGAAACCTAACTATTCAGCTTTGCACCCTCATTTGAGATCCTTTTTCCTTAACAGGCTTATGATGAGTGATGTGGTCACATGGGACAGTATTACAGACATAACACAAATGAATGATAAATACTTAAGATCCATACTTTTACTTTCCTCTCTTCAGGGATAAAGAAAATCATCTGCAAAGCATTCAAATCTGTTCTGACTTATTTTTCAGGATTTTTTTAAACTGAACACTGCAACTGTAGCATCATTACAGGCTATGTACCTCCTCAAGAGCTTTATTTCTCAAGAATACAGTTCTGAAAAATTTGGCTTGACCTGCAGTTAACAGAGCAACCTTTGAAAGCACAGATTAAAAATGCCATATTTTGTATTGCTTTGTTTCTTCTTCAACATATAGAATTAAAATACCAAGAAATATTCTTTCGATCTGAATGCTCTTGATGTATTTACTGTAAGCCTGCACATTTTAAAAGTTTGTATAATTTAATGGATGAGTACCAAATACAACATAAATTATCTCTACTCTACAAAGAGAAACTCATGACATATTTCAAATTCAGATAAGTATTTGAGTTTTAGAAACTTTGAGCATTTGATGACTGGATTTCATTCACTCTGAAGTCTCCAGCCGTTCAGTAAACTCAAAATCAGTGTGAGAATGCTTGGATCCAGGAGGCAAGTTTCGTTAACATCTCAAAGTTCTGAAAATTTACAGGTGTTTGCATTTGGTGTTTTGGTTTGCCCCATGTTACTTGCATCTTTGTTTTAACATGCAAAGTGTTTTAAAAAAAAAGAAGTGCTGTTATGCAGGGGTGTTTATCAGTTGTATGCCCAACTGTATATAAAATGTTAATGGACCAGTCCAAAACTGATTGTGGAATGGGCTGTGATGTCCTGCTGTTGTTCAAGGGCTTGAAGTATTTTATAAATGCTTACTTTTAATTTATACTTGTACTCAGAAATATGGAATGCTTTAATTCTTAATTTAGAACATTCATACCGTGTTTCGACTCCAGAAAACAAAGGCAGATCACCTAGGAGTTTACGACTCAGAAAGGCTGCTTCCTTTCATTGCTGTCACCTTTAGTATTTTCTATGCAACAGTAGCCAAAGTGTGAAGTGTAAAACTCAGTGTGTTCTGTAGTTTGAAAGCAGAATTACTATACTCGATTACTATACTCGATTACTATACCATTACTATACTCGATTTTTTTCTAAGCAGAGGGAGTGGAGAATTGTCTAGCTGAAATAAAAAATACAAGGAAAAACCTGCGGTATCTGTTTTTGCCACTTTTGGATGGTAAAAGTAACTGTTCTCTGGAAATGGTAAGTAGATGTGAGTGTAGAGAACAAAATGCTGATAGGATGCATGACACTTCAGAGATGCTAACGCACAGGCTAAAAGCCCAAGTTTTCAATTACTTGCCAAATGCAAATATTCCACTATAAAGGGATCACAGCAGCCTTCATTTCCATGGCGCTTAGTTTCCTGAAACCCTAAACCCTTTCTAATTGTTAATGAGTTCACTTCGTAATCCTCCCTTTAGGGGAAAATAGTACTTTCAAACCTTTTTTTACAGATGTTGAAACTTTGTCTCTGGAGGATTAAGTTGCTTACCCCAATTCAAAGTAGAAACACAGACTTGAGCGCCGGGTTGTCTCCTATATGAATATCAGGTTTAATTCTACCAGTTGGCAAGCACTTAGAATGGCCAAGAAGTGAAGGAGTCCCTTGAAGACTTTGTACAAGTAATACTTGGAGCCCTTTTATAAGGAGCCCTTTTACAATTAATACTTGTCTTTCTGTCCTACAGAGAGATCTTGAAGTGACCTGAACTGTGTACCCATTGAAATCTGTGCAGAATTTGATCTGCTGTCTTCACAACATATTTTCCTGGTGCTCACCCAGGAAAATCCTTATGCAAATGTGTAGATTAATAGTACTGTTCACATTACCCAGATCTCACAAGCTGAACTGGTGAGCTTTGCACTTCCAAGCAGAAGTGAACTGTGTGTGTTACCATCCTTCTTTTGATGCCCTTGCAAGGAAGAACTCTTTTAGTCTGGATTTTTTTTTCAAAGTTGTTTGTCCAAACAACTTCAAAACTACTCTGGTGCGGAAGGGTAGGCTGTCAGCGCGGAGTCCTGGTACCCCCGAAAATACACGTCTTCCCTACGAGCGTCTTGAGGGCCAGGCTATTCTAGTGAAATTCAAACCTGAAGCCAATAAGAGTTATTTCTGTCAGCCTTCAGCTAACTGCAATTTATTTAGAATGAGCTGAAATCTGTGGGCGTCCAGCATGGATCGAGTGTTCTTGGCTCTTGATAAACGTATGTGGAGTTTTGGTGTTTGGGGCTGGTTCTAGTGATCGCTGTTACAGCCCAAGAGCCTTACAACATAACTGTAAGCCTAAAAACACTGCTTTGAGGTCCACATAGATCTAGTTTCAGAGAAAGTTGTATGTGTAAGGAGCTATGGCTTGATATCATGCCAAATTTACTTTCACCAGTAAAAACTAAAGATGAGATCTTCTTGTGTGGCTAGATAAAAAACATACCCTCTCATACAGCTGAGGACATATGCAAAATCTTAGTCTCAAATCTTCACCGAGAAACTGTTTCTAAATAAATGGATATGTGTTGGTCAATTGTTTATTACTTTTTTACTGCTAGTATATTTTGCGGAAGACTGTATGATAGGAGCAAAGCAACAAGAACATTACAAGAAAATATTCACTGTTTTTCCAGCAAATGCTTGCACTCTTTTTTATTTGCTTGTTGTGACAATATGTTTGCAGAAAGTGAATGTTGGACTTTAAATTGAGAGTAGTTTAATGATGCGATAGAGTTTGTTTCAAACAAATTTAGCCTGGAAGGCTATCCAGTCAGGAAGAGGAATATCAAGGAACTAAGTTGAGCAAACAGCTCAGATACTGAGTTGTGAATATTGAGCACTCAGAAAAATTTCATATGGGTTGACATTGGTTATCTTGTTGAAACGAACAGTGAGTAACTTTTTGAATGAAAAAAGCTGGGTGGTATGTTGACCGACAATTCCTCAATATGAAATTCAGCTGACTCCACTGCCTCTCTGTTCTGTTCTTCTCACTCATGCTCACTCACTCTTTACTAATGTTATACTTCATAGAGTATTCCATTAAAATTATTTTTTTAATAAAACAAATTACTACCTAGCTAAGTAAAGAATAAAGAACATGGGTTTGACACTGCTGTCATTCTTCATTGTCTATGTCTAGCCCTAACTAGCTGTAGAAGTATCCTATTTTCTCATTTTTATGTAAGTGAAACTCAAGTGAGCAATGTTGATGTTGCATATTCCCTTGGTCTATCTTGCAAAAATCATTAGGGCCTGACTTTTCCACAAAAAGGAATGCAGAATGCTGTCTGCTTGTAAGTTTGTGATTCATGCCTCCTGTCAAGGCTACCAAACCAGTAAAAACACTGGAATGTAAAAAAAATAAGCATGATTATGTATTTCAGGAAAACAATTTTCTCAAGAATGTTTCTGGAACAAATCTTCAGTGTTTAGCTATTTCTAGTTGATATTTCAGTGATGGAATGCCTACTGGCACCAATTTGTACTACAGAATTGTCCCACAGGACAATGCTTTGCTTCAGTGTGTTTAAGGTGTCTTTTTTCGGATTCTTGTAGCAGCAAATCCTTTAGCAGCTCATTACTTAATGGAAACTAAACAAAGCTTCTTCCAGGAAAAAAAATGTTGATCTCTATCACCCCACAGTGAACTTCTTTTCTTAAATACATAACACATGCTTTTGGAAAATATCTTCAGTTTAATCTGGACACTGTAAACTCCAAAGACAAGACTACGTCCTCATTCATCCATCTTGCTTAACTCAAAACTCAAAACTTTTCTGGGGAAAAGAAAAGGAAATGCAGAAGATACTTTTTGTGTATAGAAGTATACTTGTATGATATGACCAGACTTTCATCTGTCATTCCCATTAAAAATAGCCACGTACATAACTAAGAACTCAAAGGTAGGGTCTTATACATAGCTGTCCTAAAGGCAATGATGGATCTGCTTTGCTCTCTACTAACAGATATTTCTTCAGGTGGTTTTCCATTTCTTATGGAAACTCATTCTGCTTTTTATTGTTCAGAAAGCTCAGTGCTAGCTGGTCCCTCCAAACATGGTGACCTTATTGCTACGTCTGTTTCTGCCAGAGGAGCTTTTTCACAGCTTTTCCTTTCCACTAGAACTGCCACTAAAACACCAATATTGATAGTGCAAAAAGTAGTATAGTGTGTAACTCAGACGTAAAAGTCATTACTTTAGCAGCTGATAACTTAATCATAGGTTTTGAAAAATATATGATAAAGACACTGATCTTTGATCAGGAAGATCATATACTTCATGTACAATCTTAATTCATTTGGGGGAATGCTGATCAGGAGGAAAGATCTGTATCATATTTTACTGCTGCTGTCATTTGCAAAGATGCAGTGCAGTTTTTTTGGTGGATGCATGCTGAAGGTGTACTTCCACATCGGCTTTTGCTTATGCTTTTGCAAAAAAAATTACCATTCTTTCTGCAGGAAAATGTTTCTGCATAGAGTTGAGCAACCATAAAGCATAATGCCTTGAGTCTCAGGGAAGCCATGAATGAAAGAAAATTACAAGGTATTTTGCAGATGTATTTTGGAAACATGCTTTCAAAATGTTTGTCCTTTCAAAGCATTAAATTACAAGATTTTATATGTAGTCATTACTACTCTGGCTTTACACTGTACGAAGACACCTTGCTCCATTTTTCCTCACCATATCAGTGAGCTATTCCCACTGGAGAAGTCTCAGTACGTGGAAAAGAAACTATTCCCAAAATCAGTGAACTCTATTTTAAACTGCCAAAGCAAGTTGCTCCTGTTTCTCCTCCCACTTAACCCATAATTCCTGAAAGTATACAGTTCCCAGATATAAATGTAGAAAACCTAAAATTAAAAACAGATCACTTGCCTTTTCTTTTCAGGATTGTGAAATTTCATACTTTGTGTTTATAGAATAGCTACTGTCTAAATGTAGAAAATATAGCAAAATACTGCTTAGTCCTTATGCCGGGTTAATTTTTGTGACTTTTTTACTTTAAAGAAATCACTTGTGATTTATAGCAATATTATAATAAAATAGGACACAATACTGTGTACTCTAAAGAATCCATGCTTTGAAATAAGTGAATAAATCAAGCAGTTATATAATGCACACGTTCTGCTATCCGAAGTCCTCTGCATTCAATTCTGAAGTTCTGTACCGGTTCTTGGATTACATTCAGATAACTGGAGGACATTTTTCTCAGTACCTCTAGCAACTGTTTGTTTTGTTAGAGGAGACCGTTTTCTTTTTTAAACATTACCACCATATAAGCCTAGGTTTCTCTAGAGGTTATGTAAATAATTGATGCTATTTTTGATTACACTTCTTTCATTGGTTTAACATTGATAGGTCTTGAGTTCATGACATTTAAATATAACATTTAAATTCATGCTGTGGTTATTTGTAGCTTGTGAGATGTACAGAAAGTAAACTAGTGCTCATTTTGGTCATATAGAATTATAAGGTTTCATGAACATATGAAAGTCATAGTGACATGAATAGGATGACAAGCATTCAGCACACACGCACAAAGTCATAAAATATCCCCTCAAACTCAGAGGATCTGATCTCTTTTCCATAATTTGTCTGCAACATCATTCATGAAGGTCTTACTACTGCTTATGCCATGTTATCATTGGAAAAATCCTATGGGTAAAGGGCCAAAAATAAACTCTTTTAGCTGAGTAGCTCTACTTTATAATTCATGCATAGGTGTTTTCTTTTTAATTCATATTCCTTCCTTATTTCCCTCCCCTGGTTTTCTCATCCCTGACGTTGTTTCTTTGGCCTTTTTGCCAATTTACTGCACCAAAACAAGTATCTACGTGTAAGGTCTTTACTTAGTGGGACTATGTATAGTGCACCACTGCAAGATCACTCTTACTGTCTTTTTTTTAAAAAAAAAAGTCTTCCACAGGGCATATTTACACTAAATAGCAAAGACAGCCCTTTCTGTCTAGCTGGAAATACCTAGTAAAAAAGAATATTAGGCAGAAAATGCTAGCTTGTCTGGTAATGTCAAGGTTATAGCCATCTGCTAAGAGTATGAGAACTGAGTGTCCAGTTTGCATATCTAATCTACCAGGATGTAACTTAATAGTAACTGATTGCTTTTTTCATTACTTTCATTAGCGGAAGATGTTGAAAACTATACTGAATTGGGTGCATTTCACATAGATTTCCTGCCTGGTCCTGTCCACTGACAAGACCTAGATTCATCATTTCGTG